>NC_135880.1:187065739-187673239 GCF_964194155.1 Cetorhinus maximus
TGAGAGTCAGTGTGTGTGGGACCCGTACCCCAGTGAGAGTCAGTGTGTGTGGGACCCGTGCCCCAGTGAGAGTCAGTGTGTGTGGGACCCCGACGCCAGTGAGAGTCAGTGTGTGTGGGACCCGTACCCCAGTGAGAGTCAGTGTGTGTGGGACCCCGACGCCAGTGAGAGTCAGTGTGTGTGGGACCCGCACCCCAGTGAGAGTCAGTGTGTGTGGGACCCGTACCCCAGTGAGAGTCAGTGTGTGTGGGACCCGCACCCCAGTGAGAGTCAGTGTGTGTGGGACCCGCACCCCAGTGAGAGTCAGTGTGTGTGGGACCCGCACTCCAGTGAGAGTCAGTGTGTGTGGATCGTACCCCAGTGAGAGTTAGTGTGTGTGGATCGTACCCCAGTGAGAGTCAGTGTGTGTGGATCGTACCCCAGTGAGAGTCAGTGTGTGTGGATCGTACCCCAGTGAGAGTCAGTGTGTGTGGATCGTACCCCAGTGAGAGTCAGTGTGTGTGGATCGTACCCCAGTGAGAGTCAGTGTGTGTGGATCGTACCCCAGTGAGAGTCAGTGTGTGTGGGACCCGTACCCCAGTGAGAGTCAGTGTGTGTGGATCGTACCCCAGTGAGAGTCAGTGTGTGTGGATCGTACCCCAGTGAGAGTCAGTGTGTGTGGGACCCGTACCCCAGTGAGAGTCAGTGTGTGTGGATCGTACCCCAGTGAGAGTCAGTGTGTGTGGGACCCGTACCCCAGTGAGAGTCAGTGTCTGTGGGACCCGTACCCCAGTGGGAGTCAGTGTGTGTGGATCGTACCCCAGTGGGAGTCAGTGTCTGTGGGGGGGAGGGGGAGACTTCACCAATAATCAACGTTTCCTGAAATCGAAGCAAGAAGTTTTGGGAAAAGGCTTTGTAGACTTATAAAGTTAAATGACTAATGAAGCTGCGTTCAGTCAGGGTGGAGAATAAACCTCAGTGTGAGAAGGGAAGAGTTTGAAAAAACTAAACTTGTTGAATGGTGTTAACTGTGTCCGGGTTGGCCTGTCTGCGGATCCAGTGCACGGACAATGTCCTGACTGACACTGGGGGCTGCGGACAGAACTCTGCTCACTGCCGCTGGCCACTGCCACTGGTCCACATACACAGGCTACAGTCCCTACACTGCTGACTGACCCGGGAGGCTATTCACTCGGATTTAAGGGTCAACGAGATAACTGTCAACATCCCCCTGATTAATTTTCCCGGTGTCAGGACCTGATGCACTGGGATCTGCCTAGAGTCTAATTCCCACACGGGACGCTCAACTCGATAAACTACTCACCCCGGTGAGACAGTGAAACTTTTCTGCAATGATTCATCTAAATCAAAGACGTTCGGACAAAATGCACAGTTCAGAGGGATGGAGGAGAACTCATTCCGGCAGGACAGGGGTGGTTCTCCCTTAACTGGTACAGGAGAGAGGGAAGGGAGAGGGAGGAGGGACAGAGGGTCACACACACACACAGAGAGAGTCACAGCGAAGCGTGGACATTCAGAGAAAGAATTCGTACCGGGGCAGGAGTGGAGAGCCTGCGGGCGGATGATGAAGCCGGGTTGGGAGCCCAGGGCCAGTTCCAGGTGGCCGCGGCTCTCCTTGGCCAGAATCTCATCGATCATGAAAGTCTTGTAGCGCCGGTTCCCTGGCCTGTGCATCCCGGGGAAGGTGAGGCTCCGCTCGGCTGGAGCCTGCATGGCGAGTCGCTCCGGGATAGTCCAGAGTGAGCTGGGCTCCGGCTCTTCAGTAACCGAGCTCCGCCTGCAGCCGCTTATAAAGCATCTGATAAAGATCTTCACAACTCATCGAGGGACAGGCGGCCCGTCAATCAGCCTCTTCCTGCAGCCCGGAGTCAGACACACAGGGGGAGGGAAAAGGAGGAGGTTTGGGGGGGGGGGGGGGGGGAACTCAGCCAGACCTGGGGGAGAAAGGGGGTCGGAGACAGGGGCGACCCAGACTGGACGGTAAAGTGAGACTGGCTCCACGCCTGTCTCAGCTCCTGCAGCCTCCCTTGTCCAGGCCCCGACAGGGGGCCCTTTAACAGCTGAGTGTCCAGAGCCAGGCAGGGTCCCAGCTCCAGTTCACACCAACTAACTAACTCCTGTGGGGAAGAGCATTAGAAACCATCAATATCGGATAGGCAGCAAGAAACCGTATAGGGAATTCAGGAGAAACTTCTTTATCCAAAAAGTGGTGTGAATGTGGAACTCCCCACCACAGAGAGAGGCTGAAGCGAATGGTATAGAATACATTTAAGGGTGAGTCAGACAGGTATATGAGCGAAAAAGGGAATAGAGGAAAGAGGGGAGGAGTCTCAAGTGGAGTATAAACACCAGCATGGAGTGGTCGGGCTGAATGGCCTGTTTCTGTGCAGTATACCCTGTGTAATCCCATGCAAGCTCAGAGACACAGTCCCAGCTCAATCTGCATCCAGAATGGAGCCCTGGTCCCAACTCCAGACGGCAGACTCTGACCTAAATCTAGTTCCTGAATCTGAACCAAGCCCCAGTCCAGATCCACACTAGCTGGTGACTGGCTGCTGGCTGTAGATGTGACCCTGTACCCCCTTGAGTGGGGCCATCAGTTTGCACCAGGTCCAATGTTGTGGTTCCCAGCTGCTCATGCCCATTTGCTTGTCAATCACCACAGCTGGCTGCTGGGAAGGAGAGATGTAGCCTACCCTGAGAGACAGTGCCTTCCTTGTGCCCATTCCTTCTGCCTCGATATGGGACCAGACCAAAGGGTGGTGTCCCTGTTTCAAGCCCTAGCCATCCAATCCCAAGCATTTTCAAGCCAATCAAGACCTAATTGTAGATTCTGGGCTTCTATAGCAATAACCAGGGCATCCATGGGAGATCTGAGATGGAGGATTCCTGTCCTATTCCAAAAGTGTACTGTTCCTCCGCAGACCCAAGGGCACTGGCACTTAAATTCATCAGAGGCATCCCAGGGGCATTCCTGACTGCTGGCGGGACCTAGTTGAGGAATGGGCACAGCAAAACTCTGGTTGAGGGAATGAGGCAGGCTGTTCTGCCTGGCCTCATCTCCTCTTCCCATTCCTCATTCAAACCAAGGACAACCCCCAGTTAGATGCTCATGGCCAAACAGTACCCTTCTGTAAAGGAGTTCTGTTATGTGCCCAATTAGATGGGTATATGATAGAACTTGTTTGGGTGAAGTCATCAGATAATTTCTGGAATAAATGTTGCTCAATTGTTGGTAAGTTCTTGGCAACTGTCCCAGAAAGTCTCCCAGTGTGTCCCAAAATTCTCTTCATGCCAACAGCATCCAAGATGATCTATCACTAAATAAACAAAAACAGAATTACCTGGAAAAACTCAGCAGGTCTGGCAGCATCGGCGGAGAAGAAATCAGTTAACGTTTCGAGCCTTCATGGCCCTTCGGCAGAACTGAAGCATAGTTAGGAGAAAGGAGAAATATAAACTGGTTTAAGGTGGGGGGGGTGGCGGGGGGGGAAGAGAGAAGTTGAGGGTGTGGTGATTGTGGAGATAAGCAATATCTCCACAATCACCACACCCTCAACTTCTTTCTTCCCCCACCCCCCCACCCCCCCACCTTAAACCAGTTTATATTTCTCCTTTCTCCTAACTATGCTTCAGTTCTGCCGAAGGGCCATGAAGGCTCGAAACGTTAACTGATTTCTTCTCCGCCGATGCTGCCAGACCTGCTGAGTTTTTCCAGGTAATTCTGTTTTTGTTTTGGATTTCCAGCATCCGCAGTAGCTTTTAGCTTTTTGTTTTTATCACTAAATAAAGCCTGAAATCCTCAGCAATGATTTGGTTACTCCCAATCAGCTGATAGGTGGGATCATTAATTAAAACTCTAGGCACCAAAATGCCATGCAGCCTCTTTAATGAACGCTAATAGGCAATGTAATCACCAATCAACCCCTTAACAATCCTCTGGGCAATTGTTCCTCACGTTTGCTTCATTCAACTCCTTTACTAAGATGTCATGTTATGCTAAACATAGACTAAATGTTGTTATATCTTAAGACCCCATCTTGGTCATCTTTTTACCTCTGTAGTACCTGAGTATTTGACCAAAATCACCTCTTTTCAGTTGAAGTCCTCAGAGAATTTCTGGAATAAATATTGTTCAGTTGTTGGTGAAGTCTTGACTAAGTGTCCCAGAAAATCTCCCAATGTGTTTCAGAAGGCACCTTCACAGCTTCAATGACCATGAAATTGTGACTATCCCTTTAAGTAGTGCTTGAAATTGACATCAGTAGTGTTTACTAACATATATGAAACATAGGGGAGAACTTTCCCCATGTCAGGTGGGCCTGTTGGGAGCGGGCGCGGGCCCGATCACCACCCACGATCGGGTCCACGCCACCATTTTACGCGGGCGGGCCAATTAAGGCCTGCCCAGTGTAGTTCATGACTCCCGTGCATAGCGGGAATGGGCGGGCGGCGGCGGGCGTGCTCAGGCTGCCAGGTCCAATGGCGACCCGACGGCCTGTATAAAGGAAAGCCTGGCAGCCTTGGAAAAGCTGCTCACAATGACTGAGAGAAGGGCTCTGCAGAGGGGCAATGCTGGTGACGCAAATCTGGAGGGTAGGCCATCGGGGCAGGCCAGGCCGGAGGGTAGGCCATCGGGGCAGGCCAGGCCGGAGGGTAGGCCATCGGGGCAGGCCAGGCCGGAGGGTAGGCCATCGGGGCAGGCCAGGCCGGAGGGTAGGCCATCGGGGCAGGCCAGGCCGGAGGGTAGGCCATCGGGGCAGGCCAGGCCGGAGGGTAGGCCATCGGGGCAGGCCAGGCCGGAGGGTAGGCCATCGGGGCAGGCCAGGCCGGAGGGTAGGCCATCGGGGCAGGCCAGGCCGGAGGGTAGGCCATCGGGGCAGGCCAGGCCGGAGGGTAGGCCATCGGGGCAGGCCTGGCTGGAGGGTAGGCCATCGGGGCAGGCCAGGCCGGAGGGTAGGCCATCGGGGCAGGCCAGGCCGGAGGGTAGGCCATCGGGGCAGGCCAGGCCGGAGGGTAGGCCATTGGAGCAGTGTGACCCTCGTTTTTCAGATGAGTGCCTAGTTGACCTCCTGGAGGAGGTGGCAGCGCGGCAGGAGGTCCTTGTTCCGAGGGACAGGAGGCAGAGGTCCCCCCCACCTGACCAAACGTGCGTGTGAGGAGGTGGCCGAGAGTGTTAGCTCCCATGATGGCTCCAGTGCCGCAAAAGGTTCTCCTGCTCCTTCCCCACTCGGGAAGGGTGAGTACCATGTTGCCTCAAGTCACTAAATGCAGCCGTCACCCTTTCCCCCAAACCCTCCCCCACCACCACACTTCCCCCCCCCCCACCCCTGCCACACCCACGCCAACTCTGAGTACAGTAACATCATTGAATCCCTCATGGCATGGATCCCTCGCTGGGTGTGACAGCAGAGATTGCCCATGCCCAATTCACCCTGAGAGGGTTGAGCTAGGATGTGCTCTGCACCCACAGCATGTGTGACACTGACACCCAGAGTGTAGAATGGGGTTGAAAGTCAAGGGTCTGCACCTAGGCAGAGTGCTGAAACTGAAGCATGTCGAAGTCAGGGTGCTAAAATGCTGGGTGGGGAGCTTCCAGTTGGCGGGGCACCAATCCATCTTCTGGTGTTTGCGCTCCACGTGCTTGTGCCTCCTTGCTAAACAAAGTGACACCTTGTGGTGCCACATGTGAAGGAGGCAACATTTGGGCAATGGTGGGTAGGTCAGCCCTGGCTTGTTTGGGTGAGTGTGCAGCAGCTGCGGGGTGACGAAGAACTGGAGCCCTGCAACGTCCCACTCTGGCTGGGTTGGCAGGGATGCGATGGGAATTCAGGTGCAGGCTGGACTAATCAATGCTCCTCTCTCCTTTTCAGGAAAAGACTGCGCACAATGCGTCGGAACGAATGCGGACTGGCGGAGGGCAGGCCCAGTTGGCCACCCTAATGGCTTTCGAGCAGCAGGCCATGGATCTTGAGAGGTGCCATTCCCCCAGGTCCACCGGTGGCAGTGAGGCTGGGGTACCACAGGGAGACTGTTTGGCGAGCACTCAGGTCACCATGTGTGTCCCAGAAGCCATGGCACTGCTGAATGCTCAGTGATTGAAGTTAACAACATGGGTTTATCCTTGATTATGGAAGCATAATGATCTGGGGGAGCGACATGAAAGTTGACATTGTCTGCACTGTAACTAATCAAATGTCCTTTTTCTTCCTTTCAGTATCACCGGAGCAGGGCCAGGAGGAGGAGACAGAAGGCCCACCTCTCGCACCTGAAGCCCTCAAGAAAATGCACTCACCAGCGACACACCATCTCAGCCAGGCAGGCACCAGTGCAGATACTAGCACCTCGGTGGGAATTAGATCTTTGGCTAGTGCCCCAGGGCACAGCGGTGAGGGCACTTCACAGTCACTGGAGGAGCGGGCAGAGACAGAGAGAGCCCAGGGTGCCGTCAGACGGAGGACTGCTGGGAACCAGCCACATGCTCGGTCGGTGGCTGATGATGTGCCTCTGGAGTCGTCCGTGAGGCAACAAATGCTGGAAGTGCAGCAGGGTGTGCGGGAGGATCTGGTGGAGATCCATGAGGCTATGCATGGCATGGTGCCTGTGCTGGAGGAGTCCACACGGAACATCACCGATGCAATGAGCCTCATGGCTGAGCGCCATGCTTCCTCCATGGAGAGGCTCCTCCAGGAGAACAGTCAGGACCTCCTGGGGTTGCGCTCGGACCTGCAAGCCCTCACAGCAGTATTGGCCACAGCTGGTCAGTGCCAGTGTGGGAGAAGGTTTGGGCACCAAGTATCCCAGCTCGGTGCCCATCCATCCACGGTGAGCAGGGAGGTCCAAAGCGACCTCACGTCAGCGCAGCAGCTGCCTGTCATCTCTGTGGGCTCCTCTCAGGGTGCTCCAGATGAGGGCAGCAGCTCCTCCGCCCCTCTGGTGTGACCGTGGCATCCAATGAGCCGCAGCAATTGGGGAGATGCCAGCTGTGGAACTGGCCGCTCCCTCCCAGGCAGAGCCATCAAATGCTCCACAGGGCAGAGGATAACCGCCAAGGTCATCGAGGCCAACAGGACAGCACAATGAGCAGGTTGTGTCAGATGCCAGTGCCAGCGAGGGGACAGCACCTAGACATGGCACCGTAAGCGTAAATTTAAGCACTTAGGCACACCATGGGTTTCTCACTGGTGCTTTTATGTTGGCCCATAGTACTTAGTCGAAGACTCGGTGTGATGTCCAACACCGTTTTTGTTTTGCTTTATGAATTTACTTTTGTTTGCTCAACAAATTTTAACATGTTGCCATGCCTCAGGGTGATTCCTTACTTCTGCATGTGTATGAGAAGCCATGATGTTATCAGCGAGTTGTTTGGCATTGAACTTTATTGACAAGGGCATTAGTTAATGTTATTATCCAGGCTGATTTAGCACTCAGGTGTCGACTGTGGAGCCTGCAGCCCTGGCGTGTGTTGAGGGTCCATCTGTGGTAGGCTAGCTGAAGGTTCTTTGGATTAAAGCCCCCCGGGTGTCCCTGCCTCCCTGGAGTATGCCCGGGTTAGCATCGACCCCCTCGTCGTTTTGGGCATGCTCATCCTCGATCTCACAGCTGGACTCATCGTGTGCATCCGAAGCAACTGCATCCATGTCTTCCTCGTCCACTCGTCGTCCCTTTCCAGCTCCAGATTGTGGAGAGCGCAGCTTGCAACCACTATCAGCCACATATGATCTGGGGGTATTAGAACCGAATGTAGTAGTAGTACTACAATAGGACTGAAGATTTGTGCTCCAGAACTTGCCGCACCCCTAGCCAAGCTGTTCCAGCACAACACTGGCATCTACCCGGCTATGTGGAAAATTGCCCAGGTATGTGCTGTATACAAAAAGCAGGACAAATCCAACCCAGCCAATTACCACCTCATCAGTCTACTCTCCATCATCAGTGAAGTAATGGAAGGGGTCATCAACAGTGCTATCAAGTGGCACATGCTTAGCAATAACCTGCTCACTAATGCGCAGTTTGGGTTCCACCAGGGCCACTCAGCTCCTGACCTCATAACAGCCTTGGTTCAAACATGGACAAAAGAGCTGAACTCTCGAGGAGAGGTGACAGTGACTGCCCTTGACATCAAGGCAGCATTTGACTGAGTGTGGCATCAAGGAGCCCAAGATAAACTAGAGTCAATGGGAATTGGGGGAAAACTCTCCGCTGGTTGGAGTCATACCTAGCACAAAGGAAGATGGTTGTGGTTGTTGGAGGTCAATCATCTCAGCTCCAGGACATCACTGCAGGAGCTCCTCAGGGTAGTGTCCTCAGCCCAACCATCTTCAGCTGCTTCATCAATGACCTTCCTTCCATCATAAGGTCAGCAGTGGGGATCTTTGCTGATCATTGCACATTTGTGACTCCTCAGATACTGAAGCAGTCCATGTCCAAATGCAGCAAGACCTGGACAATATCCAGGCTTGGGCTGACAAGTGGCAAGTAACATTCAGGCCACACAAGTGTCAGGCAATGACCATCTCCAACAAGAGAAAATCCAACCATCGCCCCTTGATGTTCAATGGCATTACCATCACTGAATCCCCCACTATCAACATCCTGGGGGTTATCATTGGCCAGAAATTGAACTGGACTAGCCACATAAATACTATGCCTACAAAAGCAGGTCAGAGGCTAGGAATCGTGCGATGAGTAACTCACCTCCTGACTCCCCAAAGCCTGTCCACCATCTGCAAGGCATAAGTCAGGAGTGTGATGGAATACTCCCCACTTGAATGGATGAGTGCAGCTCCCTCAACACTCAAGAAGCTGGACACTGTCCTGGACAAAGCAGTCCGCTTAATTGACACCACATCCATAAACATTCACTCCCTCCACCACCGATGCAAAGTCGCAGCAGTGCGTATCATCTACAAGATGCAATGCAGGAATTCACCAAGGCTCCTTAGACAGCACCTTCCAAACCCACAACCACTACTACCTAGAAGGACAAGGGCAGCAGATACATGGGAACACCACCACCTGGAAGTTCCCCTCCAAGGTACTCACCATCCTGACTTGGAAATATATCACCGTTCCTTCACTGTCGCTGGGTCAAAATCCTGGAACTCCCTCCCTAACAGCACTGTGGGTGTACCTACACCACATGGACTGCAGCGGTTCAAGAAGGCGGCTCACCATCACTTTCTCAAGGGCAACTAGGGATGAGCAATAAATGCTGTTTTAGCCAGTGATGCGCACATCCCATGAATGAAAAAAAATTATAGTGCGCCCATTGAGCGGACTAGGCATCGGAAGCGCATCTTGAGAAGACCAATGGTTCTCTCCACCACAGCCCTTGTGGAGGCATAACTCCTATTGTACCGCTGCTCAGCTTCTGTTCTTGGATGGCGGAGAGGTGTCATGAGCCACCTTTTGAGGGGATAGCCCTTGTCACCCAGCAGCCGACCATCAAGCCGGGCTGGAGCACTGAAGAGCCCCGGCACCTGGGAGTGTCTGAGGATGTAGGCATCGTGGGAGCTGCCTGGGTACCTTGCACAGACTCGTAGAATCTGCATCCTGTGATCACACACTATCTGCACGTTCATGGAGTGGAAGCCCTTCCTGTTGATGAAGGCACCGGGCTCACCTGCTGGTGCCTTGATGGTCACATGTGTACAGTCTATAGCACCCTGGATGTGGGGGAAGCCAGCAATGGCCGCAAAGCCTTTGGCTCGCTGTGTCTGGCTTGCCTGGTCTCAGCGGTAGTGGATGAAAGTCAATGCACGCCTGAATAGAGCGTCTGTCACCTGCTTGACACAAGTGTGGGCAGCTGATTGGGAGACACCGCAAAGATCACCCACCGACCCTAGAAAGAGCTGGAGGCATAGAAGTTGAGGGCAGCTGTGACCTTTAGAGCGAGTGGCATGGGGTGCGCACCCACACATTTTATGGAGATCTCAGGGCCTACCATCTGACAAATGGAGGTGACAGTCTCCCTTGAGAGACGGAGACTTGCTGCTCCCATCCCCTCATTCTGAGTATCGCTGCTCCAATCCCCTCATCCGGAGTATCGCTGCTCCCATCCCCTCATTCTGAGTATCGCTGCTCCAATCCCCTCATCCGGAGACTCGCTGCTCCCGTCCCCTCATCCTGAATATCGCTGCTCCCATCCCCTCATGCTGAGTATCGTTGCTCCCATCCCCTCATGCTGAGTATCACTGCTCCCATCCCCTCATCCTGAATATCGCTGCTCCCATCCCCTCATCCTGAGTATCGCTGCTCCCATCCCCTCATGCTGAGTATCACTGCTCCCATCCCCTCATCCTGAATATCGCTGCTCCCATCCCCTCATGCTGAGTATTGTTGCTCCCATCCCCTCATGCTGAGTATCACTGCTCCCATACCCTCATCCGGAGTATCGTTGCTCCCATCCCCTCATTCTGAGTATCGCTGCTCCCATACCCTCATCCGGAGTATCGCTGCTCCCATCACCTCATTCTGAATATCGCTGCTCCCATCCCCTCATGCTGAGTATCGCTGCTCCCATCCCCTCATCCTGAGTATCGCTGCTCCCATCCCCTCATGCTGAGTATCGCTGCTCCCATCCCCTCATCCTGAGTATCGCTGCTCCCATCCCCTCATCCTGAGTATCGCTGCTCCCATCCCCTCATGCTGAGTATCGCTGCTCCCATCCCCTCATTCTGAGTATCGCTGCTCCCATCCCCTCATTCTGAGTATCGCTGCTCCCATCCCCTCATGCTGAGTATCACTGCTCCCATACCCTCATCCGGAGTATCGCTGCTCCAATCCTCTCATCCGGAGTATCACTGCTCCCATCCCCTCATCCGGAGTATCGCTGCTCCCATCCTCTCATCTGGAGTACTGCTGGTCCCATCCCCTCATCCGGAGTATCGCTGCTCCCATCCCCTCATTCTGAGTATCGTTGCTCCCATCCCCTCATCCTGAGTATCGTTGCTCCCATCCCCTCATCCTGAGTATCGCTGCTCCCATCCCCTCATCCTGAGTATCATTGCTCCCATCCCCTCATCCTGAGTATCGTTGCTCCCATCCCCTCATTCTGAGTATCGTTGCTCCCATCCCCTCATCCTGAGTATCGCTGCTCCCATCCCCTCATCCTGAGTATCGCTGCTTCCATCCCCTCATCCTGAGTATCGCTGCTCCCATCCCCTCATCCGGAGTATCGTTTCTCCCATCTCCTCATTCTGAGTATCGTTGCTCCCATCTCCTCATCCTGAGTATCGCTGCTCCCATTCCCTCAGGTGGAGTATCGCTGCTCCCATTCCCTCAGGTGGAGTATCACTGCTACCATTTCCTTCAACTGTGTACTCTTAAGCCAGAGAAGCTGAAGCAGCCCAGTCTCCCCTGCGGAGGTATCAATGCTCACAGGTAATTCCAGCATATGAAGTATAGCAATGGGAGCTCCTTCCATGGTCTACTGTAGAACTTGAATGATCCAGCAAGGAGCTGTGCCTTACAGAGCAAACAGGCCCCTGGATTGATTCTGGCTCCTTGCTAAATTAGCTCCTCTAAGTGGGACATTTCAATGGGCTCAGTTCATACAGGAGGAGCAATCAGCCAGGATTCCCATCTGTAATTCATAACATTCGTAGCTGCATTCTGCTAACAAGGATATGTGTGAATTTGTAATGTGACAGTGCAAAACTTGGTGTACTCACCATTTAGGTTCAGACATGGTCACTTGGTTGGTGATTGGCACCTGGTGAAACACATTTATCCCAGAAAACTGAGTCGGTCCCATGTCCAGGTGCCCTTCTCCCTACCAGTTTGGAGGAAAGAAAACTGAAAGTGACACAGATTGGACAGACTGGTGAAGGAAACAGACCATCATTCTAAGCATGAAGGATATTGTCCAAGTTGCATTACAGAGACTTGAGAACAAAATCTAGGCTGTCAGCCCCTGTTCCACTATTGAAGGAATGCCTCACTTTCAGATCAGCTGTTAAAGAGCTCAAGACCTCCTTACAGCCTTGGACCAAATATTGGCAAAAGAGCTGAACTTCAGAGGTAATGTAAAGGCACTTGAGGGAAATGAACCTCCCAGCACTATGGAAGTAAATCAGGACAATGGGACTGAAAGGATTGCTCTGCAGAGAGCCAGCACAGACTCGATGGGCTAAATGGTCTCCTCCTGCGCTGTAATGCCTATGGCTATGATTCTGAAACTAAACCAAAGCCACAGCTGCACAGACAGGTAGGTGAACTGGACCAGGATAGGAGCAATGTTCTAGTGGAATGGGTAAGTAGAGAGGTGGCAAAGGCTTTAATTTAATAAGAGGGGGAGTGGGGGAAGATCTAGAAGAAACTTAAACAGCTTCAATGCAAACAGAACAGGAGAAGAGAGAGTAGGAAAGAAAAAGTGAAAGGGAACATTGTTGGCAAGGGAATTTCTTTTACTCTTTCATGGGATGTGGGCTTCGCTGGCTAGGCCAACATTTATTACCCATCCCTAATTGTCCTTGAGAAGGTGGTGGTGAGCTGCCTTCTTGAACCACTGCAGTCCATGTGGTGTAGCCCACAGTGCTGTTAGGGAGGGATTTTGACCCAGTGACCGTGAAGAAAATGGTTCCAAGTAAGGATGGTCTGTGACTTGGAGGGGAACTTGCTCATGGTGGTGTCCCCATGCATCTTCAGCCCTTGTCCTTCTAGGTAGTAGAAGTCGCAGTTTGGAAGGAACCTTGGTGAGATGCTGCAGTGCATTTTGTAGATGGTACACACTGCTGCCACTGTGTGTCAGTGGTGGAAAGAGTGGTGGTTGAAGATGGTGGATGGGGTGTCAATCAAGTGGGCTGCTTTGCCCTGGATGGTGTTGAGCTTCTTGAGTGTTGTTGGAGCTGTGCTCATCCAGGCAAGTGGAGAGTATTCCATCACACTCCTTACTTGTGCCTTGTAGATGGTGGACAAGCTTTGGGGATTTTGGAGGTGAGTTACTCGCTGCAGAATTCTCAGCTTCCGTCCTGCTCTTGTAGCCACTGTATTTATATGTCTGACCCATTTCAGTTTCTGGTCAATGATAACTCCCAGGATGTTGACAGTGGGGGATTTTGCGATGGTAATGCCATTGAATGTCATGGTGAGACGGTTGGATTCTTGCTTGTTGGAGATGGCCATTGCCTGGCACTTGTGTGGCACGAGTGTTACTTGCCATTTGTAGCCCAAGCCTGGATATTGTCCAGATCTTGCTGCATTTGGACATGGACTGCTTCAGTATCCGAGGAGTCGCGAATGGTGCTGAACATTGTGCAATCATCAGCGAACATCCCCACTTCTGACCTTATGGTGGAAGGACAAAAATGAAATCCATATAGGTAGAGATAAAAGCTAAAGGATCCATCACACTAATCGATGTAGTCTACAGAACACCTCATAGTGGAAGGGAGATGGAGGAAGAGGCATGGATACAAATTAGGAATTGAGTAAAAACATGGACTAATAATCATGGGGAATTCAACTATCCTGAAATTAATTAGACAGGTGAAGTAGGCAAAGGGTTAATGGGATGGAGTTCTTACAATGCGTACAGGACTTCTTTCTAACCCAATATGTAAAAAAGCACAACAAGGGTAGGCTCACGCTTGGATCCAGTAATGGGAATGAACCAGAGAAGATCAGAGAAGTAAAGATAGGGGAGCATCTAGGCAATAGTGACCATAATATAATACACTTTAAGATATGGTAGGGAAGGACATAAGTGTGATGAAAACCAAGTTAATGATTGGGGTAAAGCTGATTTTGAGGGTTTGAGATTAGAACTTGGGGAAAAAATGAGCAAAAATATTGGCAAATAACAATGTACTACAACAATGGGAAATATTTAAAACTTTATTCAAGAGTGCAGGATAAATAGATTTTGCTAATAAGAAAAAATGAACTAAACACTAGTGAGACTCAATGGATGAATAAAGATATAAATGAATAACTAATGGTTTGGAAAGAGGCAAACATTAAGTACATAGACTGAAGGGGATGCAGGATAAGAGAATACAAAGAGATTAGGAGAGAAGTCAAAAGAAAACACTTAGTAAAGCAAAGAGGAACTATGAAATGGAATTATTAAGGACTATAAAACCAAATAGTAAAATATTTTACAGGCACATTATACAGGAATGTTAGACATGACATCAGATGAAGAGATGAATAATGAGTAAGTGCATATAAAATAAAAAGGGGAGTGTATTCAACAAACTAAACAAACTCATAGAGAATAAAACAGTCAATGGGATGGATTGCATCCACTTATTTTAAAAGAATCTAGGGGAGAGATAGCAGAGGCATTACTACTCATATTTAATAATTTGATAGAAAAACATGGAGTGTCAGAGGACTGGCTAATGTAACTCCGATATTTAAGAAGAGGGAATGAAATCCTTACCAAAAGAGAGAAAGAAGAACATCTGGGAATGAGCAAACTAATAATGAATAGTCAGCATGGGTTTTTCACAGAAAGTCTCCCGATGTGTATTCTATCTTGCGTTTCCCCAAAGTTCGAAATAACCACACTTTTAGACACAAAATGCTGGAGCTTTCTTCAAATTTCACAAATCACGCCATGTGCTGCGGACTGATGCACTGTTGCTCGGCACCTAACTGCAGTGCAGCAGTGAGTGAAATGGAATTCTGGAAACGCATGCATGTAACAATATAGTTCCTAACTCTTTACAAATAGTATAACAATATAACGTCTCTCATTCTTTAAAATAAATATAATGGCCTAATTCTTCTGATTAGTGTTGGAATAGTTCTGAGTGACGCTAATCACAGGAAAAAACATGCACTCACCTGCTGGCATTCTATCAGGCAGGTTCTCTGATGCTGGCTGCTCCCTGAAGCCTCCATCATAGAAAACCAGACAGGTCTTGGTGCAGCACAGGAGAGGTCATGTTATGCCCCTTTTTTATGGCACTGGCTGCGCATTCTGGTAACTAGAGCTTAAATGTTCCAAAGCTGGTGTTAATTGTGCTATTTACAGTCCTGTTTCACAGAATAAAATGTGATTTTCAGTATCGTCAATTATTATATATCCCATGGCTGACCGACATTTCTAAATCAAATTACCTGCAATTCTTTGAAAAACACACTGAGACTGAGGCAAAAATTCATGGGTTTAAGATTTCCTGGAACTGTTAACCTCTGAAACTGTATAGCCTCACTCCACTGACTGTGCAAATCCCCCCTCACCCTTGACAATGTTCACCACCCCTCACCCTTGACAGTGTTCACACCCCTCATCCTCAACAGCGTTCACCCCCTCCTCCCTCATCCCTGACAGTGTTCACCCCCTCACCCTCCACAATGTTCACCCCCCCTCCCTCGACAGTGTTCACTCCCCTCACCCTCGACAGTATTCGCCCCCTCACCCTCGACAATGTTCACCCCCTCACCCTCGACTGTATTCACCCCCTCACCCTTAACAGTATTCACCCCCTCACCCTCAACAGTATTCACCCCCTCACCCTCGACAATGTTCACCCCCTCACCCTCGACTGTATTCACCCCCTCACCCTTAACAGTATTCACCCCCTCACCCTCAACAGTATTCACCCCCTCACCCTCGACAGTGTTCACTCCCCTCACCCTCGACAGTATTCGCCCCTCACCCTCAACAATGTTCACTCCCCTCACCCTCGACAGTGTTCACACCCCTCCTCCCTCATCCCAACCACGTTCACCCCCTCCTTCACCCCGACCTTGTTTATCCCCCCTCACACCTGTGCTCTCCTCCCTTCTTCACCCTCTGAGTGTTCGCCCCCTCCCTCAACACCAACAGTGTTCACCCTCTCCCACACCCCCTGACATTGTTTATCCCCTTGCTCACCCCCGACAGTGTTCATCCCCGACAGTGTTCACCCCCTCTCCCAACCTCGACAGTGTTCACCCCCTCCCTCATCCCTGAAAGTGTTCACCTCTCCCTCACCCCCAGCCATGTTCACCTCCACCCCCCACCCCCCACACCCCCGATGCCATTTCCTTGCCTCCCTCACCCCTGATAGTTCACCCCCCGCTAACAGTGTTCAGCCCCCTTTGCCCCCGCTCACCCCACGGAAATGCTCAACCTCCCCCTCCCCCTTACTCCCCGGCAATGCTGACTCTTCCAACATCGTCCAGATAGGAATTCCAGACATTGAGTTGGGAGAGAAGATGTGAGAGGGAGTGTGCATTGTCTGTGGAGGTTGGGGTGCTGAGCACTCTCCGGGGGTGAATACTGTCAGGCTGCGAGGGGTGAGCACAGTCTAGGGGGGAGGGGGTGAACACCGTCTGGCGGGGAGGGGATGAGCACTGTCTGTGGGGGGGTGAACACTGTCTAGCGGGGAGGGGGAGGGCACTGTCTAGGGGGAGAGGGTGAACACTGTCGAGGGGGGAAGGGTGAACACTGTCTGGGGGGAGGGGGTGAGCACTCTCTAGGGGGGAGGGGATGAACACTGTCTAGGGGGGAGGGGGTGAGCACTGTCTAGGGGGGAGGGGGTGAGCACTGTCTAGGGGGCGGTGAACACACTCTGGCAGGGCGGGAGTGAGCACTCTCTGGTGGAGAGGCGGTGAACATGCTCTGGTGGGGGGGCTGAACACTGTCGTGGGGAGGGGGTGAACACTCTCTAGGGGGGAGGGGGTGAGCACTGTCTGGTGGGGGGGCTGAGCACTGGTGGGGAGGGGGTGAGCACTGTCTAGGGGGGAGGGGTGAACACTGTCTAGGAGGAGAAGGTGAGCACTGTCTACAGGGGAGGAGGTGAGCACTGTCTAGGGGGAGGGGGTGAGCACTGTCTAGGTGGGAGGAGTGAGAACTGTCTAGGGGGGAGGAGGTGAGCACTGTCTGGGGTGGGGGTGAGCACTGTCTACGGGGGAGGAGGTGAGCACTGTCTAGGGGGGAGGAGTGAGCACTGTCTAGGGGGAGGGGGTGAGCACTGTCTAGCGGGGAGGAGGTGAGCACTGTCTAGGGGTGGGTGAACACTCTCTGGCGGGGAGGGGGTGAACACTCTCTGGCGGGGGTGGGCGGATGAACACTGTCTGGCGGGGAGGGGGTGAACACTCTCTGGCAGGGAGGGGGTGAACACTCTCTGGCGGGGGTGGGCGGATGAACACTGTCTGGCGGGGAGGGGGTGAACACTCTCTGGCGGAGGGGGGCGGATGAACACTGTCTGGCAGGGAGGGGGTGAACACTGTCTGGCAGGGAGGGGGTGAACACTCTCTTGAGGGGGGGGCGGATGAACACTGTCTGGCGGGGAGGGGGTGAGCACTCTCTGGCGGGGGTGGGGGGTGAACACTGTCTGGCGGGGAGGGGGTGAGCACTGTCCAAGAGAGGGGGGTGAACATTGTCAGGGAAGGGGATGTGAACATTGCCCTGGAGTGGAGGTGAATGTTGCTGTTGGTGCTGGAGTGTTTAGAGTTACGCTGACTGTGAAAATCTCGAAGTAAATTTGTTTAGAAATCAGGGTAAGTATAGGGCAAACAGCCCAAGTCACCATGGTTCTGACCAACCGTGGAGTAATATGGACAGGGTAAAACCTGAAATCAGAAGTGTAAACTTCCCACATAAGTACTGGGGATGTGCATACTTCAGGACTCCCCAACACATATCTTTGGGGTCCGTCCACTCTGACTATCGAGAGATTGGAAGATCTGGGCTGATGCCTCTATGGGAAAAATTGTCCCCCTGTTAGGGGGAAAGTGCAGGAGGACTCCAATTGGATGGGGGTGCGCCGACATTTTAAGTGGGTGGGCCAATTAAGGCCCGCCCAGCGTGACGTCTGCCAGGAAGCGCTATGCGCTCCCTGTGGGGGCAGAGGGGGGCGGGGGGTGGGGGGGTGGAGGTGGATTCCCTCAGCCGGGGGTGCGCTCTTTCGTGCATTGCGTGTGAAAGAGTGCACAGGTCTCCCTGAGCTAAGTGCTGCCTCAGGGAGATCGGCTCCAAATTAAAATTTGTAAAACAAATGATAGAAAAATTTCCCTGACATGTCCCCTCATGTGACAGTGTCACATGAGTTGGGACATGTCCATAACTTATATTGAAACCTTTTTAAAAATTTAAATGCCCTCATGAAACCTCATCCTGCCCGTAGATGAGGTTTCATGCTTTTTCCAAAGCCCGCCAGGGTTCCCAGCCTGCCCGCCAACCTTAAAGTTGGACGGGCAGGTCCATTAATGACTTTAGTTAGTTTTTCAATGGTCTCAATAGGCCTTTGACAGGTCGTCAGACACGCAACTGACTTGGCTGCGCCCCCGCTGACCTGAAAATGGAAATGGCACAGGGTGACTTCGGGAGTTCCACCTGACATCATCCCACGTTATTTTATGCCCCACCCCCACTCGCCGACTGGAAGATCCTGCCCCATGTATCAATTCACTGTTCCAAACATTCACCTTTTTTTACATTAAGTCGTAACTGAGATTAACAATGGACTCTTATAATTAAGATGAAGCCTTAAGAGTCTTTTGTAGCTAGTCTTCTTTTCTCAAAAATATTATTCATGGTTTCGTTTAATCAAAGAATCAAAATTGTTCAAGCACAGAGGCCATTCAGCCCATCACGTCCTCACTGGCTCTCCGATTGAGCTTCTGATCTAATGCCATTCTCTTGCCTTCTCCCCATAACCCCGCACATTGTTACTTTTCAAATAATCATCTAATGATCTCTTGAATGCCTCGATTGAACCTGCCTCCACTATACTCTTGGTCAGTGCATTCCAGACCCTAACCACTCGCTGTGTGAAAAAGTTTTTTCTCACATCATATTTGTTTCTTTTGCCAATTACCTTAAATCTGTGCCCTCTAGTTCTCGATTCTTCTACCAATGGGAACAGTTTCTCCCGAGCTACTCTGTCCAGCCCCCTCATGATTTTGAACACCTCTATCAAATCTCGTCTCAGCCTTCTCCAAGGAAAACAGTCCTAACTTCCCCAATCTTACTTCATAATTGAAGTTCCTCATCCCTGGAATAATTCTAGTAAACCTCTTCAGCACTCTCCCCAATGCGTTCACATCTTTCCTAAACTGTGGCGACCAGAACTGTACGCAATACTGCAGCTGAGGTCTAAATATACAAGTTGTCTTATACGAGCTCAACATAACCTCCTTGATCTTGTACTCTATGCCCCTACTACTAAAGCCTAGGATACAGTATGCTTTATTAACTGCTCTCTCCACCTGTCCTGCCACCTTTAATGACTTATGCACGTATACACCTGGGTCCCCCTGTTCCTGCACCCCCTTTAGAGTTGTACTCTTTATTTTATATTGTTTCTCCATGTTCTTACTGCCAAAAATTATCATCTCACATTTCTCTGCATTAAAATGTGTCTGCCACCTGTCTGCCCATTCCAACTTGTTCATGTCCTTTTGAAGTTCTACACTGTCCTCCTTACAGTTCACAATGCTTCCAAATTTTGTATTGTCTGCTAATTTTGAGATTGTGCCCTGTACACCAAGGTTCAGATCATTAATAAATATCGGGAAAAGCAAGGGTCCCAATACCAATCCCTGGGGAACTCCACTGCAAACCTTCCTCCAGCCTAGAAAACATCCATTTATCAATATTCTCTGTTTCCTGTCACTCAGCCAGTTTCATATCCATGCTGAAAACCTTTGCCCCTGCTATTACTAGTGCGATCTCTTCCAGCGTTGGAAAGGGTCGTGATGCCTCTTTATTGCTTGATTAAGATGTTTGGGATCCAGGCAAATGCTTAGCCGTCCATTTGGCTTTTCTCTTACCACAGTGGAATCTACCCAATCTGTAGGCTTTCTGACTTTGACGATCACCTTCTTTTCTTCCAACTCTTGGAGCTCTATTTGAAGCTTTCTTTTTATTTCTATTGGTACTTTCTGTGGGGAATGAATCACTGGTTTCATTGCTGAGTCAATAGTGATGTGATATCAATATCTTCAAAGCATCCAAACATATCATCAAAACACTCTGGGCGCATTTGAATTAGATCTTCCTTACTTCTGATCGGACAGCACTTTTCAATTGGAGTAGAACTTTCAACCCTCAGAGTCCCCTCCTTCATCTCCGCATTTACTGAGATAAGCTGCAGCTCTTCACAACTGCTCAACCCAGGATAACAGGAACATGTTTCTGTGACTTCAAACATACAGTTAACATCTTTTCCTTTGTGCGTCTCTCTGATTTGGGTTGCTCCTAGCTGCCGAATCTCAATCTCCCATGTGCCGTTAGCATGATGTAGCTCAGCTTCAGAGCATGTTTACTTAGGTAACTACTTTCTTTCAAATTCTTATGAAAGATCTTCTTGTATAGTTTGATTGGGATGATGGTGCTCTGTGCTCCGGTATCAAGCTTCAGCTTTGAATTTATGGTCGTGGGTTTATTTCTCACCTTCCTCCTGATCTGAATGGCTGTGTGAATTTCTTTTCTCTGGGAACTGTCATCCAGCCATTTCCTGCAGGTGTATGGTTCCTATGCCTAACGTGCCCTGAAACACATCATCATCTTCCAGGGCATGGATGTTTTAGTTTCATTTCCTTCTCATTCACCCTGTTGCTCTGCCTCTGGTAATTCCATACCATCTACTTACTTTGTCCTACAGATCTTTCCCAGCAATTGGTCTTCCCACAAACTTCATAGTTTGATCTATACAGTTCCTTCTGTCTGTGAATTCATGTGGTCACCCACAGTTCCTGAACATATTTCTCTCTATCTAGTGTGCATTCCTTTGTTGCTGCTTGAGAAAGGCAGCAGGATTGATGTAGTGAGCCAGCACCTTCCAAACCCACAACCACTACCATCTAGAAGGACAAGGGCAGCAAACACATGGGAACACACCACCTGGAAGTTCCCCTCCAAGCCGCTCACCATCCTGACTTGGAAATATGTCGCCTTTCCTTCACTGTCACTGGGTCAAAATCCTGGAACTCCCTCCCTAACAGCACTTTGGGTGTACCTACACCACATGGACTGCAGTGGTTCAAGAAGGCAGCTCACCACCACCTTATTGAGGGCAATTAGGGATGGGCAATAAATGCTGGCCCAGCCAGCAACACCCACATCCCATGAATGAATTTTTAAAAATTGAAAGAAAAAGTGTACAATACTGTGAAGATTAGTGGCAGGTTAGAAGATTGGACAAATTTTAGAAACCAGCCAAAGATTACTAAGTAAAATAAGCTGGGGTGGTGGTGGGAAGGGAGATGTTATTGTATGAGAGAAAGCTAGCTAGAATATAAAACAAATAGTAAGAGTTTCTACCAGTATTTAAAATGGAAGCGCAAATAGAACGAGCATTGGTTCCTTGGAGGGAATTGACAATGGAGAATGAGGAAACAGCGGAAGCATTGAACAGATGTTTTGTGCCTGTCTTCACTGTAGAAAACACAACAGAAATACTTGTAAATCAAGGAAAGGAGGGACGAACTTAAATAGTCACAGTCACCAGGGAAAAGGTACTGGAAAGCCATTAGAACTATAGGATATGGGGAGATAGTAATGTCACTGGGCTAGCAATCCAGAGGCCCAGGCTAATTCTCTGGGGGCACAGGTTCAAATCCCACCACAGCAGCTGGTTAAATTGAAATTAAATTAATAAAATCTGGAATTGAAAACTAGTCCCAGTAATGATGATCATGAAACCATCATCAATTGTCGTAAAACCCATTTGGTTCATTAATGATCCTTAGGGAAGGGAATCTGCTGTCCTTACCTGGTCTGGCCTACACGTGACTCCAGACTCACAGCAATGTGGTTAATGGATCTCTGAAATGGCCTAGCAAGCCACTTAGTTCAAGGGTAGTTAGGGATGGGCAACAAATGCTGGCCTTGCCAATGACGCCCACATCCCAAGAAAGAATTTTAAAACGTCCCCGGACCTGATGGCCTGCATCCTCAGGTCTTAAAAGAAATGACTGCAGAGATGGTGGATGCATTGGTTAAAAAGTCCCATCAGATTGGAAAATCACAAATGTAACACTTTTATTCAAGAAAGGAGGGAGACAGAAAGCAGGAAACTACAGGCTAGTTAGGCTAACATCTGTCAGAGAGAAAATGCTAGAGTCCATTATTAGGGAGATTACAGCAGGACATATAGAAAAACATAATACAATCAGGCAGAGTCAGGCGTTCAACTATGTGCCACACAAAATAAGAGCTCATGGTGTGTATGTGGTGGGGAGTTTAACATATTATGACAGATGGAGTATTGGTTAGCTAACAGGAAGCAGAGAGAGATTGATAAGCTATAACTGGTGGTGTGCCACAGTGCTGCAGCCTCAACTATTTACAAGCTATATTAATGGCTTGGATGAAAGGACTGCATGTACGGTTGCTAAGTTTACTGATAACACAAAGATAGGGAGGAAAGTAAGTTGTGAAGAGGACATAAAGAGTCTACAAAGGGATGTGGATAGGAAAAGTGACTGGGAAAAAATTTGGCAGATGGAATATAATGTGGGAAAATGTGAACTTGCCCACTTTAGCAGGAAGAATAGTAAAGCAGTATATTATCTAAATCTAGAGATAATGCAGAACTCTGAGGTACAGAGGTGAGTAGGCAGGTAAAGCAAGTGATCAGGAAGTTGAAAGGAAGATACAAACATGCAAACACATGAATTAGGAGCGGGAGTAGGCCACTTGACCTCTCGCGCCTGCTCCGTCATTCAATAAGATCATGGCTGATCTGACTATAACATCAAGTCCATATTCCTGCCTATCCCCGATAACCTTTTACCCCCTGCTAATCAAGAATCTGTATACCTCAGCCTTAAAAATATCCAAAGACTCTGCTTCCACTGCTTTTTTAAGAAAGAAAGTTCTGGCCCCCTGAGAGAAAAAATATTCTCCTCATCTCTCTTAAATGGGCGACCCCTTATTTTTAAACAGTGACCACTAGTTCTAGAATCGCCCACAAGAGGTAACATTCTCTCCACATCCACCCTGTCAAGACCCCTCAGAATCTTGTATATTTCAATCAAGTAGCCTCTTACTCTTCTAAACTCCAGCGATATAAGCCTAGCCTATCCAATCTTGCCTCATAAGATAGTCCACCCATTAGTCTAGTAAACCTTCTCTGAACTGCTTCCAATTCATTTACATTCTTCCTTAAATAAGGTGACCAACACTGTACTCAGTACTCCAGATGTGGTCTCACCAATGCCCTGTATAACTGCTTCTGTATTCAATTTTTTTTGAATTTATTCATTCATGGGATGTGGGCCTTCACTGGCTGGGCCATCATTTATTGCCCATCCCTAGTTTCCCTTGAGAAGGTGGTGGTGAGCTGCCTTCCTGAACTGCTGCAGTCCATGTGGTGTAGGTACACCCACATTGCTGTTAGGAAGGGAGTTCCAGGATTTTGACCCAGTGACAATGAAGGAACGACGATATATTTCCAAGTCAGGATGGTGAACTTCCAGGTGGTCGTGTTCCCATCTATCTACTGCCCTTGTCCTTCTAGATGGTAGTGTCCTGGGTTTGGAAGGTGCTGTCGAAGGAGCTTTGGTGAATTCCGGCAGTGCATCTTGTAGATGGTACACACTGCTGCTACTGTGCGTCGATGGTGGAGGGAGTGAATGTTTGTAGATGGGATGCCAATCAAGCGGACTGCTTTGTCCTCGACGGTGTCAAGCTTCTTGAGTGTTGTTGGAGCTGCACTCATCCAGGCAAGTGAGGAGTATTCCATCACACTCCTGACTTGTGCCTTGTAGATGGTTGACAGCCTTTGGGGAGTTAGGAGGTGAGTTACTCGTCGCATGATTCCTAGCCTCTGGCCTGCTCTTGTAGCCACAGTATTTATATGGCTAGTCTAGTTCAGTTTCTGGTCAATGGTAACCCCCAGGATGTTGATAGTGGGGGATTCAGTGATGGTAATGCCATTGAACATCAAGGGGCAATGGTTGGATTCCTTCTTGTTGAGGATGGTCATTGCCTGACACTTGTGTGGTGCGAATGTTACTTGTCATTTGTCAGCCCAAGCCTGGATATTGTCCAGGTCTTGCTGCATTTGGACATGAACTGCTTCAGTATCTGAGGAGTTGTGAATGGTGCTGAACATTGTGCAATGATCAGCGAACATCCCCACTTCTGACCTTATGATGGAAGGAAGATCATTGATGAAGCAGTGAGGAACTCCTGCAGTGATGTCCTGGAGCTGAGATGACAGATCTCCAACAACCACAACCATTCTCCCCCAACCAGCAGAGAGTTTTCCCCCTATTCCCATTGACTCCAGTTTTGCTAGGGCTCCTTGACACCACACTCGGTCAAATGCTGCCTTGATGTCAAGGGCAGTCACTCTCACCACACCTCGGGAGTTCAGCTCTTATCTCCATGTTTGAACCAAGGCTCTAATGAGGTCAGGAGCTGAGTGGCCCTGGCGGAACCAAACTGGGCATCAGTGAGCAGGTTATTGCTAAGAAAGTGCCACTCGATAGCACTGTTGACGACCCCTTCCATTACTTTACTGATGATCGAGAGTAGACTGATGGGGCGGTAATTGGCCGGGTTGGATTTGTCTTGCTTTTTGCATACAGGACATACCTGGGCAATTTTCACATAGCTGGGTAGATGCCAGTGTTGTAGCTGTACTGGAACAGCTTGGCTAGGGGTGCGGCAAGTTCTGGAGCACAAGTCTTCAGTACTATTGCTGGAATATTGTCAGGGCCCATAGCCTTTGCACCATCCAGTGCCTTCAGCTGTTTCTTGATATCATGTGGAGTGAATCGAATTGTCTGAAGACTGGCATCTGTGATGCTGGGGACCTCAGGAGGAGGCCGAGATGGATCATCTGTCCTGCACTTCTGGCTGAAGATTGTTGTGAATGCTTCAGCCTTATCTTTTGCACTGATAGAGCCATAGAGTCATAGAGTTACACAGCACAGAAACGGGCTCTTCAGCCCATCGTGTCCATGCTGGCCATCAAGCACCTATTTATTCTAATCCCATTGTCCCACTGATGAGCTGGGCTCCTCCATCATTGAGGATGGGGATATTTGTGGAGCCTCCTCCTCCAGTGAGTTATTTAATTGTCCACCACCATTCACAACTGGATGTGGCAGGACTGCAGAGCTTAAATCTGATCCGTTGGTTGTGGGATCGCTTAGCTCTTTCTATCACTTGCTGCTTATGCTGTTTGGCACACAAGTAGTCCTGTGTTATAGCTTCACCAGGTTGACACCTCATTTTTAGGTATGACTAGTGCTGCTCCTGGCATGCCCTCCTGCACTCTTCATTGAACCACGGTTGATCACCTGGCTTGATGGTAATGGTAGAGTGGGGGATATGCCAGGCCACGAGGTTGCAGATTGTGGTAGAGTATAATCCTGCTACTGCTGGTGGCCCACAGCATCTTTTGGATGCCCAGTCTTGAGTTGCTAGATCTGTTTGAAATCTAAAACAAAAACAAAATTACCTGGAAAAACTCAGCAGGTCTGGCAGCATCGGCGGAGAAGAAAAGAGTCCGCCGATGCTGCCAGACCTGCTGAATTTTTCCAGGTAATTTTGTTTTTGTTTTGGATTTCCAGCATCCGCAGTAGTTTTTTGTTTTTATCTCTCTGTTTGAAATCTATCCCATTTAGCACGATGGTAGTGCCACACAACACGGTGGTGGGTATTCTCAATGTGAAGGCAGGACTTTGTCTCCACAATGACTGCAGTGGTCACTCCTACTGATACTGTCATGGACAGATGCCTCTGCAGCAGGCAGGTTGGTGAAGTATGTTTTTCCCTCTTGTTGATTCCCTCACCACCTGCCGCAGACACAGTTTAGCAGCTATGTCTTTTAGGACTCAGCCAGCTCGGTAAGTAGTGGTGCTACCGAGCCACTCTTGGTGATGGACATTGAAGTCCCCCACCCTTGCCACCCTCAATGTTTCTTCCAAGTGGTGTTCAACATGGAGGAGCACTGATTCATCAGCTGAGGGAAAGCTGTGGGCCATCAGCAGCAGCAGAATTGGACTCGAACACAATCTGTAATCAGCAGGAGGTTTCCTGGTGCCATGAGACTTCATGGGGTCTGAAGTCGATTTGAGGAATCTCAGGCCAACTCCCTCCCGACTGTATACCTCTGTGCCGCCACCTCTGCTGGGCCTGTCCAGATGGGACAGGGCATACCTTGGAATGGTGATGGTGGCGTCTGGGACATTATCTGTAAGATATAATTCCGTGAGTATGACTATGTCAGGCTGTTGCTTAACTATTCTGTGACACAGCTCTCCCAATTTTGGCATGAGCCCCCATGTGTTAGTAAGGAGGACTTTGCAGGGTCGACAGGGTTCAGATTGCTGTTGTCGTTTTCGGTGCCTAGGTCGATACCGAGTGGTCCGTCCAGTTTCATTCCTTTTTTGTGACTTTGTAGTGGTTTGTTACAACTGAGTGGCAAACTGAGTTTGTTACAACAGAGGGCATTTGAAGTCAATCACATTGCTATGGGTCTGGAGTCACATGTAGGCCAGACCAGTAAGGATGACAGATTTCCTTCCCTAAAGGACATTAGTGAACCATATGGGTTTTTACAACAATCGACAATGGTTCCATGGTCATCATTAGACTTTTGATTCCAGATTTTATTTTTAATTACTGAATTCAAATCCCACCATCTGCCATGGTGGGATTTGAACCCTGGTCCCCAGAGCATTACCCTTGGTCTCTGGGTCTCTGGATTACTAGTCCAGTGACAATACTACTATAGTATACAATACCACTACGACAATACCACTACAGTATACTACAAAATCTATCTACCTCCTCCTCGCAATAGACAATAACATTCTATTTGCTTTCCTCAATACTTGCTGTACCTCCATACTAACCTTCTGTGATTCATGCACTAGGACACCCAGATCCCTCTGCATCTCAGAGCTCTGCAATCTATCACTATTTAGATAACATGCTTCTTTTTTATTTTTCCTGCCAAAATGGACAATTTCACATTTGCCCACATTATACTCAATTTAACAGTTCTTTGCCCATTCACTTAACCTATCTATATGCCCTTTGTAGCCTCCTTATGTCCTCTTCACAACTTACTTTCCTACCTATCTTTGTGTCATCAGCAAATTTGGCAACCATCCCTTCAAACCCTTCATCCAAGTCATTTATATAAATTGTAAACAGTTGAGGCTCCAGCACTGATCCCTGTGGCACACCACTTGTTACATCTGAAAATGACCCATTTAGGCCTACTCTCTGTTTCCTGTTAGCTAGCCAATCTTCTATCCATGCCAATATGTTACCCTTATACCATGAGCTTTTATTTTTCACAATAACCTTTGATGTGGCACCTTATCAAATGCCTTCTGGAAATCAAACTACAGTCCATCTACCTGTTCCCCTTTATCCACAGCACATGTGGCTCCTTCAAAGAACCCCAATAAATTGGTTAAACATGATTTACCTTTCACAAAGCCATGTTGACTATGCCTGATTGCCTTAAACTTTTCTAAGTGCTCTGCTATAACATATTTAATAATCGCTTCTAACATTTTACCTATGACAGATGTTAAGCTAACTAGCCTGTGGTTTCCTGCTTTCTGTCATAAGAACATAAGAAATAGGAGCAGGAGTAGGCCATTCGGTCCTTCAAGCCTGCCCCGCTATTCAATAAGATCATGGCTGATCTGCCCCCGGCCTCAACTCCTCTTTCGTGCCAGCTCCTCATAGCCCTCAACTCCCTGATATTTCAAAAATCTACCTCCCTCCTCTTTAAATGTTTTCAGTGATCTAGCCTCCACAACTCTCTGGGATAGAGAATTCCAGACATTCACTACCCTCTGTGGGAAGAAATTCCTTCGTATCTCAGTTTTAAATGAGTGTTCCCTTATTCTGTAACTATGTCCCTTAGTTCAAGATTCCCCCCCACTAGGGGAAACATCTTCTCAACATCTGTTAAGCCCCCTCAGAATCTTGTATGTTTCAATAAGATCACCCCTCATTCTTCTAAACTCTAATGAATAAAGGCCTAACCTGTTTAGTTGTTCTTGATAAGCCAACCCCTTCATCCCAGAAATCAGCCTAATGAATCTCTTTTGAACTGCCTCCAATGCCAGTATAATCCTTTCTTAAATACAGGGACCAAAACTGTACACAGTACTCCAGGTGCGGCCTCACCAACACCCTGTACAGTTGTAACAAGACTTCTCTATTTTTAAACTCCAACCCCCTAGCAATACAGGCCAAAATTCTTTTTGTCTTAATTACTTGCTGCACCTGCATGCTAACTTTTTGTGTTTCATGCACAAAATCACCCAGATCCCTCGGTGTTGCACTTTTTTGCAGTTTCTCTCCATTTAAATAATAGTCTGCCTTTTGATTCTTCCTACCAAATTGCATGACCTCACACTTTCCTACATTAAACTCCATCTACCAAGTTTTTGCCCACTCACTCAACCTATCTATATCCCCTTGCAGATTCCTTATGTCCTCATCACAACATGCCTTCCACCTATTTTTGTATCGTCAGCAAATTTGGATACATTACACTCTGCCCCCTTCTCCCAGTCATTAATATAGATAGTAAATAATTATGGCCCTAGGACCGATCCTCGTGACACTCCACTAGTTACATCTTTCCAACCTGAAAAAGACCCATTAATCCTGACTCTCTGTTTTCTATGTGTTAACCAATCCTCAATCCATGCTAATACATTACCCACAATACCGTGAGCTCCTATCTTGTACAATAACCTTTTATGTGGCACCTTATCGAATACCTTCTGGAAATCCAAATACACTACATCTACCAGTTCCCCTTTATCAACTCTGTTTGTTACATCCTCAAAGAACTCTAGCAAATTTATAAAACATGATTTCCCTTTCTCAAAACCATGTTGACTCTGTTTAATTGCATTAAGCTTTTCTAAATGTCCTGCTATTTCTTCCTTAATAATCGACTCGAGCATTTTCCCAATGACAGCTATTAGGCTGACTGGCCTATAGTTTCCTGTTTTTTGTCTCCCCTCCCTTCTTGAACAGTGGTGTCACATTAACAGTTTTCCAATCCGCTGGAACTCTCCTGGAATCCAGTGAGTACTGGAATATTTTGACCAATGCTTCCATTATCTCTGCAGTCACTTCCTTTAAAACCCTTGGATGCAGGCCATCAGGTCCTGGCAACTTGTCTGACTTTAATCCCATTAGTTTGTCAAATAGATAGAGACTGGTACAAGATCTTTCATCCCATTAGCTCCTTGTTTATCCGATATCTTTGGGATGTTTATAGTGTCTTCCACCTTGAAGACCGATGCAAAATATTGGTTTAAATTATCTGCTACTTTTCTGTTCCCCATTATCAATTCTCCAGTCGCATCCTCCAAGGGTCCCATGCTCACTTCAGCTACTCTCTTTCTTTTTATATACCCACAGAAGCTCTTGCTGTTTGCTTTTATATTTTTTGCCAATTTACTTTTATAATCATTTTTCTCCCTCTTTATTAGCTTTTTAGTCATCCATTGCTGGTTCCTAAAAAATTCCCAATCCTCTGTCCTACCACTAGTTTCTGTTGCTTTGTATGCCATAGTTTTTGACTGGATACTCTCCTTGGCTGCCTTTGTTAACCACGGGTGGTTCATCCTTCTCATCGAGTCCATTTTTTTGACCAGGATAAATATTTGCTGAGTTATGAAATATCTGCTTAACTGTCTGCTACTGCTCATCCACTGACCTTCCCCTTAGTCTATTTTCCCAACCCACTTTAGACAACTCTTTCTTCATACCTCTCTAGTTGCCTTTAAGTTGAGGACACTGGTTTGAGACCCCAGTTGCTCGTCCTCAAACTGAATTTGAAATTCTACCATATTATGATCACTATCCCCTATAGGATCCTCAACTATGATAGCGCTTGTTAATCCTACCTCATTATACATTACTAGATCTAAAATTGCCTGTTGCCAGGTAGGTTCCGCAACATATTGCTCTAAGAAACAATCCCTGAAGGACTCTACAAATTCATCTTCCATGTTACCCCTGCCAATCTGATTTGTCCAGTCAATATGCAGATTAAAATCACCCATGACAATTGGAGCACCCTTCTTACACGCCTCCATTATTTCCCAATTGATACTTTGTCCTACAGTGAGGCATCTCTTCGGGAGCCTATAGACTACTCCCACCCATGACTTCCTCCCCTTGCTATTCTTTATTTCCACCCAAACTGATTCCACATCATGATCTATTGCACCTATATCACTACTCACCACCACACTGATACCTTCCTTTACTGACAAAGCTACCCCACCTCCTTTTCCTTTTTGTCTATTTTTCCAGAATGTCGAATACCCTTGAATATTGAGTTCCCAGTCTTGGTCACCCTGCAACCACATCTCTGTAATAGCTATCAAGTCATATTCATTTATTTCTATATTTTTTATTATTCATTCATGGGGTGTGGGCTTCACTGGCTGGGCCAGCATTTATTGCCCATCCCTAGTTGCCCTTGAGAAGGTGGTGGTGAACTGCCTTCTTGAGCCGCTGCAGTCCATGTGGTGTAGGTACACCCACAGTGCTGTTAGGAAGGGAGTTCCATGATTTTGACCTGGTGACAACTCATCAACTCATCTATCTTGGTACAAATGCTGTATGCATTCAGATAAAGAGCCTTAAGCTTTGACTTTTTAACCATTATTAATCATGCCAGTTCTAATTTCTGCTGCACTCTTCTGCTTATATTTTCTGCCCCTTCCTGTCACACTTTGATTATCGCTCACCTCTTCACTACCCTGCGCCTCTGCTCTCTCGTTTCTTTTTGATTTTTTTAAACTTCCCTTCAATTGAACCCTCCCCCCCACTAATTAGTTTAAAGTCCTATCTACAACCCTAGTTATAGGATTCGCCAGGAAATGGTTCAAATGAAGCCCGTCCCAATGGAACAGCTCTCTGCTTCCCCAGTACTGGTGCCAGTGCCCCATGAATCGGAACCAATTTCTCCCACACCAATCTTTGAGCCACGCATTTATCTCTCTAATCTTATTTACCCAATGCCAACTTGCACATGGCTCAGGTAGTAATCCGGAGATTATTACCTTTGTGGTTCTGCTTTTTAATTTAGCCCCGAGCTGCTCGTAGTCCCTCAGCAGAACCTCTTTCCTGGTCCTACCTACGACGTTGGTACCTACGTGGACCACGACAACTGGATCCTTCCCCTCCCACTCCAAGTTCCTCTCCAGCCCAGAAGAGATGTCCTTAACCTTGACACCAGGTAGGCAACACAGCCTTTAGGGCTTTCTGTTTTTGCTGCAGAGAACAGTATCTATTCCCCTAACTGGCTATCCCCTATTACGACTACATTTCTCTTTTCTCCCCCCATATGAATGGTGCTCTGTACCATAGTGCTGTGGTTAGTTCGCTCATCCTCCCTGCAGGCTGTGCCTTTGTCTGGGGTCAAGATCTGGGAGCAAGAACCTCATACCTATTAGACAAGGGCATTGGCTGAGGCTCCTCCAATGCTAAGTTCTGGATCTCCATACCTGCCTCACTCGCAGTCACACCCTCCTGTCCCTGACCATGGTCCAAATTTGATGTAATTTATCTAAGGGGTGAGAATATCTCCTGAAATACAGTATCCAGGTAACTCTCCCCCTCCCTGATGTGTCACAGTGTCCACAGCTTGGACTCTAGCTTATCAGCTCTAAGCCGAAGTTCCTCGAGGAGCCAACACTTACTGCAGATGTGGTCACCGTGGATCACACCAGCGTCCACCAGCTCCGACATATTAAAGCTGAAACACATCGCCTGCCCAGCCATCTCTATTCTATTTAATTAATTAATTTGGATGTTAAATGTTTTAAAAGTGAATTTCTTAACTGTACTCTTCAGCTGTAATAACATCTCCTGATTTAAACCACTTGGCCAATCAAAAGAGACACGGAAGAGATACCCACCAATCACCTACCTGTTTTCCTTTGACGTCACACTTTGGCTCTGACAGGTGGAAACAGGTTGAAGGGGTCCTCTGCCCCCGGTTTTTATCTCTCGTCGGTTTGTATCTCCCGCCGTCACTGCCCTCCTCACACAGGTATGCTCTCCAGGTGTGCTGGGCCTCCCTCTCTGCCGCTGGTTTTTATCTCCCACCGCCGCTGCTCTCCAGATCCCAAATACTCACCCCTGTGAAACTCCACTACAAACCTTCCTCCAGCCCGAAAAATATCCATTAGCCTTTACTTGCTATTTCCTATTACTCAGCGAATTTTGTATCCACATTGCTATTGTCCTTTTTATTCCATGAGCTATAACTTTTCTCACAAGTCTGTTGTGCGGCACTGTTTCGAATGCTTTTTGAAAGTCTATTTAAAGGATGTAATTTCACTAGAGAGGGTACAGGGGAGATTTACAAGGATGTTGCCAGGGCTGGAAAATTGCAGCTATGAGGAAAGATTGAAAAGGTTGGGGTTGTTCTCCTTGGAACAGAGGAGGCTGAGGGGAGATTTGATTGAGACGTACAAAATTGTGAGGGACCTGGATAGAGTGGATGGGAAAGGCCTATTTACTTTAGCAGAGAGGCCAGTGACGAGGGGGCATAAATTTAAAGTGATTGGTAGAAAGATTAGAGGAAAAAGTCTTTCATTCAGGGGACTGTGGTAGTCTGGAACTCACCGCCTGACCACAATCTCCATTACCAGGGTAAGGGAAGACTGTCTGATACCTGGAAGGCTCCACACAGTCTGAACCTCCTGGGGCCTTGGAGACATCAAGGAGTCCTGAAATGAAGCCTGGAAATGCTAAGAATGAAGCCCCAAACAGAGATGAAGCTGAAGTACCAATAGGTCACCAGCAGCAAACTGTGTACCAAACTCTGCACCACTGACATTGGCAATGCTGCTCACCCCTTTTATCTCACCCCTGGATGAGGTTTTTGAAATTGTCGGCTGGCCGCCTGCCCGTTTTGCCTGTGCGATGAGCATGAAATCGCACGGGCAACGAAAAATTGGTGTCAATTGGCTTTTTAATGGCCTTAAGTGGTCTCTTAATTAGTGGCCTGCGCAGCTCCAGCACCCGCTTGCGCCCGCCAACCGAAATATTACGCAAGTGCGCAATGACCCCTGGACGCTCACCCGACATCATCTTGCGCTATTCTACTCCCAATTGCGCACTCGTGTGATATTTCGCTCGGCTGGCACATGCGGGTGCCAGAGCGGCACCATTAATTAACAGGCCACTTAAGGCTCTCAACAGTCCAATTGACTGTGATTTTGCACAGTCCTGGCAGCCACCTCCTCATCAGGCACTCATCAGAAAAGTGGGAGACAGAGTTCCCACCCAACCTGCCCTCTCACCTGGCATTTGCAGCCTCACTTGAGTCCGTTGTTAGAACGGCAGACAGAAGTCCTTCCCTGGCAGCCTTTCTGGGGCTGCCTGGGCCGTTTTTAAACCGGCCGCTGGATCGCCATTGGACCCAGCAGCCGACAGATCCCAGTCCCTGCTCAGCCCTTTCAAGTCAGTGCAGAGTCGTGTTTCACGCTGGGCAGGCCTTAATTGGCCTGCCAGCATGAAATCAAGGTCGGGGCCCAATCGCGGGTAGTGGCCAATTTTGCGGCCACTCTCAGGCCTGCCCACCACAATGACGGGAAAATCTTGCCCAGTGTCATGACACTATTAGTGTATTTAATATTATTGGGAAATATTATTCTTTTAAAATAGGAGTTTAGCCTGTGGGTGTGTCTTAATTGGATTAAAGCCAGCTAGTCTGGGTGCTTTGATGTGTACTAATTTTGAGGTATAAGGGAGGTAGAGTACATTTTCATTTTGTTGAATAGAGCATTCAAGAAGGGGAGTGAATTCTGGCACCTAGCTAGCAGAGACCAAGCAATATGTTTATATTACTAATAAAATTGGCACTATGAAAGGGGTTTTATTGTTAGAAGAGGTGGAGTTCAAAGGGGCTGGTGATACAGTGAAAATTTACATTCAATGAGATGTGCTGGGTATAACAGACAGCAGTTTTGGGTGTGCAGGGCAGAGGCAATGTAAGATGAAAGCAGCTGTAAGCCTACAACTGTCTCCACAGGAACCAAAGTGAAAAGAACCTCATTTTGAATTTGTAAGGTGAAAATGCTTTGCCTGGTGTCTGGTGAAAGTCTATGGGTTGCTATTGGCTTAATGGAGATTAGTTTGGGAATTTGTTAAAAGTTATGATGGTTGTAATTTGTAGCCATGTGCATGTGTTTAATGTGTTTTAACTTAATAAAATGTTTCAATTAGTTTAATATAAAAACCTATCGAGAACTGAATGTCTGATTCCTGAATTTAGAGTTGCATCTCAAACATACCACTAAAAATATAGGTTATGATAGTTGTTAAAAGTTCCCCCTGGGATTTTTAAATAACTCAGCTCTACCAACTGCTGGGTCATAATGCCCACTGTGACTGGCAGGTGTACAACCACAAGCACTGCAGGTGTTCGGTCGCGTACTGCGCAACTAGGCAGCAAATAGGTACGGTCACAGCCTGAAACTATTTCACATCAGAGTACAAGGAATTGTTAAACAATTCCAAGAAACATTAGAGGTCCAAATTACATAGAATTACCTAAAAATTACCACATAGAAACAGGTCATTTAGCCTGATAGGCTTATGATAGTTTTATGTTCCACATGAGCCTTCTTCCACCTTACTTCATCTAATCTTATCAACAGATACAGATAGTCCCTTCGCCATCATGCATTTGTCTAGCTTTCCCTTAATATAATTATCAGTGCTTGTTGTCTCAATCACTCTGTGTGGTAGCAGATTCCACATTCTCACCACCCTCTGAGGTACAGAAATTTCTCCTGAATTCGTCTTTGGATTTAATTAGTGACTATCTTCCAGTTATGGCCCTAGTTTTGGATTCCTCTACAATTGGAAAAAGCTTCTCTGAATATAACCTATCAAACAAACTTTTTCATAAATTTAGAGAACTCTGGATACTTTATAAATGTGATCACCCAGCAGCTTAAGAGTATGCAGGGAGAGAGGAAATGGGTGACAGCCAGACAGTCAAGAAGAAACTGGCACGTAGTGCAGGAGTCCCCTAAGTGCATCCCACAACCCAACCACTATTCAGTTCCGAATACTGATGAGAGTGCTGTTTCATCTGAGGAGTGCAGCCAGAACCAAGTCCATGGCACCACGGGTGGCTCAGTTGTACAATGGCAGCACGGAGAAGACTAAAAGAGCAATAGTGATAGGAAATTCAATAGGTAGAGGAACACATAGGTGTTTCTGCAGCCACAGATGTGAATCCAGAATGTTATGTTGTCTCCCTGGATGTCACTGAGGGGCTGCAGAGCACCCTGAGTGGGGGGGAGGGTGAACAGCCAGCAATCGAGGTCCACATTGGTGCTAATGACATAGGTAGAAAGGGGGATGTGGTCCTGCGGTCAGAATTTAGGGAACTAGGTAGGAATTTAACAAGCAAGACCTCAAAAGCAGTAATCTCCGGATTACTCCCAGTGCCACGTGGAATTGAGTATAAAAACATGAGAATAAAACAGATGAATGTGTAGCTGGAGAGATGGTTCAGGAGGGAGGCAAGCCGGACGGGTTGCACCTAACTGGAGCCAGGGCTAATTTTCTTGTGCAGCAATTTGCTCGGGCTATTGGGTAGAGTTTAAAATAATTTAGCTGGGGTGTGGGAACCAGGGGTTAATATCAGAGAGGAATACCAAGGTGCAGCGAGAACTGAGCAGATGGAATAGACAGATAGAGCAGGAAATAGTAACATATCAGGTGGGGTCAGAGTAAGAGAGAAAGTGATAAAGTCTAAATTAGGGCTATTGTGCATGTATGTGAGTGTGTGCAGTTCGGAAAATAAGATTGAGGAGCTGCAGATAGGTGGGAATATGATGTTTTAGTGATAACAGAGACCTGGCTCAAAAAATTGACGGACCTAGTACTAAATATTCCTAGGGCAGAATATCATGATCCTTCGCCGGCAGGTTGAGAGGCAGAGGCACCAGTAAAATTACGCCGGAAGGCCTTCTTGCCGGCTTCCTGCCCGCCCCTGGCCTGTCCACAGACGAGGCCCTTAAGTGGCCAATTATTGATGCCCAGAAGCAATTTTTGAGCCAGCGGGAGGAGTTCAGGGATGGGACAAGCTCATTAGTTGCTTGTACACGGATAGGAAAGGAGGTCACCTCATTTGTGGGTACCCTTTCAAGATCAGGGCATAAATTCCCTACTCCTGCATGGTGTTCCAGCCCATGTGCTCCATCCCCACCAATCTCTCCACCAAGACCTGCAACCACCACCCGTGGCCTCCCTTTCAGTCCACACTCAGATACCCTGCACCTAGACTGGTGGGATTTCTTGTAGTCCCTACAGCGGCCACCAATTCCATTGGTGCTACTGAGACTGTAGGATGATTGACTGGCAGCTCTCTGAGGCGGGACTTCCTCATGAGAGACTGAGGGGTGGAAATTTCACCTCAAAGCTGTGGGACAGCCAACATCGGTGGGGACGTGTTCTCTGTCAACTCTTCAGATAGCAGGTTGGAATACTTCGCAATGTGTAAATTTCTGCCCCAGGATACAAGGTATTCAGGAAAGATAAAAAAGGAAGAAAAGGGGGGGTGGGGGGAGGTGATGAAGTGCTGGAGAGGGAGAGAGAGAATATTCCAGAGAGATCAAAGTGAAGGACAGAATCTATTTGGCTAGAGCCAAGAAACAGCTATCGGCTATCTCAGTGCCAGTCTAGGTGCTGGATCCCACATGATCAGGTAGGTACAGAGTCTCTCTGTAGGGATGGGCGAATTGGCCTGGGGTGGTAGTTGGATGTCTTGGTGCAGAGGCTATGTGGAGATGGAGCACACTGGTCTGGCAGATCTTGTGAGATGGGGGAGTTGTGCCCTGATATTGAAAGGGTACCCATGAGGGAGGCGCCCTCTTTTCTTATCTGAGGCACAATAGCTTGCCCCATCCCTGAACTCCTCTCACTGACTGAAAAATTGCATCAATAATTAAGGGCCCCAACTGCGGATGGGTCAGGGGGGTGGGTGGGAAGGTGGCAAGAAAGCCATCTGGGGTAATTTTACAGGAAAAATGTAGAGCAACAAATTTGCAAGGAATTTACAGAGAAGCACAAGAACTATAGAGTAATTATAATGGGGACTTTAATTATCCTGATATGGGCTGGGATAGCAGTAATGTAAATGGCAGGGAGGGGCAAGAATTCCTAGAGTATGTTCAGGAGAATTTTCTGAACAGTACATCTCCAGTCTAATGAGAAAGGAGGTATTGCCAGATTCTGGTTCTCAGGAATGAGATGGCCCATGTGTTTCAAGTGTCAGTAGCAGAACATTTAGAGGTGTTATGGCACAGCCCGATGGTAAATGCTAAGAGGGAAACTTAAGACAACTTCCAAAGCTTATTTTGTAATTTGAATAAATTTTGAGATGCTTGCCTTGAATTCAGCAGTAATAAGACCACCGAGTCTTATAGGTTTCTTACCAAACTAAATTAAACCTTTATTAATAGAAGAAATGATTTTAAATACATACATAGATCTATAAATTACTACTATGATAGCTTCTAAATCCTCTAATTAATCTGACTCCCAGTTACTCCTTCGTTAAGGCAACAGTAAGACACATGGATTTTAAAAGACCCAGGCAAAGAAACATGATACCTTGAACAACCCAATTCAAAGTGGGTTTCCTTAACTTCAATTCTGTGTAGACAGTAGCTTGAGGCATAAATGCTGAAGGATTTTCACACTTGTTAGATTTTAAAATGCCTACCCTTACACACAGCCTTCGCTCCTTTATATATATTTTCCCCTTTGAATGTAAATTCCCATTGTTTCACTATATCTTTGGACTTTACCCTTCTGATAATAAAAATCTCTCATGGTACTAATTTTACCAGTTACCTTTGGGAAAAATAAACACACTATTTCTGAACTTCACCTGGCTAGGTGACATATTTCACTCCCTCTTTTGAAAACAATCTAGTCTGGTTTATTTCAAAAATGCAAATGTTCCCTTGACACCAATGTTTACCTATTTAACATTTCAACCCCAGCTTATCTTTTAACACATCAAAACCTTCAGACCAGCTTCCTTTAATTCAATTAAGTCACACACAGTCACACACAGACGCATATTGACACATTTCTTATTTCATATTTCATTTCTTAAAACAATTAAAGATTCCAGCAGCCTTTTAAAGAAATGAAACTTGTTCTTACTGTACTGCTTCCAGGTCAAATGTTGTCACGGGAGAAGCAAAGAGAGAGTATGAGACAAAACATAAAAAGAAATCCAAAAGTCTTCTACAGGCATAGTAAAAGGGTAGTAAGAGGAGTAGTGTGCCTGGTTAGAGACCTTAAATGGGATTTACACATGGGACATGGGTGCATGCTGAGGTACTAAATGCATACTTTGCATCTGTCTTTACCAAGGAAGAAGATGCTGCCCAGGTCATGATGAAAGAGGAGGTAGTTAAAACACTTGATTGGTTTAAAATTGTTAAGGAGGAGGTATCAGATAGACTGGCTGCATTTAAAGTTGATAAGACACCAGGACCAGATGAGATGCATCCAAGGATACTGAGGTTGAAATTGTGGAGACATTGGTCATAATTTTCCAATCTTCCTTAGACTCAGGGGTGGTGCCAGAGATATGAAGAATTGCAAATGTTACACCCATGTTCAAAAAAGAGAAGTAAGGATAAGCCCAGCAATTACAGACCAGTCAGTTTAACCTCGGTGGTGAGGAAGCTTTTAGAAACTTATAATTTAGGACAAAATTAATAATCACTTGGGTAAATGCAGGTTAATTAAGGAAAGCCAGCATGGATTTGTTAAGGGGAAATTATGTTTAACTAACTTGCAGGAGCTTTTTTATGAGTTAACAAAGAAGGCTGATGTGGGCAATGCTGTTGATATGGTTTACATGGACTTCCAGAAGGCATTTGAGAAAGTGCCACACCTGTGAGCAAAATTAGAGCCATGGAATAAAAGGGACAGTAGCAGCATAGATACAAAATTGGCTGAGTGACAGGAAACAGAGAAGTGGTGAACAATTGTGTTTCAGGCTGGAGGAATGTTTACAGTGGAGTTCCTCAGGGCTGGTTTTAGAACTTGCTGTTTTTGAGATATGTTAATGACCTAGACTTTAGTGTGCAGGGCACAATTTCAAAATTTGCGGGTGACTCAAAACTTGGAAATATTGTGAAGGATAGCATTAAACTTCCAAAGGATATAGACAGGCTGGTGGAATGGGTGGACAAGTGGCAGATAAAATGTAATGCAGAAAAGTGTGAAGTGATTCATTTTGGGAGGAAGACCAGGAAGAAACAGTACAAAATAAAGGATACAATTCTAAAGGGGGTGTAGGAACAGAGGGACTTGGGGGTATAAGCCATTGAAGGTGGCAGTGCAGGTTGAGAGAGCGGTTAATAAAGCACAGGGATTCTAGGCTTTATTAATAGAGGCATAGAGTACAAAAACAAGGAAGTTATGTTAAACTTGTATAAATTCTGGTTTGGCCTGTCTAAATTAACTGGTCTGTACATTCCTGGAATTGTTCTTTGATAATTGTTTCCAACATATTTTCCATCATTTATTGTAGGCTGACTGGCATGTAATTTACAGGTTTAGACCTGTCCCCATGCTTTAATACCGATATAACATTAGCAATCCTCCAATCCTCTGTCACCACTCCTGTATCAATGAGCATTGAAAGACTGTGCAACAGCAACCTTTGCTTCTTTCACAACCTCATACACATTCCATCTGGACCAAGTGACTTACCAACTTTCAGTTATGTTCATCTTTTTAGTATATCTACTCTACCTATCACTATTCTCTAATTAACTTCCTTTTTAGTACAGTCTTCCCATCATCATTTCCTTTGTGAAGGCTGATAAAAAGTATTCATTTAATACTAATCCTCTATTCCATATGCAGATTTCCCCTTTGGGTCCTTCATAGACCCAATCTTTCCCTAGCTAACCTCTTACACTTGATAGGTTTATAAAATGTTTTAGGGTTCAATGTAATGTTGCATGCTTATATTTTCTCATAATCTCCCTTTGCTTCCTTTATTAACTTTTCAATTCCTGCCTGTACTTTCCATAATCTTCCCAGTTTTGAACTGATTCCTGCTCCTGGTATTTTAAAAAATCTCCTTTTCCTATTAAATTTTAAGTTTAATTTCCCTTGTCATCCATGCTGCATTCCCATTGGATGATTCACCTTTTCCATTCAATGGGGTAAGGCTAATGTCTACCTGAACTCCTTCTCCCCTGAACGTCCTCCGTTGCTGTTTTAATCTGCAATTGCCTTTTCCAACCTACTTGTACTCAGTTCCTTCTTATACCGCTGAAATTAGCTTTTCCCCAGTTGAACATTTATACCTTTGATATTCAGTGATCTCTTTCCACAATTACTTCCAATCAAATAATGTTGTGGTCACTGTTAGCTGGATAATCTCTTACTGTACTATATTACTTCTTATCTCTTCTTCTAATGTCATGTTAGTCTCACTAGTTAAAACCTGAGGCAAATATTTCTGCCACTCCACTATCATAACCAGTAATTTCAACTTTTGCATTCTTTAATGGTCTTATCTCTATCTTAATTTTCCTTTTGCTGTTTATGTCTTTACAAAATCATCTGTTTATTTATTGTTCTTTAATCATTTCAGTCTGTAATTCGTTATTTTTTTTTAAAATTAATTTTGCTTCTATCCTACCCTCTTCTTTCATCCTCTCATTTATTGTCTGTATATTTTTTGTGTGCCTTTTACTTGAGTTTTAATTTTCACCCTTTAATTTTCTAATTCATCAATGGTGTGTCATTATTGGCTAGTTTGAATCATACAATCAGAAAAATGAAAAACAGAACGTTAATAGCACAGACCATCGTGTCTGTACCAGCTCTCAACAAGAGCAAAAATAAAAGCAAAATACTGCGGATGCCGGAAATCTGAAACAAAAATAAAGATAGCTGGAAAAACTCAGCAGGTCTGACAGCATCTGCGGAGAGGAACACAGTTAATGTTTCGAAACCATATGACTCTTCAGAACTGAGGAAAAATAGAAATGAGGTGAAATATAAGCTGTTTGAGGGGGGTGGGACGGGTAGAGCTGGATAGAGGGCCAGTGATAGGTGGAGGCAAAGAAGAGATTGTCAAAGATGTCATAGACAAAAGGCAAAGAGGTGTTGACGGTGGTGATATTAGCTAAAGGAATGTGCTAATGGTGACATAAATGGTAGAAAGCAGGACGAGCAAGGTACAGATAGTCCTAGTGGGGGTGGGCTGGGGGGAAGGGATCGAAATAGGCTAGAGATGAAACAATAGATGGGAATACATTTAAAAATAATGGAAATAGGTGGGAAAAGAAAAATATGTTTTAAAAAAATATAAATAATTAGAAAAATGCTGCCTTGATGTCACGGGCAGTCACTCTCACCTCACCTCTGGAGTTCAGCTCTTTTGTCCATGTTTGAACCAAGGCAGTAATGAGGTCAGAAGCTGAGTGACCCTGACGGAGCTCAAACTGAAGTAAAATGAGCAGGTTATTGCTAAGCAAGTGTCGTTTGATAGCACCGTTGATGACCTCTTCCATAACTTTATTGGTGATTAAGAGTAGACCAATAGGGCAGTAATTGGCTGGGTTGGATTTGTCCTGCTTTTTATGTACAGTACATGCCTGGGCAATTTTCCACATGCTGGGTGTTGTAGCTGTAATGGAACAGCTTGGCTAGGGGTATGGCACGTTCTGGAGCACAAGTCTTCGGTACTATTTCCAAAATATTGACAGGGCCTACAGCCTTTGTAGTATCCAGTGCCTTCAGCCGTTTCTTGATATCGCATCAAATGAATCAAATTGGCTGAAGACTGGCATCTGTGATGCTGGGGATCTACGGGGGAGGCCAAGATGGATCATCCACTTGGCACTTCTGGCTGAAGATTGTCACGAATGCTTCAGCCTTATCTTTTGCACTGATGTGCTGGGCTCCCACATCATTGACGATGGGGATATTTCTGGGGCCTCCTTCTCCAGTGAGTTGTTTAATTGTCCACAACCATTCACGACTAGATGAGGTAGGACTGCAGAGCTTAGATCTGCCCCATTGGTTGTGGGGTCACTTAGCTCTGTCTATCATTTGCTGCTTATGCTGTTTGGCATGCAAGTAGTCCTGTGTTATAGCTTCACCAGGTTGACACCTCATTTTTAGGTATGCCCGGTGCTGCTCCTGGCATGCCCTCCTGCACTCTTCATTGAACCAGGGTTGATCCCCTGGTTTGGTGGTAATGGTAGAGTGGAGGATATGCCGGGCCATGAGATTACAGATTGTGGTTGAGTACAATTCTGCTGATGGTCCACAGCGCTTCATGGTTGCTCGGTCTTGAGTTGCTAGATCTGTTCAACATCTATCCCATTTAGCACAGTGGAAGGCAAAAAACAGTAAAATTGGAAATGAAGGGTACCAGTAAAACATGTCCGAACAGGTCTTGTGTATCTTAACATAGAACTCCTGTATTATTGGTGCCAGTATTACTGATTTTTGATAGGATTTGAAAATTTTGAAATTGTTTTTACTTCTGGGCACCGCACAACATGGTGGAGGGTATCCTCAATGTGAAGATGGGACTTTGGTGGTCATTCCTACTGATGCTGTCATGGACAGATGTGTCAGTGGCAGGCAGGTTTATGAGGACGAGGTCAAGTATGTTTTTCTTATTGGTTCCCTCACCACCTGCTGCAGACCCAGTCTAGCAGCTATGTCCTTTAGAGCTCGGCCAGCTCCGTCTGTGGTGTTGCTACTGAGCCACTCTTGGTGAAGTCCCCCAACTAGAATACATTCTATGCCTTTTCCACCCTCAGTGCTTCTTCCAAGTGGTGTTCAAAATGGAGGATTCCATGTTGGAATCCTGAATCGTAAGCTGGGTGGGGGGGTTGTTGTGGACGTAGTAATCAGCAGGAGGTTTCCTTGCCCATGTTGACCTGATGCCATGAGAGGTCATGAGGTCCGGAGTCGATGTTGAGGACTCTCAGGGCAACTCCTCCCAAATGTATACCATTGTGCCACCACCTCTGCCCTGCCATACCCAGGGGTGGTCATGGTGGTGTCTGGGACATTATCTGTAAGGTATGATTCAGTGCATATGACTATGTCTGTGAGACAGCTCTCCCAACTTTGGCACAAGCCCCCAGATGTTAGTAAGGAGGACTTTGCAGGGTTGACAGGGCTGAATTTGCCATTGTCGTTTCTGGTGCCTAGGTCGATGTTGGTGATCCATCTGTTTTTTTTTCCTTTTTATTGACTTTTTAGCGGTTTGATAGAACTGAGTGGCTTGCCTGGGCCACTTAAGAGTCCACCACATTGCTGTGGATCTGGAGTCACCTGTCGGCCGGACCAGGTAAGGACAGTAGATTTTCTTCCCTAAAGGGCATTAGTGCACTATTTTACAACAATCAGCAATGTGGTCATCATGGGACTTCTAATTCCAGGTTTTTATTGAATTCAAATTCCACCATCTGCCGTCGTGGGATTCGAACCCTGGTCCCTACAGCATTACCCTGGGTCTCTGAATTATTGGTCCAATGACAATAACACCACGCCACCACCTCCCAAAAACAGGGATCCAAGTACTGGCTGGTGGAGAACCCCGGTGCATACCTTCCTCCAGTCCAATTAACAATCGTTCATCCCTTACACTCTGTTTCCTGTTGCTCAGCCAATTTCGTATCCAATGCTGTCTGGTCACTTTTATTCCATGAGCTTTAACTTTCCTGATATTTGCTTGTTCTTGTTTTTTGAGCAGAATGTATTTTTTCTGATCTCTATTTTAATTACTTTCCAATTTATGCAGTCAGCTTTTCCCCCTATCTATTACTTTGTTCTTTGTCTTATTTTATATCTTCATCTATTATTTAAAGGTAAGAAGACCCGAAAGATGAGAATAGCTAAATCTGTCAAACACCACAGGAAATAACCTTCTAGTAAAAACTGTTAGAGTGGCTTGAACTCTAAAAGATAAAAACAATGTTGAAACTGAAGGTAACATTGTTAAAATAGTAAAAAAAATTTCTCTAGTTTTCACAAAGCTGATTTAAAACTAATGAATGGATTCAAAATGCAATCAAAAAGACAAATGGAATGGTGACCTTTCTCTCAAGAGGGCTGGGAAACAAAGGAGGTGGAAGTTGTGTTACCGTTACGCAAAGCTCTGGTTAAACCCATCTGGTTGACGTTATTCAGTCTTGGTCACTGCACATGGTCTTGGAGAGATGCCACGCAGATTCACCAGAATGATACGAGAGCTTAAAGGGTTAAACTATACAGGCAGGTTGCGTAATCTTAACTTGTATTCTTTTGCGTCCGGAAGATTGAACTGATCTGAGTGAAATGTTTAAAATGTTAAATGGATTCAATACACTAGCTAGAGAGAAACTATTTCCTCTGATGGGGAAATTATGGACAATGGGGCATCTTATGATTTGGCCATTTAGAAGGGAAATCCTTTCCAAAGGGTGGAAGAAATCTGGAATTCACTGCCTCAAAAGGCGGTGGACGCTGGGACAATGTTTAGATAGGTTTTATTTGTTAGGTAAAGGAATCAAAGGGTTAGACCAAAGGCGGGTAGATGGAGTTAAGATACAGATCAGCCATAATCTAACTGAATGACAGAATAGGCCCAAGGGACTAAATTTCCTCCTGCTATGCTCCAAAAAGGACAATACTAAATTGCTGTCCAATTTGTGTTCACCTCCGTTTAAGGTCAGTATGGTAGAGGTATTGAATAAGATCAAGGTAATGAAGACTGGCACAACCTCTGGGCTAGATAATAAATATCCTCAGGTTCTGATGGAGAGGGGAAATTAGTGAGGCTCCAACGATTAAAGAGTTATTGAAGTCCTGAGAGGTTCAACAGGGCTGGATGCAAATCCACGTAGCACCCGTATTTCAGAAGGGAATGATATTTTGATCCATGTCAGGCCCTTTTAATTAATGGCAGTAATATGTAAAATAATAGAATCCATAACACAGGGTGGAGTTGGGAGTGAGAACGGGGCATTGCTGGAGGAGAATTGGTCCAGCAATTACATGGTTTTAGAAGGGGAAGACCTTGTCTCCAGACCTCATTACATCATTGACAATGTTCCCAATGAAGGAGGAGGTGAGATTCCCTTGGTTTGGTAGTAGGGTAAACTTTCCAATCATTTACATCCGATTTTAGGGTGGAGAGTTGGAGCACTGACGCAACATCAATCACCTCAGATATTCAACCATTTTGCACATTACACATCTTTTCTATTTGGAACTAAACATGGGGGCAGTATACTCGCACCACAGAAAGGGGAGGGCTTTGTTGTGTTATGGGTTTGTTTGATGTCTCAATGATGAGCTCTTGATACTTGTATGTTTAAACATGAGCACTTTATTGGTAGTCTTTAACCGTGTACAGATCCCAGTTACTGCCGTGCATGGTGCTGCTGTCTCCATGCAGACTCCTTCTAGTATGTTCTCCAATCTATTACTATGTGACTCTATGCATCATACCGTGGGTGGTGTTATTCTCCAGGCCCACGTTAACGCTTGCTCTGCCAAGCACCTTTACATTACAATGGTATGCAGGCACACACAACTGCCTTCATTATAATACTCAAATGAAATACCAAATATATCAGCTTTATATGCACAAAATTTCTTGATGTTTGTGCATGTTGCATAAAACAATCTCCTGCTCACAGTTGCTTAAGCACAATGCTATATATGCATGCTCCATTTTTTTTCATTCTTGGGATATGAACATTGCTGACAAGGCCAGCATTTATTGCCCATCCAGAATTGCCCTTGAGAAGATGGTGGTGAGCTGCTTTCTTGAACTGTTACAGTCCATTTGATGTAGGTACACCCAGAGTGCTTTAGGAAGGGAGTTCCAGGGTTTTGGCCCAGTGATAATGAAGGAACACTGATATAGTTCCAAATCAGGATGGTGTGTGACTTGCGGGGGAACTTGCAGGCGTTGGTCTTCCACGGTTGAGGTCACAGGCTTGGAAGGTGCTGTCAAAGAAACCTTGGGGAATGACTGCAGTGCATCTTGTATATGGTACACATTACTGCCACTGTGCGGCAGTGGCGGAGGGAGTGAATGGTTGAGGTGGTGGATGGCATGCTGAACAAGTGAACTGTTTTGTCCTGGATGGTGTTGAGCTTCTTGGGCATTATTGTTGAACATTATGGCAGAGTCATGCTGTGTGGTCAAACTAGAGCAACAGCCAAACTCCTACAGCATTGCGGGAGGTCATCAAGTTCAGAAACATCATGACAATTTATTTTCTGAGATTAATTCAGGTTTTCCCTGAGGTTATTTAGCACCTCTAATGACCTCAGGGTATCCAAAGCACTTTAGAACCAATGAAGCACTTTTCAAATGTAGTCACTGTTAGAAAATGTGGAAGCCAATTTGCACGCAGCAAACTCCCATAAACAGCATGTGATAATGATCAGATAATCTGTTTTAGTGATGTTGCTTGAGAGGTAGGTTGTTTATGTCCACTTGAGAGGGCAGATGGGGTCTTGATTTAATTCCTATTTGGACACCATGATCCACATTCCCGCTTAGAATTACAGTCATTACAGCACAGAAGGAAGTCATGTGGCCTATCAAGTCCTTGAATGTATTCTGTACAGCAATACAGTCAGTCCCACTCACCCACTTTATCCCTATTGTCCTGCAAATTTATTTTCTCAATTGACTGTCCAATTTACTTTTGAAATCATTGATCATCACTGCTTTTATGACCATTGCAGGCAGCAACTTCCTATCTGTTCCTGGTCAGGACCATTGATGGGACAATGGACATCATTTATATCATGATAAGTTTACCCCTCTAGCAGAGTCAGAGTCAATGGCTTCCTGACACAAGACCCTCAATATGGATAGTAACTCTTTCAAAAGCTAATGGCTGGGACATTGTCAGTCTTGAAACCAAAGCCAGTCCCAGACAATAGATAAACATCCCTTTTGACATCATTGTGGAGAAAGAAGGTCACATGACTCGAGTGACCATTTTGGAATCTCTATATCCTTTGAGAACTGAGAAACCCTGAGACTGCTGATTTAACACCAACCGGAAAGAACTCCAGCAGATCCCGGCAAGCAAGCAGCTGGCTGCCATCTCTTAACTCGTTGAAGCCTGTTTGATTTTAAAAGTCTCTGATCATCACCTGACAAGCGGTCTAAGCACAAAAAAACCCTATTGTGCAGCATCGTTATTCATTTTAAAGAATTTCATGTTGCTGTCTCCAACCAGGGATTCATCTGAACTGAACTCTGCCACGAAGGAAACACTCTCTGGATTTTAACTTTCTGGACTAATATTCATTTCTGTGGTTCTTATACTGTTGTTATCCATAGTTATAAAAACTTTCTCTTTTCTACCCCTCTTACTGTATATATGTGTGTGTGTGTGTGTGAGGTTTCGAACATCCTCCCCCACCCAAGCCCCACACCCCTGCCCCTCAACCCCCTGCCCACCTGCCGAACCCCTGCCCAAACCCCCACCACACCACCACACAAACTGAGGGTTTGGGGAAACACACCACAGCCTACTTTAAAAATAATTCAAAAACACCTCTACTTATGGATAGCCGAGGAGAGGATAAAGAAATTCAATAGTGTAACAATTATCTCACATTTTTCTGTTTTAAGTTCCACCTGTCACTTGTCTGCCCAGTCCACATGGCAGACTGGTCAGGAAAGTGAGATCTCATGGGATACAGGGGAAGGTGGCAGGTTGGATCCAAAATTAGCTCAGTGACAGGAAACAAAGGGTAATGGTCGATGGATGTCTTTGCGAATGGAAAACGGTTTCCAGTAGCGTTCCACAGGGCTCAGCGTTGGGGCCCTTGCTGTTTGTTGTATATATTAATGATTTAGACTTAAACATGGGAGGCATGATTGGAAAATTTGCAGATGACACAAAAATTGGCCATGTAGTTGATTGTGAAGAGGATAGCTGTCGACTCCAGAATGATATCAATGGTTTGGTTGAGTGGGCGGAGAAGTGGCAAATGGAATTCAATCCGGAAAAGTGTGAGGCAATGCATTTGGGGAGGGCAAACAAAGCAAGGGGATACTTAATAAACGGGAAGTTACTGAGTGAGGTTGAGGAAGTGAGAGACCTTGGAGTGCATGTCCACATGTCCCTGAAAGTGGCAGGACAGGTGGACAAGGTGGTCAAGAAAGCATATAGAATGCTTTCCTTTATTGGTTGAAGTATTGAATACAAAAGCAGGGATGTAATGATGGAACTGCATAAAATGTTGGTTAGGCCGCAGCTGGAATTTGGTGTACAGTTCTGGTTACCACATTACAGGAGGGACATAATTGCTCTGGAGAGAGTACAGAGGAGATTTACAAGAATGTTGCCAGAGCTTGAAAATTGCAGCTATGAGGAGAGATTCGATAGGCTAGGATTGTTTTTCTTAGAACAGAGGAGGCTAAGGGGTGACCTAATTGAGGTATACAAAATTATGAGGGGCCCAGATAGGGTAGACAGGAGAGACCTGTTTCCCCTAGCTGAGGGGTCAATTATCAGGGGCACAGATTTAAGGTGATTGGTAGAAGGATTAGAGGGGGCATGAGGAAAAACTTTTTCACCCAGAGGGTGGTGGGTGTCTGGAATTCATTGCCTAAGTTGGTGGCTGAGGCTGAAATGCTCAATTCATTTAAACAGTACCTGGACCTGCATCTGAAGTGCTGTGACCTGCAAGGCTATGGACCAGGGGCTGGAAAGTGGGATTTTTAAAATGAGCCGTTAGTTTATTTTCTCTCCTTTTGGCTGGCACAGACACGATGGGCTGAATGGCCTCTTTCTGCACCATAACTTTTCTCTGGTTTTGTGGTTCCATGGTTCTGCCAGCCTGTATATGTCCATTGCAGTCGATTGGCATTGTCCTCACTGTCTGCTACACCTCCAACTTTGGTATCACCAGAACATTTTGAAATTTTACCCTCTATTCCAAGATATGAGTCATTTACATACATCAAAAAGGTAGGGGTCTGAGTGTTGACCCTTGGGGAACATCACTGTCAACCATCATCCAGTCTGAAAAACAACCCTTTAGCACCAGCTGCTGTTTCCTGTCCTTAAGTCAATTTCTTATCCAAGCTGACACTCACCATCCTATTCCATGACCCTCAGTTTTTTTTAACCAGCCTTTTATGTGGTACCTGTCATATTAGAGTCTGTCACATAAAGGGTTAACTGGGACTGAGTGCAGTACCACCCACTCAGTGATGTAAGAGAACACATGACCCACACCTAAAGGTAGTGTTGGACAGAGGCACGTGTAGAGGCAAACATGGAGACAACTACACACAACACTTTACAACAGTGCTTTATCAAATACTTTTTAAAATCCATATAGACAACATCCACTGCATGCCCTTCATCAAGGCAAGGGGAGGTGATGGCGTTGTGGTATTGTTGCTGTATTAGTATTCCAGAGACCCAGGGTAATGCTCTGGGGACTTGGATTCAAGTTCCACCACGGCAGATGGTGAAATTTGAATTCAACAAAAATCTAGAATTAAAAGTCTAACGATGACCACAAAACCATTGCTGATTGTGGTAAAAATCCACCTGCTCACTAAGAGGAATGAAATCTGCTGTCCTCACCTGGTCTGGCCTACAGCAATGTGGTTGACTATGAAATGGCCTAGTGAGCCATTCAGTTGTATCAAACTGCTAAAACGCCTCAAAGGAGTGAAACTGGATGGAACACCTGCCATCGACCTGGGCATGGGAAACGACAATGGCAAACTCAGCCCTGTCAACCCTGCAAAGTCCTCCTCACTAATACCTGTGCCAAAATTGGGAGAGCTGTCTCACAGACTAGTCAAGCAACAGGTTGAAATAGTCATTCTCATGGAATCGTACGTAACAGACAATGTCCCAGACACCACCATCACCATCCCTGCTGGTGGGACAGGACAGACCCAGCAGAGGTGGCGGCACAGTGGTATACAGTCAGGAGGGAGTTACCCTAGGAGTCCTCAACATCAACTCCGGATCCCATGAAGTCTCATGGCATCAGGTTAAACATGGGTAAGGAAACCTTCTTCTGATTACCACGTACCGATGAATCAGCAGTCCTCCATGTTGAACACCACTTGGAGGAAGCACTGAGGGTGTCAAGGGCACAAAATGTACTCTGAGTGGGGGATTTCAATGTTCATCACTAAGAGTGGCTCGGTAGCACACTGCTAACCAAGCTGGTTGAGTCCCAAAGGACATTGCTGCTAGACTGGGTCTGCAGCAGGTGGTGATGGAACCAACAAGAGGGATAAATATACTTGACCTCATCCTGACCAACCTGCCTGCTGCAGATGCATCTGTCCATGACAGTATCAGTAGGGGTGACCACTGCACAGTCCTTGTGGGGACGAAGTCCCGTCTTCACATTGAGGATACGCTCCATCGTGTTGTGTGGCACTACCACCATGATAAATGGGATAGATTTCGAACAGACCTAGCAACTCAAGAATGTGCAATCATGAGGCGCTGTGGGCCATCAGCAGCAGCAGAACTGTACCCGACCACAATCTGTAACCTCATGGCCCGGCATATCCCCCACTCTACCATTACCGCCAAGCCAGGGGATCAACCCTGGCTCAATGAAGAGTGCAGGAGGGCATGCCAGGAGCAGCAACAAGCATACCTAAAAATGAGGAGTCAATCTATTGAAGTTATGACACAGGACTAGTTGCGTGCTGAACAGCATAAGCAGCATGTGATAGATAAAGCTAAGCGATTCTATAAGCAACGGATCAGATATAAGCTCTGCAGTCCTGACACAAACAGCCGTGAATGGTGGTGGACAATTAAACAACTCACTGGAGGAGGAGGGGCCACAAATATCCCCATCCCCAATGATGGGGGAGCCCAGCACATCAGTGCAAAAGATAAGGTGGAAGAATTTGCTACAATCTTCAGCCAGAAATGCCAAGAGGATGATCCATCTCGGCCTCCTCCAGAGGTCCCCAGCATCACAGATGCCAGTCTTCAGACAATTCAATTCACTCCACATGATATCAAGAAGGCACTGAATACTGCAAAGGCTATGGGCCTTGAAAATGTTCTGGCAATATTACTGAAGACTTGTACTCCAGAACTTGCTGTGCCCCTAACCAAGCTGTTCCAGTACAGCTACAACACTGGCATCTACCCGGCTATGTGGAAAATTGCCCAGGTATGTCCTGTACGCAAAAAGCAGGACAAATCCAACCGGCCAATTACCGCCCCATCAGTCTACTCTCGATCATCAGTAAAGTAATGAAAGGGGTCATCAACAGTGCTATCAAGCAGCACTTGCTTAGCAATAACCTGCTCACTGATGCCCAGTCTGGGTTCTGCCAGGGTCACTCAGCTCCTGACCTCACTACAGCCTTGGTTCAAACATGAACAAAAGAGTTGAACTCCACAGGTGAGGTGAGAGTGACTGCCCTTGACATCAAAGCAGCATTTGACGAGTGTGGCATCAAGGAGCCCTAGCAAAACTGGAGTCAATGGGAATCGGGGGGAAAACTTTCGGCTGGTTGGAGTCATACCTAGCGCAAAGGGAGATGGTTGTGGTTGGTTGGAGGTCAATCATCTCAGCTCCAGGACATCACTGCAGGAGTTCCTCAGGGTAGTGTCCTCAGCCCAACCATCTTCAGCTGCTTCATTAATGATCTTCCTTCCATCATAAGGTCAGAAGTGGGGATGTTCGCTGATGATTGTACAATGTTCAACACCATTCATGACTCCTAAGACAATGAATCAGTCCATGTCCAAATGCAGCAAGAGTTGGACAATATCCAGGCTTGGGCTAAGAAGTGGCAAGTAACATTCACACCACGCAAGTGCCAGGCAATGATCATCTCCACAAGAGAGAATCTAAATGTCGCCCGTTCACATTCAATGGCATTACCATCGCTGAATCCCCCACTATCAATGTCGTGGGGGTTACCATTGACCAGAAACTGAACTGGGCTAGCCATATAAATACTGTGGCTATAAGAGTAGGTCAGAGCCTAGGAACCCTGTGATGAGTAACTCACCTCCTGACTTCCCAAAGCCTGTCCACAATCTACAAGGCACAAGTCAGGAGTGTGATGGAATACTCCCCACTTGCCTGGGTGAGTGTGACTCCCACAACACTCAAGAGACTTGACACCATCCAGGACACTTGATTGGCACCACATCCACAAACATTCACTCCCTCCACCACTGACGCATAGTAGCAGCAGTGATTACCATCTGCAAGATGCATTGCAGGATCTCACCAAGGCTCGTTAGACAGCCCTTCCAAACCCATGACCACTACCATCTAGAAGGACCAGGGCAGCAGATATATGGGAACACCACCACCTGGAAGTTCCCCTCCAAGTCGCTCTGGAAATATATCGCCGTTCCTTCACTGTCGCTGGGTCAAAATCCTGGGACTCCCTCCCTGACAGCACAGTGGATGTACCTACACCAAATGGACTGCAGTGGTTCAAGAAGGCAGCTCACCACCACCTTCTGAAGGGCAATTAGGGATGGGCAATAAATGCTGGCCTAGCCAGCAACACCCACATCCCTTGAATGAATAAAACCTTCTCTGTTACCTCATAAAAAATTTCAATTAGTTTAGTCAAGCATGATCTATCCTTTACAAATCTGTGCTGGCTCTCTTTAATCAACTGAAACCTCCCAAAGTGTCAGTTGATTTTTGTTCACTGATTAATGTTTCTAAAACCTTACCCACCACTGATGTTAAGCTGACCGGCCTGTAGTTACTGGGACTGTCCTTACCCCCTATATTGAATAAGGGTGTCACACTTATCACTCTCCAATGCTCTGGCACCTCCCTGGTATCTTAGGAAGATTGGGAGATTCATGTTCACCATGATCCAAATTCCCACTTGTTCACCATGATGGGGCTGCCACTGATGGTGAAAATTCTGGATCAGGGAAATTGGTCGAGTGGATTCCAAGTAGTGGTGCTGCTATTGTGCTGGTTTGGATTCAGCTCTGGCATGTATCAGCCTGAATAAAACAGTGTACACACCCCACTGTCTCGTGGAACAAAAATACAGCTTGCCCACGGCAATCAGCAAATTCGTGAAAAGCAGAAACTGTTGGAGAGTGTGATAATTGTTGACAAGTCTTTTCAATACATCAGACTATTTGACAGCTTTTGGCCCTGATTCCTGGGTTACCAAAGATCATCTTAGGTCTTGAGAAAATTACGGAAAGCTATCCTTGTTTCTTTCTAATGACCTTAGAACAGAGAAGCAAAAGAAAAGATTTGATAGAGGTGTTCAAAATCATGAACAGTTCTGACTGAATTAAAAAATAGAAACTGTGTTCAGTGGCAGAGTTGGTAACCAGAGGGCCCAAAATTATACAATTAACCAAAGGTGGGGTGGTAATTGGTTGAGTCAGGTTTGTCCTGCTTTTTGTGTACAGGATATACCTGGGCTGTTTTCCACATTGCTGGGCAGATGCCAGTGTTGTAGCTGTACTGGAACAGCTTGGCTAGGGGCACGGCAAGTTCTGAAGCACAGGTATTCATTACTATTGCTGGAATACTGTCAGGGCCCATAGCCTTTGCAGTATCCAGTGCCTTCAGCCATTTCTTGATATTACATGGAGTGAATTCTCCACAGATGCTGTTAGACCTGCTGGGTTTTTCCAGCATTTTCTGTTTTTGTTTCAGATTTCCGGCATTCGCAGTATCTATATCCCTTTGTAGCCTCTTTATGTTCTCTTCACAACTTACTTTCCTACCTGTCACTATGTCATCAGTAAATTTAGCAACCATCCCATCCATCCTTTCATCCAAGTCATTTATATAAATTATAAACGGTCGAGGTCCCAGCACTGATCCCTGTGGCACACCACTCGTTACATCTTGCCAACCTGAAAAAGACCCATTTATGCCTACTCTCTGCTTCCTGTTAGCCAGCCAATCTTCTATCCATGCCAATATGTTACCCCCTATACCATGAGCTTTTATTTTCTGCAATAACCTTTGATGTGGCACTTTATCAAATGCCTTCTGGAAATCTAAGTACAGTACATTCACTGGTTCCCTTTTATCCACAGCATGTTACTTCATCAAAGAACTCCAATAAGCTGGTTAAACAAGATTTCCCTTTCACAAAACCATGTTGACTCTGCCTGATGACCTTGAGCTTATCTAAGTGCCCCGCTATAAATTGTTTAATAATATCTTCTAACGTTTTCCCTACGACAGGTGTTAAGCTAACTGGCCTGTAGTTTCCCACTTTCTGTCTCCCTCCCTTTTTGAATAATGGAGAGTGGAGGAAGGAGTTGGGAAAGGGGAAGGAGTAAGGCTGGGGGAAGAAGTGAGGATGAAGAGGTAAGGCTGGAGGAAGGAATTGGGATGGGGGAAGGACTAAAGGTGGTGAAGAAGTAAGTGTGGAGGAAGGAGTTAATAAGGGGGAGGGACTAAGTGGGGGGAATGTGGAGAGTGGGAGGACTAAGGAGGGGGAGTGGGGGGAAAAGGGTTCCATGGGGGAAGAAGTATGTGGTATGAAGAAATGGTGAGAATGACTGAGGGCAGAGTGAGGCGGCAGGCTGAGGGTGAGGGTTCGACAGTAGCAGTAGAAGGGACAGCAAGGGTGGTTGATGAGGACTCAGAAGCATATACAGACCCTGGGGGTGAGAAGGCGGAGGTCAGGGAGGTGAATGTGGATGGGGGTGGGATTTTCGGGAAGGAAGGGAACGCGCACATTCACCTGGAGGAAAAAGGTTGTGGCTGGTAGGTCATGGAGGGGCGGTGGAAGGTGATGTCAGGGGGGTCAGCAGTGATGGGGGTAAGGAAATGGGTGAATGATGGAGGGGAAAGGGCGGGGGGAACGCACGAAAAACCGAATCCAGACCATGCTGTCTGAAGTGAAAGTGAAACTAGAGTTGTGGTTGGGTGAGATCAGGTGCTGCATGGGAGTGTGTTCAGTGGGTGGGCGGAGATGCAGGTCAGCTCAGATGGACAACTGAAAGCGAACCCCAGCAGGCAGCATTGAAAATACTCAGGACATTGAGCTGAGTGTGAAACGTGAAGGATCCGTGTGTGTGGGAGAGTGCTTGCACGAGGCTCCGAAAGGCCCTGCCACACACACACTTTTCCCTCCAGAATCACTCATGGGCCGGCTGCTCCCTCTGCGGTGACAGAGGACAGGGTTGAGGGGGTCACAGGCAAAGGGGACTCGGAAGGCGAGGGCAGCCTCTGAGATTCCTGGGTGGATGCCCCAGGGATGTCCAGCTGCCGCTCCTCTTCCCTTCAGGTGCCCGAGGGCCCCGGCCTGACTCAAGAGGCCTAATGTCAACCACTCCACCCCTGGTGGAGGGTCTTCCAGGCTGCTTATTTCCAACTCTTCACTGAAGGAGGTGTCCTCTTGGTTGCAGATGAGGACCTGGATGGAGCTGAGGGACTGGCTGACTGAAGGGTGTCGGTCGCTTGGCAGAGCTACCTGTGAACCAAAGTATAGATAATAGTGCATGGCAGCAGAGTCAAAAGCAGGAGAGAGAGAGCACTCACAGTTGTGTTGAGAGAAGGATGATGTGGTGCAGGATCCTCATGAGGGTGTTCGCCACCAACCTCACTGTTGCCGTAGGCAGAGTCCACATCCTCACCAGTTAGCGTGATGGCACACTCCTCAAAGTGAATGAGGGGCCTAATGTGGGCCACCCCACCTCCGGTCTAGGGCTTCTTCCTGCTGATGTGAACAGGTTCCTCCTGCACGGAAACAGATGGAGAGAGTGTGAGCAGGACACATGGCACTGCGTGGAATGTTTGTGTGGTGAGCGGAGACATGGACGGGATGAGGATGTGAGCTCCAGAGGGTATGAGCCTGATGGAGATGTGAGGGTGTGTGTGAGAGTTAGTGGTGTTGTCCCTTGAGGTGTGAGTTCCCTGTGGATGTGTGATGGGTTTGTGAGTGTGTGAGTTGAGAGTGATGAGAAGAGTGAATTACCCTGGTGGAATGGATGAGACCATTCATCCTGTAGTGGCACTGGGTGGCTGTCCTCTTTTGCAGGGCATTGGCGCTGCCCACCACCTGCCATGCTGGATTGATGATGCCGCTGCCTGTCCTGCGGCCAGAGCGGGGTAGAGGACACAGAGAGGGCCTCCACAGTGTCCAAAAGGCATTCCAGTGACACGTCATTTAACCTGGGAGCTGCAGTCTTCTTGCCTTTCGTGGACATCTTCCCTGCAGTAGTCATGGGCTGGAAGCATTGAGGTGTGCACATGGCTGGATTTTAAATATGGTTTCCGGCATGATGAAGCAGTGAGGTGATGGCATGGCAGACGAATGAGAGCCCACCCACCATCAAAATAGCGTTTTCTCTGGGAATGCATAATTAATGCTGCGGGTTTGGGATGATACGGCGTGAAAACCCACCATAGCTGCCGGCGGGTAAAACCGCACTTAGTGCAAAGCTGGGGTGATTCCGCCCAATATTGCTGTGGGATCAACCCTGGTTCAAGAGTGCAGGAGGGCATGCCAGGAGCAGCATCAGGCATACCTAAAAATGAGATATCAACCTGGTGAAGCTACAACACAGGACTACTTGCGTGCCAAACAGCATAAGCAGCAAATTCCACAACCAACGGACCAGATCTAATCTCTGCAGTCCTGCCACATCCAATCGTGAATGGTGGTGGACAATTAAACAACTCACTGGAGGAGGAGGCTCCACAAATATCCCCATCGTCAATGATGGGGGAGACCAGCACAGCAGTGAAAAAGATAAGGCTGAAGCATTTGCAACAATCTTCGGCCAGAAGTGCCCAGTGGATGATCCATCTCGGCCTCCTCTGGAGGTCCCCAGCGTCACAGATACCAGTCTTCAACCAATTTGATTCACTCCACATGATATCAAGAAACGGCTGAAGGCACTGGATATTGCATAAGCTATGGACCCTGACAATATTCTGGCAATAGTGCTGAAGACTTGTGCTCCAGAAATTGCCGCTCCACTAGCCAAGCTTTTCCAGTACAGCTACAACACTGGCATCTACCTGGCTATGTGAAAAATTGCCCACCTATGTCCTGTACACAAAAAGCAGGACAAATCCAACCCGGTCAGTTACCACCCCATCAGTCTACTCTCAATAATCAGTAAAGTGACGGAAGGCGTTATTAACAGTGCTATCAAGTGGCACTTGCTTAGCAATAACCTACTCACTGACGTTCAATTTGGGTTCCGCCAGGGCCACTCAGCTCCTGACCTCATTACAGCCTTGGTTCAAACATGGACAAAAGAACTGAACTCCAGAAGTGAGGTGAGAGTAACTGCCCTTGACATCAAGGCAGCATTTGACTGAGTGTGGCATCAAGGAGCCCTAGCAAAACTGGAGTCAATGGGAATCGGGGGAAAAATCTCTGCTGGTTGGAGTCATAACTAGCACAAGGGAAGATGGTTGTGTTTCAATCCCAGGACATCACTGCAGGAGTTCCCCAGGGTAGTGTCCTCGGCCCAATCATCTTCAGCTACTTCATCAATAACCTTCCTTCCATCATAAGGTCAGAAGTGGGGATGTTCGCTGATGATTGCACAATGTTCAGCACCATTTGCGACTCCTCAGAACTGAAGCAGTCCATGTCCAAATGCAGCAAGACCTGGTCAATATCCAGGCTTAGGTTACAAATGGCAAGTAACATTTGTGCCATGCAAGTGTCAGGCAATGACCATCTCCAACAAGAGAGAATTCATCGCCCCTTGATGTTCAATGGCATTACCATCACTGAATCCCCCACTATCAATATCCTGGGGGTTATCATTGACCAGAAATTGAACTGGACTAGCCACATAAATACTGTGGCTACAAGAGCAGGTCAGAGGAATCTAGCAGCAAGTAACTCACCTCCTGACTCCCCAAAGCCTGTGCATTATCTACAAGGCACAAGTCAGGAGTGTGATGGAATACTCCCCACTTGCCTGGATGAGTGCAGCTCCTACAACACTCAAGAAGCTTGACACCATCCAGGACAAAGCAACCCGCTTGATTGGCACCCCATCCACAAACATTCACTCCCTCCACCATCGACACACAGTAGCAGCAGTGTGTACCATCTACAAGATGCTCTACACAAGGGCTCCTTAAACAGCACCTTCCAAACCCATGACCACTACCATTTAGAAGAACAATGGCAGCAGATACATGGGAACACCACCACTTGAAGTTCCCCTCCCAGTCACTCACCATCCTGACTTGGACATATATCGCCATTCCTTCACTATCGCTGGGTCAAAATCCTGGAACTCCCTTCCTAACAGCACTGTGGTTGTACCTACACCACATGGACTGCAGCGGTTCAAGAAGGCAGCTCACCAACACCTTCTCAAGGGCAATTAGGGATGAACAATAAATGCAGGCCCAGCCAGCGATGCCCACATCCCATGAATGAATAAAAAAAAGCAAGCTAGTGCTCCCTGCCTGGTCTCATCACCACCTCCCGTTTCACGTGCAGACCAAATGCATCCCTAGCAAGACACCCATAACCAAGCATTCTCTTGGTGATTCCTATAAAGTTGGGTATCACAGCATTTAGTCTTTATTGGGTAAAGTCCTCAGAGTATTTGCAAAATTAATGTTGCCGGAGTGTTAATGAAGTCTTGTCCAGAAAATCCCTGATGTGTTTCAGAGGATCTCTTTACATTGCTCCAACAGCAAGTGAATCTGAACTGATAAGAATCCTTTTAAAGGATGGGTATCCCTTTAAGTAGCACTGGAGTTCAACATCAACATCAATCAGCTGCTGGACATTAGGGAAAGGCATTAGTTGAAGCTTTACCCATGATGGGCCAAATGTCCTTCTGAGCTGTAACAATTCTGTGACTCTGTGAAAATGCCGTGCAGTCCCTTTAGTGAAAGTTAGCAGGCATTTTAAGTGATAATCAGCTCCTGGATGAGTGTATCCAGTACATGCTCCAATTCCTTTACCGAGATAGCATATTGTGCTACACGTGGTTAAACCAGTATTTCAGTACAAGACTCTGCTGTAGCCACCTCAGAGGATCAGCGCCACCTGACTGCGCTGCCAAAGATCACTCCCATTGTCTTATGTTGTCTTGTAGCTCCCTCTGGTGGTAAAATTATGAATGTGATGCTAAGTTTATCACTTCTGCAAACACTCGGGCTGGGATTTTCACTTTTTCAACATGTCCTTCCATTTCCTTCTCCCTCAAGTACTTGTCTAGCTTCTCCTTAAATGCACCTTTAATTCAGTTTAACCACTCCATGTGGTAGCAAGTTCCGCATTCTCACCATTCTCTGGACAAAAAAAGGTTCCTCCTGAATTTCCTATTGAATTAATTAGTGACTCTCCTATACAGCATTGATGGCCCCTAGCTACAGTCTCCCCCACAAATGGAACACCTTCTTTCAACAGCCTGTGTAAATTTTAAAGACCTCTGTCAGGTAACCTCTCAGCCTTTCCTTTTCCTTTTCTGGAGAAAAGAGTCACAGCCTGTTCAATATTTCCTGATAGTTTAACTGTGTCCAGTACACTAAATGTGACCTAACCAAGGTTAAAATACTTCTCCATTCTATCACTCTAGAAATGAAACCTAGTGGTCTGTTATCATTATTTTATGTCTTTATTAACATGGATTGTATTAAATATTAGTGATTCTTCATCTAGACCCTGCATCTCTCTCTGCTGCTTTACCCCATTTAGTCTCTCATTTTCCAAGGAGTATGTGATCCTCCTACCTAAATACGCCACTTCCTATATATCTATGTTCAAATAATTTTACCAATTGCATTTCCATGTTCAAGTTTATTAATGTCTTCTTGCATTTTATTGCAGTCATCCTCAGTGTTAACTAGTTACCCCAACTTGGTGGCATCTGCAACTTTAAAAATAATGGGCCGGAGCTTCATGGAGGGTGCTGGAAGGTCAAGTCGGGGATACTTCGTGACCCAGAAGTCCCATCACTTTTATAAGGGGAGGTGGGTGTGAGATGGAGTTGGGCCTGCCACCTCTGGAGGCAGGTCAGGTGTGATTAAGGAGGCAGGAGAGTGCCGAGGCTAGTTCAAGGGTCTGCTCAGTTCTCTGAGACTTCAGACCAGTTGTATTAAAGGCTGTTAGGCCTTCTAATCCTCACCTCTCAAACCCCTATCGATCCCCATGCCCCCTCATATCCCATGGCATCTCCATGCCCCCTTGTATCCTGTATAGCCACTCACCCAGTATCCACTACTTGGGCAGACTCAGGAGCCATGTGGAAATGAAAAAATAGACTTCTAACAATCTAATAGAGGTCTTTCTCAAACACGCTTTTTAATGGAAAAAAAACTCATTCATGAAGACCATTAAAAATGTAAATGCCCTCAAGTGGTCAATCTGTTGCTAAAATAAACATCTATTTAATAACCACATCAAACACAGCTAATCCTTTGATAATCTCTTAAAACTGTCAATCAAAATATCTATACAGATCCCTGCTGAGATAAGTGGCTCTGGACCTTGAAATTCAGCCAAGCATTCATAATGGGCTCAGCTGTAATAACAAAGCTTGGGAAATGTAAACAATGGAATCTATTGAAATTGCAAAACAGATGGCTAATGTCTTTTCTCTAATTTACACCAGAGATGACCCATCAATCAATGTACTCCAGCAGGGCCGTGTTTGTTTTTCACTCTAAGTGAAGCTGCAGACTTATTTTTCAATTTGAAAGGACTAGGGGTTTAAATTGCTTCAGAAGACACTTAAACAGACCTTCATGAGCATTTCCGTCTTCTCCATAATGTCATTATTCCCACACTTTGGATGAATGCCCTTGAAACAGTGAAAATAGGGTCTGTTTGAACTCAGCACTAATTTCAAATGGCCCAGCAGATCTGTGTTTCCGACCTGTGTGTTTCACACCCCACCACCTCCCCCTGCTGGCAAAAATGGGACATGCCTGAAATTTTTTTTCATTCTTTCACAGGACGTGGTCATTGCTGGCAAGGCCAGTATTTGTTGTCCATCCCTAATTGCCCTTGAACTGGGTGGTTTGCTAGGCCATTTCTGAAGATAATTAGGAGTCACCCACATTACTGGGCCTGGAGTCACATGTAGGCCAGATCGGGTAAGGATAGTAGATTTGCTTCTGACAATCAATGATAGTTTTACCATTACTGAGACTAGCTTTCAATTCCAGATTTTATAAATTTTATAAAAGGATAGTAAGGGACACAATTGGTCCCCTTGAAGATCAGAGTGGTCGTCTATGTGTGGAGCCTCACGAGTTGGGGGAGATCTTAAACAGTTTTTTTGCATCAGTATTTATTCAGGAAACTGGCATAGTGTATAAGGAAGGAAGGGAAACAAGCAGTTGTGTCATGGAACATATGGAGAGTAAAGAGGAGGAGGTGCTTGCTGCCTTACAGCGAATAAAGGTAGATAAATCCCCCAGGCCGACATGATATTCCCTCGGACCTTGAGGGAGACTAGTGTAGAAATTGCAGGGGCCCTGGCAGAAATATTTAAAATGTCCTTAGCCAAGGGTGAGGTGCCGGAGGATTGGAGGGTAGCTCATGTTGTTCCGTTGTTTAAAAAAGGCTCCAAAAGTAGACCAGGTAATTACAGGCCAGTGAGCCTGACGTCAGTAGTAGGTAAATTATTGGAAGGTGTTCTGAGAGATCGGATATATAATTATTTGGACAGCCAAGGGCTGATTAAGGATAGTCAGCATGGCTTTGTGCGTGGTAGGTTGTGTTTAACGAACCTTGTAGAGTTTTTCGAGGAGGTTACCAAGAAAGTAGATGAAGGAAAGGCTGTGGATGTTGTCTATATGGACTTTAGTAAGGCCTTTGACAAGGTCCCACATGGGAGGTTAGTTCAGAAGGTTCAGACACTTGGTATCCATGGAGAGGTTGTAAACTGGATTCGAAATTGGCTATGTGGGAGAAGACAGAGAGTGGTAGTGGATGATTGCTTCTCAGACTGGAGGTCTGTGACTAGTGGCGTGCCTCAGGGATCTGTGCTGGGACCATTGTTGTTTGTTGTCTATATCAATGATTTGGATGATAATGTGGTGAATTGGATCAGCAAGTTTGCTGATGACACAAAGATTGGAGGCGTTGTGGACAGCGAGGAAGGCTTTCAAAGCTTGCAGAGCAATCTGGACCAACTGGAAAAATGGGCCAGAAAATGGCAGATGGAATTTAATGCAGAAAAGTGTGAGGTGTTGCATTTTGGAAGGACAAACCAAGGTAGGACATACACAGTAAATGGTAGGGCACTGAGGAGTGCGGAGGAGCAAAGGGATCTGGGAGTTCAGATACATGATTCCCTGAAAGTGGCGTCACAGGTAGACAGGGTTGTAAAGAAAGTTTTTGGCATACTGGCCTTCATAAATCAAAGTATTGAGTATAGGAGTTGGGATGTTATGGTGAGGTTGTATAAGACATTGGTGAGGCCAACTTTGGAGTATTGTGTGCAGTTCTGGTCGCCTAACTACAGGAAGGATATCAGTAAGATTGAGAGAGTGCAGAGAAGATTTACTAGGATGTTGCCGGGTCTTAAGGAGTTGAGTTACAGGGAAAGATTAAACAGGTTAGGACTTTATTCCTTGGAGCGTAGAAGAATGAGGGGAGATTTGATAGAAGTTTACAAAATTATGAAGGGTATAGACAGAGTAAATGCGAGTAGGCTCTTTCCACTTAGATTAGGAGAGATAAACACGAGAGGACATGGCTTTAGGGTGAAAGGGGAAAGGTTTAGGGGGAACATTAGGGGGAACTTCTTCACTCAGAGAGTGGTGAGTGTGTGGAACGAGCTACCATCTGACGTGGTAAATGCGGGCTCACTCTTAAGTTTTAAGAATAAATTGGATAGATACATGGATGGGAGAGGTCTGAAGGGTTATGGACTAGGTGCAGGTCAATGGGACTAGCGGAATAATATTTTGGCACAGACTAGAAGGGCCGAATGGCCTGTTTTCTGTGCTGTGGTGTTCTATGGTTCTATGGTTCTAAATTGAATTTAAATTCCACCAGATGCCGTGGTGGGATTTGAGCTGTTGCCCCCAGAGTACTCAATTCGGCCTTTGGATTACCACTATACCCTGTCTCCAGGCGGGACTTCTGCATTTGGGGCTCGCCCACCATTTTTAAAGGTCTGCTGAGTCATTCTGACTCGACAAAAATCATGTCATTATTTTCAATTCACTAGTTCACTTTGTTAATATAAATTGTGAACAAATGTGGTCCCAGCACTGAACTCTGTGGAACACCACATCCTGCCTTTTGCCAGTCTGTGTATTTGCCCTTAATCCCTACTCTCTGTTTTCTGTTTTGTACTCATTTCCGATGCATTCTAACTTCTAACTGCACATGCTCTTATCTTAGTCATGGTCGTACTATGTGGCACATTATCTAAGGTCTTTTGAAAAATCACATATATTACATCTAATACTTTACCCTTGTCTACACTTTCTTCTTTTCAAAGAGTTCAGTAAGGTTGGTAAAACATGGCCTTCCCTTTTGAAATCTATGTTGATTTTTTATTATATTTTTATTATATTTTTGGTTATAGATGTTTATCTCTTATATCTTTGATTAAAGGTTCCATTATCTTTCTTGTTGCCGATATTTAGCTAACTAATCTATAATTCTCTTGAACAAAAATAAAAATACCTGGAAAAACTCAGCAGGTCTGGCAGCATCTGCGGAGAGAAATACAGTTAACGTTTCGAGTCCGTATGACTCGTCAACAGAACTAAGGAAAAATAGAAAAGAGGTGAAATATAAGCTGGTTTAAGGAGGGGGGTGAGACAGGTAGAGCTGGATAGAGGGCCAGTGATAGGCGGAGATAGCCAAAAGATGTCATAGACAAAAGGACAAAGAGGTGTTGAAGGTGGTGATATTATCTAAGGAATGTGCTAATTAAGGGTAGAAAGCAGGACAAGCAAGGTACAGATAGCCCTAGTGGGGGTGGGGTGGGGTGAGGGGAAGGGATCGAAATAGGCTAAAAGGTAGAGATAAAACAATGGATGGAAATACTTTTAAAAATAATGGAAATAGGTGGGAAAAGAAAAATCTATATAAATTATTGCAAAAAAAGTGGGGGGGATCGGAAAGGGGGTAGGGATGGAGGAGAGAGTTCATGATCTAAAATTGTTGAACTCAATATTCAGTCCAGAAGGCTGTAAAGTGCCTAGCCGGAAGATGAGGTGCTGTTCCTCCAGTTTGCGTTGAGCTTCACTGGAACAATGCAGCAGGCCAAGGACGGATATGTGGGTATGAGAGCAGGGTGGTGTGTTGAAATGGCCAGCGACAGGGAGGTTTACATTCATAGGAATATGTTGCTAAAAGGACTCAGAAAATCTTCAAGCTCGCTTTTCCTGCAGTGAGGGAGTCCGAGTTTTTCTTTGAAACCCTGAGCTACTAGTCTGGCTTTAGCCTTATACGTGACATCTGGAAGTACCTTTTCTGTGCATATCCACCTGTGTGATAAAGCTGGCTGTCCCCTGTCAGGTATTTCAGTGCATGCACCAAATTCTTTCCAACTTTCCAATTCTTTGTTTGGCATCCTTTATCTCCTACTTTGTTAGCAGCCACTAAAACATCTCGATCATAAGGCTTCTACTTCCCATAGCATTCCTGGCCTGTTCAATGGTTCTTGTTCTTGTCAAACTATGACCTCTACTCGCTCTCCTCTCTCTTTCTGGACTACTCCTACACGATCTCTCTCTGCTACGATCAGAGTCCCTTTTGCAAGTTTATGATCCTTTTCCTAGGGCCATGACCACTTTCCGGTCCACTTTCAGAACTCACACTGTGTTTTCTGGCCTTCCACATTGTTACCTAATTTTGCCAATCCATGTGTCTTCCCTTCGGTCCCTCATCTTGCACATTCAGCCAATGCGTGTATTTTCCAGTGGCTTTTCCTGCCCTCCCTATAATGGTGGTATCCCTCCATTCACTGGCCCCTACTGTTATGTATGTTACTCTAGGGTCAACTTTAGGTCGGTGTCCTTTGGGATAAATAGCCATATCCTGCGGTTCAGTGCCACTTTGCTTATATTCAGTCATCCCTTTATCTACCATAATCTCCTTGTAATTGTCCAACAAATGCGTATGTGAAGTGCATGATTCCTCTTCATTTTCTTTGCCCTGTTCAGATTCTGTAAATGTATAATCAGTACCAATTAGCCACATCACCGAAGATACTTATGGAATTTCTGCCATATACTAATCGATAGGGGCTGTAACCCCCAACTACTTGGCGTGAATTCTTTGCATGGGAGGGCAGATGTCAGCTTACAGCTCAGTTGGTCAGCTAAAATTCTGTGAAGCATCCCATTAATCACAGCGTAATTTCTTTCACAAACCTCATTACTAAAGGGACTTTTTGCTGCTATGTTCATCCCTACAATGTTCATATTTTCACACATACTTTTAAATTAATCATTGGCAAATTCCCCCCCAGTGTCATTTAGGAATTTAGCTGGTGTTCCCAATCCAGTTCCCATCCATTTTTCCATTATCTTGTCCACAATAACCTGTTTGCCTTTATTATATATATTACTGCTGTCAGACTGAATCTAGTTGCCATGTCTATGAAGTGTAAGAGAAAAATTATTTTGTCGTTATACATATCTTCAAGTCCATTACTACAACTGGGGTCAATGGGAATCAGGGGGGAAACTCTCCGCTGGCTGGAGTCATACCTAGCACAAAGGAAGATGGTTGTGGTTGTTGGAGGTCAATCATCTCAACTCCAGGGCATCACTGCAGGAGTTCCTCAGGGTAGTGTCCTAGGCCCAACCATCTTCAGCTGCTTCATCAATGACCTTCCTTCCATCATAAGATCAGCAGTGGGGATATTCGCTGATGATTGCACAATGTTCACCATCATTCGCAACTCCTCAGATACTGAAGCAGTCCATGTCCAAATACAGCAAGACCTAGACAATATCCAGGTTTGGGCTGACAGGTGGCAAGTAGCATTTGTGCCACACAAGTGTCAGGCAATGACCATCACCAACAAGAGAGAATCTAAACATCGCCCGTTCACATTGAATGGCATTACCATTGCTGAATCTGCCATCATCATCATCCAGAAATTGAACTGGATTAGCTATACAAATAATGTGGCTATAACAGCAGGTCAGAGGCAAGGAATCCTGTGATGAGTAACTCACCTCCTGACTCCCCAAAGCCTGTCCACCATCTACAAGGCACAAGTCAGGAATGTGATAGAATACTATAAGACCATAAGACATAGGAGCAGAAATTAGGTCATTCGGCCCATCGAGTCTGCTCCGCCATTCAATCATGGCTGATAAGTTTCTCAACCCCATTCTCCCGCCTTCTCCCCATAACCTTTGATCCCCTTACCAATCAAGAACCTATCTATCTCGGTCTTAAATACACTCAATGACCTGGCCTCCACAGCCTTCTGTGGCAATGAGTTCCATAGATTCACCACTCTCTGGCTAAAGAAGTTTCTCCTCATCTCTGTTCTAAAAGGCCTTCCCTTTACTCTGAGGCTGTGCCCTCGGGTCCTAGTCTCTCCTACTAATGGAAACATCTTCCCCACGTCCACTCTATCCAGGCCTTTCAGTATTCTGTAAGTTTCAATCAGATCCCCCCTCATCCTTCTAAACTCCATCGAGTATAGACCCTGAGTCCTCAAACGTTCCTCATATGTTAAGCCTTTATTCCTGGGATCATTGTCATGAACCTCCTCTGGACCCTCTCCAGGGCCAGCACATCCTTCCTGAGATATGGGGCCCAAAATTGCCCACAATATTCTAAATGTGGTCTGACCAGAGCCTTATAAAGCCTCAGCAGCACATCCCTGCTTTTATATTCTAGTCCTCTCGAAATAAATGCCAACATTGCATTTGCCTTCCTAACTACCGCGTCAACCTGCAAGTTAACCTTAAGAGAATCCTGGACTAGGACTCCCAAGTCCCTTTGCACTCCAGATTTCTGAATTCTCTTTCCATTTCGAAAATAGTTTATGCCTCTATTCTTCCTACCAAAGTGCATGACCTCACACTTCCCCACGTTGTATTCCATCTGCCACTTCTTTGCCTATTCTCTCCATTTGCCTCGATGAGTACAGCTCCAATGACACTCAAGAAGCTTGACACCATCTAGGACAAAGCAGCATCTTGATTGGCACCCCATCCACAAACACTCCCTCCACCACCAACGTACAGTGGCGTTAGTGTGTACCATCTATGAGATGCACTGCAGAAACTCACCAAGGCTCCTTAGACAGCACCTTCCAAACTCGCGACCACTGCCATCAAGAAGGATAAGGGCAGCAGACACATGGGAACACCACCACCTAGAAGATTCCCTCCAAGCCACTCACCATCCTGACTTGGAAATATATCGCCATTCCTTCACTGTTGCTTGGTCAAAATCCTGGAACTCCCTCCCTGACAGTGCTGTGGGTGTACCTACACCACATGGACTGCAGCGGTTCAAGAAGACAGCTTACCACCAGCTTCTCAAGGTCAGAAAGGGATGGGCAATAAATGCTGGCCTAGCCAGTGATGCCCACATCCTCTAAATTAATTTTTAAGTATTTAATTAATTAAAAAAATTCGTGCACAGACCCCTTTGCCAAAATCCACAAACAGGACTGTCCCAGTATATCAATCGTGTCAGCCTGTTCCTGCCCCACGGAACTAATTTCTTCCTATGTTGACTCCATTCTCTGTCCCCTTGTCCAGTCTCTTCCCACTTACATCCATGATTCCTCTGATGCCCTTCCCACCTACATCCACAATTCCTCTGATGCCCTACGTCATATTAACAATTTCCAATTCCCTGGCCCTAACCGCCTCCTCTTCACCACAAACGTCCAATCCCTCTACACATCCATCCCTCACCAGGATGGTCTGAGGGCTCTCCGCTTCTTTCTTGAACAGAGGCCTGAACAATCACCATCCACCGCTCTCCTTCGTCTGGCTGAACTAGTTCTCTCACTGAATAATTTCTCCTTTACCTTGTCTCACTTCCTCCAAATAAAAGGAGTGGCTATGGGTACCTGCATGGGCCCCAGTTATGCCTGTCTCTTTATGGGAAATGTGGAACATTCCTTGCTCCAGTCCTACTCAGGCCCCCTCCCACAACTCTTTTCTCGGTACATCGATGACTGTTTCGGTACTGGTTCATACTCTCGTCTGGATCTGGAAAAATTTACCAATTTTGCTTCCAATTTCCACCTTCACATTTCACAATTATCACCTTCACATGGTCCATCTCGGCCACTTCCCTCTCCTTCCCTGACCTCTCTGTCTCCATTTCGGTGATAGATTTTCGACCAATATTCATTACAAGTCCACCGACTCCCACAGCTACCTCGACTACAGCTTCTTACACCATGCTTCCTGTAAAGACTCCATCCAATTCTCTCAGTTCCTTCGCCTCAGTCGCATCTGTTCTGATGATGCCACTTTCCAAAACGGCGCTTCTGACATGTCTTCTTCCTTAACCGAGGTTTCCCTCCCACAGTGGTTGACAGGGCCCTCGACCGTATCTGACCCATCTCCCGAACCTCTGCACTCACACCTTCCTCTCCCCACCATGATAGGGTCCCCCTTGTCATCACTTTTCATCCCATCAGCCTCCGTATTCAAAGGATCAACCTCTGCCATTTCTGACAACTCCAGCATGATGCCACCACCAAATACATCTTCCCTTCACCCCCCTGGCGGCATTCCATAGGGACCATTCCCTCCGGGACACTCTGGTCCATTCTTCCATCATCCCCTACACCTCAACCCCCTCCCACAGCACCTTCCCATGCAATCGCAGAAGGTGCAACACCTGCCCCTTTAGCTCCTCCCTACTCACCGTCCGAAGGCCCAAACACTCCTTTCAGGTGCAGCAGTGCTTCATTGCACCTCCTTCAATTTGTTCCACTGCATTCACTGCTCCCAATACGGTCTCCTCTACACTCAGGAGACCAAACACAGACTAGGCGACCACTTTGCAGAACACCTCCAGTCTGTCCGCAATCATGACCCAGACCTCCCTGTTGCTTGCCATTTCAACACTCCACCCTGTTCTCATGCCCACATGTCCATCCTTGGCCTGCTGCATTGTTCCAGTGAAGCCCAATGCAAATTGGAGGAACAGCACCTCATCTTGCAACTAGGCACTTTACAGCCTTCCGGACTGAATATTGAGTTCATCAACTTCAGACCATGAACTCTCTCCTCTATCTACACTCCCTTTTTTCAATATTCGTTTTTAGTTTTTATCCACTTATTTTTATTCATTTTTATTTTCATTCATTTATTCATTGTTTTATCCCTCTCTTTTTATCCCATTTTCGATCACTTTTGTTCCCCCCAGCACCACCCCCTCAAGGGCCATTTGTTACTTGTGCATGTTGTTCTTTTCACAGTGCTTACCCTTGTCCTGCTTTTATCACATACTGCTTTCTTACCTTAATGCCACTATCAGCAACTTTTTTAGCTCTTACCACTACCATTAACACCCCCTTTTCTCTTTTGTTGATGACATCTTTGTCAATCTCTCTTTTGCCCCCACCTATCACAGCCTTCTATCCAGCCTCACTTGCTCCACCCCACCCCACCCCACCCCACTTAAACAATATAAATTTCATAACATTTCTACTTCCCTGTAGCACTTAAGAAGAGTCAAACGGACTCGAAACGTCAATTCTGTTTCTCTCTTCACAGGTGCTGTCAGACTTGCTGAGTTTTTCCAGCATTTCTGCTTTTGTGTAAAAAAAAATTAAAGTTTCTTGCTAATGGAAGATTCATTATGGGCTGTGATGGTGCCCTCCTTTGTTTTTTACTTATATCGCATTTCTCACTGATCTCTTCTACAAATCCTAGGCCCAACCATCTTCAAATACTTCAGCAATGCCCTTGCTGCCATCAGAAGTGGAGATGTTCGCCAATGATTGCATAATGTTCAGTGCCATTCAGGGCTCCTCAGATACTGAAGCAGTCCATGTTCAAGTGCAGCAAGACCTGGACAATATCCAGGCGAGGGCTGATAAGTGGGAAGTAACATTCGCGGCACACAATGGTCAGGCAATGACCATCGCCAACAAGAGAGAATCTAGCCATCGCCCCTTGACATTCAATGGCTTTACCATTGCTGAATCCCCCACTATCAACATCCTGGGGGTTACCATTGACCAGAAACTGAACTGGACTAGCCATATAAACGCTGTGGCTACAGTAGCAGGTCAGATGCTAGGAATTCTATGGTGAGTTACTCATTTTCTAACTCCCGAAAGCCTGCCCAACATCTACAAAGCGTAAGTCAGGAGTGTGATGGCATACTCTCCACTTGCCTGGATGAGTGCAGCTCCAACAACACTCAAGAAGCTTGACGCCATCCAGGACAAAGCAGCATTTTGATTGGCATCCCTTGCGCAAACATTCACTCCCTCCACTACTGGTTGCAGTAGTGTGTACCATCTACAAGATGCACTCCAGGAACTCACCAAGGCTCCTTAGACAGCACCTTCCAAACCCACCACCATCTGGAAGAACAAGGACAGCAGATAGATGGGAACACCACCACCTAGAAGTTCCCCTGCAAGCTACTCACCATCCTGACTTGGAAATATATCGCCGTTCCTTTTCTGTCGCTAGGTCAAAATCCTGGAACTCCCTTCCTAACAGCACTGTGGTTGTACCTACACCACAGGGCTTGCAGCGGTTCAAGAAGGCAGCTCACCATCACCTTCTCAAAGGCAAGTAGGGATAGACAATAAATGCTAGTCTAGCGAGCGATGCCAAATCCCATGAGTGGATAAAAAAAGAGTTTAGTATATTTATCATCCATTACCCCTGCATCCTTTAGAAGGATTTTTAACCTATCACAAGATGGATGGGCAAACACCCAATGTAGTTTTAAAACATTTTGCCTTTTTCCTTTAAACTCCTGCCCGCTGATATCACCAACACTTCTTTAACATTCTGATTTGAAATGTTAGGTCTTGTTAAGGGGATACAATAATGTCCCTCTTCAGTAAACTCTAAATTTGTCTCCCCCTCTCCCCCTTCGCCAAATGCTGCCGACATCACATTAGGCACTACACGGTCTAACCTTCCATAGCAAGGAGGCACAAGCACGTGGAGCACAAGGGCAGCAGATCAATCGGTGCCATGCCACCTTGAAGCTCCCCAAAAACAATTACCTTCCTATGTTCCATATCTAATTTCATTTGAGTCTTTTTCATAGGCGGCTTACTCAATAGTAAGGTTATTTCACTAGACATTATATCTGTGCCGATAAAATGGTTTACCCCATTAGCTTAGACACTATCATCACTCTCTTTAGTGCTTTTGACTTGTTATTAACCACAAACCTGAAGTAAGTAGAACTTTCATGTTCCTTAACCTTACTTCAGTCTTTACTATTTAGAGAATCCAGCTAGCACTTCAACCAATCCACTTCACATACTGTGGACATTCACCCACTCTCTAATATAGCACAATTGAATGAGTCCGCAACTAGAACATCCATTACTGGACTAAAGCTTCTGATACAATTCCTTCTGACTGATCAGTATTGTCATCTTCCTCTCTGAACCTTTCATGTTATCTGTTATCTCAAAAACACTGTTACTCTGTCTCAGACAATTCATCATATAATGACATTTCGAGTCACATCTGAAGCACCTGTTTACACTTCCTCGGTTATTGCTGGGATTCATTCTCCTGCCATAGTTACCCAATTCCTGTCATCTGTTAGAGTTACCAAGAGTGTCTCTATCCTAATTTCTTTTGTTTGTGGTTCTGCTTTCATATTGACGCTTGCATCCCATATGTAAACAGTCTCTAAACACTGTCAACATTGAATCCTTCATCTTTTGTGTTACTGCTGAAGGTCCCATTGGTGACATGAAAGGGACCGGAAATGAATGTTTCTGCAGAATCTTTTTTAAAGCTTCGGGCACCTGTTCCAAAAGCATATCTCTTTCTGAGAGTCTAACTCCAGTCAAGACCAGGAGCCTATCCATGTTCGATACTTTAGCACAATCCAACAATTTGAAAGCAAGCACTGATCTCCAAATTAGACTTCTGCAATTTTGTATATACCCTGTTAATTTCCATGGGGCAGAATTTTATGCCTGTTGGGTGGACGGTGCGGGAGTGGACGGGCGCGGACCTGATCGCCACCCGCGATCGTATCTGTGTCGCCATGTTACGCAGGTGGGCCATTTAAGGCCCGCCCAGCGTGAATCGCGGCTCCGGAGGACAGCGGGACTGGGCCGGTGGCGGCGGGACTGCAATGACCACCGGGTCCAATGGCGACCCGGGCGGCCTGTTTTAAAAAGCTGCTGCCCCAGCCTTTCAAAGGCTGTGAATCACGGCCAGTGGGAGGGCTCCCCAGAGCACTGCTGGTGGGCAGGCCAGGCAGGAGGGTGGGGCAGGGGGTGGGGGGCACTGTGCCCCTTGTTTTTCTGACGATTGTCTTGGTGCCCTCCTCGAAGAGGTGGCACCACGGTGGGAGGTCCTCGTACCCCAGGACGGGAGGAGGAGGCCCCCCCTCAACATGACCAAGCATACCTGGAAGGAGGTGGTGAGCTCCCGCAACGTGGTGTGGCGCACCTGGGTCCAGTGTCGCAAGTGTTTTAATGACCTGTTGCACTCGGGAAGGGTGAGGACAATGTTGGCTTTGGTCACGTAACCCAGCAGGTCGGCTTTCCCCCCTGATTCCCCCACCCCCCACCAAGTCTGAGTGCAGTGACTGCATTGAATCATTGATGGAATGTGTCCTTCACTGAGTGGGCCAGCAGATATTGCCCATGCTGAGCTCACCCTGAGAGGGTGGTGAAGAGATGGGTTCTGAACCCGCAGCATGTGGTACACTGAGACCCACATGACTGTTTTGGGGGCAACCTGGAGGAGCTGCACCCAGGCACAGTGCTGGAACTCCAGGACATGTCAAAGTCAGGGTGATGATATGCTGGGAGGGAGCTTCAAGGTGGCGTTGGCACCGATCGATCTGTTGCCCTCTGCGCTCCACGTGCTTGCGCCTCCTTGCTATGGAAGGTTAGACCATGTGCTGCCTGATGTGATGTAGGCAGCATTTGGCCAAGGGGAGGAGACAGGGCTAGCATCTTTGTGTGTGAGTGTTCGGCAGCAGCGGGGTGAGGAGGCACTGGAGCCCTGCAATGTCCCACTCTGGTTGGGGTGGGCCATCCGCAAAGAGAGTCCAGGTACAAGTAACACTAATCAATGCTCTTCTCTCCTTTTCAGGAAAAGAATGCTCATAATACCGCCGAGAGGGTGAGGACTGGCGGAGGGCCGGCCCAGTTAGCGATTCTCAGCCGCTTCGAGCAGGAGGCCCAAATTTGGAGAAGCACCATGTGCCCAGGTCCACTGGTGTCGGTGAGGCTGGGGTGCCACGGGCAGGTATGTTTGCCCAGCAGTGAGGTCAGCATTGTTCTCCCAACAGCCATGGCAGTGCTGAATGCTCAATGATTGAAGTTTGCAACATGGCTTGACCATTGCTTATGGAAGGATGAGTGCATAATGATCCGGGAGACAGGGATACAGATTGACGTTGTCTCCACGTTAACTGATCCAATGTCCTTGTTCTTCCTTTCAGCATCAGCGGAGCAGGGCCGGGAGGAAGAACAGCAGAGGCCCCCTCTCACACCTGAGGGCTCTGAAGTCTCGGACTCACCAGCGTTACACCATCTCTGCCAGGCAGGCACCAGCACAGATTCTAGCACCTCTATGGGAATTAGAACATTAGCTACTGTCCCAGGGCACAGCGGTGAGGGCACTTCACAGTCGCTGGAGGAGCTGCCAGACAGAGAGTGCCCATGGCGCCAGCAGTCGGAGGACTGTAGGGGACCAGGCACATGCTCAGTTGGTGGCTGATGATGTGCCTCTGGAGTCGTCCGCGATGCAGCAAATGCGGCAGGGTGTGCAGGAGCATCTGGTGAAGATACATGAGGCTATGCTTGGTTTCGTGTCCGTGGTGGAGGAGTCTATGCGGACTATTGCTGAAACAATGGGCCACATGTGTCCTCCAAAGAGAGGGTGCTGACTCTCGTGGAGAGGCTCCTCCAGGAAACCAATCAGGGCTTCCTAGGGATGCGCTCGGACCAGCAAGCCCTCGCATCGGCATTGACCTCAGCTGGTCAATGCCAGTATAGGAGATGGTCTGGGCACCAAGTTTCCAAGTTCGGTGCCCATGCATCCATGGTGAGCAGGGAGGTCCGAAATGACCTCACGTCGGCACAGCAGCTGCCTGTTGTCTCTACGGGCACCTCTCAGGGCGCTCCGGGTGAGGGCGGCTGCTCCTCCATCTCTCCCAGTGACCGTTGCATCCAATGAGGCTGCGACGACTGGGGAGATGCCAGCTGTGGAACTGGCAGCTCCCTCCCAGGCGGGGCCAGCACAGGCTCCACGGGCCAGAGGACGACCGCCAAGGTCATCGAGGCCAACAGGACAGCAGAGTGAGCAGGCTGTCTCAGATGCACTCCCAGTGAAGAGGCAGCACCAAGATGTAGCACCCGAAAATGCAAACATAAGGCACCTTAGGCACACAAAGGGCTTATCACTGGTACTTTTGTGTTGGCTCACAATGAGGTCTTTATGATTTCCTGTGATGCTTAACACCTTTGTCATTTTGTTTTCTTAATGTCCTTTTGTTGTAATATTAAATTCAGACATGTCACCATGGCTGAGGGCGCCTCCTTTCTTCTGCAGGTGGATGGTTACCAATAATGTTATGAGTGACTTTTGGGACATTCAGCTTTATTAACAAGGCCCTTAGTTAATGCTCCTATCCAGGCAGATTTTGCACTTAGGTATCGAGCATGGAGCCTGCAGCCCAGGCTTGTCCTGGAGGTCCATATATGGTGTGCTAGTTGAAAGTTCATTCAATTAAAGCCTCCTGGGTGTCCCTGCCTCCCTGGAGTATGCCCGGGTCAGCATCTACCCCCCAGTATTTCCCTGTGCCTGCTTATCCTCAGATTCACTGCTGGACTCATCGTGTGCATCCGCAGCCACTGCATCTACATCTTTGTCATCCACTGCGTCCCCCCTTTCCAGCGCAAGATTGAGGAGAGCGCAGCATGCAACCACTATCAATGACACACGATCTGGGGGTACTGGAGTGCGCCCCCTGAATGGTCCAGGCATCTGAAGTGCATTTTTAGAAAACTGATGGCTCTCTCCACCACAGCCCTTGGCTTCTATAGTACCACTGCTCAGCTTCTGTTCTTGGATGGTGGAGAGGCGTCATGAGCCACCTTCTGAGGGGTTAGCCCTTGTCACCCAGCAGCCATCCATCCAGCTGGGCTGGAGCACTGAAGAGCCCGGCACCTGGGAGTGTCTGAGGATGTAGGCATCGTGGGAGCTGCCAAGGGTACCTTGCACAGACTTGTAGAATCTGCATCCTGTGATCACACACTATCTGCACGTTCATGGAGTGGAAGCCCTTCCTGTTGATGAAGGCTCCGGGCTCACCTGCTGGCACCTTGATGGCCACATGTGTACAGTCTATTGCAACCTGGACGCGGGGGAAGCCAGCAATGGCCGCGAAGCCTCTGGCTTGCTGTATCTGGCTTGTCTGGTCCTAACGGTAGTGGATGAAGGTCAATGCACGCCTGAACAGAGTGTCTGTAACCTGCTTGACACAAGTGTGGACAGCTGATTGGGAGACACCACAAAGATCATCCACCAACCCCTGGAAGGAGCCAGAGGAATAGAAGTTGAGGGCAACTGTGACCTTTAGAGCCACTGGCATGGGGTGTCCACCTATACATTTCATGGAGATCTCAGGCCCAATCATCTGACAGTTATAGTTGACTGTCTCCCTTGAGAGTCGGAGCCTCCTTCGGCACTGCACCGCAGACATATTGAGGTAGCTGCTTCGCCGCCTGCATACCCTGGTAGCAGGGTAGTGGCGTCTTCTACAGCCCGTTTTGCCTTGTGCTTCCTCTTGGCCCTGCGTCCCTTGTGCCTGCGCCTGTCCTCCCAATGGTGGCTCCCCTGGAGGCTGAATGTGCACTCCCGGCCTCTTTCCCCTTCTAGCCCTCCCTTCCTCCTCAGAGGAGGTGCCTCCAGTGGAGAGTTCAGCTCCCATTCCCAGGCTAAGGGAAGGCTTCCTGAAAGCTGCAGGCCAAAAAAAGATTCCTCGCTGCAGAGTTCTCACCTGAAGGTTGTGAGTCCGGACCAAGCAGCTGGTGTGTGTTTTGAAGTATTGCAGATCACACAGGCAAGTATCAGTAACTTTGAAAAATCAATATTTGACAGAGCACACTCGCAACCCCACTGAGCCCTCTTATCCTGCCCGTGGATGAGGTTTATACAAATGTGTCCTACCTGCCTGCCATTTGCGCCCATGCGCCGACCTGAAGATCACATGGGCCCCGAAAAATCGCCGTCGATTGGCACTCAACGGCATTAAGTGGCCCGTTAATTAATGCCAGGCGCGCACCAGATATCATCATGTACCCGCCCAACAAATTATTGCGATGGCGCGCGGTGACGCCGAGACACTCAACTGACGCCAACGTGCATCATTTTACGCGTTGGCGTGTGGGTCCCGCCCCCACATGCCAACAGGAAAATTCTGCCCATGATATATCTTCTATGGAATAAATCCTTCTAAGTATATCAAAGTCTGACCATGCCTCATATGTATTTAATGATTTACTTATAAATTCGTCCATAAATTTTGAGAGTTCATCTGAATTTTCCACTACGTCCAAATGATGAGCTAGAGAGCTCTAAAAATACTTTGCACCTGATCCTGCTTCTGGTGGGAAGCGAAAGTGCCAAGTCCATACCTTGCTTTTCCTTTGGTAAGGGTATAACCCATGTCCACATATCCACTTCATTCTTCCATTGGTCATAAGGTTCAGTTTCATAGAAAAACATTGGAACATCATACCCTGATATTTTACATTTGGTTTCAGCCATTCTTCTCCAAAGTAACTCCAATTACAACCTTCTGTCTGAAAATAAGTTTCCAATATTCACCTTTGAGGCAACCAGTCTCTGCTACCAATGTCAACAGAACTCAAACCAGTTGGTGAAGTCAAAGTCATGGCACAGAGATTTTCTTTACTGAGAGAGTTTGACTTTGTTCAGTCACATAGCTCTCCCTCCACACACCCAGTGTCCCAGCTTTCCCCTATTTATATATGCTCAAAGTGTTTAATTAAATAATTGTTGGAACTAGAGATGGCTTAATTAAGTTGTCTTTGTATTTGTGGGTGTTAGGAATGAATTTTAGCTTTGAGTTGAAGTCTAATTTGTATTTCTGTATTTGTGTTAAGAAGGGGAGAATTTGAGTTTTAGTTTCACTTTAAAAGGTGCCTACATTTTAATGAGGGTTATGACTCTTGAAGGGGAGTTAAAACAAACACAAGGTAGAAAGAAAACTGTGCTGTTGCCTAGCAACAGGGGTCTAGAGAGAGAGGTCCCACACAGACACAAAGAAACTGAAAGCAGTTTTCAGTTCAGTTGGAGTATGCTCTAAGGTTGAAAGGAGTTGCCAGCAGAAGAAACATAGGAGAGGGACAGATAGCAAGTCCCAAACTAAAGTTGGAAACAAGAGCTAGAAGAAAGTGGACAGGAGGGAGATGCGGGAAGCAGGTTTCCCCAGAAGCAGAAGGGGTTCCTGAGAGGACCTCCTGGTCAAAGGGAAAGGACAGGAATTTGGAAAAGGTCCTGTTAAGTGAAGTTAAGAGTGAGGAGCAGAGAAAGGCTCCAAGTTTAAAGGGAGAAAGCTGCAGAACGCAGAATTGAGGCAAAATAGGCTTGGGAGAAGCCAGAAAATCTGAGGAGACAGCTGAAGGTCTGTAGTTCTTTATTATGGGCATGTGAAGCAGTGGTGTTCTGTTGGCATGGCATTTAAGAGAGAGTGCATGGAAGGCAAAGCTTGAATGCACATGGCGATCCTGGGAAGAGGGACATCGGAAGCAGAGTTCAAAACCCTGGAGGTGGACCCTTGTGGAAGGTGTCTGATAGAAAGCATTGTTTGGGAGAAGATTCCAAAACGGGCTCTTCAAGAATGGAGATTGGAAACCCTTGTGTGAAAGACGGAGTTCAATTAAACCAATTGGCTCATGGTGTGACAAGCGTCTAGGGGAATTGATGAGAGATCCATAGCATCTGTTTGGGGTGGCATCTGTCACTTGGTTTCAGGGCGTGGTGTGCTTGACCACAGGTCACCTATTGGCTTACATGGACTGTGTACTTACTGTGAACAGTATAGTATAACTTACGTTATCCTTACAAATCTGTATATGTCTGTAAAGGTTTGGCTGTGGGTGAAGGAGTAATGTAACATAGTTCATCTTTTCTTGTTTAAATTTATAATTCTTCTGTTAAAAGTTCATCAGCTGACTCCTGTGATTCTGTTCAGTAGCCACTCTCCACATTTCTAAAGAAAAATTAAAAGTTAGGACCTATCAAGCTGGGTTCCATCCTGTGATCCGACTTGTACAGCAGTAACATCAGCTGGGATCATAACATAATGCCTTTCACCTGTGTATCTTAACAATATAATTAACAAACTATTAACAATTATCATATAATTTATTCATTTCTTCCTTGCATGTTTCTTTTAAATGTATCAATTCTATTCACCTCAAATATACATGGTGCTTTCAAGTTCCACATTCTAAGCACTCTTTGGCTGAAGAAGTTTCTCCTGAATTCCTTGGATTTATTAGTCAATATCTTCTATTGATGCCCCCTTGCTTTGGTCTCCACTATGAGTGGGATCATCTTCGACCCTAACAAATCCTTTCATAATTTTAAGTCACCCCTCAGCCTACTCTTTTCTAGAAAAAAGAGCTTCAGGTAGGTCAATCTTTCTTGAGAAGTATATCCTCTCAGTTCCAATATTATCCCCATGAATCATGTTTACATTTTCTCCAATGTCTCTACATACTTCTTACTACATACTGGAGGCCAGAACTGTACATAGTACTCCAAGTGTGGTCTAACTAAGGTTCGATACAAGTTTAACGCAACTTGTCTGCTTTCAATTCCATCCTACAGGGAACTAATCCAAGTGCTTTGTTTGCTCTTCCTACATTACATCAGTGACCACACTTCAAAAGGATTTAATTAGCTGTAAAGAACTTTGAGATGTCCAATGAAACGTGCTAAATAACAAAATAAAATGATATAAATGCAAGTATTTCTTTCTCTTTTTTCTACAGCCTTATTTTCCTGGCTTACTACTTTCAGTGAATTGTCCACCTCCTCTCCTACCTCATTTTCCTTTACTTTTACATTTCATTTGAGAAGTTATGGACTGAAGAACATTGTGTCACATCTTTTGGAACTCCTAAAGTTGATTTTGAATAAGTTTGAGCAATTTGAAAGATCACTTCATGTGCACATTGTGTCTAGATACACAGTGAGTCAGCATGGTACATAATTGAAAAAAATGGCACTGAACACATATTTGGGGACAAAAGGAGAGCTCAACCCAAACAAACAGGACTGCTGTAACTACACATGAAGGTTATGCATTTGGCTGAAAGCGAATAAAATAGAAGATGAGGTAAAGATAAAGTAAATGTTTTCCTGACCACGATGGGGCCAGATAATTTTGAGGCGGTGTCTAATCAATGCGGCCCACGAGATCCCAGTACTAAAGACTATTCTGAAATTAATCAGGTTCTAAACTCATATTATGGCACGACTAAGAATGAGATTTCACTGAGAGTTGCATTCTGTCAAAGGAAACAGTTGTCAATGAGACTGTTGCAGATTACATTCTCGAATTAAAGAAACTTTCTCCTCACTGTGGCTAAGGTGCATACTTAGAAATTGACCTTTGAGACATGTTTGTAGGAGGCAGAAGAACAATAAAATCCATGCCTTTTGAGCAAAGGCAATAAGCTGATGTGGAAGGAGGCCTCTGATGAGGCCACAGCCATGGAAGTGGCAGAAAGAGATCATTGCAAATTGTAAGGGAGCTCCTGAAACAGCTGGGATGGTCCACCGGATTTCAATGGGATCCAGACCATGGTAGCCCCCATTTCCAGTCAAAGTGCTGTGCATGTGGGAAAGTTGGTTATATCCAGACGATATTCAGGAGAGGAAACAGTAATGCTCCAGGAATTGACTTAAGAAAATACAGCTAAACAGAGCCAGGTTCTTTACCATTGGGAGCAGTAAGAGTACCTTAGTAACTAACCTAGTAAGAATAACAGTCATTGAGGATGTGCTCAGAGAGTGGTCTCTGAGCAGTGTTGACCAAATGATAGATTTAGGCATCACAAGGCTGAAGTCAAGATAACGGACAATGTACAGCTAACGTTTTGTAAGGCTAGGCTAGTACCCTATGCACAGTCAGAAGTAATAAGTAAAAAGCTGGATAGATTAGAAAGAACAGGGACAATTAAGAAAGTAGAGGGCAGTGAATGTGTCACACCCATTGTAGTAGTTCAAAAAGCAGATTGGTCAGTTCAGATTTGTGGAGATTATAATCATATGGTAAATGGGGTGATTGAGAATGATACTTACCCACTGCCTACCAGTGAAGATTTGTTTTCTAATTTAGCCAATGGAAAAGCATTCAGTAAGATAAATTTGTCAAATGCACATTTTCAATTAGAACTAACTGGCAAGAGCAAGGAACTGCTTATTATTCATGCACACAATTCATTGTATCAGTACGAAACGTTATCATTTGGGGTGTCTACTGCTCCCGCAGTTCTCCAGAGTGTCATGAATCGTATTATAGGGGATAAAAGAGTGTACTGTTTCTTAGATGACATTCTAATTAACACTAAGACAGAGGAGAGCATATCGTAAGGTTGAACAAAAGCCTAGATCGGCTTCAAGAGTATGGCATCAAAACTAAAAAAAACTCAAATGTTGCTTCATGGTGGTGAATACGACTTAATTTCTAGACTGAGTTACTTGTGAATTACTTTATATGCACAAATGACATGCCAGTGTCTGCCAGCAAAATTAGTAAAGAAACTCGCAAAAATAGGTTCTTCTGATTTGGAAGGCGGCCAGGGAAAGGAGGCTGTGACTGCGAGTGAGGCAGGTAAGGGGACCCAGAGGCCAGGAGTGTTAGCCTCTGCAATTGTCCAATAGGTCTGAGGTCCTCTCAGCTTGTTTGGATGGGAGTGGGGGCTGCAGGGTGGATAAGCTGATTGACCAAGCTGACTGACCGTGGCATTATGGTACAGGAAGCCATTCAAGTGGGGGAGCAAAAAGGAATGTAGTGGTAGTAGGGGAGAGTATAGTGAGGGGGATTGACACTGTTCTCTGCATTCCACCAAGAGCGAGAGTCCAGATGGCTGTGTTGCCTGCCCGGTGCCAGAGTTTGCGACATTTGCTCAGGGCTGGAGAGGAACTTAAAATGGGAGGGGGAGGATCCAGCTGTTATGGTCCATGTACATGCTAACGACATAGGCAGGACAAGGAAGGAGGTTCTGCATAGGCAGTATGAGGAGCTAGGCACCAAATTAAGAAGCAGAACCTCAAAGATAATAATCTCTGGATTATTACCTGAGCCACGTACAAATTGGCATTGAGCAAATAAGATTAGAGGGATGAATGCATGGCTCAAAGACTGGTGTGGGAGAAGTGGGTTCCAGTTTGTGGGGCAGTGGCACCAGAATTGGGGAAAGTAGGCGCTGTACCATTAGGACAGTCTACACCTGAACTATGCTGGGACTGATGTTCTAGCAAGCCACATAACTAGGGAAGTGGGGAGGGCTTTGAACTAAATAATGGGAGCAAGAGGTCAAATTTGGAAAGATGTGGTAAATCAAAGAGTAGAGACAAAGCATGAGAGAAAGGTACTAATAGATGAAATGATAAACAGAATATGGCAGGAAGGGACAGAGTACAAATCTAAGAGGAAATCAGCAGATAACGCCAGACATTACAAAAATAATGAAAGGAAAAAATTAAAGGCTCTGTATCTAAATTGAAACAAAACAGATGAGCTCATAGCACAAATAGATACAAATAAGTGCGATCTGATAGCCATTACAGAGATATGGTTGCAAGATGACATAGATTGGGACCTGAATGTTGAAGGGTATGTGACATTTAGGAAGGACAGGAAGCTTAGAAAAGGTGGAGGGGTGGCTCTGTTAATAAATGATGGTACTAACGCATTAGAGAGGAATGACCTAAGTGCAGGAAACCAGAATGTAGAAGTGGTTTGGGTTGAGATGAGAAATGATAATGGCAAAAAGTCACTTGTGGGAGTGTTGTACATGCCCCCTAATTGTAACTACATGGTAGGACAGTGTATAAAGGGAGAGATAATGGGAGCTTGTCAGAAAGGTACATCAATAATCATTGAGGATTTTGATCTACAGATAGATTTGAAAAATCAGATGGGCAAAGGTAGCCCAGTTGAGGAGTTCATAGAATGCTTTCAGGATAGTTTCTTGGAACAGCATATTCTAGAGCCAACCAGAGGGTAGGCTATACTCAACCTCGTACTGTACAGCAAGATGGGATTAACTGATAACCTCAAAGTGAAGGCACTACTAGGTAGCAGCAATCATAATATGATTACATTTTACATTCAGTTTGAGGGACAGAAGAGTGGGCCCAAGACTAGTGTTTTAAACTTAAATAAGGGTAATTATGAGGCATGAAAACAGGGCTAGCTAGAGTGAACTGGCAAATGGGGTTAAGGGATAGGTCCATAGAGACACAGTGGCAGTCATTTAAGGGGATGTTTCAGAATACAAAGAATAGATATATTCCAATGAGAAAGAAAACCTCCAAGGGGAGAACCCACCATCAGTTTAATTAACCACTGATGGCGGGTTCTCCACTTGGAAGTTTTTTTTCTCATTGGAATGTATCTATTTTGTGTGATCTGAAGTATCCCTTTAAAAGTCTGCCACTGCATCTCTATGGACCTATCCCTTAACCTCATTTGCCAGTTCACTCTAGCTAGCTCTGCTTTCATGCCCTCATAATTACCCTTATTTAACTAAAGCAGTCAAAGACAGTATCAAACTTAAAGAAAAAACATAAAATTGTGCAAAGATGGCTGGCAGGTCAGAAGATTGGACAGAATGTAAAGAACATCAAAGAATGACAAAAAGATTAATAAGGTGGGAAAAATTAGGGTACGAGAGAAAGCTAGCTGGAAATAGCTGGTAAGAGTTTCCATAGATATTTAAAAAAGAAAAGGGTTAACAAAGTGAGCATTGGTCCTATAGAGAGTGAGTCTGGGGAATCAATAATGGAAATTACGGAGATGGCAGATGAATTAAACAGGTATATTGCATCAGTCTTCACTACAGAGGATACAAGTAACATCCCAGAAATAGCTGTAAATCAGGAAATGGAAGAGAAGGAAAATTACAATCACTAAAGAAGTGGTACTGAGAAAATTTTTGAAGCTGCGAGCTGACTAATCCCTGGGTCCTGATGGACTTCATTCGAGGGTCTTGAAAGAAGTGACTGGTGAAATAGTTGATGCATTGGTTTTAATTTTCCAAAATTCCCTAGAGTCAGGGAAGGTTCCATTAGATTGGAAAATGGCAAATGTAACTCTTTTATTTAATAATCATGGGGTGTTCAAAAAGGGACAGAGACAGAGAGCAGGGAACTGTAGGCCAGTTAGCTTGACATCTATCATAGGGAAAATGTTGAAAGCTATTATTAATGATGTTATAGCAGGGCACTTGGATAAGTTTAATGCAATCAGACAGAGTCAATGTGGTTTTGTGAAAAGGAATCCATGTTTAACCAACTTATTGTAGTTCTTTGAAGGAGTCACATGTGCAGTGGATGTGTTGTACTTAGATTTCCAGAAGACATTTGATAAAGTGCCACATCAGAGGTTATTGTGGAAAATAAAAGCTTATGGTGTAGGGGGCAACACATTGGCATGGATAGAAGATTGGCTAGGAAACAGAGGATAGCCATAAATGGGTCTTTTCTGGTTGGCAAGATGTAAAAGCAGTATGTCACAGGGATCAGTGCTGGGGCCTCAACTTCTTACAATTTATATGAATGACTTGGATGAAGGGACAGAAGGTATGGTTGTTAAATTTGCCGACAACACAAAGATAGGTAGGAAAATAAGCTGTGAAGAGGACGTATGGAGGCTACAAAGTGACATAGATAGGTTAAATGAGTGGACAAACACCTGACAAATGGAGTATAATGTGGGCAAATGTGAAAGTGTCCATTTTGGCAGGAAGAATGAAAAAGCTTATTATCTAAATGGTGAGATTCAGGGGGATCTGGGTGTCCTAGTGCATGAATCGCAAAAGGCTAGTGTGCAGGTACAGCAAGTAATTAGGAAAGCAAATAGAATGTTATCACTTATTGTGAGGGGAATTGAATCTAAAAGTAGTTATGCTTCAGGTGTACATGGCACTGGTGAGAAGACATCGGGGGTGCTTTGTATAGTGTTGGTCTCCTCATTTAAGGAAAGATGTAAATACGTTAGAAGCAGTTCAGGGAAGGTTTACCAAACTAATACCAGGAATGGGTGGGTTGTCTAATGAGGAAAGGGTGGGTAGGTTAGGCTTGTATCCACTGGAGTTTAGAAGAGTAAGAGGTGACTTGATCGAAACCTTAAGATCCTGAGGGGTCTTGTCAGAGTTGATTAGGAGAGGATGTTTCCTTTTGGGGGAGAATCTAGAACTAGGGATCACGGTTTAAAAATAAGGGGGGCACTTATTTAGGGCAGAGATTAGGAGAATTTTTTTCTTTCAGAAGGTTGTGAGTCTTTGGAACTCTATTCCTCAAAAGGCAGTGGAAACAGGGTCTTTGAATATTTTTAAGGCCGAGCCAGATAGAGGGGGAGCACTAGGGGGAGCACTTCACACACATGTGCAGATGCAGTCAATGACATAATGGTCAGCTGCAAGCACTGATCTCACAGCGACTGAGTGATCACAGCAGTACTGAAAATTAATGTTCAGGTGTAGGAATGTTAAACCACTGAAGCCAATGTCAATGGAAATTTGGAGTCATTCTTACTCAGGAATATCTAATACAATGACAACTTCCATTTATATAGCATCTTTAATGTAATAAAACTAAGGTAATATGGCAAGTGATCTTCTTTATAGTTAGGTGTAAGATGGTGCATTTTGGTAGGAAGCATAAGAAGCATAGTGCCTGGAAAATAAGGAGTAAAAATTTGTCATGGGTGCTGGCACTAGATGAGTAGTATCAGATCAGCCACCTGTTATACACTGTGTCCATTAATTAATCCATTTACTGTAATAAGCTGAAGATCAGTGCAGTCGATCCCAGACTACCTGATTTGCGTCAGGATCCAAGATGGATTTCTACGCCTGAGTGTGTAGCTGGAATAGAGAAGCAGAGGGGTCTGGAGGATTATAGGTACAAAAGTCGCTAAAAGTTACAACAGGTTCATAAGGCCATAAAAAAACAGCAAACAAAACACTGGGACTTATTTCTCAAGGATTAGAATTGAAAAGCAGAGAAGATATATTAAACTTATATAGAACCTTAGTTAGACCACACTATCGTCTGAGTAGTCTGTGTTCTACTGTGACAAGTTTGGTCTCCATTTTGTAAAAAAGAATATGGAGGCACTAGAGAAGGCACAAGAAAGAATTACAAGGATGATACCAGAAATGCACAAAATTATCGCGAAAGATTGAACAGGCTGAGGCAGTTTTCCCTAGAAAAGAGCAGACTGAGGGGTGACTAAATAGAGCCCGTCAAGATTATGAAGGAGTTGGATTGGATAGACATAGAGGAGATATTTCCATGGCAGTGCGAAGAAAAGTCATATTGGGCTTGAAACGTTAACTCTGTTTCTCTCTCCACAGATGCTGCCAGACCTTCTGAGCTTTTCCAGTATTTTCAGTTTTTATTTCAGATAATTCTACCTTTTGGCAGATCAGAACCAGGGGCTATAAAGATCTTATTTTTTTGCCCACATCTAGTGATCCATGAGGCAGGCAAAGCATGTGCTTATGTCCATTTCCATAATTAGCTTTTGCTGGAACAGGTGTCCAGCCTGTCACCAAAGGCAAAAGCTTGAGGGCTGCCCCTCCGCATCAAACATGGCTAACCAGGTGACTCTCCCACTCTTACCACCTGCCAGAGGCATATCAGAGGGGTTTACAGGTTGAAAGAAACCAGTTTGGCTGCATTATGAACACACCTTTCAAGTCCTGAAATGGGACTTGAACCCGGCTTAGAGGTAGGGATACTACCCACTGAGCCATAAGACCTCCATCATAAAGATAAGACAGTCATTAATAAATCCAAAAGGGAATTCAGGAGAAACTTCTTTACCCAGAGGGTAGTTAGAATGTGGAACCCACTACCACAAGGAATAGTGGAGGTGAGCAACATAAAATTCATTCAAGCTGTAGCTGGATAAATACACGAGGGACAAAGCAATAGAAGGATATGTTGATGGGGTTAAATGAAGATAGGTGGATGGAGGCTCATGTGGTGCATAAACACTGGCATTGACTTTTCTGTTCTGAAATACTGTGTAACCCCATGTAAAATGTCAAAGAGCATTTTCAAACTAAAATTGACACCAAGCCAAAGAAGGAGATATTAGGAAAGAGGACCACATGCTTAGTCAAAGGGGTAGATTTTAAGGAGTGTCTTATAGGAGGAGAGAGAGAGATAGGGAGGGAATTTCACAGTTTAGGATGAGACAGCTGAAGGTTATAATCGTCAATGATGGGTGAGGAAAGTGGAGAATGGACAAGAGTTGGAAAAATCCAGCCTTCTTTAAAAGATGGCATGAATTTGGACTTGATTTGCTGGAGAAGGTTCCAGAGTTAGGGAAGGGAGAGGCCATGGAGATAAAAAACAGATGAGAATATCAAAATCGAAGTGTTACATACAAGCGTATGAATTAGGAGGAGAAGCCATTCTTCCCCTCAAGCCTGCTCCACCATTCAATAAGATCTTGGCTGATCTGATTGTGGCCTCAACTCCACATTCCTCCTATTCTTTGACTCACTTGTTAGTCAAGAATCTATCTACCTCTGCCTTAAAAATATTCATTGATCCTGCATCCACCACTTTCTGGGGAAGAAAGTTCCACAGACTGATGACCCTCTGAGAGAAAAAACTTCTCTTCATCTCCATCTTAAAATGGGAGACCTCTTATTTTTAGACTGTGCCTCTAGTTCTAGTCTCTCCCACAAGAGGAAACATCCTTTCAGGGAATCCACCATGTCAAGTCCCTCAGGATCTTACATGTTTCAATAAGATCACCTCTCATTCTTCTAAACTCCAGTGGATACAGGCCCAGCCTGTCCAATCTTTCTTTATAAGATAACCCCTCCATCCCAGGTATCTGTCAAGCGAACCTTCTCCAAACTGCTTCTAATGTATTCATATCCTTTCTAAAATAAGGAGACCACAACTGCACACAGTGCTCTAGATGTGGTCTCACCAACATCCCGTACAACTGTAGGAAAATATCCCGATTTTTATATTCCATTTCCTTTGGAATAAACAACAGCATTCCATTTGCCTCGCCAGTTACTTGCTATACCTGCATATTAACTTTTTGTGATTCATGTACCAGGACACCCAGATCCCTCTGTACTTTAGAGTTCTGTAATCTCTCTCCATTTAAATAATTTGCTGTTTTTCTGTTCTTCCTGCCAAACTGGACAAGTTCACATTTTCCCACATTATACTCCATCTGCCAATTTCTTTTCCCACTCACTTAACCTATGTATATCCCTTTGCAGACTCCCTATGTCCTCTTCGCAACTTACTTTCCTACCTATCTTTGTGTCATCAGCAAATTTATCAACCAACCATTCGGCCCCTTCACCCAAGTCATTGATATAAATTACAAATAGTTGAGGCCACAGCACTGATCCCTACAGCACTCCATTCGTCATATCTTGCCAATTTGAAAATGACCCAGTTATGCCTATCTGTTTCCTGTTAGCTAACCATAGAGCCATAGAACAGTTACGGTGCAGAAAGAGGCCTTTCAGCCCATCGTATCTACATGGTCAAAAAGAGAAAAAAGAAACTAGCCGATCATTTTAATCCCACTTTCCAGCACCTGGTCTATAGCCGTGCAGGTTACAGCACCTTAGATGCAGATCCAGGTACATCTCAAATGAGCTGAGAGTTTCAGCCTCAACTACCAACTTAGGCAGTGAATTCCAGATGCCCACCACCCTTTGGGTGAAAAAGTTTTACCTTATGTCCCCTCTAATCCTTCTACCAATCTATGCCCCCTGGTGATTGACCCTTTAGCTAGGGAGAAAGGTCTTTCCTGTCTACCCTATTTAGGCCCCTTATAACTTTGCACACCTCAATTAGGTCAATCCTTTAGCCTCCTCTGTTCTATGAAAAACAACTCTAGACTATCCAATCTCTCCTCATAGCTGCAATTTTCAAGCCCTGGTAACATTCTTGTAAATCTCCTCTGCACTGTCTCCAGAGCAATTATGTCCTTCCTGTAAATGTGCTAACCAGAACTGTACTCCAAATTCCAGCTGCGGCCTAACCAACATTTTATGCAGTTCCATCATTACATCCCTGCTTTTGTATTCAATACCTCATCCAATAAAGGAAAGCATTCCATATGCTTTCTTGACCACCTTGTCCACCTGTCCTGCCACCTTTAAGGACCTGTGGACATGCACTCCAAGGTCTCTCACTTCCTCAGCCTCTCTCAATAACTTCCCGTTTATTGAGTATTCCCTTGCTTTGTTTGCCCTCCCCAAATGCATTACCTCACACTTTTCCGGACTGAATTCCATTCGCCACGTCTCCGCCCACTCAACCAAACCATTGATATCATTCTGGAGTCGACAGCTATCCTCTTCACAATCAACAACACAGCCAATTTTTATGTCATCTGCAAATTTCCCAATCATGTCTGCCACATTTAAGTCTAAATCATTAATATACACAACAAACAGCAAGAGCCCCAACACTGAGCCCTGTGGAACGATACTGGAAACCATTTTCCATTCGCAAAAACATCCATCGACCATTACACTTTGTTTCCTGTTGCTGAGCCAATTTTGGATCCAACCTGTCACCTTCCCCTGTATCCCATGAGATCTCACTTTGCTGACCAGTCTGCCTTGTGAAGTGCCTTACTGAAATCCATATAGCCAGCATCCACTGCACTAGCCTCATCAATCCTCCTTGTTACTTCCTCAAAACATTCTATTAAGTTAGTAAGACTTGGTCTTCCCCTAACAAAACCATGCTGACTATCTCTGATCAATCTGTGCCTTTCTAAATGATAGTTTATTCTGTCTCTCAGAATTGTTTCCAATAATTTGCCCACCACCGAAGTCAGGCTGACCTGCCTATAATCTTCTGGTCTATCCCTCGCACTCCTTTTAAATAATGGTACAACTTTCGCAAACCTCCAATCCTCTGGGACCTCACTTGGATCTAGTGAGGATTGGAAATGATCTTCAGAGTATCCGCTATTTCCTCCCTGGCTTCCTTCAACATCCTGGAATACAATCCATCTGGCCCTGATGATTTATCCACCTTCAAGGATGCCAGTCCCTCTAGTACTTCCTCACTCACTATGCCTATTGTATCTCATATTTCACACTCCTCTTTAACTAGAATGTCTGCATCATCCCCCTCCTTAGTGAAGACAAAGACAAAGTCTCATTGAGAATCCTGTCCACATCTTCAGCATCAACCCACAAGTTACTATGTAAATCTCTGATAGGCCCGACCCTTTCCTTAGTTATTCTCTTGCTCTTAATGCACTGATAAAACATCTTTGGGTTTTCTTTGCTTTTACCTGCCAATATTTTTCATATCGTCTCTTTGCTTTCTTAATTTCCATTTCTACTTCACCCCTGTACTTTCTATACTCCTCTAGGCTTTCTATAGTATTAATCATTTGTGACTGTCATAAGCTTTCTTTTTCCACTTTATCTTATCCTGTATGCTTCTGGATAACCAAGGGGCTCTAGATTTGGCAGTACCACCCTTTTTCTTTGTGGGGACATGTCTATACTGTGCCCATAAAGTCTCACCTTTGAATGCCTCCCACTGATTTGACACAGTTTTTCCTTCTAATATCTGTATCCAGTCCACTCTCGCCAGCTCACCTCTCAGCTTTGTAAAACGTGTCTTCCCCCGATTTAGAGCTTTTACTTTTGTCCTATTTCATAATGATGCTAAATCTAACCATATTATGGTCACGATCTCCAAAATGGTCCCCCATTGCTAATTCATTCACTTGCCCAGCTTCATTTCCTAAGACTAAATCTAAAATTGAGCTCCCTCTCATTGGGCATGTTATATGCTGGCTGAAAAAGTTCTCTTGAATGCAGCTCAAGAATTTTGCGCCCTCTGTACCCTTCACAATGGTCATATCCCAATTGATATTAGAGTAGCTGAAGTCCCCAACGATTACTGTCCTAGTGGGTTTTTGCACTCAAACATCTGTCTACATATTTGCTCTTTAGCTCCCTTCCACTATTTGGGAGTCTACAGTACACTTGTAGCTGTGCGGCTGCCTCTTTTTTATTTCTGAGCTCAACCCCTGTAGCTTCATTTGGTGCTCCATTTAGTATGTCATCCCTCCTCACAGCTGTAATTGATCCTTTAACCAATAATGCTACACCCCCACCTTTTTTATCCCCCCTCCCTATTCTACCTGAAACTCTAGATCCAGGGATGTTAAGCTGCCAGTTTTGCCCCTTCTTAAGCCAAGTTTCCGTTATAGCGATGATATCGTGCTGCCATGTGTCTATCTGAGCCCTCAGCTCATTGGCTTTATTTGTTATACTCCTTGCATATTTACATATATGCCAAATTACTATGCTGTACACTTGTTAATATGTGCTGCTTCTGTCTTTCAGATACTCACTAATTCGCCATCTCCCATTTCCTGCTCTGAATTTGCCCTCAGGTTCTCACCCCGCTGACAATATAGTTTAAACACCACCCCCCCCGACCGCCCCAACTGCACTAGAAAATCTCCCTGCGAAGATCTTCGTCCAAATCCTGTTCAGGTGTAGGCCGTCCATCTTGTACAGGTTGTAACTTTCCCAGAACCAGTCCCAATGCATCAGAAATCTGATACCCCCTGTCCTGCACCAGCTTTCCAGCCATGGGTTTATTCACTCCATTCTCCTACTTATATACTCGTTTGCATGTGGGACTGGGAGTAATCCTGAGATAAAAACAAAAATAGCTGGAAAAACTCAGCAGGTCTGACAGCATCTGCGGAGAGGAACACAGTTGACATTTCGAGGCAATATGACTCTTCATCAGAACTAAGGAAATAGAGAAATGAGATGAAATATAAGCTCGTAGAGAGGGGTGGGACAGGTAGAGTCGGATAGAGGGCCAGTCATAGGTGGAGGCAAAGAAGAGTTTGCCAAAGATGTCATTGACAAAAGGACAAGGGGGTGTTGACGGTGGTGATATTATCTAAGGAATGTGCTAATGGGGACTTTAAGGGTAGCAAGCAGGACAAGCTAGTGGCAGATAGCCTTAGTGGGGGTGGGGTGGGGGGAAGGGATCGAAATGGGCTAAAAGGTGGAGATAAAACAATAGATCGAAATAAATTTAAAAATAGGTGGGAAAAGAAAAATATATTTTTTTAAATTATAAATTATTGGAAAAAGGGGGATGGCAGATGGCCCTAGTGGAGGTGGGGTGGGGGGAAGGGATTGAAATGGGCTAAAAGGTGGAGAAACAATGGAGTTTTTACAGCTATTTTTGTTTCAGATTTCCAGCATCCGCAGTATTTTGCCTTTATTATAGTAATCCTGAGATTACTGTCTTACAGGTCCTGCTTTTCAGTCTCTTTCTTAGCTCCCTGAAGTCTGCTTTTAGAGCCTCATCCCCTTTCCTACTTAAATCATTGGTACCAAGGACCACAACCTCTGGCTGATCACCTTCCACCAGAAGAATGTCTTGCAGCTGCTCCGTGACATCCTTGACCCTGGCACCAGGGAGGCAACAAACTATCCTGTTCCAGGGGAACATCTGTCTAACTAACAAATCCCCTATTACTACTACTCTTCCCCTCTCCTTTCTCCCCTCCTGTACAGCAGAGCTGCTGTGGTCCCACAAACGTAGCTCTAACTGCACTTCTCCGAGAAACCAAACGCCATCACTGGTATCCAAAATGGAAAACCGATTAGTGAGCGGGACTCCTGCACTACCTGCCTAATTTTCTTGGACTGCCTGGCGGTCACCCATTCCCTTTCTGCCTTCAGGCTCCTAAGCTGCGGTGTGACCACCTCTCTGAATGTGCTATCCACGTAGCTCTCGGCCTCGTGGATGCGCCAGTGACTCCAGCCGCTGCGCGAGCTCCAAAACTCTTTTAGCTCAAGGTTCTGCCGCTGGTGACACTTCCTGCACAACTAGGGCACTGCTAGTGTCCAAAACTTCCCACATATTACAAGACATGCATTCCACATGACTGAGCTGTCCTGCCATGGCTTCAATTTACTTCCCTTGCGTTAATTTTATTTTACTTTGGTTTACTTATGCAACTTTATTTTACCTGGTCTTAACTTTATTTGCCTTTCGCTTGTGTTTCTTACTTAAATGTAAGTAGCTCCTCCTTTTAAAAATAATGTGTTTTCTAATTCTCAGCTACTTGATGACACTCCGAAACAACAGTTTCTCACCAGCCAATGAACTTATGGTTTCCCTGTGATGTTAGGTGCTAGGTGCTGCTGACTGCCTGGCTTGGTATCCTCCTCTTGCACTCTCCTCTAAGTTCTGCTGACTGCCTAGCTCAGGGTCCTCCTCTTGCACTCTCCTCTCCAATCCTCTATCCATGCTAATATGTTCCCCTTTCACCATGAACTCTTATTTTGTGTAGCAGTCTTTGATGTGGCACCTTGTCAAATGCCTTCTGGAAATCTAAGAACATCCACAGGTTCTCCTTTATCTATGTTGCTTGTTACTTCAGCAAATAACTTCAATAAATTAATCAAACATGCTTTCCCTTTCACAAGACCAAGTTGACCGCCTGGTTGCATTGCGATTCTCTAAGTGCCCCACTATAACCTCCTTAATAATAGATTCTTGCAATTTCCCTATGACAGATGTTAAGCTAATTGGTCTGTAGATTCCTGCTTCCTGTCTCCCTCATTTCTTGAATAGAGGGGTTGGTTACATTCACTATTTTACATTCTGAAAGCACCTTTCCAGAATTTAGGGAAATTAAAACCAATGCCATCTACTAGCTCAGCAGCCACGTCTTTTAAGACCCGAGGGTGAAGTCCATCAGGACCTGTAGACTTGTCAGCTTTTAGTTCTAATAATTTTCTCAGTACCCTTTCCCTGGTGATTGTAATTGTTTTAAGCTCCTCCCTCCCTTCCACCTCCGATTCAAAATTATTTCTGGGATGTTATTTTTAACCTTCTACAGTGAAGATAGACACAAAATATCTGTTCAATTCATCTGCCATTTCCTTATTTTCCATTATTAATTCCACATTCTCACTCTCTAGAGGACCAATGCTCAATACTTATTCTTTTCCTTTTAAAATATGCATAGAAACTCTTACTATCACTTGTTATATTTCTAGCTAATTTTTTCTCGTACTCTAATTTCTCCCTCCTAATTAATTGTTTAGTCGTTCATTTCTGTTCCTTATATTTTGTCCATTCTTCTGACCTGCCACTCATCTTTGCAGAATTATGTGCTTTTTCTTTCAATTTGATACAACTTTAACTTCTTCAGTTAGCCACGGGTGGTGTGTCCTTCCTTTGGCGTCTTTCTCGCTGGAATGTATCTTTTCTGAGTATTCTGAAATATCTCTTTAAATATCTGCCGCTGCATCTCCACTGACCTATCCCTTAACCTAATTTCCAAGTTCACTTTAGCCAGCAATTATGCATTCATAATTGCCCTCATTTAAGTTTAAAACACTAGTCTAAAATCCACTCCTCTCTCCCTCAAAGTGAATGTGAATTCAATCATATTATGATCACTGCTACCTTGGGTTACCTTCATTATGAGGTAGAAGTAAGCCAACGTAGGCTCTGTTATCATTGTTTTAGATGGGGCTGTTCATGATCCTCAATTACAGATACTGGAGGCAAGGCTGTTGGTAAACTGGATCTTTTTAATTGAACATTGTACTAACTATGTATAGTACAGATTCAGCATGAGGCTCTACATAGAACTATCCCTCTCCATTCTCTGTTGTCATGTGATCTTACATCACTGATGATGTAGGCTATATATTTACATATTTAACATTAACATTTTATATTACATAGGCCAGTGAGCACAGGGATGATGGATGAACAGGACATGGTGTGAATTAGGCCATGCGCAGCAGAGTTTTGGATGAGCTGGAGTCTATGGAGGATGGAAAGAGGGAGGCCAAGTGAGCATTTAAATAATCAAGTTTGGAGGTAGCAGAAGCATGGGTGTGGGTTTCAGCAGACTGTGGGTGAGGCAGGGATGGAGAAGGGTAATATTACAAAGGTGGAAGTAGGCAGTCTTTGTGATGGAGAGGATATGGGTTCGAAAGCTCAGCTCAGGGTCAAATTGGATACCAAAGCTGCTAACCAGGAGCATCAAAACAGGAGGAGGCCAATTAGCCCCTCAAGCCTATTTTGCTATTCAATGATATCATGGCTGATCTGCGATCTAACTTCATATACCCACCTTTACTCCATTCTCTTAATACCTTGGGTTAACAAAAATCTATCAAACTCAGATTTATAATTAGCAATTGAACTTACATTAATTGCTCTTTGTGGACGAGAACTTCAAACTTCTACCCCCCCTCCATTGAGTGTTAATGTTTCTTAACTACACTCCTAAAAGGTCTGGGCTGTAATTTTTAGACTATGTTCCTTCACCATAGACTCCCCAACCAAAAGACATTTGTTCTCACTATCTATCTAATCATTTCTCCTTAATATTTGGAAACTTTCTAAATTCCAGGGAACCCTGGTTTCTTCATAATTTAACCCTTGGAGTCGAGGTATTATTCTGGTAATTCTACACAGCACTCCCTCCAAAGTGAATTTGAGGTGCCCAGAACTGCTCACAGTGCTCCAGGTTACATGGTGCACTAGATAAAGGAAAATGGGATAGTCACTCACACCACCACTGGCTCCCTCATTTCTAGCTCTTTGTATTGTAAAGTAGCAATAGCTGCATTCGGCCTGCCTCTCCTTCACTAACGGTAGGGACAGGAATGGAGCTGCACATTATCGAATCCTGTGCGTCCTTCGGTCATGTGCCCTATGCTTCTGCCACATGATCAGTGCATGTTGGGGAACAAAGGAGAAAAGTGAAATCATTGTTTAACCCTGACAATGCCGGATCCATGCAAACCCATAGGTCAGGTTTTGTTGCAGGAATACTGGAATCATAAAGTAGAGCATCTGTGCAAATATAGGCCTTGAGTTTATCACAGGGTTTGCAATTCAGCTTGAATGTGTCCCTAGAGGTAAGACAATGAAAATGTCTGATCATGTGACATGTGGTCACATGGCACTTGCAAATTTTGCTGTAAGGATTGTTTTCAGTGTACTGCGGTGCCTTTGCTCATTGTTTTGGTTATTTCAGACATGCAAACTCTCACAAATTAATTCCGAAAGACACGATTTTTCTTAAAACTTGGGATTTTTAAATGTCTTTCTCAGTATGTGTACCCAGTGTGGGAAATGCACACACTCCTATCAGTCAAGCATAGCTGTGTGCCTAGACTCCAGAGTGCCAACTGGAGAGGAGTCTGGAAGTAAAATCTTGCCTTGCCAAGGAACCTGAAGCAATTGACTTGCAGGTACTTTACTCTGCATGCTGATGTTCTGCTTGAGTTACAGGATGATGTGCGTGACTTGTGCTGGAGCTGGAGGGAAAGGATCTGTTGGTGGATTTGGGACATTCGGCCCTGTCGCAAGCAGGTCTCAAAGAGGATGGGTATGATAGCATGGTGGTAATATCACTGGACTAGTAATCCAGAGGCCCAGGCTAACCATCACCACTTGACATTCAATGGCATTACTATCGCTGAATCCCCCAATATCAATATCCTGGCAGTTATTACTGACCAGAAACTGCACTGGAACAGACATAGAAATGCTTTGGCTACAGCAGACTGGGAATTCTGTGGAGAGTAACTCACCTCTTGACTCCCTAAAGTGCATCCACCATATACAAGGCACAAGTAAGTAGTGTGATGGAATACTCTCCATTTGCCTGGATGAGTGCAGCTCCAGCAATACTTCAGAAGCACCACACCATCCAGGTCAAGCAGCTCGCTTGATCAGCACCTCATCCACTGCCTTTAACATTCACTCCATCCACACTGAAGCACAGTAGCAGCAGTGTGTACCATCTACAAGATGCACTGCAGCAACTCATCAATGCTCCTTCGACAGCACCTTCCAAACCGGTGACCTCTACCACCTAGAAGGACAAGGGCAGCAGATGCTTGGGAGCAGCACCACCTGCAAGTTCCCTTCCAAGCTGCTCGCCATCTTGACTTGGAAATATATCGTCAATCCACAATTTAATTGAATTCAAATTATATTGTCCATTCAGAAATTCAATATGGTACATGTAAAAACCCAGGTTGCCATGGCGCAGAGCCAACATACTGCAATGTTGCTGGGTCGAATTCCTGAAACTCCCTTCCTAACAGCAGTGTGGGTGTACCTACACCACATGGGCTACAGAGTCTTGATCTCACTCACACTAAGAGATGGGGAAACCCTGGCACTGTGCAGCTCCGAGGTTTAGGATTGCAAGGAGAAGGGAAGAGAGAGTGAGAGACACTTCCTGGAGTAGATTCACCCCCCTTGGAGAAGGTGAAGGAAGCTACTGTGCTTTCCAATAGAAATCCCCATTGGTGGGAGGAGGCCTGGCCACTAGAGATCCCCATTGGTGGGAGGAGGCCTGGCCACTAGAGATCCCCATTGGGGGTTGCCCAGCTGAAGCAGCCGATTTCTGCCCAAATTTAGAGTAATATAGATTTTATAAAGAGCTCTGACCTGTCAGCGATAAATAGATTCATCAAATAAGATGAATGAACCAATGCTTAATCTCGATTCTGTTTGTCAGAAGGAGGGGCTGCGCGAGCTGACGCTGTGGGCGGGACAATGCGAGCTGACGCTGTGGGCGGGACAAATCGTGCTGACGCTATGGGCGGGACAATGCAAGCTGACGCTGTGGGCGGGATAATGCGTGCTGACGCTATGTGGGGGGGGGGGGGTGCGTGTGTAGACGCTCCCCCATGCCCCCATGCGTGCTGACGGTTACAAACGTGCGTGATGACGCTATGGGCGTAGCTGTGCGTGTTAGCGCTGCCTGCGGTTGGCGGTTTGAGGTTTGCGGTTCCCTCAGTGAGAGAGAGGGAGATGGAGCCGGGAGCGGCTTACAGAGTCCGCGAGTAAGGCGGGGGGTGAACCGGCGAATGCAGGTAGGGCGAATTTGGTGAGGGAAAGGTGGTGGGTTTGAGAGTAACAGCGGTGTGGACATCGCGGAGAAATCCCGCAGGGGCGGTGGTGGATACGGGAGGCGCTGGGGGGGATGAGGGGGCCAGGGAGGGGGAGCCGGGGGAATGAGGGGGAGCCGGGGGGGGGAGAAGGGGTAGGAGAAGGGAGGGGGGTGGTAGGAGAAGGGAGGGGGGTGGTAGGAGAAGGGACGGAGGGGGGTAGAAGAGGGGGGTAGGAGGGAGGGGGGTAGGAGGGGGTAGCAGGGAGGGGGGAGGAGGGGGGTAGAAGGGGAGGGGGTAGAAGGGGAGGGGGGTGGGTGGGGGGAGGAGGAGGAGGGGGTGGGTGGGGGGAGGAGGGGGTAGAAGGTGGTGGGCGGAGGAGGGGGTAGAAGGTGGTGGGCGGAGGAGGGGGTAGAAGGTGGTGGGCGGAGGAGGGGGTAGAAGGTGGTGGGCGGAGGAGGGGGTAGAAGGTGGTGGGCGGAGGAGGGGGTGGGGGAGGGAGGAGGGGGTGGGTGGGGGGAGGAGGGGGGTAGAATAGGTGGGGGGTAGGAGGGGGTGGGGGCGAGAGGGGTAGGAGGTGGTGGGGGGGAGGAGGAGGGGCTAGGATGGGGGTGGGGGGTAGGAGGGGGTAGAAGGGAGTGGGGGGTAGTAGAAGGGGGTGGGGGGTAGGAGGGGGTAGAAGGGAGTGGGGGGGTAGAAGGGGGTGGGGGGGTAGATGGTAGGGGGTAGATGGGGGGTGGAGGGGGGATAGGACGGGGGTGGGGGTAGGAGGGGGTAGGACGGGGGTGGGGGGTAGGAGGGGGTAGGACGGGCGTGGGGGGTTAGGAGGGGGAGAAGGGGTGGGGGGACGTGGGGGTAGGGTGGCGGGGGTTGGGGGGATGAGGGGTTTGGTGGTTGGGGTGAGTTGACTGGGGGGAGGGGTGTTGGGGTTGTGGGGCCAAGCTGACTGGGGCACTGTGGCTGTGGGAGCGAGCTGGTTGGAGATGGGGGTGGTGAGGCTGCGGTGTGGGAGCGAGCTGTCGGGGGATGGGGATGGGACTGGTGAGGCTGGGGTGTGGGAGCGAGCTGTCGAGGGATGGGGGTGGTGAGGCTGGGGTGTGGGAGCGAGCTGTCGGGGGATGGGTGTGGTGAGGCTGGGGTGTGGGAGTGAGCTGCCTGGGGAGTTGGGGTGTGTGGGCGAGCTGACTCGAGGACGGTGGTGGTGGGGAAGAAGCAGGGTGCGAGGTGGGGGCTTGAAGGGGCTCGCTGGGTGGGAAGACACTTGGAGTAAGCCAAGAATGAGCTTGGTGATTCGTGTTTGATTCAGGGTGCAAGTATTTCGATGACATATAAATCCAGATGTGCTGCAGCGTATGAGCATGGGGGGTGTAGAAGGGGGTGGGGGAGGGGGGTAGAAGGGGGTGGGGGAGGGGGGTAGAAGGGGGTGGGGGAGGGGGGTAGAAGGGGGTGGGGGAGGGGGGTAGAAGGGGGTGGGGGAGGGGGGTGGGGGAGTGGGGGTGGAGGGGGGTGGGGGAGTGGGGGTAGAAGGGGGTGGGGGAGTGGGGGTTAGAAGGGGGGAGGGGGATGTGAATTTTTCAGCAGGGGGTGTATTCAGGAAATGGCATCTGCATACGATATCCTGTGGGTGAGTGTTTTACAGCATGATGATTTTATTCAAGTTCAGGTGAGAATGGTGTGTGTTTCCTGCAATGTCAGTGTATTTTGAATTTGTTTTTTCAAAGAATAAGCAGTGACAAATGTTCCCAATCTTTGTTTTTTGCGACCAAATTGTACTAATAATCCAGAGCTAGGATTAATTTAGAAGGTAAGTCTATTCTACACATTCAAAACCGGACAAAGAGAGTGTTTGCCACTTCACACTCCTTACATTCACACAGTAAAAGGAGGACAGAGAAAAGGGGTTTTACAGTTTAAAGACGACAGAAAAATGGGTATTAGTTCACGTGAGTTCCAGAGTCCAAAGTCTAGCGTCCAGAGGGTGTTTGGTGGGCTTCTGCTCCAAAGTATTTCTGACTGGTTAAATCATACAAAATCCTTGAAATGAATGATGCTGCTGCACAAGGTGCTTTTTTGTGTTTGGACCATTTGGCAGGTGTTGATCAGAGACTTTTAGAATCGATCAGGCTTTGTGCAATTGAGACTGCTTACCTAGCCTAGCTGCTGGAGTTCTGTCCGGTTGATGTTAAAACAGGAGTCTGGCTGTGTGCGACCACAGATGTAGTATTAACTATCCAAAAGGCTGGAGGCTTGGGTCATGAGACCTTCCCTCTCCACGATAACTTCAAAAAGGATGTTTATTCAGCACCTGGAATTGACTTTGGTTTCAGGACTGATGAAGTCTCATCATTAGTTGTTGAAAGGGGTGCTATCTATGTTGAAGGTCTGGTGTTTGAGAAGCCATTTCCTTGGCAGGCCCACTGACTCTGCTAGCAAGGCTGGCTTATCAAATGCAAATGACAACCCTGTAGTTCTCTTTGAAATTGGTCTGAACAGTCCCAGGTGTGATAGTAGCTCTCCAGGCATAATGAGGTGTGACATTCCAGAAACTGAGAAAATAACCCTTTTGCCCTTAACTCCTGGGAATAGCTCCCAGACAGAGGGCCAACCCTGTGATCAGGTGGCTTGTAGCAACCATCTTAATTTTTCTTTGTTCAGGAGAAAAGTTCCAGATTAAAATAAAATAGCAATGAGGGTAAAGTTTATAAATATACAGTGTTGGGTTTATTTTCCTTGTCATAGGAACCCAACAGAAGTTAAGATTTGTGTAAGATCTTGAATTGCCAATTTCTGTGGGACTTTCAGAATGTTCTATGAATTGCAGTGAACCTTCCATTCCTGTTTGCTGACCCTACTTGGCTGGGGGGGTTGGGAATGGATCATTATTTTTGGTGCCAAATTTACTTTGTTTCCCTCTTTCACAACCACTGTTTCTGTGAAAAGATACTCTGGAGAGAAGTCCCTTCTGACGTGTCAACACACAGCCACCATATAGTTTGTGGTGGATTAGTCAACAATTTATGTTTATATACTGTAGTTCCATTCACTGAATCTTATGGCATAGAGGCCATTTGGCACATTATAGCTGTGCCCACTCTTTGAAAGAACTATTCAATTAGTCTCACTTCCCTGTTCATTCCCTATAGCCCTGCAGATGTTTCCTTTTCAAGGAAATTCCTTTTTGAGAGTTTCTAGCAAATCGAATAAGAAATTCAGGAGGGCCTTCTTCATCCGGAGAGCGGTTATGGTGTGGAATTCGTTACCACATGGAGTAGCCGAGGTGAATAATGAAGTGATCATTGTATCACAAGGTTTAGGCTGATTGTGGAAAATGATAAAGAACAATCCAGAGTGAGAATAACTAAGTGGGGGAAAGCCAACTGCAATGGGAGTGGGCCGAAAAAGCTGGAGTCATAGGTTGGCAGGAAAAACAGTTGCTGAGCAATGGACTACCTTCGAAGGAGAATGTGTTCAGGCACAGTTAAAGGAAAGGTAGGGCCCAACAAATCCAGAGCTCCCCTGGATAGCAAAAGAGATAGAAATTAAGGTAAAGAAAAAAATGTGTGCTTATGACAGATGTCAGGTAGAAAACACAATTGAGAACCAGGCTGAATAAAGGTTCAAAGGGAAGGTGAGAAAGGAAATAAGAGAAGGGGACTATGAGAAGAGACTGTCAGCTAACATAAAAGGGAATCCCAAGGTCATTTATAGGTATAGAAATAGTAAAAGGGTGGTAAAAGGAGGAGTATAGCAATTAGGGGCAAAAAAGGAGATTTACGCTTGGAGGCAGAGCTGAGGTATTAAATGAATACGTTGCACCTGTCTTTACCAAGGAAGAAGGTGCTACCCAGGCAATGCCGAAAGAAGAGGCAATTCAGACGCTAGGAGGATTTAAAATTGATAAGGTGGTGGTTTTGGATAGGCTGTCTGTACTTATAGTTGATAAGGCACCAGGAGTGGGTGAGATGCATCCAAATATACTGAGGGAAGTGAGTGTAGAAATTGCGGAGGCACTGGCCATAATCTTTCAGCCTTTCTTAGACTCAAGTGATGTCAGGGGACTGGGGAATTGCAAACGTTACAAGAAAGCGCGTAAAGATTAACCCAGCAACTACAGACCAGTCAGTTTAATTTTGGTGGTAGGATAAGTTCTAGAAACAGTAATTCAGGACAAAATTAATAGCCACATGGATAAATACGGGCTAATTAAGGAATACCAGCATGGATTTGTTAAGGAAATGCATTTAACTTGCTAGAGCTTTTCGAACAGGCATCAGAGAATGTTGATGATGGTAATGCTGTCGAAGTGGTGTACATGGGCTTCCAAAGGCATTTGATACAGTGCCGCACAACAGACTTGTGAGAAAAGTTATAGCTCATGGAATAAAAGGCACAGTAGCAGCATGGATATGAAACTGGCTGAGTGACAGGAAACAGAATAGTTATAAATGGATGTTTTTCAGGCTGAAGGAAGGTCTGTAGTGGAGTTCCCTAGGGGTCAGGGTTAGGATCCTTGCTTTTCCTGATGCATATTAATGACCCAGACTTTGTTGTACAGGGCACAATTTCCAAGTTTGCAGATGATACGAAAAATGGAAGATTGTGCACTGAGGAGAACAGTGTAGAACTTCAAAAGGACATAGACAAATTGGTAGAATGGATGGACAGGTGGCAAAATGAATTTCAGTGCAGAGAAATGTGAAGTGATTCATTTTTGTAGGAAGAACATGGACAGTAGAAAATAAAGGGTACAACTCTAAAGGGGATGCAGGTCAGAGGGACCTGGATAATATGTACATAAGTCATTAAAGGTGGCAGCACAGGTTGAGAGAACAGTTAATAAAGCATACAGAATCCTAATATGTATTAATAGGGGCATAAAGTACAAGAGGTTGAACTTGCATAAGACACTAGTTTGGCCTCAGTTGGAGTATTGAGTCCAATTCTGGGCGCCATGCTTTAGGAAAGATATGAAGGCATTGGAGAGAGTGTAGAAAAGATTCATGAGAATAGTTCCTGGGATGAGGAACTTCATTTATGAAAGTAGATTGGAAAAGTTGGAACTGCTTTCCTTGGAGAAAAGAAGGCTGAGAGGAGATTTGATAGAGGCATTCAAAATCATGAGGGATCTGGACAGAGGCAGAAACTTACCACTTGTGAACTGATTGAAAATGAGAGGGCACAGATTTAAAATAATTGGCAAGAGCAGCAAAAGTGACCTGAGAAAAACCTATACCCACACAGCAACTGCCTGATCATGTGCTGTAAGAAGGTTCAGTTGCAGCATTCAAAACAATTAGGTTGTTATCTGAATGGAGAATGTGCAGGGCTATGGGGAGAAGATGGAAGAATGGCACTATATGAACTGCTCATTTAGTGAGCTGTACAGGCATGATGGGCCGAATGGCCTCTTTCTGCACTGTAACAATTCTGTGAATAGCATTTAATGGATTTAAGGAGAAGTTAAATAAGCACGAGGGAAAATGGCTACATGGAGTATAAACACTGACGTACATCACTCGCATCAAAGAGCCTATACTTCGGCTTAATGCTCTATGTAATTCTATGAATCTGCTTCTGACACTGTTTCAGGCGGTGTATTTCAGATCATAAACACTTAACATAGGAAAACATCCCAAAGCACTTCACAGGTTCATAATCAGACAAACAATAACATAGAGCCATAGAAGGAGACATTAGGACAGTTCACCAAAAGCTTGGTCATAGAGTTAGGGAGGAGAGAGAGAGAGAGAGGTTAAGAGAGGAAATTCCAGAGCTTAGGTCTCGGAGGGCTGAAAGCCTGACTACCAATAGTGAAGTGAGTAAATTTGGGGTCGAACAAGAAACCTGAGCTGAAAGTACATATGTCAGAGGGTTTTACAGTTGGAGGAGTTTACAGAGATAGGGAGCGGTGAAACCATGGAGAGATTTGGAAACTAGGATGAGAGTTTTAGTATCAGCACATTGCTGCACTGGGAGCCAATGTAAGTCAGTGAGCACAGGAGTGATGGGTGAAAGGGACTTAGTATAAGTTAGGCTAGGGTCAGCAGAGTTTTAGATGAGTTTACAGAGAGTAGAAGTTGGGAGGCCAGCAGGGGAGCATTGCAATAGTTGAATCTCAAAGGAACAAAGGCATGGATGAGGGTTTCAGCAACAGATGAGTTGAGGCAGGGGTGAAGTTGGGAGTTGTGGGAGTAGTCAGACTTGGTAATGTAGAGGATATGGAGTCAGAAGTTCAGCTCAGGGTTAAATAGGAAGATAACTTAAACTAAATAAATGCTCATAGTTTAAAATTCTTTCGAGTTATCAACAGTCACAGATTGCAACTCTTTTGAGTACAATCACAGTTCTTGGTTTCCGGGAGTGGGACATGAACCCACAACCTTCTGATTCAAAGGCGAGGGTGCTATGGACTGAGCCACAGCTGACACCTCATGCCCATAGTTTAAGGTGCATAGACAGATTATATTTTAACTGATGTACAGGTGTGCAGCAGGTACTGTGGCTTTGTTGTTTTAAGATGGCGAACAGCAGTTGGAGTACAGCTGTGTTGTGGAATGTTGGAATACAGGTTTTCTATGACGAGAGGTTTAGACTGAGTTTGTGAAAATCCAGGAGTGTCACTAGGTCTTTTTTGTCTACTTACAGAGGGACGGAGACCTGGAGTAGGCCTTTGACTGAGAATTGGGGCTGGGTACAGAATATAAATATCTCAAGAGATTATAAATTAATTAAGACTTTCAATTTATACAGTACCTTTCATGACCAAAGGAAATCTCAAATTGCTTTACAACCAATGAAGTACTTTTGAAATTAGTTGAAATGTAGGAAACGTGGTGTCCAATGTGGGCACAGCAAACACTCATAATTAGCAATGTTATAATGATCAGATAATCTATTTTTGTGATGTTGATTAAGGGCCAGGATTCTGAGGATAATTTCCCTGCTCTTCTTAAAAAAAAAGTGCCCTGGGACCTTTATGTTCACCTGAGAGGGCAGATTGGAACTTGGGTTTAATATCTCACCTGAAACCCAGTGCCTCCAGCAGTGCACCGTACCCTCAATGCCAGTTTTGATCCTTGTGCTCAAATCTTGGAGTGAATCTTGACCTCTCAACCTCTGACTCAGAGGCAAGAGTGTTACTATGAGTCATGACTGACACTGGACGAGTTTGTGTGTCAGGGGAGTAGGGTGAGATTGCTGGTGCTTTTTCATGGTTCAGTTTCCCACTCGCTCAGTTCCTCGTGCTGGGACTGTTGATAACTGCAGAGGATAACTGCACGTTTTCCTTGGAGGGGAAAGTGGAAACTCGACAATGAAGTTGAGCCTGGGCAGTATCCCGTAACTGCTATTGGACACTGGTGCAGTGTTGGGTGCAGGTCACTCCCTGCCAAGCATGCTGAAGGCTGGGCATTAACTGGTGGAGGATCAGCAGTGTATATGAGCAGGGCATGTGCTCAGATTTACTTTAGATGGTGCGAATTTTACAGATACCATCACTGATACATGGAGTGTATAACGACTGGATTGACATGTTTAAAGTTGTAGAGGGGTGAGGGGAAGAGGTTGGGTGGAGGTGGATGAGGAAGGTGGGGGTTTGAACCTTTTTAAGAGTAGTGAGAGGGGGTTGAGCTCGGTTGGGTTGCAATAATTTGAGTTGGGGGGAGCTATCTGTCTTTTTACCAATAACTTATAGCATTTTAAATTATACATTGAGTGTCCAACGTAGTTACAAATAGTCACAGTGAAGTTTGCTTTAAGATCCCATAACTACTGCCCCTAAATGGAGCAGTTTTCTGATGTGTTTCGTGGAAAAAATGTTCTGTGTTTTTCAACTAACTGAAGGACAATGCAGAGGCCTGCCCCTTGACCTGGAAGCTGCACAGATGAAGGGTGTATTGTTTGCAGCCTGGGAATTCTGCCGACTCATACTGACCACCTGGCATTATTGCTTTTACATTGTGAAGGAAACTAAGTTTTTAATATTAAATAATTAGCTTGTTTCTGTGAATTTGCATTGGAAAAGGATATGCAATTCTTTCAAGGCACACTGGATGTGTCTCAGTATAGCAGACATTTAGTCTGTCAGTTGTATTAATGGGCATGGGATTTTGTCTTGACAACATAGCCTGAGCCCACTCCCCCACATCCTGGTGTTATCCCTCCCTATCATTGAATTCCATCTCCTCAGTTTCATGCTCTTTCACTCACTCCCTGCCTCCTTGGGTAAGTCTCCTACCTCAACTAGGTCTCATTCCAATCTTCTCTTTCCACTTCTCCCTCCCCAATTGTGGTGGCATTCACTTCTTTCTCCTCCCTCCTCCAAGCCTGAATGAAAAAAATGGGAGAAATTTGTGCCCTCATTCTTTCCCCAAATGCCTCACAGCCAATGAGGTACGGTTAAAGTGTCGTCATTGTTGTAATGTAGGCCCTTGAGAAGGTGGTGAGTCTCCTTCTTGAACCACTGCAGTCAGTGTAGTGTAGGTACACTCATGGTGCTGTTAAGGGGTGAATTCCAGGATTTTGACACAGCAATGATGGAGGAACGGTGATATAGCTCCAAGTCAGAGTGACTTGGAGGAGAACTTGTAGGTGATGGTGTTTGCACTGTATATATGAAGTTAATCTCTCTGTTGCTATTTAGGGCTGGTAATTCATATTGTAAGTACCCTGATTTATGGTCCTGACATGAAACTCAATCTTGGAGACCAAGGAACAAATAAAACTATGACATTTCATGCTAGCAGGTGGTAAATTGTTCCTAGAGCTTTATTAAACTTTCTTTTATATCTCGTAGCAATATTTTTGTGCCAGCTTTGTTATTCACAGTTCTATTAATGTCAGAAGGCAGTCATTCTCAGGATGCAAAGCTGCTTCGACAGTCAGAAATGCAGATTAGATAGGTTTCTTTCAGAAGATAATTTTGGAATAAGTAACAATATTTGCACATTTTGTTCTACTATCCAACAATTTGTGGTGCCTATACGGTGCTTAGGGAAAAGATACCGTTCATGTTGCTCACCGTGCATGGCCCCATTCCAGAGATTGTTGGACCAACATTCACAATATCTGATAAGAATTTGTAAATTTGATACATTAACATTAAAAGAAACATGAGGGCTGGTCAAACAGTCTTGACCTGATTACATTTTGAATACAGACAGTGACCAGTTTCTCATGAAGCTAATCTTTAGTCAGTTTTGTGTAGGTGGGAGGAGGTTTTTGTGCTGTATATCCTATGTAATATTGTCTTTCTTGCCACTGGAGCTAACTCTTAAGAATGTAACTCTCAGAAGCCAATGTTTTGAATCACGCTGGTTTATCGTGAAGCATAAAGTACAGAAAGATCCTGTTTGATACATAACAGAGCTGCACTTCTGTCACAACATTGCTTATTTTGTGTACAACATCAGAGGTTCAGGGTAAGGGGAATTACAGTTCAGAGAACTGGAAGCTGACTGCAATATTGAACCCTGGGGAGTGATTGCAGGTTTGATACGGCCCTCCTGGGCAGATATAATGGAACATCTGTTCTTGTGCCACTGTTTCTGAACCCATCATAAACAAAGTGATGTAAATATGCAGAAGGTCACAGCATTTGTAAGGAGAAGACAGGATATGACATTTATGTTGTGTACATCAGAATGGATAACACCCAAAATATAACTTCTCTTGTCTTTACAGATGTTGCTGTGTGTATTTTCAGCATTTGCATTGTATCTAATGGCTAGCTGATTCTAATAGTGGGAAATTCAGATTTGTGGTCAGTAATTCCTGAACCTTCAGCATATGGACTGCTGTCAAATGAGACAGTGGAGATAATGAGTTTCAGTAATTCAGTCTCGATGGTGACCCTGCATATTTGTAACAGGCATGGTTGGATGATGTAGTTCATTTTTGCAAACATGCTGTCATGTTCAGGTTATTTTAAGCTATATTTTCTCAATTGTAATGCTTGAGATAAATGCAGGATGTCGAGGCAGCAGCTGATGGAATGAACTGATCCATGCAAAGTCTGCCTCTGGCATAGTAGAAACTGAAAGCATGCTTGCTGTGCCTTGTTTGAAAAGAAGTATTTGTGATTAGATTGCATAGAGCCAGGTTTATAGAGCCATAGATTGCATAGAGCATAGGTTTGAGAGCACTGTGGCGAGAAGATAGTAGTGATGTATTGGATGGTTTGCCCTCGTGCTAACAGTCTCAAGTGGTAAAGATGCTACGGGGACAGTGTGTATACCCTGGAGCAGGAAAATCATCTGTGCTGGAATGTGTCTCGAAACAGTATTTGGAGCTCCTCCTATTGAATACATAGTTTTGTGTTGGAACAGAGGTACAGTGGAGGCTGTTCCGCCATTGAACACAACCTGTTCTGCATCTTGATTTCATTTACCCGCTTAGTTCCATATTCCTTTATACTCTTGCTGAACAAATATCTTTCACAAAGTTCCTATGTTGCACAAAGCTATGTGGTTCAGAAATGTAATTCCTGGTTTGTGCAGTTAGCTGGTTTCGGGGCAGTTGGATTGGCCACCTGACAGGTTTCCAGCTGGGTAATACATGTTGCAGTTCTGGTCACCACATTATAGGAAGGATGTGATTGCACTGGAGAGGGTGCAGACGAGATTTACCAGGATGCTGCCTGGGCTGGAGGGTCTGAGCTATGAGGAAAGATTGGATTGGGTGGGGCTGTTTTCTTTGGAGCAGCGAAGGTTAAGAGGGGACCTGATAGAGGTGCATAACATAATGAGGGGCATAGATAGGCACTTTTTCCATTAGTAGAGGGGTCAATAACCAGGGGACATAGATTTAAGCTAAGAGGGAAGTTGAGAAATTTTTTCACCCAGAGGGTGGTAAAAGTCTGGAACTCACTTCCTGAAAGGGTGGTTGAGTCAGAAACTCTTGTAACATTTAAGAAGTATTTAGATTTTCACTTGTGTTGCCATAGCCTCCAAGGCTTTGGGCCAAGCGCTGGAAAATGGGATGAGTGTAGTCACATCTTTGTTTGCCATGATGGGCAGAATGGCCCCCTTCTGTGTTGTAAACATCTGAGTCTATGAGAAAATGGGTTTAGCTATAATGCCCTCACTGATTCAATAGCCAATTAGCACTCACTGTCTAGGCTTACACTCAAAGAATGGGCAGTTGGGCAAAGTACTGCCAGCAGCCAGTACCTGTAGAACTACACCCCACCGAGAGCCAGCACCTTCAGGAAAGGAGGAGAAAAAATAATTAAAAATGTAAAGGTGTCTTCAGGGTGAAATGATGGTGATTTCATCAAACTGGAAAATGCTATTTCAGTACTCTGTACTTTGTTTTTGAAGGAACTTGCTGACCATTTAAACTTATAGCTCACTTTGGAATTTTGGTGAATTTATTATTAGTAAAATAATGTGGATTAGGGCTTCCGTTGAAATGTGTTTCTGGAATTCAAGAGGTCATTTCAGTGTAAAGTAAGGAATGTGCAAGGTCTGTTTTAGATTTGGCTGGGCAGATGCTGGGAATTTGGAACGGTACTGCTAAGCTTGGAGTTTGACGTGTCAAACTGGCCATTTAATAAGGAACTGGAACTTTATTAGTTTTAAGGAGGGGGTTAGAAAAAGGCTGACATGACTGCATGACAGCCTTTGAGTGACAACTTAGGGAGGTTCTAGCGGTGTTACATAAAACTTCAGCGCTCATTGGGTTAATTGTTCTTCCTGTAAATTTTTTTTCATTCATTTACGGGATGTGGGCTTCGCTGGCTGGGCCAACATTTATTGCCCATCCCTAGTTGCACTTGAGGTGGTGGTGAACTGCTGCCTAGAACTGCTGCAGTCCATGTGGTGTAGGTGCACCCACTGTGCTGTTAGGAAGGGAGCCCCAGGATTTTGCCCCAGTGACAGTGAACGAACAGCGATATATTTCCAAGTCAAGGATGGTGAGTGACTTGGAGGGGAACTTCCAGTTGGTGGTGTGCCCTTGTCCTTCTAGATGGTAGTGGTTGTGGGTTTGGAAGGTGCTGTTGAAGGAGCCTTGGCGAATTCCTGCATTGCATCTTGTAGATGGTACACACTGCTGCTACAGTGTGTCGGTGGTGGAGGGAGTGAATGTTGGTGGAGGTGGTGCCAATTAAGGGGCTGCTTTGTCCTGGATGATGTCAAGCTTCTTGAGTGTTGTGGGAGCTGCACTCATCCAGGCAAGTGGGGAGAATTCCATCACATTCATGACTTGTGCCTTGTAGATGGTGGACAGGCTTTGGGGAGTCGGGTGGTGAATTAACTGTTGCATGATTCCTAGCCTCTGACCTGCCCTTGTAGCCACAGTATTTATGTGGCTAGTCCAATTCAGTTTTTAGTCAATGGTAGCCCCCAGGATGTTGATAGTGGGGGATTCAGTGATGATAGTGCCATTGAACATCAAGGAGCGATGGTTGGATTCTCTCATGTTGTAAATGGTCATTGCCTGACACTTGTGTTGCGTGAATGTTACTTGCCACTTGTCAGCCCAAGCCTGGATATTGTCCGGGTCTTGCTGCATTTGGACATGGACTGCTTCAGTATCTGAGGAGTCATGAATGGTGCTGAACATTGTGCAATCATCAGCGAACATCCCCACTTCTGACCTTATGATGGAAGGAAGGTCATTGATGAAGCAGCTAAAGATGATTGGGCTGAGGACACTACCCTGAGGAACTCCTGCAGTGATGTCCTGGAGCTGAGATGACTGACCTCCAACAACCACAACCATCTTCCTTTGTGTTAGGTATGACTCCAACCAACGGAGAGTTTTCCTTCCCCCTGATTCCCATTGACTCCTGTTTTGCTAGGGCTCCTTGAAATGCGGCCTTGATGTCAAGAGCAGTCACTCTCACCTCACCTTGGGAGTTCAGGTCTTTTGTGCATGTTTGAACCAAGGCTGTAATGTGGCCCTGCGGAACCCAAACTGGGCGTCAGTGAGCAGGTTATCGCTAAGCAAGTGCCGCTTGATAGCATTGTTGAAGACCCCTTCCATTACTTTACTGATTATTGAGAGTAGACTGATGGGGTGGTAATTGCCCAGGTTGGATTTGTCCTGCTTTTTGTGTACAGGACATACCTGGGCAATTTGCCACATAGCCAGGTAGATGCCAGTGTTGTAGCTGTACTGGAACAGCTTGGCTAGGGGCGTGGCAAGTTCTGGAGCACAAGTATTCAGTACTATTGCCAGAATATTGTCAGGGCCCTTAGCCTTTGCAGTGTCCAATGCCTTCAGCTGTTTCTTGATATCACATGGAGTGAATCGAATTGGCTGAAGACTGGCACTTGTGATGCTGGGGACCTCCGGAGGAGGCTGAGATGGATCATCCACTCGGCACTTCTGGCTGAAGATCGTAGCAAATGCTTGAGCAAATGGCAAGCGACAGGAAGGTCTAAGCTTATGGGGAAAATTGAGTTTCTGTTTTCTAGCGGTTAAGAACTCAAGCTTGTTTAGAAGTTGATTATTATTGCCCTTAAAGAGAATGTTGCAGTCCAGACCTTTCTGTTGTTTGTCATTTCAACACCCCACCCTGCTCTCATACCCACATGTCGGTCCATGGCCTGCTGCAGTGTTCCAGTGAAGCCCAACGTAAACTGGAGGAACAGCACCTCATCTTCTGACTAGGCACTTTACAGCCTTCCGGACTTAACATTGAGTTCACCAACTTCAGACCATGAACTCTCTCCTCCATCCCCACCCCCTTTCAGATCCCCCTTTTTCCAATAATTTATATATATTCTTTTCCCACCTATTTCCATTATTTTAAAATGTATTTCCATCCATTGTTTTATCTCTACCTTTTAGCCTATTTTGATCCCTTCCCCCCCCACCCCACTAGGGCTATCCCTGCGGAATGCTGCTGGGGGGGGTGAAGGGAAGATGTGTTTTTGTTTTGGATTTCCAGCATCCGCAGTTTTTTGCTTTTATTTTGCTCCATTTCTCTATGGTTTTTAAACTATCCTGTTTCAGCTGTTGTCCAGTTTGGGGCTGTGGTACATTTGCTGCTTGGTATGGGGGTAGCAGAGGAAAGTCAACATTTGGATAAAGATTTGTGTTGTTTGTTGAAGTTTTATTCTAAACTTACTGTGACATGGGCAAACATGTCTACAAATGTGGGCCCCTCCTCTACTGTTTCATTGTAAACTGCAATCTTGTTTTTCTGGTTTTTGGTTGCAGGCTTTTAATTCAAATGATCTTTTATTTAGCACGAAGTTCCGATATTGCTCTATTAATAGAGTCTATTATTTATGTTTAATTCAAATGTTGGATAATTCTAATTTTTTAGTGCAAATGGCTGAATTATAAGGTGCAGACCCCAGCTCTAACTGCCATCTGAGCTTCAGAAGCCCTGGTTTAGTACCATAGACCATCAGATATAATTAGATTCATGGTTTAATGTGGGATCCTTCACTTGAACTGCACGCACTGAGATCATAAGACTCCAGGAAGTGTGCACAGTTAGCTACCAGTCTGTTTTTTCTCTAACCAATCTATAATAATCTGCTTACTAAAACATTCTGCTTTGATGAAACAAGCTGTTGAGGCGTTGATCGGGGGTGGGGGTGGGAGGGAGGCATGGAGGGGTGATGTATAGTGAGAATGGCCTCCTTGGTTCAGCATATTTAACTTTGCCTATGTTATGAGAGGTGATTGATTGCAGTGCGATTGATAAGGATTTTTTCTGGTGTGTTAGGAGAATGATACTTTTGACAAGATTGGCTAGGTTACCCTCAATGCTGAGACAGGTTATCTGTACAGTTAAAAAGGAATTGACTGCTGAGACTACGCATGTGGTCGAAATGGACACTTCTAAAGTGGTTTGCTTTGCTATGCTGTTGCTTTCCTCGAATCCACACGGATGATGGTTTCACACTGAAAGGAATGGGAAACTTTGAGAGACCTAAAATGGTTGTGCAAATCCAGTACATGTCACAATTCTTAAGCAGACAGTGCATGGTTGTCTTGATTCTGATTTTATTTGGAAGGATCTCTATTATATCTCTCCTAATTCTGCAGTCAAACTGACACTCCTCATCGTTAAACCTTCTCTTGAAAAGGTGTCATTGCCAGTGGAAATGGATTTGAATCTCTTTTTGCTTTTGCTGTTTAAAATTATTCTATAATTTTTCCTGTGAATTTTCTCGGGAAAAAAATGTTACCAGTGGGAAATGAAAAGCTTACAGTGCCTTCCTCAACAAAAGATTTCCCGAGATATTATACAGTGGAAATGGTTGATGCTGAGTGGGAAGTAGGTATTAGTGGAGCTTGCTGGAGCAAAGTGAAGCAAGGTGGCTAAGCTTAGGAGGAGAATTCTAGAGAACGTGGAGGTGGCTCTCAGCTGTGCCACATGTGGTGGTGAAAGTTTGGCGACCAGAGCTGAAAAGAGAATAGAGGTTGCAGGCTGGGGTCTGACCCTCAAGAAAATTTCAGGTGCAACGTGGAGCAAGGCTGTGGAGGGCTGAGAAGTCAAGGATGAAAACTTCAAAGCGGATGCACTGGTGATATGAGTGAGGGCAGAGTGAGGGGTGTGCAGAATAGGATAAAGAAATTAAACTTGGAAATATTCAGAAGTCTATGTGGAGTGGAGCTGGGGAAACTAACAGACTGTTGGATTAATAGGTGATTGATGTAGGTGAGTATATCAAGAGTGAAGCTGTGACCTTGGGGTTTTGGTGGAGTATGTCCTGGAGGTGCACGTACGCAGTCTTCACGATGAACTGGATCATAGGGTGGATAGGAGCTGAGATTGTGTACCAGCAAAGAGCCGACAACACAGTTAAAATTGGAGCTCAAGGATTAAAGTTTCTCGTTGGGAGTTGAATGGAATGGATTTGGATTTGTCAGTGTTGAACTGGAGAAAGCTCCTGGATTTGACCTCAGACAGACCTTGAGAAAGTATTGGTTGGAGCCGTAGAATTGAATGCGGAGATCGGGAGTAAATTTGGTGTTGACTAGTATGGAAACTGCCTCAATGTTAGTGCTTGCTGTGATGGATTAGCAGGGATTGTGTGAAGCTTTTGGACACGGTCAATGTTATGGGAGATTTTTTGACTATTTTCCTCAGAAAAGTGAGTTCACAGAGCTTCCGAATTCCCTTATAGTCATATGCTGCTGCTACTGTAACTGGTGGTTTTACGTTCATAAGCCAGACACTGAAGGTGTGTTCCACATGATTGTGGACAATAGTTAAATAATTTTGTCTTGGTCTTATCGTTGGGAAGGCCTTTTTATTTGGGCTTAACATGTACCTGTTGTAAATTTACTGATACGGTTAGTGGAGAGTAAGGTGGTCCATCTTGCTGAAGGAGCTGGAGGAGGAAAATGTTAGAGGGGCTAGTTTTCTTTTAATTCTTTAATGGGATGTAGGTGTCATCTCAGTCAATTATGGATGGTGGAAATCTGAAATAAAACAAAGTGCTGGAAAAACTCAGGTCTGGCAGCATCTGTGGAGAGGGAAACAGAATTAATTTTTTGAATCCATATGATTTCAGAGTTGTCTTCACTCCAAGATCCCTCACTTCCTTTACATCTTTCAGTATCCTCTCATTTATTGTGTATTTTTTTAACTTGTTTGACCTTCCCAAATGCAGCACCTCACACTTCTCTGGGTTGAATTCCAATTGCCACTTTTCTGCCCACCTCACCAGTTCATGGATATCTTCCTGCATTACAGCTATCCTTGCTATCAATTTTTGTTGTCTGCAAACTTCTTGATCATTTCTGCTGTATTTACATCCAAATCATTAATATAAAACCACAAAAAGCGGGGGACTTAGTACTGAGCCCTGTGGAACCTCACTGGAAACAACCTTCCAGTCACAAAAACACCTGTCAACCTTTGTTTCCTGCCACTGAGCCAATTTTGTTTCCAGCTTGCTATATTCCCCTGGATCCCATGTGTTTTATTTTTCTAACCAGTCTGTCTTGTGGAACCTTGTCAAAAGCCTCACTAAAATCCATGCAGACTACATCAACTGCACTATGCTCATCAATCCTCCTTGTTACTTCCCCAAAAAATTCAATCAAGTTAATCAAGACAACCTTCCCTTAACAAATCCGTGCTGACTGACCTTAACTAACCTGTGACTTGTTAAGTGACAGTTTATCCTGCCTCTCAGAATTAATTCCAATAATTTGCCCACGACCAAGGCCAGACTGACTGGCCTATAATTATTTGGTTTGTCCCTCGCTCCCTTTTTAAACAGACCTCCAATCCTCCAGCACCACACTTGCACCCAGTGAGGATTGGAAAATGATGGTCAAACCTTCCTCTTTCATCCCTGGCTTCTTTTAACAGCCTGGGTTACATTTCATTCAGCCCTGGTGATTTATCCACTTTCAAGGATGCTAATCCCCCCCCTCCATACTTCCTCTCTCCCTCTGTTTGTAACATCCAATACTTCACACTCCTCCTTAACTACAAAGTCTGCATCGTTTCCCTCTTTTTCTGAAGACAGATGCAAAGTATTCATTAAGAATCATGCCCCACGTCTTCCCCTTCCACACACAGGTTACCTTTTTGATCTTTTATGGGCCCTACACTTTCTTTAATTATTCTCTTACTCTTAATGTATTGATAAAACATCTTTGGGTTCACATTGATTTTGCTTGCCAATATTCTTTCCTGTCCTCTCTTTGCTTTCCTAATTTATTTTTTGATTTCACCCCTCTTTCTATACTCCTCGGCTTTCTGTAGTATTGAGTTCTCGGTGTCTGACATAAGCTTTCTTTTTCTGCCATATCTTGCCCTGTGAGTTCCTTGACATCCAAGGACTCTATATTTGGAGGTACCACCCTTTTTCTTTGTTTACTCTGAACCCCTTGAATCCCCCCTTTGAATGCATCCCACTGCTCTGCTGCTGATTTACCTATAAGTAGCTGTTTCCAGTTCACTTTTTGCTAAATCACTTCTGCTTAGTAAAATTGTCCTTGCCCCAATTTAGAACTTGACCACCTGTTTTATCTTTGTCCTTTTCCATAATTATGTTAACACTAGCTGAATTGTGAACACTTATCATCAAAATGCTCCCCCGCTGCCACTCCTTCCACCTGCCCAGCTTCACTTCCTAAAGCTGAGTCCAGAACTGCACCCTCTCTTGTTGGACTTGCTACATACTGGCCAAAAAAGTTCTCCTGAATGCACTTAAGAATTCTGTTGCCTCCATTCCTTTCACATTGAAACTGTCCCAGTTAATATTAGGCTAGTTAAAAATCCCCTACTATTACTGCCCAATTATTTTTGTACTTCTCAGAGATTTGCCTACATATTGGCACTTTTATCTCCCTCTGGCTGTTTGGGGGTCTATTGTACACTCAGTAGTGTGACTACCCCCTTTTTGTTCTTAAGCTCAATCCATATGGCCTCATTTGATGATACTTCTAACATATCATCCCACTTCACAGTTGTAATTGCTTCTCTAACTAAAATTGTCGCCCTGCTCCCTTTTTTATCCCCCCTCTATCTCATCTGAAAACCCTGTAACCAGGAACATTAACTATCATTCCTGTCCCTCTTTAAGCCATGTTCTATAATAGCTATAATGCCATACTGCAACGTTTCTTTCTGCACCCTCAGCTCACCTGCTTTATTTGCTATACTTGCATTGAAGTATATACCCTTGAGCCCTGTCACACTTTGAAAAAAATTTCTATCCTTCGTTTCCTCTACTTTCCAGACTAATTCTCTAATTTTCTACCTTCCATTGCCATTTCTGATTTTGTCCCATTTGAGCCTACCCTCGGATTCCCATCTTTCTGCCAAACTAGTTCAAACCCTGCCCGATAGCACTAGCAAACCTCCTGGTACGGATCATGGGCCCGGCCCTATTGACGTACAAACTGTTGGCTTGTACATGTCCCACCTTCCCCAGACCCTGACCCAATGCCCCAGGATTCCAAAGCCATCTCACCAGCCATGCATTCATCAGCTGTAACCTCTTATTCCTATGCTCACTAGCATTTGATGCTGGGAGTAATCCAGAGATTGCTATCTCTGAGGTCCTGCTTTTTAATGCCTTACCTAGCTCTCTCAAATTCGCTTTCAGGACCTCACCCCTCTTTCCACCTGTGTTGGTACCAATGTGAACCATGACCTCTTGCTGTTCACCCCCTTAAGAATATCCTGCAGCCGCTCTATGACATCCTTGATCCTGGCACCAGGGAGCCAACATGCCATCCTAGAGCCATGTCCAGAGCTGTAGAAGCACGTGTTTATTTCCCTAACTATTGAATTCCCTACCACTATTTCTCTTCCACTCTTACTTCCTGCACATGCAGCTGAGCCACCCATGGTGCCCTAAACTTGGCTATTGCTACACACCTCTGAGGAACTTTCACTTGCCTTCACTGGCGCCCAAACTGAAAAACCGGTTTGTGAGCGAGGTAGACTCCTGCATTACCTGCTTGGTCCTTCTATACTTCATGGTGGTCAGTCATTATCCCTCTGCCTGCATTCTCCTAACCTGCAGTGTGACTGCCTCCCTAAATGTGCTTTCCACATGGTCCTCGGCCTCAATCATGCACAACAGTAACTCCAGCCGCTGCTGGAGTTCCAAAACCCCGAGCTCAAGTTTCTGCAGCTGGTGACACATCCTGCAGACGTGTTTGTCTAGGCCATGTGAAGTGTCCACGAATTCCTGCAACTCACAGCAGGTACATTCCACTTGGCCGAGCTGCCCTGCCATACCTTAACCTTACCTTTAAACTAGTTGCAAGTAGAATGTAGAATTACAGACCCTCAGTCACCAATCAGCTCTTTCCCCTGTTCTCCTGCAGGTAGTTGAGGGTTACTTAAAACTTTTACGTCTTTCTATTATGCTGCTATTTACACACAGTTCTCATAGTGGATACTCATTGACCAATTAGCTTAAAAGCTGAGTTGCATTCCTAGCTTGGTGACAAAGGAAGAAAACTCACCAACTACTGGAAACTAAAAAAGGGGGAAAAGAAAGGAGCACCATCTTCCCCTCTTCCCCATTCTCACTCACCAATTTCCCAACAATTTCTGTGCCTAAGTTGCATTCCGTGACTTCCCTACAGTGGCTCTTTCCAAGCTTCGTCCAAACTCTCCAATCTGTTTCACTTGCCCCCCACTAACCCGCTCACTCACTGATCCTCCAGTCACAGGTTCCCCTCTTTCCTGCTGTTCAATTTGATTAATGTGTCCTGCCTGCATGATCCCACCCCTGTTTAGTTGCCCCCCCTGCCTCCAATCACTCTATGCACTTCGCATCAAACGGACAGCAAAATCACCAGTCTCAGGGACATGGAGCAGTCCGCTCACCCTAACGTGACCCCTATTACTCTTTGGGATCATGACCCGTATTTTGGGAACTGCTGAGCTACAGGGACTACGTGGTGCAGTGTGGTCAGTTTTGAATTGTCTTAGCAAAGAGCTGGCACAGGCACAGTTGGTTGAATGGCTTCATTCTGTGCTGTAACATCTATGGATGGAGAGGATTTGTGCACTGCAGTCTCAGTCCTGAAAGATCAGTTCAGTCTGGGCATCAGCAATCCCAAATATAGAATGGTGTAATTGGATGTAAAGCTCCTCCATGTTGCTGTAGCAATGTTTCTCTGCCCCAGTGTATGCCTGATGTGACTTCTTTTTCTTGTTTGGGACAGCAGATACGCTCTCTGAGTGAGATTATCAATTTTGTGGCAAAAGAACCATTTTGTGCCAAGGCCCGTTCTCAGTAGGAACTCTTAGTATTCCCAATTAGAATTGGAACGAGAGTGCTCAAACGCCAGGTGGCAGTCTTACAGTTTATACACTGGGCAGTGCCAGAAGGGATGGGTGGTTATAAAACTTCCACTGAGAGATTTCCAGGTGACCTAATTTGAGGTTGCAAAATTGCCAAGGCAAATTATTCACCATATTATATGGCTGAAAATCTAGGGACATAATATGGGGGATGAGAAAGTCGAGCAGAATTACTTCAGCAGCAGTAGAGTTGTGGAATATGTTATCAGGACTGTCTGAGCAGTAAAATCAGATTCAAGACACAATCTGAGGAAATTAGGCATGAATGTTGGTCTATGAAAAAGCAGAAGACCTGTTTCCAGTTGTTAATATTCTTGAGCTGTTCTTTGCTGGCCTGTAGCTGGGCTGTGACTGGGTTATGGATGTGACTCGGTTCAGCTGTCGTTGGGATGGACTGTGTAGCTGGGTTATGGCTGACTGTGCTGGGTTGTAGCTGGAATGTGCTGATTGGCTTGTAGTTATTAAGATGTCTGCTTTTGTCTAGCCAAAGAGTTTGCAGTGGGCTTGTCTTGCGGTAACGTGACTGCAGTTTAAAAGCATGCTTTGCTATGCGCTGAAACTGCAGCAAGCTGTGGGTGTTTGCTGCGTCTCACTATTCACAGCTGGTGTGCTGCTTTAGGGACTACAGATGGACTTCTTTTTCTGGAGTTCAAGCTTTGATAAGGACGAACAGTTTTGTCGATAAATGTTCTGCTTGGTTTAAACTTGAAGAAAATTAAATGATGCATTTGAATTCCTTGTGTGGATCAGGTGAGCTTGAAGATTGAGCTGAATCAGCCCACTGGTTTTCTTCACCTGTACTTACTTCTATGATTTTTGTGTGTATGTATCTCTGGCAAACTGTAGAGAGATTCTGGAGTGCAAACAGGGGATTCTTGATTATCTTTTGGCAACAATCATATTTCTCTCGCATTTTTATTTTTTTTGTTTGGTTAACATATGCAATGATGGGAAAATGTAAATACATCATTTTCCAATTTGGTCACATATTGCCTGACTCAGGGGTTTAGACATATTGTGACCAGCAGTATGATAAAGCTTTCTCTGCTTTGCCTCAAATCAGCTTTGAAAAGCAGTCCCTGCTGTGTTACAGTGATCCTTTCCCATATCCTACACCAGATCTCTGTGGCCTTTTTGTGATGAATAATTTAAAGTAATGCTGAGGTCCAATTGCTTACTGAGCTTTCATTGCATCAGCCTTGGCTTGATTGGCCCCCATAGGTCGAAGAATAGCTGATATGCTTCGCCGCCCAGGCAGTCTGTCTCTGCCTTTTGTCAGTGTAAAAGTATTATGCTGAGATTTGTACAGAAAACATTCCTGAGGTCTGCTCTCTAGTGAATGAAAATGAATCTCTAACATCTGTGGAGTTTGCACCATGGAATCTGAAATATTAGCAGATTTCCATGGTGTATGAAGATAGTGTGATGCTGTCAGTTCTCAATCTGGGGACTCTGCTTCTTGTAATTTATTAACCTATTAAATTGAAATATGACTACACTGGCTCCTGAAATCACCACTTCTACAATTTGTATTTATGCAGCACCTTTAATGTAGGGGGAAAAAAACAGGGTGGTGTGCGTACACCACCAAAGTAATTCATTATATTTCAATGTGATAAGCCTCAATATAAGTGCATGTATTATTAAGCGACAGGAGTAAAGTGATACCTTTTAAGCTTCACTCTAGCAGCTGTACCCATTCGTGGTGCAATGTGCTTTTTAACTCTTTCTGTGATGATGCAAGTTCTGGTCAGTGAACCATTTGCAGGTTGTGCTAAGAACTGAATATTTTGCGCTCATCTTTCATAAAGTTAGTTTGCTTTTTGTATGTATTTAAAAGCTTTGTCTGGTACCCTGGGAATGACTCATCTGCTTGTTTTTAGAGTTGGATGCATGTTAGAGGTGCCTGCATGGCTTACTGTTCACTCCTCACTTACTGTTTGCTGCTTAGATTTTGTCAGAAAAATGCAACAGAAGCCAAACAAGGCCATGCTGCTTTCTTGCAGAACAGTGTAATTCTGAGAATTGCTAAGTGATTAATTTTACAATCCCTGTTAGTGCCACTGCACCTGGTAATAATCTTGGGGATTTTGAATCTCTGTTTATATATGTAAAATGGAGATGTAGGAGCAGCTGCAAGTTCCTACCACAACAGCTCCTCTAGCCAACAATTTGGCTGAATAGTGGCAATAGAAAGGAGATGTTCCAGATATTCATTACCCGTAGGTGGATGCAGACTCTCATTCATTATGCAGGTGGATGCAGACTCACACATGGACTTCCGCACCTCTCTACAGAGCCTGTCTCTGGAGATCAGGCATTGTTGATGGATTTATTGTCATCTCTTTTCCAATTTCTCCACCTCTTTTCTGAAGGTGCTGATTGATGTTGGGTTATGGCTCCCTGAAAGCCTGCAACCCTCTTGGGGACTTACAGGGCCATTCTTCATTTGTGAGTGCATACAGTGAGTGCCAGTTGTGGAAGTTACCACAGCTGGGACTGTTACTTACCATGTCAATATGGAGGGTTGCTAGAGAGCAAAATGGGGCTGGAACTATGACTAACGTCCTCTTCCTCAACCTGGGCTGCTGAGCCTTGCTGCAGTTGCTGCTAGCCCAATAGAAAGTGAATCTGATATCCTCTGAACTCTGTGGCTCAGTTGGGAAAATTGGGCTATGTTGAAAATGCAATTGCATCTGTATTTGTGCTTGGCTGCTGCCTCCTGCAATGCGGGAATGACATAGCCTCTGCCCATCCGTGCCAAAATTCGCCCATTGTTTTTTCTTAAGACTGGTGATCAGGAAAGTTTATATTTTTGTGTTGGGGATATTGTGATAAGATCTTTGAAAAGCACTGAACCAAGCAGAATCATAGGAGGCTAATACAGATCTGGAGGGAAATTTACATTTTTAAAATTCATTTGCGAGATGTGAGTTTCGCTGGCTGGGCCAGCATTTATTGCCCATCCCTTGAGAAGGTGGTGGTGAGTTGCCTTTTTGAACCTCTGCAGTCCATGTGTGTAGGCACACCCACAGTGCTGTTAGAAAGCGAGTTCCAGGACATGAGGAAAGGACTTAAGAGACTGATCAAAGGATGAATAAGAGACATAAAGGGCAGAGATTGCAGAGAAAGGGAGGTGCAAGGCCATGAAGGAATTTGAAAATCGATAAAAATGTTAAAATCGCAGCATTGTCAGACCAGGTGTCAAAGTGTAGGTTGGTGATCATGAGTGATGGGTGAATGGGGCTTAATACAAATTGTGATACAGGCAGCAGAGTTTTTGATGAGCTCAAATTTATGGAGGTTGCAAAGTGGGAGGTCAGCAGAGCGCATTCTGCAAAGGTGTGGGAAAGATTAATGCAAGAACTTTGTGCATTTACGTACATGTACTCAAAACTCCATAGTGTGGTAAATAAGATAAACAAGCTGTAGGTGCAAGTAGTCACATGGGACGATGATACAGTAGCAATAGTAGACCTGGTTCAAAGAAGGACAGGATTGGGAACTTAATATTCCTGGCTGTAAAGTATTTTGGAAAGATAGGGAAGGGAAAAAAGGAGGGGCACTAATTGAAAAGCAGAATACTGCAGATGCTGTAAATCTGAAATAAAAAGAGAAAATGCTGGAAATATCAGCAGGTCAGGCAGCATCTGTGGAGAAAGAAACAGTTAATGGGTCTGAATTTCCATGGAGTGGCAATCAGAGCGGGACTGCCACTCTGCTCCTACTTTCTTACCTGGAAATTATCTTGATCCTGCCTTCCCTGACCTTCTGACTCAGACTGGGCGAGAACTGGGCAGGGCGGCGTGCACCTGAGGAAAGCCGAGCATTGCAGAATTGGACGGAAGGAGGCCATGCCCTTTTTTATGGCAGAGGCTGCCGTAACTCAGGAAAGTTTAAAGGTCCAGCCACTTACAAGCTAGGGAGAAGTTAGGTATGTCCGGTAAGTGTTTAGAATTTGGGTAGGTGGGTCAGACAGTTGAGGGGCTTCAGATAGTGTGGAAGGGATACATTGGACAGTGGTGGGTGGGGGGGGTTTCGGACTGTTGTGGGGGAGTGGGTGTTGGCAGGGGCTGGGGTCAGGCCTTGCCTAACTGGGTGAGGTGGCGGGGGTTGGGGTAGTTGGAGAAGTCCGGTGGAGCGTATTGGGGGAGTCCCATGGGAGGCGTGGTAGTAGGGTAGGGTGTGTCCCCTAGGGGTTTTTGGGGGGTGTGTGTGGTGAGGGGAGTCCCTTGGGAGTTGGGGTGGGTCCCATGGTTGGGGGGGTGGGGGTGGTGTAGTCAGGGGGGTGTCCTTTGGGTGCAGTCGGAGGGTGGTGGAAGTCCTCTGGGGTGTCAGTGTGGGTCTGTACAATAGTTACGCAGAAGCTAGAACTGGTTTTAATTCTTCTAATTTTTTCTGGGTAACTATCGATGTAACGCAGTCGGAATCATCTGAAGTCTGTGATTTTAGTTGCATTTTGGATGGTTCTCAGTGCAGGGCAGTTGCCCATCAGAAGTTTGCAATTGCCATACAGTTGTAACTTGGAAGCATCTGTGGAGGGTGGGGGGGGGTGGGTGGGTGTTCTCTAACGCATCTTAGGGGTACCCTCCAGTTACACTGCCCCGGAGCTCAGAAGTTATGGCCCAATATTGAGGGCGTTTCATCAGCAAAAAGAAAGGTCATCGCACTAAAACATTAACTCTATTTGTCCACAGGTGGCAGGACAAGTTGAGAAGGCTGTTAGAAAAGAGTATGAGATCCTTGTCTTTATTAATAGCTGCATAGAGTAGAAAGGCAAGAAAATAATGCTAAACCTTTATAAAACACCATTTAGGGCTTAACGTGTTCATTTTTGGGCACCACACGTTAGGAAGGCTGTCAAAGGGTTTGGAGAGGATGCGGAGGTGATTTAATAGACTGGAACCAGGAAGGAGGGACTTCAGTTATATGAAGAGACTGGAGAACCTCATGTTCTCCTTAGCGCAGCGAAGGTTAACAGGAGATTTAATAAAATCATGAACAGTTTTGATAGAGTAACTAAGGAGAAACAAGTTTCCAGTGACAGCTTGATTGATAACCAGAGGGCATCAATTTAAGGTGATTGGCAAAATAACTGGAGGCAAGTTGTCATAATGTGGAATGCACTGCCTGTAAGGGTGGCACAACCTGATTCAGTTGTAACCTTCAAAAGAGAATTAGATAAATATTTGAAAGGAAATAATTTACAGGATTGTGGGGAAAGGCTAGGGAATTACAACTAATTGGAAAGCTCTACCAAAGAACTGACACAGACATGACAGGCCAAAGGTTCTCCTGTGCTGTATCATTCTGTGATTCATTGACCCAGGGTCAATCAAGAACACTGAATTGGCAAATGAACTGAACCATTATTTAAAAAAGAGATATTATGAAAATAATTTCGGTTGAGATAGTCATCTTTGATAATTGCTCTTTAGTGTGGGAAAACATAATTGGAAGGGAAAAGTTCTTTTGTGAAAAGTTGATAAAATATTCCTTTCTAGAGCTGTGAGTTTGGTATCAACAGGATACCAAACTCCCACAGCTGTGCATTGCATTTAATAGAAACATGTTTTGTATGCTTGAGTTATATCCTTAGGAGGTATATCCCAACATAATCAAATTGATTTCAGTTTAGAAGAAAGGTGAGAGAGTACTATTTCTCCTGTATTCCTCTGACATATCTGTACTAGCATGTTGCTAACAGTGTAGGTTTGTTGGTTTTTGGTGAGTGTTGCATGTAAGTTTTAATAGAACCTCTCACAGGAAGTTGCTAGTTTATAATCTAAAAGCCACAGACCACATAACATATAATTGCTGATCTGACATTATATGATTAGCATTATGCTTGGGTTTCTAGAAAAGAGGTTTATGTACCTATATCAATCAGTAAAGTCAGTCTGTCTGTCTTGGCAGATGATGCACTGCGCCCAGTGTGTATGTCACTTCTTGATTGAACATCGTCTGTTGTGGCTGTAGAGGCTGATTTGTGCGTCCCTACCACAACTGGCATAGATGAATAACATTGGCCTGAGGTTGACTGATATATTTTTCTTCTGACAGGCTCCCTTTACTGCCATCTGGTAATTTCTTATGCCCTTTGCTTTTTCTGCGCTCTTCCTGACTGCTTGTTTCTAGGCTCTGGTCAGCAGCGAGGACTTCCCATACATTGAGTCCAATCCCGGTCAACTTGAGGCCTTGCTTACAGACATCCTTGTATCACAGATGTGGGTGACCTCTTGGCCTCGTACTGATAGCAAGCTCGCCGTGGAGCATGTCTTTGAGGTCGTGGCCATCATCCGTTTGGCTCACGTAACCCAACCAACGGAGACATCGCTGACTCGAGAGCAGACATGCTGGGGATTCCTGCATGCTGGGATGCTTTAGTATTCGGCACTGTGTCTTGCCAGGAGATGAGATGCCCAGTATTTGAGGCAGTGGAGATGTGGAAACTGTTCAGCTGCTTTTCTTGGCTTGCATATGTTGTCCTTCGCTACTGTAAAAAAGGGTGCTCCTGGTGCCCATGGAGCTTTGTATTTTCAGGTAGTTTGCTGTTGGTCCTCAGTTGCCTTCTCAACTTTGAAATGACAGCTGCGGTCTTGGAAACCCTGGTGTTGATTTTGGCATGAAGGGACAGGTGGCTGGTAATTGTTGATCCAAGATATGTGAAGCTCCAGAGTGAGGTTGTCGATGGTGATGAAAGGTGCAGTCGCGATGTCCAAACTCCTTGCTGGCCCAGGAGAATCAATCCACAAGCTTTTGCAAGTGAACTTCAGCGTTGGATGCTAGCACGGTGTCATCAGCAACAGCAACTCATGGACAAGGCATTGCGTACTTTGGTCTTGCCGCTCAGTCTTGCCAAGTTGAACAGCTTGCTGTCAGCTCTGGAATGCAGGTAGACACCCTTGAAAGCATCTGATGTTGCTTCGTTGTGACTGATGAATCTATGCACATTCTCGTGGAAAGAAGAAATGACGCCCAGGAGTTGAGGCGGGCAGACTATTTTCCGCAGCAGTTTATAGAGTCTGTCTCTGCTGACAAGGCCAAAGGTCTTGGTGAGACTTATTAAGGCAATGTGGATTGGTCTGCGCTGTTTGCGGCACTTTGCTAACTGTCGAAGTGAGAAAATCATGTCAACTGTTGATCTGCCAGTTCTGAAGCTTCACTGAGACTCAGGGTAGTTGCATGATGCTGGTCACTGCAATGCGAGCAAATACCTTCCCCAGAATACTTAATAGGGAGATGCCTTGGTAATTGTTGCAGTCACTGTGGTCCCCTGTACCAGGTGACTATATTCGTACCATGCATATCTTGATGCACAAATCTTTCCTTCTAGCAGAGATACAAAAATTAATGGAGATTCTGCAGCAGTACTGGTTTACCAGTTTGGATGATTTCAGGTGGAATGCCATATTTTCTTCTGGGCATTTGCCACTGGGAAGATGATCAATGGCCTTGTTGAACTCTACTCTAGTGGGCTCACTGTCCAACTCTTCCATGACAGGAAAGTCTGGAATGACGCTGAGAGCTTCTTCAGAGACAGTGTTTTCTGCTGCGTAGGGTTTGAGATAGTGCTCCACTCCCCTTTCCATTTGCTTGCTGGGTTCGGTGATGATCATTCCTGACTGTCTTCAAATGGACTGATTTGGTTGCTGCTGGGCCTGTTGTTTTCTTGATTCCTTCATGTGTTTCTCTGGCATCCCTGGATTTAGCAGCAGATTGTATGCTTTTGCAGAGTTTCAACCAGAATTGATTGCCACAGTGTTGAGCAATCCATTGAGACTTGAATCTGGCAGTTGTGAAAGCATCTAAATTTTTTTTCTTTTATTCTTTCATGGAATGTGGCCATTGCTGGCAAGGCCAGCATTTGTTGCCCATCCCAAATTGCCCATGAATTCTTAGGCCTTCAGAGGGAAAGCTGGGGACGGACTTGTAGTTCTTGAGGGGGTGTCCTCTTGGTTACAGTAACTGGCTCCATTTCAGTCCAATATGCCTCAAACCAGTCAGCATTCCTCTGAACTCCTTTCCTGTACATGTTGAGTGCAGAGTTTCAGGTGGTGTTGCACAAATGACACTTTGACACTGTACTCTGGCCTTGGGTCGTGTTGTCTGAAAGTGCCTGATCTAGAATGTTTAGAAACTCTTGGGTCCTTTCTGGGTCAGTGGTGCAGCAAGTATTGATCCAGCGATGACCTTCCTTCATGCAATGGTATCGTTTCCTTGACTGAAGCCTGACCTTGCTACCACAGGAGTGGTCAGTGTCAGAGTCAGCACTGTGATAGCTACGAGTGGTGAGGATGCTGTCGTGTGGTAAGACTGGTGATGATGAAATCTAGCTGGTGCCAGTGGCGTGATCTTGGATGTCTCCAGGACACCTTGTGGCACAGCTTGGTTTGTCACACAGGAATCCATGGTAATTGCATAGCTCCACAACCTTCGTCCATTTTCGTTCAATCTTGCCGATTCCCTCGTGTACTATGTACATTGGCCAAGTTTTGTAGCCGGTAACCACCCTAGCATTGCAATCCTTAGAAGGTGCATTCCCTCGGTGCTGGGAATTCTGCTGATGACAGCATCAAATTCCTCTCAGAATTCATTCTTGGCATCTGAGATGAGTGTTGGAGCATAGATGCACGTGAGGTTAACTGGACACGCGCTTGTCGACAAGTGAAGAGTAAGATGTTTTTCTGAGTCTTCTGTGTGGGTGTTCAATCACATCCTGCAGTGTTTTTCTTACTGCGACACACAAACTCCATGACTCTTGACTTTTTCTCTGCCAGAAGAACCTATAGCATTTTTCTTTAAGTGATCTACTTTGAGCATACCTAGTATTTTGCAGCGCAGCAATGTCCACATTGAGCCTTGTAAGTTCTTTGTCGGTCACAGCTGTTTGTGTATGTCGTCAACCTGTAGAAGGTCATCGGTAAGGCTGGACCGCATGGCCGTCTATTCCTTGCAATGCGAAAGATAGTGTCGTCTTTGAGTTTTGTAGTGTCCCGGTGCGTAGATTAACAATCCACCTGTGGACAGATGACTCCATAAGCCCCAAGCTCTGTAAGCAAATAGTATAGAGACTGAGTTGCCTAAGCATCAGGACCCTCTCTCGGCATTGCTAATATTGTCCTAAGGAAAGGATGAAACCACGGTTTGGTGTCAGCTCAGCTGCAGGAGTTGGCGGATAGCTGCCTGACAGATGACATTGTTACATGTGGGTCTCCACTCCAGATTTTCTGTCAGGGTCTGCTCCTTTAGCCGCCTTCTCTCTAAGACCCCCACAAGGCAGTGAGTTTATTTACACGTAGTTTGGGTCTTGTTCATGGACAGCAAGGTGTAACTATATGCCAGTGGGCTTGTATGCCACCCTCTGGAGGCCATGTTGCCTCCCAGACGCTGTAGTTTTGCCTGGATACACGTGTCCTTGATTTATGTATGTTGCCATTGGGATGCACTGTAAAGGGCTTACTGATGAAGAGGCTATGTATCGGCAGGAAAGGCTTATGCACTCGACTTGCTTTTCTCAATAGTTTTACTGCCAGTCAGTGGTGAGAGCTGTAAGCAAGAGGTGACAAACAGACTGGCTGCTACGCATCACCCACTATGCTAACACACTTGGCATAACGCATTAACCAGAGACATACAGTATAGACTAGGGTTTTGAAATCAACTCATCTTTGACACCTACAGCTTTTATGTAGCAAGGAAAAGTCAGATCTGAAGCCATCTTAAAATCAGATCAACGTCTTTATTTCTTCAACTTTTTTCTTATCAAGGTGAGGGATATTAGTGTTGGGCGATAAAGCATTTTCTATTTCAGACAGTCCCAAATCAGGTATAGCATCACGAGACCTAAAGCGCTTAATATCTAAATTGACATACTTAAAAGCCCCACAAGCCTGACTCCCAATTTCAAATTCTTCTAATTATTATTAGCACATTTCTCAAATTTGGCAGTACCACCCCATAAGAAACCATCAACATGCATCGTGAAGATGCCTGAAAGTTTCCCTTTATAACATCAATAAAATGTTGTGGGATCTGCTTTTATTTGAATGCCACAACATTTGTTTTCAACAAAACAGATCTCAGTGGAAAATACCACATGCTGGAAGCTTTTTTCAGGCCATGGGCTCATTTGTTTAGTTTCTTTAGTTTTCCTTCTGCATCTGATGCCTCTTTGAACAGTTTCAGAAACACTTCTCGCTGAATCATATCATTCTGCAGAAATGCTGCTTTAATGTCGATTGATCTTCACTCCCATGAATATGTGGCCAAAAGAACAAAAAAGATTTTCCTGATTACTTTGCCAGCTGAGAGCGCCCACCTCTAACATTCACATCACCCAGTCACTCTTCAAAACCCCGAGCAACTAACCTCACTTCATCCCTGTTCATTCCATCTGCAAGGACTCTTTCAGTACAAATCCACCTAAGTGACAAAGCTGGTTGCCCCTTGTCTGGCACTTCAAAGTCTGGAGTTATTGTATCTAACTATGTTTTGCCTCTGATTAGTTTATCCTCAGTTTTATTGGCAGCACCAAAATTTCACGATCATGAGGACGACTTTGAGTTCTGTTCTGAGACTGTTCTGTGGCCTTTATTTAATTGTGTAATCTATTCAAGCTATGTCCTCTACTTGCACTTTTAAATCTGTTGCGACTACTGTTGAGAGATTGTAGATTGCTGCCTTGTACTGTCTGAGGGTCTGTCTTCAGTACGTGAACATTCTCTGATGCATGAGCCACTGCCTGACCCACTGTCAGTTCTTGCAATGTGCTTTCTTACTCTCTATTCTTTTACCCCATTCTGCCAGTCGATGGAGCTAGCTTGGTTGGTCATCATGCTGAACATTCAACCAGTGTTTAAACTTGAGGATCTCTTCATGCATGTCCCACAATTTTCACATCCCTTCAATCACTGAATCTCTCTGAAATATATGTCACCTGAGTACCCACTCTGGGAAATTGGCCCTTGGATGTGATAGCTCTGTTCTGTGTGTCATGATCACTTACATTATCACTATTCAGCCCATGATCTACTGAATTCTGTCCTTCAGGACCTACGTCACAAAATACATGAGCGTTTGAGGTCCAAGGTGTCTCATTTACTTAGTAGCTGCTCAGAGTTCAAGATTTTTAAATTGTTATGATCGGGATGGGAGGAGAGAGCGAATTATCAAGCCCTACTACTCCACAGGCCGTACCATTAATTTAATGTTTAATTTTCTCACCAAAATGACCAATTGTGTACCATACCTCTAGTACCCAGAAGAAAAGAGATTCTGACCAGGCTGCTTTGAAAAACTCAATGGTTAATTTATTTTCAAACAAAACTTCCTTTAACAAGTTGCAAGTATTGGTTAACACAATTGTAATCGGGAAATACAACTATCTATCTCTTAGTAAAGAATTCCCCCAGCGCGCACACAAATAAAGGACAAAAGGCCTCCCTGCAGAGATGGGCTTTGGAGGATGAGCGTTATAAAATAAAGGATAAAGTCCCACAGGGTCTCAACGCTGTCGGCTAGGAGTTCCCTCATGAAGACGGGCCTCTGGTCCTGGTGGATGCCTAGAAATTCTCACCACTGGCCTCATCTTTGCAGGCCCCAATGCAGACCAGTTACACTCAGACGAAGGTCCTCCGGCTACAGGCTGATAGCCGTACACAGTTTTAGGCAAGGTAGAGAGAAGGGAGCCAGTCAAAGTAGCCTTCTTTCCTCAGCTTATTCTCCAACAAGACAGCCTTCAAAACAAGCAGGTTCACAGCTTAAGTTTTTTCCTCTCCCATGTGATTGCCTTTTCATTAATTAAATAGCTTTGCAGTTCAAAACAAACAAACAACTCCTCCTCAAGTACCATGTAGGTCAGGTGATTTCTTGGAAGAGGCCTGCTTGTTTACAGTTCCAAGCTGAACTTATGACCTTTTTAAAAAAAATCCCAGGTTAGCATGCACATGTCCAGATCATGCCAAATCCTTCCATTTTATAAAAGAAAATTTCAGCCTTGAGCGATATGATTCTAACAAACTTAATTCCAATTAATCATGAGGAACGAACCTTAACAGTTAGATTGCCATGTTTGGTAAGGTATGTTTTACCATCATGATCGATTACCCTATTGGGGCCTTTCCGTTCCCTATGATGCTCTATTTTGTAATACAGCAAATCTCCTGTTTTCTGTCTCGGATGGCCTTACTTGATGCCTCAGACCCTTTTGAATTATTTCCGAGACTTCAGTCTACATGAAAGCCCATCTCCCTGTATGTAAAGCATTCATAGGTGAAGGAAAATTTGAATTAGTTTTATTACCTCCTAGAACAGGAGGACTATTATGCAGAACAGAAGGCAATTTTGGAGTGTGCCCATAGACTAATTGATATGGAGTATATTCTCCAACTGTCTGGATTGAATTCTTTGCGTGAACTACCCACACCACGGAGGTTGTCAACTTACACTTTGGTTGATCAGTTACAATTTTATGTAGATTTTCATCGATCACTGCATGATTCTTGTCACAGAATCAATTGCTGAAAGGACTTTGAGCTGTCGGATTCATGATCGTGATGTTTGTTTTCACAGGCCTCTGAACTCATCATTACCCCCTATCAGTCAGAAACCTTGCTGGAGCCTCAAGTCCGGTCCTTGTTCATTTCTCCACAGTTTTGTCTATAATAACCTTTTTGTCCCTACGTTTGTTGTAGAAATATTAAATCAGGTCACCATATGAAATAGGAGCAGAAGTAGGCCATTTGGCCCCTCGAGCCTGCTCTGCCGTTCAATAAGATCATGGCTGATCTGTTTGTTTTTTTGAGTCTACCCCTAATAACTTTTGATTCCCTTGCCTAACAAGAATCTTTCTACCTCTGCCTTAAAAAATATTCAGTGACCCTGCCTCCACTGCCTTCTTAGGCGGAGTTCCAAAGTCGCACAACCCTCAGAGAAAAAAATTCTCCTCATCTATGCCCTGTAAGGGTGACGCCTAATTTTAAAGTAGTGCCCTCTAGTTCTGAATTCACCCACAAGAGGAAACATCCTTTCCATGACTGCCTTGTCAAGATCATTCAGCTTTAGCCTCTTTAATGATTGACACCTTCCCCATGACAGACATCAAGCTAACTGGCCTATAGGTTCCTGTTTCCCCCACCCTTCTTCAATAGAGGTTATATTTGCTACTTTCCAGCCTGATGGAACTTTTCCAGAACCTAGGGAATTTTGGAAAATTAACACCAACATGTCTACTACCTCATTAGCCACCTCTTTTAAGACCCTAGGATGAACTCCATCAGGACCTGGAGACTTGTTGGCCCGCAGCTCCATCAGTTTGCTCAGTACCGCTTCCCTAGTGATTGTAATTTCACCAAGTTCTCCTCCCCCCTCCGCCTCCCGATTTACAGCTATTACTGAAATGTTTCTTGTAGCCTCAATAGTGAAGACAGAAGCAAAATATTTGTTTATTTCACTTGCCATTTCCTTATTATCTGCTATTAACTCCCCATTCTCACTCCCTAGAGGACCAACATTCGTTTTATCTACTCTTCCTGTTTAAATACCTGAAGAAACTCTTGCTATCCATTTTTACATGTCTAGTTAGCTTCCTCTCATAATCCAATTTCTTTTCCCTGATTAACTTTTTAGTTGTTCCTTGTTCTTTATATTCTGACCAATCATCATCTGATCTGCCACTCATCTTTGCGCAATTATATGCTTTTTCCTCAAGTTTGATGCTTTCCCTAACTACTTTAGTTAACGATGGATGGTGGGTGCTCCCTTCAGAATTTTCCTTCATACCAGGCCTATGAAAGGATGTGGCAGCATCCTCTGATTTGCAGCTCTCGCAATTCTCACTAATCTCTTCTGTTAGCCTTGTATGCACTTTATCAACCTTGCCTGCATCTTTTAGCAGGATTTTTTAGTCTTTAACAGGTAGGGTGAGCAAATTGTCCATGTAACTTTAAGACAATTTTATTTTTCCTCTCCCAAAATCTGACTCTCTTGCTCCCTTTGGGAGCTGCAGCCTTCCTTCTGGGCAGGTGGCTGCCCAATCTGATTGTAACCTTTCCACCATTCTTCTGCCCCCATTCCCCACAATGCCGTGGAGGTTTGACCCCATTCGATACTGAACACTGTGTGCACACTCTCCTGTACAGTATCAAGGGCATCTGCTTATTGAGTACCGTGTTTCCCTTTGGCCCCCTAACCCTTATGGGGTGAAGGTGATGTTCTGGGGCAGCCATGAATGGCTCCCCACTTGCCGTGCCTCCCTTCAGCAGAAGTGCGACAAATGCAGCCTGAAGACCCTGCACCCCTTCCAATTCCACCTTAGCCTTCCAACAAGCTGTTAATCAGTTTAAATACTTTAATTAGCCTCAAAAGGGAGGAGAGCGGGATCTCTCTCCCACCATTCCTCCTGCCTGGTGAACATTGCTGGCATCAGGAATACCATGTTGAAACTGACGTGCTAGCTGGAGCTGATATTTTCTAAACACCACACCATCTCACCCCCATCCGCCCGCCTCCCCAATCTGCCTTTCTGTGCAACCTGCAGTGGGTGGGGTGGAATTCAGCTGTGTTCATTTTATAAGATGTACAGAGGTGACAAGCGATTAATGGACCTGATATCGAAGTCATTTCTGCAAAAGCAAAATGATAAGCAATTTGTTGGTGTATTTCAATGATCAATAAACAACTCATATAGCTATAGTAGAGTGAGATCCCTGCTCCAGGTGCTCAGGTGGAGTTGTTCAAAAACACTCCACTCGATTGTGAACACAGAGAACAGCATCTAGCAGAGAACGCTATAACGGGCAAATTTTCACAAAGAGCAAAATGCCAGGCTGCTAAAGAGTTGCCAGAAGTTATTTTGTTTGTGACAAGCATGTTATGACCCTAGTTTAAAAGAAAGCAACGCCGCAATGCCAACAGAAAGAAAACCAATGGACACGATTTTACTTTTTAAAACCTTTACTGGCAAAAGCAACTAAATTTAACATTAAATAATGGGCAGAAGAGATTTCAAATAAAAAGGGAAATTTTACTTTAAATAGCCGAAGCAGCAAACATAGTTACAAACACTCTCATTACCTTCCAAACAAATTTGGCATCACATGCAATCCCACAGTCTTGCCAACTTTGCTGTGTAAGATCTCTACCTTCCACTCAATTGTTTCAGCCCTTGAGTTGCATTCACCAGTAGCTGTATTCCATCCATAGTCCCTGGACACTCTTAACACCTACAAGGCACACGTCCATGAACCTCTCTCTCTCACTCGGCCATGACAATCCTGATGGCACAGAATCCCCAGAGACACTCTTCTCCAACCCCTCTAAACAGCCTGGTTGGCTCTCGTAAACAGCAATCGGTCTTGCCCAATCCACAGTCCCCTGATTTGGTAAAAACAATTATATTTCATAAATTTGTTGTTAAAATTGATGTTCTGACTTAAAGAACTTTTTTAGGCAGCAAGTGGTTAAGGTCTGGAATGCATTGTCTAAGAGTGTGGTGGAGGCAGGTTCAATTGAAGCATTCAAAAGAGAATTAGGCTGTTACCTGGGAAGGAAGAATGTGTAGGGCTATGGGGAGATGGTGAGAGAATGGCACAAGTGAATTGCTCATTCGAAGAGCTGGTGCAGACACAATGGGCTGAATGGTCTCCCCCTGCGCTGTAACAATTCTGATCACCTGATGCCAATTGGTTAACACTCTTGTTGAGAAAAATCAGGTTCTGCTAAGGGGATACAATATCCCAGCCCTGACTGGATAAACTACAGGCCCACTGACTTTCCCAAAATAATTGCCTCATCATGTTTGATGTCAAGTTTCATTTGTGCCTTTTTCATAGAAGATTTACTCAATAACATAGGTATCTCACTAGAGATGACATCAGTACTAATTTAGTACTAACCTCTGAAGAAGGTTCATACGGACTCGAAACACTAACTCTGTTTCTCGCTCCACAGATGCTGTCAGACCTGCTGAGTTTTCCCAGCTTTTTCTGTTTGTTTCAGTACTAATTAAATGGCTTACTCCAGCTATTTACATGGAATTACAACTTTCTTTAGACCCTCAATGTGTGGTGATCAAATCTAAAGCAAGAAGTACTTTTATATTTCTTAACTTTGTGTCAATCCTCTTCAATTTCTACTGGTTTTATGGTTCAGACTCCTAGGACATTGGATGGTAATCATACCCCTGCAATTTAGAATTGCTTTCTGTCATTTTTCACAGTAGCTACTGGGATTGTAGTTTTCTGCCTGGAAACATTTTTGTTAGCTTCTAACCTTCATTTAGGCAACCATAATCTGCTATCATGTTCTATTTCAGTTGCTGAAGGATAGAACAGGAACCAATCTTTGTACACTTATATATTTATTTAGAGTTACACATCTCAAGCATGCACCTAATCCAACAGTCACAGTTTTATCGGGGCTGAAGTGAATTCCAGTTAACGCCCACCGTAATTAAAAACACAATTCACATTCAATTAACATTGCCACGTCAGTAATATCTCCCCTGCATTGTCATATGCCAGTAACACCTGTATTGTAACCACTACACTGCCTTACATATAACATAATTCAGTTAATAGGGCGGTGATATTGTTTGTTGGCTTCATGTTGTAGGTTTCTGATTCTGCTGGGGTAAAGCAGCCTGTTATAGAAATGTATATAGAAACTGAAGGAAAGGAAGAACCTGTATTTATATAGCATCTTGCATGACTGCAGGATGTTCCAAAGTGCTTTCCAGCAAATGTGGTATTTTTTAAAGTGTCGTCATTGTTGTATTATGGGAAACATATCAGCCAGTTGCACTCAGCAAGGTCCCATTATCAACAGTGTGATAAATGATCAAATAATCTGATTTAATATTGTTGATTGATGGATGACTATTGGCCTGGACACTGGAGGGAACTGTCCTTTTGTTTGAATAATGTCGTGGGATCATTTATGCTCACCCAAGAGGGCAGATTGGGCCCCGGTTTAACATCGCACCTGGAAATGGCACGTCCAACAGTGCAGCACTGTTTCCGTACTCCATTGAGCACAGAAGGCCAGGGTGTGAACATTACTCGCCCGCATTCTGGATTACAGAAGTACCAAATGTAAAACTGCTTTGAGACCGTGATCAATATGTGAAACAGGGGACTGACTTGATGTAGGCTCCATCCTTGGAGTAATTCTTGTGATCATTTTCAGGTTGAAATAATGGTTTAATACATTGTGATTGTTTAGTTGAAATGGATTGGACAGCAGCCTGTTGTGGGGTACTGTTTGAATGCAAGATGTATTATCTATATTTGTAACCTGATCCTTCTGTTTCAAATATGCACACAGGCAGCTCCCACTTGACAGGTTAGTCCCTTTTGGATCATTTATTACTATGAAGCTTTACAACCAAATGTCATGTGTAAATGCTTTAATCCTATTAGAATGTCCATGAAAGCAAAATGAACTTGGTGCCTGAGAGTGTCAGTGTGTAATTGCCCAGCCGTGTCTTGCTGTTGCAAGATGCTCAGTAATGCTTGGTGTGTCTGTTCAGGTACACGTACAAAATAAGTTGACTAGTTGCTCAGCAACCAGGAAAAAAGGGTGGTTGATGCACTGCAGTGGTTGTGTTCTGATTATAGTGTACTGCTCTCGCCTGTACAATTCAAGAGCCTTTTATTTTCTCTGTGCTGACATGGTTCTAGATGATTTCTGGAAGTAGGTGGTGGGAAGTGTTAATTAGATTGTCTAGTGTGAATGTTAAATATTAAATATTCAGCTGACTGCACGTAATGAAATGTGGCTGGTGCATCCAGGCAGTCCAAAGGCTGCCCTGCAATCAAACTGAGAGATTTATAATTGATTTGAAGGAACAATAATTCTGGCTGACGCAAACCGCCTCTATTAATGAGGCATTTAATCCTGTTCATGAATGAGTTTGCTACCCTGTTCCACATGTTGATGGTATCTCAAGATTTTTATTAACCTTTAAGGTTTTGTAATGTATTTGAGCATGTCTTCGATGAATAGTAAATGTTTAAAGGGGCATTCTGTTCAATTCAAAACTAGATTGACTTGGTTTACAATTCCATTGTTGGCAAGATATGCAAAAGTACATTTCGGTACAGTTAAAAAAGCCTATGGGATGGGCCCGTAGTGAGCAAGATGTTGGTATTAATCCTTGTTGAGTTTCAGGTATAAATTGGTGCCTGTATATGCAGGTTTTTTGTTTTCATAAACAGTTGAAAAAACATTAAGCATTTCAAAGACCAAATTCAAAATTAAGAGCGTATCAGGTTATGGAAATGAAATGGGAATAAATTGTAAATTCATAGAGCCATCAAAGTTCTGCGGTGATGAGGTCACAGAGTACAGCATTAGAACATGCTGGTTCTAACCAAACAATTAGAAGCTTTGTGTGGCCCATGGATACTCATAGGCCATACCCGCCTGGCATGGTATGGATGAACAACCATTTTTTATTTGTCTATTCATTAGTTACCTAAAAACCAAAGGGTCAGTGTATAGAATACCTCTCAGAATGAGGAGAAGTATGACGGTCAACATTTTGGATTATAAACATACAAAGTAGGAGCAGAAGAAGGCCATTCAGGCCCTTGAGCCTGCTCTGCCTTTCAGTGAGATAATGGCTGATCTTATTGTGGCCTGAACTCAATATTCCTTTCTACCCCCTATACCGTTTAAATCTTTGTCATACTTCAGACAAAGGGTCTCCTGCTTCTCTCTCAGAAGCTGATGGATCTGCTGTGCATTTTCAGTGGTTCCTGTTTTTACTATAGATTTCCAGCGCACATGTTTTATGCCCTGTGATGTCTACCTCTCAGTTGCTTTAAGGATGCCCTCTGGGTTGCAGATTATCATGCAAGAACAGAAAAGTAGGGAGGAAGCTGCCTTGTTTAAAAAAAACTGTCTTTCTTGCTGATTGAGTGATGATGGGTGTCCTTTGACCTTGTTCTGTACCATGCCTGACGGAATGATAATGCAGGGCACATTGCTTCACAATTCATAAATTATTGAAACCTATAATTCATTTAGGACAAGATGTGTTGTTTATTCATGTGGGAGTTCAGACAGAGGTCAGCTAAGTCAAACCTTCCTTTCATGGTACTTTCCATTATCTAACGAATTGCACTTCACAATACCCTCTACCCATCCATCAGCTAGCTGTGGAAACTAGGAATGATCATAGTACCCCATTTACTTGTCTTAGACATTCCTGCCAGTTGTCAGTTATTTTGGACGGAGATTGTGTTTGTCCATGATTGCACATCTTTGCGGGAAGCGCCTGACTCTGCCCCTCCTACCTCAACACCTCCTGCCTCCGGTGCTGCCATCCCTACCTCTTGCCGCCCCTCCCAGCTTCAATCTGATGATGCTATTGTAAGGGATGTGAGTCTTCAGCATTGTTCTCATGATAGATTGGCAAGATTGGAAATTTCAGCCGCAGCATGCAGGAGGAGTTTCATTCCCTAGAGCAGAATCATCATTCGGTGGGGACAGAGGGCAGCTGTGCGGTGGGTGAAGGTCAGAGGGTACCATTGTGCAATAGTAACAGTGACCAATATCCTCACAGTGACCAATCTGTAAGGAATGAGGGAATTCCTGCAATATTGTTCAGCTGTACAAGCATTGGAGTATTAGAAACACCTCCAGCTTAAGTTATGGCAGACCTGAGCCCCGCTGCCCCTCCAGATTCACGGCTGTTCCTGAGTGGTAAACCTTTTGAAACTTGCTAGGTTTCCAGGTTGGCATGTTTTTTTACACCCTGTGAACCCTAGAGATTCAGTGTGTCTCTCAGTGAGCACCAGAGGTCATTTCTTTGTCTGTATAATTATAAATGCGCTTTTGATTTACTGTAGTTACTGAGTATGCTCAGTTTTTTTTTAAAAACAGACAGCTACTTTGCCCCTTCCCTCACTGGCCCACCTGCCCCTTTCCCCTCTCACAGTGAGAGATCAAGGTGGGGGGAGTGGGAAGGTCAGGGAGTGAGAGGGGCAGAAAATGGGGGGGACTGGGAGGGAAACACTGAGTGGGAGTGTTGGTGGGTGGGAAGGGACAAGTGGGAGGCGGGTAGCAGCAAGTTGAAGGTAAGTAGAAAGAGGTTTCAAATACAGATCTTGAACTTAACCTACCCTTATTACATAGTTTCCTATGGGAAAGTGATTTTCGTTTAGCATGCCATATTTTAGGAACACGTGGGGTGCTAAAAGGTAGCTGCATTGCATAATGAATACAGGTCACTTGGCATCTGTGAAGAGTAGACAGCTGATAATTTGTGCCTGTACGCTTGCCGTAAATCTGAAACATTGCCTCTTTAAGCAGATGCTGACTTGAACTGCCTTTTCTGTTTTTACTCCAGCATTCTAACATTTTTTTACTTTTCTCACAGTAGTCATTTTAGTGGGAGGCTGGCTTTTCACATTGAAAGATATTGAGGTCTTTAAACTTTGTGAACTGCAGTGACTATGATGGTATCGCATTTGCAAAGAAAGGTGTGGCTAACTGTGCTCCTCTTCAGGTTGAACTTGCAATGCAGTCTGTAAGGGACTCAGTGCCTTCTTTCCCTTGGTGATGTTTCCTTTGGATATATCACAAATTTTTCCTTGTGGCCGATTAATTTGCTCAGTGTGTTGTGGATGTTTTCTAAGTTAATGCATGGAGTTGCCTCCTTGTCCCTTTAAGGGAACATAGGTTTTTTTCCCCATTGCACTTTTCATTTTCCTTCTTCTTATCCAGCATCTCCAAGATGAGTTTGTCCCTTTGCTCCTGCCGGTCGGCATAGAGTTGCTCCATGAATGAGAAATTCAGCATCAGCTCACATTCTGATTTCAGTCTGCAAAACTGAGTTAGGTTTTTCACAACTGTTTGTTCACCAAGCTTTCAGGAGTTTGGAATGCAACTCAGAAAAATTTTTAGTGACAGTGCAGAAATCAGTGGTATGGCCAGTTTGGGACTAAGATATGCACTGTTAATTGCTCAACTTTGGGATATGAATCTACATGAAAAGGTTCAGACAAAAGTGACCAGGGCGTTTCTAGTTTCAGGGAGAAAGTCTGAAGCATCTAATACAAAAGTATAATATTGCAGATGCTAGAAATCTGAAATAAAAACAGGAAATGCTGGAAATACTCAGGTTTGGCAGCATCTGAGCATAGATAATGTTTTGACGTTAACTCTGTTTCTCTCTGCACAGATGCTGCCAGAGCTACTGAGTATTTCTAGAACTTTCTGCCTTTTTTTTTGGAGCAACAATACCTATTTGTTGGGGAGAGAATTCAAGGGAGACCTGCTATACATTTTTAAATGGATAAAAATGTAAGTCAGTTGTTTAGCTTGGATGCAAAAGTAGAGGTACAAGATTAATAAAATGTCTAGCAAACTACTGAGTTATAAACAACTGCCTTCAAGTTCAGAAATGAGAAAATCACACTTTTGTGGGAGCACCGTCACACTTGCATGGCAGTGATTCACTGAGAAGCCTCGCCTCAGGGAAACATGGGATGGCAATAAATGCCAACCTTGTCAACGTCACATACATCCCGAGAAGAAATAGATATTTTAAAAAAAACTTCAGTATTCTTAGGTATAAAAAAATTTAGCCTGTGCAGCCTCTCTTGGTAGCTCAGTGTTTTATGTCAGTCTCAGATGGCCAAATTCTGCTCCTTTTCCAGTGTTGTAATGGCAACTGCAGTACTCAGAGGGCACTGAACCAGTACCCTATTATGGGCTCAGTATCACACTCCAATTTTTGTGATTTATTCCATGTGTTATATATCTCAGTTGTTTTTACATTATTTACCTTTTTTAAAAATTTATTATTTCATGGGATGTAGGCACCACTGGCAAGGCCAGCATTCCTTGCCCATCCCTAATTTCCCTTTAACTGAATTGCTTACGAGGCCATTTCTGAGGGTAGTTAAGAGTCAATCATGTTGCTGTGGACCTGGAGTCGCATGTAGGCAAGGATGTAGGGTAAGGATGGTCGATTTCCTTCTCTGAAGGGCATTAGCGAACCAGATGGGTTTTTGCGACAATCACTGATAGTTTCATAGTCACCATTATAAATTCCAGATTTTATTGATTTTAAATTCCACAAGCTTCCATGGTAGGATTTGAACCCATGTTACCAAAGCATTTTCCTGGGCCTCTGGATTACTGGTCCAGTGACATTACCACTAAGTCACCATCTCCCCTCTTTCTCCTGCTGCACAAGTGCCCACCATTACCATCAAATCCTTGTAGACAAATGGCATTTTATATATTTTTCTATTCATTCTTGGAATCTGAGTGGCGCAGGCAAAGACACTATTTATTGTGTATCACTAATTGCTCTTGAGAGGGTGGTGGTGAGCTGCCTTCTTGAACTGCTGCAGTCCATGTAGGCGGGTGTGAATGGGACTTGGTGCAAGTTAGGATGTGGGCAGCAGAGTTTGGATGAGTTCAAGATTATGATATAAGTTTATAGTATAAGCCTGGTTATAGCCCTTTTAATATCTTGTGGGGTCTTTCTGCAAATTACAAATAAATCTGATGGAAGCGGTAAGCCTATCTGCATTGGTTTTGTGAAATTGCTATTCTGGTGTGAATACAAGAGTAAAGTCTGGATCGAAAGCTGTGTATTGAGAGCTCTATCCTGTTGTGCACTCCCATCTGGTGACAATCTGAATAGATGGAAACGTTACTCCTTTTAAGTTTCCTGTATGACCTTGAGTATTCAATCAAAGCACTTAAAAAGGACCCGAATGCTCCTCGCACTGTTAGTGATTTACCAATTAAATTTCAAATAAAAATAATTAACGTGTATATGTCAAACTGGCAATAGAATGTTAGACATAAGCAATTGGCTCTCCTCAGGCAATTGCTGCACCCAATTCTTTTTATTATTTTAACTTTCAACTTTTAGATTCAGTTAAAACCATCTTATTGCAATTGCTGCTGGATCAAGAGGCAATGTACAGAAGGGTAAAGCCAATCATTATGAACATAGGAGTATAGGGCAGCCAGTTCATCAAGCCTGTCCTACCATCAGTTCGATGACAACTCATCTGCACTTTGACTTTGTCAACTTGGCTTTCCTCCATATCCCTTGATACCCTGGTCAACAACTTTGACTACGCTTCAAAGTAACTTATTGCTATGCAGTGTTTTAGATCTCTTGAGGATGTGAAAGATGCTATTTAAATGCAAGTTTTAAAAAGTCTCTTCCGTAAGGACTCCCTGCCTAACGTTGTCATGGACAAGGGATGGAAATATCGCTGTTATTTAATTGAAAAGACTGTTGTTCATTCTAGAAGAAGGCCTGATGGTGTTAGTCCTTATGTAAATAGCAGTTGACCTGCAGTCTCTCCGTGTTCCTCTGCACCTCCTACCGTCCCCCTTGGTCCTGACCTGAGCACTACTGATGTTCTGATGTTTGCTTTTTGAATTTGGAACTTCGTCAATTTTTTTATTCATCCACTGAGTGTGGGAGATGCTGGCTAGACCAGCATTTATTGCCCATCCCTAGTTGCCCTTGAGAAAGTTGAGATGAGCTGCCTCCATGAACTGCTGCAGTCCATGTGGTGTAGGTACATCTATGGTGCTGTTAAGAAGGGAGTTCCAGGAATTTTACCCAGTGGCAATGAAGGAATGGCGATATAGCTCCAGGTCAGGATGGTATGTGGCTTAGAGGGAAATTGGAGGTGGTGGTGTTCTTAAGCATCTGCTGCTCTTGTCCTTCTTGGTGGTAGAGGTCCCAGGTTTGGAAGGTGCTGTTGAAGGAGCCTTTTTTAGTTGCTGCAGTGCATCTTGTAGATAGTACACACTGCTGCCACTATGCGTTGGTGGTGGAGGGAGTGATGTTGAAGGTGATGGTTGGGGTGCTAGTCAAGCGGGCTGCTTTGTCCTGGATGGTGTCAAGCTCCTTGCATGCTGTTGGAGCTGCACTCATCCAGGCAAATGAAGAGTATTCCATCACACTCCTGACTTGTGCCTTGTAGATGGTGGACAAGCTTTGGAAAAGCAGGAAATGAGTTACTCACCACGGAATTCCTAGCCTCTGACCTGCTCTTGTGGCCACAGTATTTATATGTCTGGGCCATGTTCTGAATTGGATGCCTGCAATGTTCTGAATTTGCTGGATGACGCTTGGCTGTACCACGATTGCTGCAAAAAGACTACATTAATCTAAAGTCACAGTGATGGAACAGCCTCTGTACAGTCTGGCCTGGAAAGCTGAACAGCTGAATCCAGCAGCAGAAATACTTAGGTGCACAATTGAAAAATAAGTTGGCTGGAGCTTCAAGACTGCAGGACACTGGAAGCTTGCAGTTGGATCCTATCTGCGGACTGTGCTTTGGACCGTGCTGCTCTGGGGCATGCAAGTTCAAGTGAGGATTGTGATAGTGGTGAAGTATAAATGTCACAGGGCAATAGTCTTAGAGTTGGAAGTAGATGTTGATGGTCTGGAATCGTGATAAAAATCTCAGCTTGGAGTTACCCAGAGTGCCATTAAGTTCAGCCTGGAACGAAAGGCGTACATATGCTGGTGAAAGCTGAACAAGGATGGCTAATATTTGACTGTATGCAGACAGCTGGATTGTACAACAGTATGATGTCTGACCCTCTGGCTATTGAGGTACAGTTCTTTAGTGGAATGAATCACTCTGAGCATTTATGTGGGACATTTTCATTTTAGAGAGAGCTGTATGAAATCTATTAGTGATAATGGGATTTACAGAATTGGCCTTTTAACATATCTAGTGCTGTGCTGGCAGTCTGCTTTGCCAGATTGCTGCCTGATCTTACTGCCAGCCTTTCTTTCTCTCGCAGTGATTCATACAACAGTTTAGCAGCCCTTTATTCTGGAATGGTGGGAAATTTCTTTGAAACTGGCCTCTGCTTCTGCTAGGAGGTTTGTTTTGTATTTGAAAGTGAAGCCTCGAATATTTGTACTGAACGGAATATTGTTGAGGAAGTGAATACGTTGCAGTAATTAGCAGCAGCACTCTGGGGGCAAGCAAAGATGGACCCCCTGCAGTTCTCAATATCGAGGTAAAAGTGGTTTCCTTGCACAATAAATTCATCCAAACCTGCCTTTGTACAGTTGGAGAGAATGGAAAGTTTGCCTCCACAGGATACCCTTTGTAAACATTCAGTGTATTTCTCCTAACCATTAATGCTGTGTTTACCCTATTATTTCTGTCTGTCCACGTGTGTTTGGCCTTGGCTTGGAGATTATGTACATGTCCTGTTACTATTTAATCATTTGTCTTCCGAGGCTGCTTCTGTTTTACCCTTTGACGGAAGCTTCTCTTTCACGTATGCTAGGAGACTGTTTACACAAAGACATGCATTTAATATAGCAGTTTTTACAATTTCTGGACATCCCAAGGTGTTTTCCATCCAATGGAGTATTTTGAAGTACACTCACTGATGGCAGCCTATTTGCTCACAGCAGGATGTGGTAAAGAGGTGTACTTCAGGTGTTAATTGGGGGGTAAATATTCCTGACCAGCACTCCCTCAGTACTGCACTGGTGTATCACCCAAGATGACATTCTCACATTTCTGGAGTGGGGCATGCATTCTCAATCTTCTGACTGGCAGTTGAGAGTGCTACCAACTGAGCTATGGCTGACACTTGAGGCTAGTCAATCTGCTAGCTCAACAAAACTGCTACATCTAATCCTTTATACATTAAGGATGCTAAGCTCAGCTAATGATTAGATTTTAAAAATTATAGCATGTTGAATACGATGATCAGAATCATGAGCAATGACGTATTGTTTCTGGGGGGAGAGATTATGGAAAAAGTAGAAATCAGGCAAGTGCATAATTAGGTTGTCTTCAGATTTTGTCAATTTAATATTTGTAGGCCCTTAGGCTATTTAATGGGAGGTGGTATTCTGCATTTCTGGTGTAAACTCCAGTCTGTACAGCTCACAGCTGTGGTTTCTGGATTGGGTTCTTCAGCCCCAGGAACTACCACAGACAATGAGCTGAATACTATAACCTCCTTCTGTGTTATTATGACACTGATATTTACTGGCCTTTGGATAACGGAAATGATGGGAGGAAGCAGTGAACTCATTAGACAGTTTGGGGATATTGCACTCTGAGACATCACTGTAAGGCAGCTGTTCAATTTGGGGAGCTGGGTTAAAACACTGGGACACTGATGAATAAACACATCTCTCTTTGCTTATGGATGGGAAAATATTGTACATTTGTAAGCACAGGGACCGGCTTTGACATTGGCAACCAGTTTGTAATGCATTCAATTGACAAATCGTATTTAACCTATTTCTGATTGGTTGAATGTGTTTGGAGCCATTGAGATCAGTTCCTTTTGTGTAGTTATGAAGGTTGAGTTTTATTTCGATTGAGACAGAGTTGTAATTAGTGCACAAAACTTGCTTTTTGATAAGAAGTACACTCTTAGCTCATTGGTTAAAATTCACCCTGTACTGTTGGATTTTAATAGAGATCTGCAACTAAACGTTCTTGTGTACTTTGTTGTGATGAGCCATGCCCGGAAGGACTATGTCTGATATTTGGTCTGATTGCGGTTTCAGTCTTGTCTTTATACTGTCTTTGGTACTACTGAAGCCTTAGAGTCGGGAAAGGAAGGTGAAGTGTGATGCACTGGGGCATTGAAGCCTGTGTTCCTGAATAGAAGTGGTACAGTTCTGAATGTTAGCCCTGGCTTGGTGTAGTGTACTTTCTTGGCGTCTGAAAGTTGAGGGTCGAAGTTCCATTATAGGACTTGAGCACACAATCTAACAGACTCTTCATGCAGAACTGAGGGATTTTGAACTGTTGGTGGTGCTGTCCTCCGAATGAAATATTAAGCTGTGATTCCATCTGCCCTTTCGGTTGGACACAAAAGATCCCGTGGCAGTAATTGTAGAAAAGCAGTGGCGTTCTCCTTGGTCAACATCTAACGATCAACCAAAACTAGCCATGCGTCTTGTTGTTTGGCAATCTGTTTATGTAGAAATTGGTTGCTGTGTTACCCTACAAAACACCAGGAACTACACTTCGAAAGTAGTTATTGTGATGCAGTTTGGATTGTTCGAAGGATATAAATGCAAGATTGTTTCCTTCCTCAAAGATGAGTGATTGTAGATTTGCAGCTCCCATAATCCCATACTAAGAGCTGTTTGTAGTAGAGCTGGACATGGAAGTGCCTCATTTTCTTTCCTCCTTATCTCAACTTATTGACTTGGGCACAGTTCCATTGGTGTTGGTTTCCCATAGTACTTTTTGAAGTGACCATACTTTGTATGTGAATTGTACAGTGTGTTGGCATGCTATTCAACTGCAGAAGGTTTAACAGCCAAACCTATTTTCTGTCCTTTCCTGACTCCATCTTCTCTTGATATCCTTATCTGCGGATTTATTATTAGGAGTTGCCGGTTAGCGAACCAGCTTGTGCACCTCTGGTATTTTCCCCCCACAACTCTGGAGTACTGAGCTCATTTGTAGCTTCCCACCTGGAGTCTGAGCAAACAGTTTTTAGTGCAATTTATGCTGTAAAATCTGAACCAAATGCAGAAAGTGTCAGAAATACATAACGAGCCTATTGGGCTTCGTTTAAAAAAAAAAAGGGACAATTTAATGTTTCAGGGTTCGATCCTTCGTCAGGTTGTGGTGAATGCTCAGTACCTGGAATAGTAACGTCTCCCCTCTACAAATGCTGATGGAACTGTTGTGCATCTCCTGGATCTTCTGCTGAGGTTTTCTGTGATGTGCTATAATGATCAAGAGTGAAATATAGAAGGTTGTAGGATGATGCCAAATTTTTTTCGATTTTGAAAGGAATTGACAGGGTAGGTAGAGAGAAATATTTTTACTGATGCAGCAGTCTAGAACAATGGGACATAACCTTAAAAGGGGAGCTTTCAAGGGAGAAGTTAGTAAACACTTTTTCAGGCAAAGGGAGAGTTTCACACTTTCACCATTCTTTGTGTGACGAAGTGTTTCCTAACTGCCCCTAAATGATTTTAAGGTTATGCCTCCTTGTCTGTGACTAAAAAGAAAGTTTCTCTCTCTAAATAGAAGCCTAATTTATATAATCACTCATAACCTAGAGTCCTGGTAACATTTTGGTGAATCTGAGCTGCATTCTTTTCAAAGTCAGTTTGTAAGGTAAGGTGCCCAGAACTCTACACAATACAGGCACTCCAAGTGTGGCCTAATAAGGCTTTGTATAGTTGTAGCAAAACTTCCTTCTCCTTTATATTCGAGCCATCCAGCTTTAATGGCTAACACTGTATTCAGCTTTTTGATTATTTCTTGTACCTATTACATTTTAGTGTGTACATGGACCCCTTAGTCTCTTTGGACTTCCACCAATCCTAACTTTTCACTATTTAGATTAACTATTAATAATAGATTCACTATTTAACACTGGGATCTTTCCCTTTTTTTGGTTCAAAATGGATGACGTCACACTTGTGTTGAAATCCATCAGCCACAGTTTTGTCCACTCACTTGATTTATCAATATCGAGAGAGCGGTCTGTGCACTGGATGCAGCTAACATAGAGGTGTATTCTGACAACATCTTCATAGCAGTCTGCAATGCCATTAAAGAGGTTGGTTCTAAATTTTGTATCTCACTGCTGCTAACAGTTTAATTTCATTAAGCTTCTCGCCCAAGGACCTAATTTTTTTGTTTGTAATAAGGGATGGGAGAAACAAGATGCCTAGCTGTGAGGAAAGAGGGTTACATGGAAGAGTACTGTGCTGCAAGAGGCTAGGTTATAGTGGATAGCTTGTACTCTGGGTGGCAGAGGAAATCATTGAAATCGTATTGCAATTTCTTTAATACATTAAGGCTCTATTAGAATGCACTAACACAATAAAATGTAGCCAATAACACAAGTTTATTTAAATGATTATACTACGATGGCTCCCAAGGGGAATAAAAACAAGGCCTTCCTTTGAATCACTTCCTCTGCACTTCCGAACACTCAGTCCAATCGTTTGTTGTGGGATGTAAAACTCACATGCTTGCCTTCTCTATGCAGCTTCCGTCTGCATTTAGTAATGAAAAGCTGGGCCTCTGAGGGAGGACCCTGCTTAAACACTTAGCGCAAATCTACGATGAGATCTTTGCTGATATTACAGTGTTGGTGGAACCATGATTGTGATGTCGGGATTTGGTTCCCTTTTAATTGCGCACGAGGGCAGTCAATACTGTCAAATATTTCCATATGCATCATACAACGCTGAAACCATTTTTTTCTTCAGATTGCTTGCAATATTTGGTATTGCTTGCAATATTGGTTGCTGCATTTCAAGTGGCCCTCTAATGCACTGATGGAATTCTTAATCGTGTTTCTACTTGTATGCTGTCAAACAATTTCTTGTATGCTTCAAGCATACTCCCAGCCACCCATTGTTCTCGATTTCACCCTATCCCACCTACTCTCCCATCCCCCCACTGTTTCCCTCCCAGAATGTTCGCACAGCTTGGTTCTGTGTACTAACCACTTCACTGTTATACTAGTTCTATCTTGTTTTTGTATTCTTGCATGGAATCCATGCTACGAAATCCAGTTCAGATCAGGGAATATAAAGATTTTCCAGTGGGTACACAGGTTTGGTGCAAAATCATGCAGTAATTTTGCTGCAATAAACTGACATTGTCACTGAAGCCAGAGAGATTGCTAATGTGTGGTAATGTCACACTGCTGCTGTAGCATGTACTTTTTTGACAAAACATGTTTGAGAGACAGAGTTAAGAGAGCTTTATCTGCATTTCAGTTATTCTGCGCTTAACGTGGGGACCCTGGAGTAGTGTATAGAGTTCTACCATTTTCTAAACAAGGCTTCAGAGTGCTTGACATCAAAACGGAGTGGAAATTGTCCTGACTTTCATCTCAGATTTCATCATTAAGCCCCGAGGTGAAATCTTCCTCCTCGCCCCCTGAACAACTTGGTGTTGTTGTAACACTGCAGAAGTGATTTTCTGTGACTCATTGTTGTCTCAGACTGCCTCTGAGACAAGAAGCTTAGAGTTCAAGTCCCACTCCAGGATTTTTACCCATAAATTTAGACTGACATTCTAGTGCAGTACTGAGGGAGTACAACAGCACAAGACTGATTTTGGGTGTGATGTTAAAACGCAGCCTCTCAGATGATGTAAGAGATTGCGTAGCAATATTTTGAAACTCTTTCCAGTTATCAACAGTCACAGATTGCAACTCTTTCGAGTACAATCACAGTTCTTGGTTTCCGGGAGTGGGACATGAACCCACAACCCTCTGATTCAAAGGCGAGGGTGCTATGAACTGAGCCACAGCTGACACCTCACCTCTTTCGAGTTATCAACAGTCACAGTTTGCAACTCTTTCGAGTACAATCACAGTTCTTGGTTTCCGGGAGTGGGACATGAACCCACAACCCTCTGATTCAAAGGCGAGGGTGCTATGAACTGAGCCACAGCTGACACCTCAGCAATATTTTGAAGACGAACAGCGTGGTTGCCCTTGCCAATAGAGTGTCTCAAATGACATCACTTCAGATTATTTGGTCATTATCTCATTGCTGTTTGTGGGAGTTTGCTGTGTGCAAATGGACTTCTGCGTTTCCTATATTACAGTAACTACACTTACTTCATTGGCTGTAAGATGCTCAGGGGACACCCTGAGGTTTTAATAGATGCCAAATAAATGCGGTTTGTTCTTTGTTTTGTGGCTGGCCAGAGACTGAAACACAATACCCACCCTGTTTATCTAGGCATCAGCCTTGACTGAACCTGCAAATACAGATATCACCTCATCAATACTGCAGAAAAAATTTAAATTGCAACAGTAAACTGGCCGGTACCTTACAGGATCACGGGTCAAGACCCTAAGGACCTCTGCTGTTGCCATGGCTTACTCAACTGCAGAATATTACACATCAGTATGGTACCAATCTGCCCACACAACCTAACGATGTGCAACTTAACAATGCGCGTCATCACAAGTGTCAGTGTATCAGCAATTACATTGTCAAGGTCCAGTAATAATCATCTTGACTGGTACTTACATTGTATAGCAGTTACATTGTTAAGACAAATGCATTGTTAAAACAAATGATGGGCATTGGCTCACCCATAAATGGGTACAGCTGTAACACTGCAGTGGGGGAAGGAACGGGCGTCTGTTGCTCTGTTGAGCTGGCTGAAGAATAAACCTGCTTGAGTTAAAAGACCAGCTTCAGACTCATTCTTCCTTTATATTTAATTATTAGAGTTAACACAGGTACCCTTTGACCAACTCACCTCCCCTGGCTCCCAGTGTTGAGCATCAGGAGGGTAATTGTAACAGCCAAGCTACTGCGAACGGTCTACTCCAACCCAAGCCTGTACTTATTCAAAGATCTCCTCAATCCACCAGCAGTATGCCTTCCCTCGTGCCACCCCATATAGTTAAACCCATCATGTCGAGGAGTAACAGCTGAGGACATATGGCAGGAGGAGTGGCATGGGAAAACATTCACCAGAAACTACTTTCTCATCGTAGACACTACTACTTGCCCACCTGCCTTTGACTGTCTATGGCAACAGTGGGCCCTTTTAAACTGTTTCCGGACTAGCCAAGGCCTCTATGCGGCCACCCAGCATTAGTGGGGTTGCCAAGACCATCCAGGCTACAGACGTGGTGCAGTCCAAACAATGATTCATATTGTCAAGAAATGTCTGTTGACTAAACTTGGAGGTGGGATTAAAGCCACTTACAAGGCTATTGCTTGGCTCTATAACTATAACACTAAATAAATAAATCCATTTCTGTTTTTCTGCCTTTGTCTTTCTGGATGTATTCCCCACACCATTCCACCTTATTAAGTTACCTTCATAACCCGGGCAAGCTACTGGAGATTCTGCAGGTTTTTTCTACACAATTTGCCATAAAAGCCTAACTGAATTCCTGGAAAGAATTGATTTTGTTTTTTTATCATGCCTTTCACATCCTTGGAAAGCAAGTCCTTCATAACCTCTGGATTGCAAAAGTTCTCATTTCAAGCTAATTTAAGACTTAACATAAGAAAGGTAGTGTGGAATTTCACCACTGTGCTCAGTGGGCCAGTACACACTTTCAAAAGTAAATATCAGCTTGGCCATTAAGACTTATTCTGGAGTATGGGAATCTGCAGCGTGTACTTTAAAATTTAACCAAAACCCCTCTTGCAGCCTCCACCCTTCAAACAAACATCAGAAATTCTCTATTATGTCTTCAGTGAATGCAGAAACCTGAAAGGAGTCCTCAGAGTGTGACTTATTCCCCCTCTCAGAAGAGGAATCTGGAGAGATATAGAAGTACTTGGACTTAAGCAGTGGAATAAGTTCAAAGTAAAACTTGAAACATACCATGTCCCTTCATCTCTGTGTGTTAGGAGGCGTTACTGTTGTATTGGCAGTTAGTATGTCTCTAGCCCTTTTCATTAGTGGTTTTGAAGACTCAAAAGACCGGGTTCAGCCTAACCAGATCAGACCCTGCACTGTACCTACTCCGCTTGCTATGTACACATGATACCCAGAAACGTGTAGGCTAGCAACTCTTTCTATTTGAAGCAAGGTGATGCAGCCCAGCTTCATAGTCAACACAAGTGCAGAATGCCTTTAGAGCACTTGCTAACTAACTCAAATGGGTTACATATAGATTGTGCATTGAGTTGGGGAACTGCTTTGAGTTTGGAGCCCTTTTTATAACATTACTTTATCTCTAACTCATAAGAGAACCGCTCTCCCCATCCCAGAGCTGGTGGCCCTAACTTGATGAGATGGCTTAGATGACGTGCGTCTTATTGTACTAGATGACACTAGTTAAATTAGCACCATGGGTGTGAATATGGGACATTCATCTGGAGATCCTTGGGGAAACCATTCACCTGTTTAAATATATGTAGTCTTGTACTATATCTGATCATATTCAGAAGCAACTAGAGAATAATTAGAGGACAATTTTATCCCATCACCATGAATTAGAGACTTTTTGGTCCTGCCTGAATCATAATCTGCCAGTCCTCTGAGTTAAGTTGTTCTAAAACTTAAAATTTGTGATCTGTCCTTGAAAAAAATCCACTACTCTGCGGATGAGAGCCTTGTTGAACATACTTGAAATTTGGTTCTTGGAAGTATCATGTGTTTGATAAACTGTACATGGTGTGTTGGTATTGCTCTGGACTGATAACTAGAGATGTGAGTGTAGAGTTGAATTGAGCTTTCCAGTTTTCCTCTTCTATTTCCAACATGCCTCTGGGCCCCAGGTGAGGTTGTAGTGATTGGTGTTGGTTGCCAACGCTCCATGGTGTAACTAGCGTGTGCATTGTGGTAAATATAGGTTCTGTACAAATGTTATTATGAGCTGGAATTGGGTTGACGATCTGCATGAGATGATAAAGAAGTGGAATTCCTTTTTTAAAAAATCTGCTTTACCCCCTTTGCTGAGTTAACTCTATTATCTCACTCTGTAATTGTTCATCTATGAGCCAAGATATTGAGTGCCAACGGGAGGTTAAATTGGGTGATGTATCAGAGGCAACCCTTCACCTGTCATCACCAAGCTCTCTCATGCAAGGATGCGTTTTCAGCAGGGATTACTTGATAGTAATTTATGTGGGAATCCTGTTTAATATTTTTTTCAGAGCTTGTGGGCACGAAGATCAGTTGTACTCTGTACAGTTTTGGTGTCGTTGTCTGAGGAAGGATATAATTGCCTTAAAGTGTGTGCAACAAAGGTTCACCAGATTGACCCCTGGGCTGAGAGGACTGTCCTATTGAGAGCGATCAAATGAACTTGGCCTGTGTTTTCTGGAGTTTAGAAGAATGAGAGGCCATCTCATTGAAATATATAAAATTCTTGAGAGGTTGACATTGATAGATGCTGAGAGGCTGTTTCTCCAGGTGGAGAGTCTTTGAACTGGGGGGCACAGTCTCGGGGTAAGGGGCCAGCCAATTATAACTGAGATGAGAAAATTCTTCATTCAGGGTTATAAATCTTTGGCATTCTCTACCCCAGATGGTTGTGAATGCTCAGTAGATAATTCCATTCAAGCTTGAGCTCAGTAGGTTGTAGGGCACTAAGGGAATCAAGCGATATGGGAATAATATAGAAAAATGGAATTGATGACTAAGTTCACCCATGATCTTAATGGTGGAACAGGCTTGAGGAACTGTATGGCCTACGTCAGCTCCTGTTTCTTACGTTCTTATGTACTGATACTGACCTGGCTACCACCAAATAACTCAGCACTCAAACCTGGGAGTTGTGGTTTTATAGTGCAACACCAGGCAGTATCAATCTGTACAGAGCAGCTTTGATTCCTTAATATTTTATATTATTGAGATTTAATGAGCTGGTCTGTCCCTCATGGGAGTGAATTGTTGAATTATTTTTGTTAACGTACCAAAATCTTGCATTTAACCCTAGTTTTTTTGAACAATGTAGAAGAGGCAGGGTGTTTGCTGTCATTCCCATCCTGGGGCAACTAATGAAATGGACACTAATTTGATGTTTCTTTGAGGTTTGTTATGATCCCCCGTGTGAGAAATCATAAACCAGAAAAAACAAATTTACTGAATGGCCCCCAAATGAAGAAACTACCAACAAGATTCCACTTTTTGTACATTTTACTTTAACACAACTTGGAACTCATGCAAATTACACGTGAATTAACAGGCAAATGATACTTCAAATAAAAGGGTAAATTTCACTTTAAATAGTTGACACAACAACGATATATCTTGCGCAACCACAGGCATACAGCATGTATGGCGTTACGTAGCTACACAGTTCCACAAAAGTTCTCCATTCACAGGGTAGCTCAGGAGTCCTATCCGATAACAGCTCTCGCCTTCGGGTTTCAATGGTATGATTATCATCAATAAGGCACACTTCTACAAACCTTCTGCCGCTCCAGTCACAACAGCCCTGGTGGTGAAGCTGTTCAAAATTAATTTCCACCCGACCAACTGGTAACTCAAGAGATAAAAACAAAAAACTGCAGATGCTGGAAATGCAAAACAAAAAATAAAAAATACCTGGAAAAACTCAGCAGGTCTGGCAGCATCGGCGGAGAAGAGTCATGAGGACTCGAAACGTCAACTGTACTCTTCTCCGCCGATGCTGCCAGACCTGCTGAATTTTTCCAGGTATTTTTTACTTTTTGCAATTGGTAACTCACCCCAGTTCATGGTCTGGCCACTGTTAATGTTGTAAATGCTGGGACAATTGAGTGCCTGCTCTAGTTGTGATTAAGAGCAGCTGCTACCTAATTAGTGAAATGTTAGGGCACATATATAAGAACCAGTTTGCACCTGTGTGGGGGAACTACATGGAAGGAAAAAGTGGTCTACACTTACGTTATACTGAGTTTTGTGAATAACCCTATGTTGAAGACAGACTGGGTCCAGCTTCTTCCTTTTCCATATGGATGTTCACCGGATTAGCATCCACTTCTGGCAAAACACACAACTCTTCAGCGTCTCTCAGCTATTCACACAGTCTTCCAGCTTTTAGACCTTATTGGTCCATTTGTACAGTGCCTCCAAGAGTTCCTGCATCTGTGTGCTGATTGTCTTCTGCCTCCAGCTCCCCTTTTTGTCTGGCACACGGCTTCCGTCTTAACCTCCTTCCAGTTGTTACTGCAAGGGTCCGTAGGTAACATGGACCAGTATTTATTATTCAAGAAAATTATAATTGATCCCTTTACAATTGATGCAAACTCTTAAAAGTCATTCTCAGGACATTCTTAAAACTAATTACAGATTCCACAAACATTTTAAAGAAATTACAGGTGTCCCTTACTGGGTCAGTATTGCCACAGGTTGTTGCTAGGTTCAGTATATGTGACCTGTGTGGTTTCACTTAGTGCTTGGTTCATGTGCTGCAGCTTCTATGTTGAAATTACAACATGAACAGGCCATTTTGATCCAATCACCCTGTGCCTGTTATTACCCTGCACATGAGCAAATGATTATAATCACACTTGCCTATCCCATTCTTATTTTCTTTTTCCCCCTTTCAACATCTATCTAGTAGGGATAAGGCTGTCCTGTATTTAAATAGATGTGGCAGGAGATATAGGATCCATAGATATTTTGATTTAGTGTACATTCACTGCGCCACTGACTCAACCTTCTCTGCCAGGAGAATTTATGCTAACTTGCTCTCATTTGGAGATGGAATCGGAATACGCAGCCTCAGCTCTCCAAAGTTTGCTGATAATCTTCAATTTATAACCTAAACCATTTGTTCAGTTGGAGGTCAAATTTTCAGGAATGCAGCTTCAATCATATATTCAGTAACATGAGACCATTTCAGAATTTATCTTTCCTTTTCTACCGCCACTCGCATCTAGATTAAATTAGATCATTTAGATGAAATTAAAAATCTAAAGTTGCAAGTTTATACTCTGAATTAGCGACCTGTCCTGGCTATTTGAACCATGCTTCAGTACTGTATTCATGGGATAACTGCATTACTCTGATTCTGAGTTGTTTGTAACATTTGGGGCTTAGTGTTTAGTGATTATAATTGCCTTGCCTAGCCCTTGTGAACAGTGATTTGAACATTTCAATCCAGTGTTAGTGCCATCTTGTATCCAGGTCACCCCTGTGATGTACTGTGCGTGCGTGTATTTGTGTGTGTAGGTCTGAGTCATGGCTACATTTTTGGACTGTATTAAAAGCCACGTTATATTATAGTTTTGTATGGTGCCTCATTAACTCTAGTTGGTCAGCTAATCTAATGCACGGAAGCGTAGATTTAAAAATGCATTGTGTAAATTAGAGCCAGGTACATTACTGTAGTGGGCTGTTTTCAATATGTTTCAAAATATTTCAATTTACAGGGCACTTAGGTGCAGCATTGTTTTTTTTTCAATTGTGAATGAAACTTAAAACTCTGTCCTGAACTGATGGTCAAAAGAGAGACTGCAGGAAATGCTGCCTAATAGCATTGATCAGTGCTTTTTGTTCCTTGTGGGTGTTCTCATTTCTATACTGCGTGCCATCAAGAGCCATGTGTGTTGCCCCAGTAGCTTATGTTGCGTGGAGTACTGTGTGGCTCAGATTCAGATGTCCATTTTTAAATATTCTTTCACAGCCTGTGGGCTGTGAATTTGTTGCTTGTCCCCCACTGCCCTTGAGTGCTGTTAGGGGGGAGTTCTAGTATTTTGACACAGCGACAATGCAGGAATGGCGATAAGGTGCCAAGTTAGGATGGTGTGTGGCTTGGAGGGGACTTTCTGGTGGTGTTGTTGCCACGTGTCTGCTGCCCTTGTCCTCCTAGGTGGTAGAGACTGTGGGCTTGGAAGATGCTGTCAAAGAAGCCTTGATGAGTAGCTGCAGTGTATTTTGAAGATGGTGCACACTGCTTCTCTTTGAGTTTGTGGTGGAGGGATTGCATGTTGAAGGTGGCGGATGGGGTGTGATGCAAGCAGGCTGCTTTGTCTTGGATGGTGTCGAGCTTCTTGAATGTTGTTGGAGCTGCGCTTATCCAAGCAAGTGGAGAGTATTCCAGCACACTCCTGACTTGAGCCTTGTAGATGGTGGACAGACTTTGGACTTTGTGAGTTACTGATGCAAGTTTCCCAACCTCTGACCTGCTCTTGCAGCCACATATGGCTGGTCCAGTTCAGTTCCTGGTCAACGATAACCCTTAGGGCGTTGATAGTGGGGAATTCAGAGATGGTAATGACATTGAATGTCAAGGGGCGATGGTTAGATTCTCTCTTGTTGGAGATGGTCATTGCCTGGCAATTGTATGACACATTTTACTTGCCACTTATCAGCCCAAGCTTGAATATTGTCAAGGTCTTGGATACAAACTGCTTCAGCATCTGAGAACTATACTGAACATCAGGAGTGCGAGAGGAGGACTCTGGCACAGGCAGTCAGCAGCACCTAGAGGAGAGAGCGAGAGGAGGAATCTGGGACAGGCAGTCAGCAACCTAGAGGAGAGAGCAAAAGAACGACTCTGGGACAGGCAGTCAGCAGCACCTAGAGGAGTTGGGAGTTGAAAAGGAGGGCGAGAGGAGTCGGGAGTTGAAAAGGAGTGTGGGAGGATCCGGGAGTTGAAGAGATGCACGAGAGGAGTCGGAAGTTGAAGAGGAGCGTGAGAGGAGTCGGGAATTGAAAAGGAGCGTGAGAGGAGCTGGTAGTTGAAGAGAAGCACGAGAGGAATCGGGAGTCGAAGAGACGCTGGGAGAGCAGGGGTGACTGAGGGAATTTGGTGAGGAGGGAACAAGGTGATCCTTTGAGTACCGTGAGTACGGCCGCGTAAGCAATTACTACTTTTATTGCTTATAGTTTTTAATGTCTTATTTTGTCGTTCATCGTTTGTAGGGGCTATATTCTATAACAATGAGGAGCAGGGAAGAAGGGCCCAAGAGTAATTGATATTAAGTATCTTCCAAAAAATTTAATTTAATTTAAAGGGATAATTCATGGCAGGAGAGCTCAAAGCCGTGGTGTGCTCCTCCTCTATGTGGGAAGCTGGGCACATTTCTAGTGCCTGGGGCCAGCATGTGTGCGGGAAGTGTCTCCAGCTGCAGCTCCTGGAAGCCCAGGTTTTGGAGCTGGAGCGGCGGCTGGGGACACTGTGGAGCATCTGCGAGATGGGGCGTATCGTGGATAGCACGTATCGAGAGGCGGTCACACCGCAGGCTAAGAGTCCACAGGCAGGAAGGGAATGGGTGACCACCAGGCAAAGCAAGAGGACTAGGCAGTGCAGGAGCCTCCTGTGGCTATTCCCCTGCAAAACAGATATACCGCTTTGGATAATGTTGGGGGGAATGGCCTCTCAGGAGAAAGCAGCAACAGCTAAATTCGTTGCACCGCGGTTGGCTCTGCTGCACAGAGGAGGAGTAAAAAGTGTGGGAATGCAATAGTTATAGGGGATTCAATTGTAAGTGGAATAGATAGGCATTTCTGTGGCCGTAAACGAGACTCCAGGATGGTATGTTGCCTCCCTGGTACTACGGCCAAGAATGTCTCGGAGTGGCTAGAGGACATTCTGAAGGGGGAGGGTGAACAGCCAGTGGTTGTGGTACACATTGGTACAAACGACATAGGTAAAAAAAGGGATGAGGTCCTAAAAGCAGAATATAGGGAGTTAGGAAGTAAGTTGAAAAGTAGGACCTCAAAAATAGTGATCTCAGGATTACTACCAGTGCCATGTGCTAGTCAGAGTAGAAATAGTAGGATATATTGGATTAATACGTGGCTGAAGAGATGGTATGAGGGGGAGGGTTTCAGATTCCTGGGGCATTGGGACCGGTCCTGGGGGAGGTGGGACCAGTACAGACTGGACGGGGTTACACCTGGGCAGGACTGGGACTGATGTCCTAGGGGGAATATTTGCTAGAGTGGTTGGGGAGGGTTTAAACTAAAATGCCAGGGGATGGGAACCTATGCAAGGAGTCAGAGGAAGGGGAATCAAAGACAAGAACAAAAGACAGAAAGGGGAATAAAAAAAGTGTTAGGCAGAGAAATCAAGGGCAAGAATCAAACAAGGCCTCAGTGAAAAATAGTGGGAACGGGACAAGTAATGTTAAAAAGACAAGCCTTAAGGCTTTGTGCCTTAACTCGAGGAGCATTCACAATAAAACGGATGAATTAACCACGCAAATAGATGTAAACAGGTATGATATAATCGGGATTACGGAGACATGGCTGCAGGGTGACCGGGGATGCGAACTGAACATCCAGGGATATTCAGTATTTAGGAAGGACAGACAAAAAGGAAAAGGCGGTGGAGTTGCATTGCTGGTTAAAGAGGAAATTAACTCAATAGTGAGGAAAGATATTAGCTCCGACGATGTGGAATCTGTATGGGTAGAGCTGAGGAACACTAAGGAGCAAAGAACGTAAGTGGGCGTTGTATATAGACCCCCAAACTGTAGTGGTGATGTTGGGAATGGCATTAAACAGGAAATTAGAGACACATGTAATAAAAGAACATCTGTAATTATGGGTGACTTTAATATGCATATAGATTGGGCAAATTAAATTATTAACAATACCGTAGAGGAGAAATTCCTGGAGTGTATATGGGATGTTTTTCTGGACCAATACATTGAGGAACCAACTAGAGAACAGGCCATCCTCGACTGGGTATTGTGTAATGAGAAAGGAATAATTGGCAATCTAGTTGTGCGTGGCCCCTTGGGGATGAGCGACCATAATATGATAGAATTCTTCATCAAGATGGAGAGTGACGTAGTTGATTCTGAGGCTTGGGTTCTGAATCTTAATGAAGGAAACTACGATGGTATGAGGCGCGAGTTGGCTATGATGGATTGGGAAATGTTACTTAAAGGGATGACGGTGGATAGACAAATATTCAAAGAGTGCATGGGTGAACTGCAACAATTGTTTATTCCCGTCTGGCACAAAAGTAAAACAGGAGAGGAGAACAAACCATGACTTACAAGGGAAATTAGAGATGTATTAGATGCAAGGAAGAGGCATACAAATTGGCCAGAAAAAACAACAGACCTGAGGATTGGGAGCAGTTTAGAATTCAGCAAAGGAAGACCAAGGGATTGATTAAGAAGGGGAAAATGGAGTATGAGAGTAAGCTTGCAGGGAACATAAAATCTGACTAAAAGTTTCTATAGGTATGTAAAGAGAAAAAGATTGGTGAAGACAAATGTAGGTCCCTTACAGTCAGAAACAGGGGAATTTATAATGTGGAACAAAGAAATGGCTGACCAACTAAATACATACTTTGGTTCTGTCTTCACAAAGGAGGACACTAATAACACACCCGAAATGTTGGGGAACACAGGGTTTAGTGAGAGGGAGGAACTGAAAGAAATCGGTGTTAGTAGGGAAATGGCGTTGGGGAAATTGATGGGATTGAAGGCCGAAAAATCCCCGGGGCCTGATAATCTACATCCCAGAGTATTTAAGGAAGTGGCCCTAGAAATAGTGGATGCATTTGGTGGTCACCTTCCGAAATTCTATAGACTCTGGAACAGTTCCTACAGATTGGAGGGTAGCTAATGTAACGCCATTATTTAAAAAGGGAGGTAGAGAGAAAACAGGGAATTATAGACCAGTCAGCCTGATGTTGGTAGTGGGGAAAATTCTAGAGTCTATTATAAAAGATTTAATAGCTGAGCACCGTGGAAAACAGTGGCAGAATTGGACAGAGTCAGCATGGATTTATGAAAGGGAAATCATGCTTGACAAATCTACTGCTAGGGCCCATAGCGTTTGCAGGGTCCAGCGGCATCAGCTAATTCTTGATATCACATGGAGTGAATAAAATTGGCTGAATACTGGCATCTATGATGCTGGGGACCTCTGGAGGAGCCGAGATTGCTCATCCACTCAGCACTTCTGGCTGAAGGTTGTTGCAAATGCTTCAACTTTGTCTCCTGCACTGATGTTCTGGGCTGCCCCATCATTGAATATGGGGATATTTGTGGAGCCACCTCCTCCAGTTAGTTGTTTAACTGTGCTCCACCATTCACGACTGGATGTGGTAGTTCTGCAGAGCTTGGATCTGATAATTGATAGTTGGCTTTGTGATGGCTTAGCTCTGTTTATCGCATGTTGCTTCTGCTGTTTGGCATGCAAGTTGTCCTGTGTTGCAGCTTCACCAGGTTGATGCCTCATTTTTAGGTATGCTTGGTGCTGCTCCTGGCATGCCCTCCTGCACTCTTCATTGAACCAGGGTCGACCCCTAGCTTGATGATAATGCTAGAATGAGGGATATGCCAGGCCATGACGTTATAGATTGTGCTGAATATAATTCTACAGTTGTCGATGGCCCACAGCTTCTCATGGAGGAACTAGTTTTGAATTCATCGATCTATTGAGTCTATCCTATTTAGCACAGTGGTAGCGCCACACAACACGATGAAGGGTATTGGCAATGTGAAGATGAGACTTTAAGAATTGTGTGGCGGTTACTCCTGACATGGACAAAAGCATCCGTGACAAGTAAATTGGTGAAGGCGAGGTCAAATAGGGTTTTCCCTCATTTTGGTTCCTCACCATCTGTCGCAGATCCAGTCTAGCAGCTATGTCCTTTAGGACTCGGCCAGCTCTTCATGGAGTCTGGAGTCAATGTTGAGGACTCCCAGGGCAACTCCCTCCAAACTGTATGCCACTGCTGCCAGCTCTGGCCAGTTCCTTCTGATGGTGAGAATGGGGATCCCAGGGATGGTGATGGTGTTGTCTGGGACATAATCATAATCGCTGAGTCATATCTTATAGACCATGGCAGGCTCTTGCTTGACTAGTCTGTGAGACAGCTCTCCCAACCTTAGCACAAGTCTCCAGACTTTGCAGGATCCTAATAGGTCCTTTGAGAATCTGGGCCCGAATCCCTGGTCACAGCTGAGATGTTCCCAATATTAAGATTCTGATAGGATCCTTTGCTTGGTTAATGGGTTTGTTGTTGTGTTGATATAGGGAGTACTACACTGCCTTTCAGATGGGGAGTTGAACAGAGGCTCTGTTTACCCCCTCAAGTGGATATAAAGGACCCCATGGCATTATTCAAAGAAGGGGATTTCCTTCATTGCAACTGTGACTACACATCAAAGGTACTTAATTAGCTTGGGAGTGCTTTGAAATGCTATCAGGCTGTGAAAGGCGCTATGTAAATGCAAGCAACTCTTTTTTTTCTATTTATGTATAACTTCATGTTTCTTCTCAGGAGTTTTAATGTATTGCATCTGCACACTTCAAGTAAGAGAGATGTGGAATAATCAGTGTCTGGAACAGATCGCCTGTTTCTCCTCATGGGGAGCGATGTGTCATATTGAAATGGCAAAGAGAGAGCTTCAATTGGCCAGGTGTACAGTTTGTAACTAAAGATGTTTACTGTTGAAGATCCATTTATGTGTTTCACTTGAAGATTGAGTTTTGACCCTGAAGCTATGGTTATGGCTCGGATTGGTTTTCAGAATTTTGCAGATTATAAAAGGATGGAATGCCTTTGGACTGTGTGGAGAGTGCGAAATGAGGCTGATTGTGTGAAATAGTTGCATGTAACTGATCCAGAGTTTTTCAAGTACTTCAAATGTTGTATCAGTTACAGAAAAAGAAATTGGTATCCAGAAACTGATTTCTTCCCCCTGCAATTTCTCCCCCGTTGCTGGGATACAGGTCCAAGATAATAGCAGCCCTCTAATACCTTAGCCAAGGGTTCATTCTTGAACAATGAGCCTCAGCAGGCACTTTTATTGCGGGTGACATTATAGCTGCGATTGATCCTGTCTTATCCACGTCTCCCCACAGCTACACATACAGCACAGATCTGTGGAATGGAGTCAGGAACAGGGACCCTGTCTGATTATCCCTTTCCAGCTCAGGATGTTGCACCCAAAATGTGATGGTGATTGTCTGGGACCTTCCTTAACAGCTCAGTTATTCGCTGCTTTTAGCATTGCGGAAGTCATTTCTCTAAATCCTTAGGAGTGACGATTGCATTTATTTCCATTACAAAGTGCTCATCTTCCCTGAGCACTTAGAAAAACCCAAGGTAATTGGGAAGACTCAGCATGGCTTTATGAAAGGGAAATCATGTCTAACTATTTTATTAGAGTTCTTTGAAGGAGTAACATGCGCTATGGATAAAGGGGAGCCTGTAGACACACTGTTCTTGGATTTCCAGAAGGCATTTGATAAGGTGCCACATCAAAGGTTATTGTGGAAAATAAAAGCGCATGGTGTAGGGGGTAACATATTAACATGAGTAGAAGATTGACTGGCTGGCCGAAAACACACACAATGCATAAATGGGTCTTTGTCTCTTTGGCAGGATGTGACGAGTGGAGTCTTATGGGTGTCTGTGCTGGGGCCTCAACTTTTTATAATTTACATCAGTGGCTTAGATGAGGGGAACGAAGGTATGGTCGCTAAATTTGCAGATGAAATAAATATAGATAGGAAAATATGGTGTGAAGAAGACATAGGAGTTTGCAGAATAATGTAGATAGGTTAAGTGAACGGGCAAAAATCTGGTAGATGGAGTATAATGTGGGAAAATGTGAAGTTCACTTTGGCAGGAAGAATAAAAAAGTAGAGCATTACTTAAATGGAGAAGGGCTGCAGAATTCTGATGTGCAGATCTAGGTGTTCTGGTGCATGAGTCATTAAAAGTTAGTACGCAGGCACAGCATATAATCAAGAAGGCTAATGGAATGCTATCCTTTCTTACGAGAGGAATTGAACATAAAAGTAAGGATGTTATGCTTCAGTTATACAGAGCATTGGTGAGACCACATCTCAAACACTGTGCAGTTTTGGTCTGCTTATTTAAGGAAGGATGTAAATGCGTTGGAGGTGGTTCAGAGAAGGTTTACTAGATTGAATGAGGGGCTTGTCTTATGAGGATAGGTTGGACAGACTGGGCTTGTTTCCACTGGAATTTAGAAGAGTGAGGGGTGACTTGATTGAAGTATATAAGATCCTGAACAAAGTGAATGTGGAAAGGATGTTTCCTCTTGTGGGTGAGCCAAGAGCTAGGGGCCACTTATAAAATTAGGGGTCGCCCTTGTAGGACGGAGATGAAGAGAATTTTTTTCTGAGGGTAGCCTGACTTTGGAACACTCCGCCTCAAAGCAGTGAAAGTGGGGTCATTGAATATTTTTAATGCGGAGGTAGATAGATTCTTGTTAGGCAAGGGAATCAAAGGTTATTGGGGTAATGGGAATGTGGAATTCCGATACACAAACAGATCAGCCATGATCTTATTGAATGGCGGAGCAGGCTTAAGGGGCCGAATAGCCTACTTCTCCTATTTCATATACTTGTGTGTTCCTGAACAGAAATACATTTTATCGAGGTAGGATTTGTTTAGGATACAGCAGTTAGATTTATTTCTACCCCGTTCAGAATCTGAATGGATGAGTGACAGCTACTTTGGGTGAGTAACTGATCCAGCGCTGCATGCCTGCCAGAGATGCCATCCAGGCCCACTGACTTGATGCCTATGGTTGTGACTGTGATGGGAAGCTTGTATTGGAGCCACAGGCATGGATGCGTATTCTGCCTCTGTAACATAGCAGATTAGTGATGCTTTGTGATGTTGCACAGATTCAGTGTGTTCACTTAGAGGCGACTGCAGCTTTGAGATGGATTGAGATCAGTTAAAGAATAAATGTGTTCGAGTTTTTATTTAAAGAGTTCTTTAATACTCTGGGACCTGCCTGTGCAGCATGCCTTCAGTGATGCAGCCTTGGCCTGGGTGCTGCAGCATTACACTTCAAGAGATGAGGTAAGTGCTGCTTGTGGATTAAATTTGCATGTGTGTGTAACCAGGGAACAGAGAGTTGAAAGCCGCTTCCGGTCGGACTCTGGTGATGTAACTGTGCTGTGTGTGTGCAGGAGAATGTGACACAGTGAGGAGCTTTCGGGCACTGTAACTGGATTCAGGTACTGGGTGTGTAAGCTGTGTTGTACGTGAGTTGTACATAAAGACAAGGTGGACAACATGTTGTTTGTATTTAGATTGATTCAGCTTTGAATCCATTGGTATGTAATCAAGCTGGCTCCTGGGAGTGACCGAGTGAAAGAAGTGCTGTGTAGTGTGTCTTCAGTGATGCAGCATTATTGACTTCTAACTCTCACTGCTCAGGTAGTTACATGCCTTTTTACTTCGCTCTGATCTGCTGACCAAAATTTTTCGTGGCTGTAAAAAGAAATGACAGAGAATGCAATTTATGCGTGTGAGCTTGACTGTCTAGTTTGTCTTAAAGCTGATTGTTTGATGAACTGTGAAACCAGTTCGAACAAGAGTGGAAGGAAAGCTCAGTGTTCCGTAACAACGCCTGATCTGCCTTGAAACTGCTGCTAACCGGACAAACCGCTTCCTTTGCAAATTATTTGTCAGTGTGTGTACAGCTACTCGGCCTGAGCATGTGAGGGAGATGTTGGAGATTTTGGTAATGCGGCAGGGATATATCAGTAGCACCACCTTTTCACCAGAACTAAATCTAGGATCTGTACTGGCAAAAACTGCGGTAACCGGAATAATTGGTGTGATTTTAAGATTAAACAATTAAACATTTGTTAAAATAAAAGCCACCCTCGAAAATGAATTAGGTAGTAAATGTCACAGCATTGATGTTCTTTGCACATACCAATATTACAATAACAACATATAGGGATGATAAAACCCATCGAAACTGAGATCTCCCTCTCCCAAGGGAACTAAGGGTGAATGGCAATTGCTGTGACGTGTTGGATATTAATATTTTTCAGTGGTTGTGTGCTCAAGGGTGGTTTTTTCCCATTAAAATGAATTGGAATATTCTAGCAGTGGCAACCAAAGTGTAAATTTAAAAAGCTTCTTGCTGCATTGAAACAGTGGAAAGATTGTAGTTCAAACAACCCTACCGCCAACATGTGGCAGTGAGGCGGAAATGTTGATGCAGTGTGCTTTAACTATCTGTTTGCTATGGTGACTGATGTGACAAGTTGGAGTGGTTGTACTTAAAAAGCCATGGCATGTTGTAGTTACAGGGATGGGAATGTGGCTTTCTGCCAGAATGGAGCAGGACCTCCCCTGGACATCACTCCTGCAAGGCAAGAGGTGTTGACACTGTGATCTTTGCAGTGCACAGATCAGTGATTCTCAAATTAACAACCCTGAAACTCGATGCTGCTTTAGATTTGTATTTGAGTGATGAGTTGAAGTGTGGATTATTGTATTCATCCATGGTTGGCTCTGTGCTAGTCAGATATCCTAGCCTCTTAATTGCACTTAAACCTATAGTTGTTACTTAAGGCTCCCTGCCATGATTTCCCAATTTTCTGGCCCCCCCAATTTTCTGATGAAGGTAACTTGTGATAAGAGTGCAGTTTAAAGCTTCTGCACTCATGGTTGCTGCTGGAATCTCTTTCACTTATTATTGTGAGTATGTGGCGTGTTAGTCTCAAAAACAACTTGCATTTATATAGCACTTTTGAATGTCCCACAGTGCTTCACAGGATGATGAAGAAATTGACAACGAGTTAAAGAAAGGAGACAGGGAAGGTGACCAAAAGCTGATAGCCCAGCAGTCAATCGCCCCACATAAAGGCAAAATACTGTGAATGCTGGAAACCTGAAATATAAACAGAAAATGCTGGAGTTACTCAGCAGATCTGGCAGCATCTATGGAGAGTTAACATTTTGGGTGTTCTGATCAAAAGGCATGGACTTGAAATATAGGCTGAATTTTCATTTGGCTGAGGAGTGCAGCGATTGTAGGCGTAACCTTTCCTACTGCTTTTAGGGGTCATGTGATTATACTGACAAATCAGCCCTAAGCGTGGGTAATCTTAGGGGTGGAGCTTTCTAGTTATGGACCTGGTTCAAGTATGTAGCTTCTACAAGAGCTGTGTAAATAAAGTTATCTGTTTCAAGTAAGAAACCTGCCCAGTACACCAAGTTTATTATAATTGGCGACGAGGATAAACAGCTCTGACACTGCTTGGGATGTGGGCATCACTGGCTAGGCCAGCATTTATTGCCCATCCCTAATTGCCCTCGTTTAGAGGGCATTTAGGAGTCAGCCACGTTGCTGTGGGCCTGGAGTCACATGTAGACCAGACCAGGTAAGGACAGCAGATTTCCTTCCATAAAGGACATTAGTGAACCAGATGGATTTTTACAACAATCGACAATGGTTTCTTGTAATTTAATTGATTTTTACTGAATTCAAATTCCACCATCCCATGGCAGGATTTGAACCCAGGCCCCCAGAGCATTACCCTGGGTCTCTGGATTACTAGCCCAGTGACAATACCACTATGCTATCGCCTCCCTTGAATACATTAAGTGTTAAGGAAAGAGAGAAAATTATACTAACCACTCTTTGGCAGAATTGATCCTTATGACTCGTCCATGGGAGACTGGAACCAGTATGTAAAGCACTTAGGTTTTTATTTTGTGGTGAATGAAATGAGAGCAGAGGAGAAGCAGAAAGCAATCTTTTAAGAATTGTGGGAGCAAGACATATAACCTCATCCATAGTCTGATGGCCTCGAACGCGCCCAATTCTAAATCTTTTAATGAACTTGTAGACCTCGTGAGGACTCATTTTCAAACAAAGCTGTCGGTGATTATGCAGAGATTTAAGTTCAACTCCAGAGTAAGGGCCCCAGCTGAGTCAATCGCAACTTATGTTGTGAAGTTGAAACAGTTGACTGAGCACTGCGACTTCGGAGATACTCAATGACATGTTGCGGGATTGTTTGCTTTGTGGTGTTTACTTGCGGAAGTTAATATTGATTTGATGCGTGCCATGGAAATAGCGCTAGCAATGGGGAGTGCTGAGAGGGACTTGCAGGCTTTACCGAGTGTGCAAGTTGGGGCGGGAACCTATCACAGGGCGTGGCATGAAAACCAGGGAGACAGCCGTGAAGCGGGGGATCGTCTCTACTGCTCGAAGAAAGAAAAGGCATAGTGGAAGCACCTCATCATTGATTCAGAAATTAATTTGTTACCTATGAGGGGGTAACCATGTCCTGGAAATCTGCAGATTTAAAGAACAACAATAAAATAGGACATATAATAAAGCAATGTAGGGCGAAAGCAAGACAGCCAATCAGGCAGCAGACCAAAATGATTGAAGTGCACAATATAACTGAACTAGAAGCTGCTGATACTGATATCTATTCCCTATACAATGTCAAAGCAGTGAAAACTGAACCAGTCACCATCACCCTTCAGGTAAATGGAAAGCCTCTAGTCATGGAGCTAGACACGGGAGCATCGACCACAATGGTGAGAGAATACACATTTAAATACCTAAATGAAGGTACCCAGCCACTGGATCTGGAGGGGGGAGTATCCATCCATCCATCCTCCATTACACTCTGGGATTATAGTGTTCTGCTGCACCCTCCAAGACATGGCCCTCCAGTGACATGTGAGAACATAAGAAATAGGAGCAGGAGTAGGCCGTTTGGCCCCTTGAGCCTTCTCTGCCATTCTGTAACATTGTAACTGGTCTGATTGTGACCTTAACTGCACTTTCCTGCACTTGACTTCTATGTAGATCAAAAAACTGTCTAACTTATCCTTGCATATGTTCAATTATCCATTCTCCACTTCTCTCTGGGGTAGAGAATTCAAAGATTTCTTCTGAGAGAAGAAATTACCCATCTCCATCTTAAATGGGAGACCCCTTATTTTGAATCTGTGTTCCCTAGTATGGTTTCCTCCACAAGAGGAAGCATCTTCTCAGTATTCTACCCCATAAATCCCCCTTAGAATCTTGTGCTTTAATAAAACCACATCTCATTCTTCTGAACTCAAATGAGTTGAAGTCCAACATGTTTAACCTTTTCCTCATAAGATAATCCCTTCATCCCAGGGATCAACCTAGTGAGCCTTCTCTGAACTGCCTCCAATGCATGTATAACCCTCCTTAAATAGGGAGATTAAAATTATAAGCAGTGCTCCAGATGTGGTCTTACCAATGTGCTTTACAGTTGTAGCAAGACTTCCCTACTTTTATGCTCCATCCCTGTTGCAATAAAGGTCAACATTCTGTTTGCCTTCCGAGATACTTGCCCTACCTGCATGCTAACTTCAACTCTCTCCATTTAAATAATATTCTGCTTTCCTGTTCTTCCCACTTAAATGGACAACCTCACATTTCCCCACATCATACTTCCACCTACCAATTTTTTGCTCACCTGCCAATTTTTTTGCTTACTTGCTTAACCTACCTATATTCCTTTGCAGATTGTGTCCTCCTCAAGCTCCCTTTCCGACCTATTTTTGTATGTAAGCAAATTTAGCAAACATATATTTGGTCCCTTTATCCAAGTCATTAATATCGATTGTATATAGTTGATTCTTGATTGATCCCAGTGGCACACCACTAGTTAACAGTTTGCCAAACTCAAAGTGTCTCACATTTATCCTGACTGTTTCCTGTCAGCTAGCTAATCCACTATGCATTCTAATATATTATGGTGTGTAGCAACCTTTTATGTGGCACCTTATCAAATGCCTTTTGGAAACCCAAAAATACTACATCTAGTTCCCCTTTGTCTACCCTGCTTGTTAGATCCTCAAAGAACTCTAATAAATGTTGACCCCGCCTGATTGTATTATAGTTTTCTAAACCTACTGCTGCTGCTACTTCCTTAATAATAGGTTCCAGCATTTTCCAAATGACAGATTTTAGGCTAACTGGCCTATAGTTTTCTGCTTTCTGTCTCCTTCCTTTCCTGAATAAAGTTGTTACGGTGGCGGTTTTCCAATCCACAGGGACCTTTACAGAATTTAGGGAATTTGGAAAATTCCAACCAATGCAGCCACCTATTTTAAGGCTCTAGGAAGCAAGCCATCAGATCCAGGGAATTGTCAGCTTTTAGCCCCATTAGTTTTCCTAGTATTTTTTCTCTAGTGCTAGTGATTGTTTTAAGTTCCTCCCTCCATTTGGACCCTTGATTTTCTGCTTTTTTTGGTGTGCTTTCCTGTCTTCTACTATGGAAACATTCAAAATACTTCAAATTCTTCGCTGTTCTTTTGTTTCCCATTATTAATTCTCCAGTCTCAGTCCTCTAAGGAACCAACCAATGCTTGTAAAAGCTCTTACTGTCTCTTTTTATATTTCTTGCTAGTTTAATTTCTCCCCCTCTATTAATTAATTTACATATTTTTAGTCGTTCTTTGCTAGTTTTCTAAAATCTTCCCAATCTTCTGGCCTACCACTAATCTTCACAGTATTGTATACCTTTCTTTTAATTTGATGTCATGTTTGATAATTTGCTTAGTTAGTCATGAATGGCACATACTTCTCAATTATTCTTTCTCACTGGAATATATCTTGTTGAGAATTATGAAATATCTCCTTAAATGCCTGCCATTGCTTTATCTACTGCCTTACCTCTAAACCTACTTTTCCAGTTCGCAGTGACCAACTCCATCTTCATACCTTTGTAGCTACCTTATTTAAGTTTATGATGCTAGTTTCAGACCCAAGTTTCTCACCCTCAAAATGAATATGAAATTCCTTGATGTTATGATTACTTTTCCCTCGAGGATCCTTTACCATGGGATCATTAATGAATTCTCTCTCATTAAACATAACCAGGTCTAAAATAGCATGGTTGGTTCCAGAATGCCCTGTTCTAAGAAACTGTCCCTAATACGCTCCATGAACTCGGCTTGAAATCTAACTTTGCCAATTTGCTTCGTCCAATCAATATGAAGATTAAAATTGGCCATGATTATTGCTGTACATTTCTTAATACCCTTAATATTTCTTCATTTATACTCTGTCCTAAAGTGTAGCTACTGGTAGGGGGCCTATAAACTACTCCCTCTGATTTTTTCTGCTTACTATTTCTTAACTCTGCCCAAACTGATTCTACACCTTGATAATTTCTCACTACTGCTCTGATCTCATCCTTTATTAGTTGACCTCTCATTTCCTTTTTCTTTCTCCTCTGAAATGCCAAATACCATTTAATTTTCAGTTTCAAATTCCATATATCCCATTACTGTATTCCATTATACTCCCCCAACTTGAATGGCCTCCTGTACCACAATACCTGTGGTCAGTTTGTTGTTCTTCCTTGCAATCCCTGCTCTCTCTCACACAGACTGCAAGAGCCTCAAACCTGCCAGACAAGTGCAAAACCTGAAGATTCTCCAGTGCTACCTTCTGGACCCCCATACCTGTGTCATTCATGGTCACAACTTCCTGTCCCTGAATATGGATCAAATCTGAAGGACCTAGCCTAAGGGATGTGACTACCTCCTGGAACAAAGTGTCCAAGTAACTTACTCCATCCTGATGCATTGCAGTGTCTGAAGCTTGGATTCCAGCCCTTCAACTGAGCCAAAGTTCCTTGAGCTGTAGACATTTACTGCAGATGTGGATTACTCTGGTGTCCACTAGCTACCACATGCTACAGCTGCAACACATCACCTACCCTGTCATCTGTATTGTATTTTGATTAACTAATTAGCGTTTCAAATTGAGAAATATCACTTAACAAGTAATGCCAGTTATATAAAGCAGTTTAAGTAGTATGGACCTTGAGGGGGAACCTCATCCTTGGAGGATGGGGAGGTGGGAGCAGTGGCTGAGGGGGAAACCACCCTTCCAAGGCCCTCCCCAGTTCTGATTGAGGCTTCAAAGCATCAATCAGGATGGAAGGGAGGCATAAGCTGGGAAAACTCACCTATTTCAAAAGCTGCTTCCATTATACCTTGCTGTTATAAGAATGGAAGAATCTGAGGAGGAGGGAACTCCATCTTTGTCAACTGGAGCTGGGAAGATTATTTTGCACTGTCTTGGACAGACTACCATCTCGCCATCAGCAACTTCCTGATGGGCCACCGCCGTCGAATGTCAAGGGCCGCCTCCCCCATTGATATTAGAACTGATAGATGAATCCATCCCATGAATGAACTCTCGAGTTGTGAGCTCGTTTCTCCTTCAGGAGCAAGAGAGTTAAGATCATATTGCCTTCTTTCACCGCCTCCAGTGGGTCAGACATATGTGATTTCACTGCCAGCGATGTTACCTCCTCCTCAAGTGATTATGGTGTGAGATTTGCTACTGGCTCAATAGTGCTCCAGGGTACGGATCTTTTCAATGTTCCAGACCACTATATGCCTTAGGTTGCTTAGCTTGTGGGTAGCTGGTTACTACAGAACTGAAGTTTTGTCACCTGGCTATTGCACTGCACTGTTGCCAGCCTTCAGAAGTGGCACTGTACCCACATCAGGCAACAACGCTGTGCCTTATCACTTCTTGAGCCACCTCCAGTCATACCAGAATGTGGCAGGAATGCAAGCTCCAACAGTATATTGATACCAACACCCATCCGGGACCCTCCACCCCTTTCTGTCCCTCTGACCCCAGCCCTTGCTGTGTATTCACTTACCCTCTGTCCTTCCCCTCTCTGATGCTGAATGCTCTGTACTCAGCAAAGGAGTCAGGTTCACCCCCTTATGCCCTTACCTCAATGAACTTTGGGCTTGGCATAATACTGAACTCTTCTTCCGCCGCCCTGGTCTCTGTGCTCACTTCTTTGGGCAGGAGTCCTCTCCTCCAGTGTATCCTTTCACCTGCCTCCAGTATTCTTCCTCTACCAGGACCCCTTCCCCGGGCCTGTTACCTGCTCTTGATCTTTTCATTGAGAACTGTCGGCGTGACATTGGCCGCCTTGATTTCGCTGCTCCTCTCACCCACTCCAACCTGTCTATTTCTGAATTTGCTGCACTCTGTTCTCTCAGGTCCTGACTTTGTTACCAAACCTGCCGACAAGAGTGGTGCTGCTGTTTGGCATGCTGACCCTCTACCTTGTAGAGGCTGAGCGCCAACTCTAAGACACTTCTTCCTACCTCCCTCTGGACCATGACTCCACCACTGAACATCAAGCCATTGTTTCCAGTCTGTCACTGACCTCATCTCCTCTGGAGATCTTCCAATCTCAATCTCTAAAGCCTGTGCAACTTTCTTCTACTTCCTCCCCAAAATCCACAAACTGGACTGTCCTGGTAGACACATGATGTCAGCAATCCCTCTGACACCCTATGTCATATCAACGATTCCCAGTTTCCAGGCCCTAACAACCATCTCTTCACTATGAAAGTCCAGCCCCTCTATATCTCCATCCCCCACCAGGATGGTCTGAGGGTTCTCTGCTCCATACTTGAATAGAGGCCCGAGCAATCCCCATCCAGCACCATCTCCTGCGCCTGACTGAACTTGTTCTCTCACTGAACAATTTCTCCTTAAACTTGTTTTACTTCCTCCAAATAAAAGGTGACTATGGGTACCTGCATGAGCCCTAGTTGTGCCTGTCTTGTATATGGAACATTCCTTGTTCCAGTCCTACTTAGGCCCCCTCCACCCCCCCATCCCCCAAAGAACTCTTTTTCTATGACTATATCGGTGCAGTTTCATGTTCTCGCCTTCACCCGGAAAAATTATCTTTTTCTCCCCTGCTTCCAATTTCCACCCTTCTCTCACCTTTACATGGTCCATGTCCGACGCTTGCCTTCCCTCCCATCCTTGAGATCTCTGTCTCCACTTCTGGTGTTAGACTGTCTACCAATGTTTATTACTCCCACAGCTACCTCAACTACAGCTCCTCACACCCTGCTTCCTTAAGGACTCCATCCCATTCTCCCAGCTCCTCTGCCCCCGTCGCATCTGTTCAGTGATGCTACCTTCCAAAGTGGTGCTTCTGACATGTCTTCCTTTTTCCTGAACCGTGGTTCTCTTCTCTCTCTCTCTGTCTCTCTCTGTCTACCCCCCCCCCCACCTGCCCCCCGCGCTGTGGTCCTCAACCCTGTCCAACCCATCTTCTGCACCTCTGCCCTCAGCCCTTCCCCTTCCTCCCAGAACCAGGATGGGGTCCCCCTTGTCCTCATTTTTCACCCCACCAGCCTATGCTTTCAAAGGATCATCCTCTGCCATTTCTGCCAACTCCAGCATGATGCCACCACCAAACAAATCTTCCCCTCGCCCCATCATCCTTCTGTGATGCCCACATGTCCATCCTTGGCCTGCTGCAATGTTCCAGTGAAGCCCAGCGCAAAGTAGAGGAACGTACTTCATCTTCTGATTAGACACTTTACAGCCTTCCGGACTTATCATCGAGGTCAACAACTTCAGACCAAGAACGTTCTCCTCCATCTTTACCCATTCTTCTTTAATCCAATGATTTTATTTTATTATTTATTTCAAAAAATTTCCCAACTCCCCCACAAGGCCATCTGCCATTTGTTCTTATGTTTTGCTTTCATAGTTCTCACCCTTGTTCTGCTATTAACACATTCTGCTATCTTACCTTTTTGCCACTATTACCTTCTTTAGTCTTTACCACTACCATTTGCACTCCTTGTCCTGTGGCCATGACATCTTTGTCAATCTCTCCTGAGCTCCCACCTGACCTATTTTGCTACACCCCCTCTTTAACATTATAAAATCTATCACATTTCTACTTCTCTTGAGCTCTGAAGAAGAGCCATACAGACTTGAAATGTTAACTTTCTCTCCACAGATGCTGCCAGACCTGTTGAGTTTTTTTACATTTTTTTTTATTCCTGTCATATCTGCTTTTTCTGGCTGGCTGGCCTCCACCTGCCTCTCTGTGGAAAATGAATGAGCTGCTGTTCCGCAACAAGCCAAAAGCCACGAGGAACATGCCTCAAAATCATGATGCTGCCCTTTCTCGGGAGCCTTATCTTATGCTTTCCTCTCTCTTCCATCCTTCAGTTGCCCTGCACCCACAATAATGACTGCCATTAGTCCTTCACATCAGCCCTGCATCCAGCAGCCTGTTGAAACGGCATCATCAGTAAGCTTTGCTCCAAATGCACAAAACAGATCAAATCCAAATCTGATCAAAAGCATTAAATTTTGTCCAGTGCCCCAATGAACAGTTACCCATTTTTAATGAGCTTTTATGCTTGTCCTCCCTTCACTGACAAACTGTCAGACATCCTCCTGCGCTCTGTTCACCCCTCGCCTCCACATGCTACAGTCATCTCTCAAATCGTGCAAAGATCATCTGTTGATTCCTGGAGCCTGCTCTCACATTGCCTTACAAATAATGAGCTGCAGCCTCCTCCCCACCCACGCTCATATCTTGGGAGTAACAAGCCAGCCTGTTGAATCTTCAACCTGTTGGTGTTCTTTCGGTTTGTGAGCCAGTGAAAGTATGGAACAGGAATTGAGGACTAGTAACAAATTTTAACCCTTTAAATGCCAGAACAGTGCTTTAAAAATAAAGTTTTGATAGAAACAGACAGTGCTGGAGTGACCTGTGCCTTTGTTAGGAATGTTAGCAGTAATACACAGGATTTACTGGGTAACGGAATCATATTATTAACCAAGTCTTTGCCATATAGCCAGGGATTGTGACCTTAACTACCTTCTCTCAGGATTTTGATACAAATTTTATGCAATTGATCCAAGGAATGGACTGAGAGGGATGAGTACTTCTGTCTCTCTCCCTCCTCATCTGCCAATTTTGTACATCCCCTTCCACCTTGGAGCACAATCTGTGCATCTTCCGATATCTTGCCTAAATGACATATATCTTAATGTTTGAGTGCAGTTAGTGAGTGAGTGAGCTATCTAACTCTGAGGGCATCATAATCAAGCCTGTCTATCCACACATGCACGCCCAGCAAAGGTTGCTTCTGTAATGATCAGTAGTTGGTTCCTAACTGCTATCTCTATCTTAACCCAGGAATACTGATTCCAATTATAATGCCTCTATCATTATCCTGGTTGAGATAAACATTTCCTAGGATTTGAACTGTAAAATTTCCTGGTGTGCAAGGCTGGGTTATCCAGTTTATTGATCAGCTGAACTATTGAGAAGGTGGCTCATTCGATATGTTACATTTTCTGCTTTGTTCTCTGGTTCCCAACGAAATTAGCTGGAGAAGTCGTGTCACAGGTTTTCCAATGTTCTTCCAGCTTCACCAGCACTTTTTTCAGTCATTAAAATGCTCAACAACCCCTCCATACACAAAAAGGTTCATACAGATGCTGCCTTTATCAGGGTATTCCACCCAATTAGAGTTGGATATGCCCTGTTAAGGATCATAATTTGCATTGTGTGGCTATTGGCAGGAGCTTCTTTCCTGTTGAATATAAGCAGTACAATTTGTAAACCTCTCCTTTACTTCCTGAATTAAACTTGCACCTGGCTGCTTCAATCTGCGTAGTTGTACTGCAGTTAATCAGGTGCTTGTCGGACTTGTAATTGAAAGAATTGATTATTAGATTGAGAGTTTGTACTTAGCTTTGGCAAGGAGTGAGTGCCAACCTCATTTATCTTGATTGCTGCTCAGATCCAGATTTTGGTTGATGCCTTTATGGCCAAATGTTTGGGCCCTTTTATAGTAGAGTTTTGTGCGATCTCTGACCGTGTACATCTCCTTTGCTCAGAAACTGAGAATGCCAGCTGACTGTTCATAACTTGGGTCAAAACAAATTTATTCTAAAATTATTTTGTTTCGAATTTCTGTACTTTTATGTCTGCTGGCTGTTTTGACCATTTATGAAAGCATGTGCTGCTCTTTGCCATTACATTTCCACCAGGAGCAAGTCTCTGAATGCCACAAAGCACCAATGCATTACACCAATGCAATGCATTGCCCTTGCAGGAACAAGCAGGTGAACCTTACAGTAAATATGTAGAGCTGCATTTGCATGGGATTGAACTGTGCTTGGCTCCTCACATTTAATGCAGATTTGGGAGAGCCATATGGCTATAACTGCTGAGAGATTAAAAAAAAAGTAATCTGAAATAACTTGTATTTATATGGTGCCTTTCACCAGATGTCCCAAAATGCTCCCAGCCAATGAAGAGCTTTTGAAGTGTAGTTACTGTTGTAATGTAGAAAATGCTGCAGCCAGTTTATGCACAGTAAAGGTACACAAACAGCAATGAGATAAATGACCAGATACCCTGTCCTTGGTCAAGGAATAAGTGCTGGCTAAGACAAAGGGTGAACTCTATAACTCTTTGAACATCATCTGTGCTGCACTGAAATGTCAGCCTAGATTATATACTGAGGTGTACAAAGTGGGACTTAAACCTATAACTTCTCACTCAGAGCTAAGAGTGCACCACTCAGCCACAGCTGACCCCATCAATCTACTTTTAGGGGCATAGGAATTGCTAAGCAAAGAAGTCCAAGGACCATCTAGTTTTCCACTCCCGTGATGTAGCGATAATGGAATTATTGACCAACCATAGCATCAATCTACCAATCTGCAAAAGATGCAGAAATGAGGCGAGGAAAACCTCACTGGTGGAAAGATTTGATTTCAAAGTGAGGTACCTGATAATGCAGCTCCAGAGAATGTGCTTCCTGCAAAAGAATCTGAAATTGTGGAGCTGCGACGTTCCACACGGATCAGGAAACCACCTGAAAGACTGAACTTGTAATTTTATGACGTGTAAGTATTGTAATTTCATGATATAAATATCCTTGTAAATACAAAATGTGCAGAAAAGTTAAAGGGGGAGGAATGTTGTAATTATAGTTTTGGGAAATGTAGGACTGCAGCTTTAAGAATAAACCTGTGTTCTAAAGTCACGTAATCTGTGTAAACCAATGTGTTAACAACACGGGGAACCTCTACAGGAGAGTTCTTCTTTAGTTATGGGGTTTGATACACGCTGTAGTTGCTGCTGCTGTCTTGTAAATAAAGTTAAATGTTTCCACTAAGAAAAGTTGCCTGAAGATCAACTCTATAACACCATCGTATTTTTGGAATTCAATTTCACAACTTGCCATGGTGAAATTTGAACTTTCAACCTCTGCTTGCTAATCCAGTGCTGTAACCATTATATGTGAATGAGTAGAAAGGAGGATATTGCCTGACCTCTGTAGTAACTGGATCTGATTGTCACAAGTAATCATTTCATATATACATTTTGTTTACCAATCCTCGCACCTTATAAGTGGTGCTTCCTCTTGGTGTTAAATTGAAACCTGTTGTTATTTGATGTCTGTGGTATCTGCTGTGGTGTTATCAGGAAACAGGATATCCGATTTCTGCTGAAGTGGGAGCAGCAGTGGCTACTGACTCGAGTCTCTTTGCATCTGTTGCTTTGATGAAAAGGTCACCAGATTTCACACCAGTTTTTAAAAAGAAAGCCACAAATATCAAAAACTTAACATTGGACATCAAGCCCATCAGAATCCTGACAGGACAGTTCCATTCTAATCATCATGTGATGAAAATTACCTGTCAAACTCCTTTTTTTATTCATTGATGGGATGTGGGTGTCACTGGCTAGGCCAGCATTTATTGCCCTTGAGAAGGTGGGGGGGAGCTGCCGCCTTGAACCACTGCAGTCCATGTGGTGTAGGTACACCCACAGTGCTGTTAGGAAGGGAGTTCCACGATTTTGACCCAGCAACAGTGAAGGAACGGCGATATATTTCCAGGTCAGGATGGTGAATGAGTTGCAGGGGAACTTCCAGGTGGTGGTGTTCCTATCTGTTGCCCTTGTCCTTCTCGATGGTCGTGGTCCTGGGTTTGGAAGGTGCTGTGTAAAGAGTGAGTTCCTGCAGTGCATCTTGTAGATGGTGCACACTGCTGGCACTCAGTGGTGAATGTTTGTGGATGGGATGCCAATCAAGTGGGCTGCTTTGTCCTGGATGGTGTCAAGCTTCTTGGGTGTTATGGGAGCTGCACTCATCCATCTTAATCTATTTATAGTTTGGATATTAACTACATTCCACATGTAGGCAGAATATTACAAAAACTGAGAGGAATTGAGCCTTTAAGAAAAGCATGCCCTAAATGTTCAGATAAAAAATAAAATTCATCAGTAGAACGCTTGTCTCCCAGGCCAGAAAATCATGTCATTTTTTGTTCATTAGCTTCTTCTGTTTGAGAAGAACTGTTCATATTCATCCGAGCTGTGATGATGCTACACACATAACTGCTGATTGTGGGGATCATTGCATGCTTACTTTTTTGCTCACTTTCACCCGGGACTTCTGATTCCAGCTGGAACAAAGAAGCCCCGGCGCTGCAATCTGGAAGAAAACTTGCCAATAGGAGCAGCGCACAGGACATGCCCTATTTTTATGACATGAGCTGCCATATTCTGGTAAGTTTTTAAAGACCTCAAGTCTTTTGAAGAATTTAGTGAGTGGGTGGGTGGGGGAGTTGGGTTGGGTTATGGGTAGTCAGGTCAGTGTGTAGGTGGTTGGGTCGGGGGCTGAGTACGCAGGTTGGTGGGGGGGGATGTTGGGTAGTCATGTCAGAGGATCAGGTAGTCATGTCGGGGGATCAGGTCATGTCGGGATCTGGGGAGAGGCTGTAGTTGGGTCAGAGGTTTTCGGGGTAGTTGGATTAGGTGTGTATTGGGGATTAGTCGAATTGGGGGTGTCGGGGTGGTGGGTTGGATTGCACTTTTAATCACTGAGTTGCATCAGAGATTAAACATTTTAACAGTTTTAGGTAAGTATCCCTGGTAAGTCGTTCATATCTAGCCCCAAGTCTCCAACGTTAGCAGAGGCCCCGGGCAGCTTAAATCAGCCCATTGAAAATTTAAACCTCCCACGCACACATCAAGACTTTGTCAGGGTCCAAGCGTGTACTAGTAGCTTAAGTTCAGTGCATCATTGCTCCTGATGCCAAAAGACCTGACCTAATATCTATGAGAGAATGAATGCCACAACTGTCTCCTATTACTGCATCACAAATCTCCAGGGCCTGCAATGCTGCCCTAGTTTGTCTTCGCCAGATGAAAATTTGTTCCAATTGCATTGCAAGAAGTTTGATATAACATTGCTAGCCCTGCTAGAGGAATGGGTTCATGCCGGAGTGCAAATGTTCAATCAATAAAAGTGTGCAAGGCTAAACCCAGCAACTGCAGTTTCACTTAGTCAGGTTCACCTCAGTGGTACAAAAGCTTTTAGAGATGATAATCGGGAACAAAATTAATAGTCACTTGGACAAGTGCAGATTAATTAGGGAAAACCAGCATGGATTTGCTAAAGGCAGATCATGTTTAATAACTTGATTGAGGCCTTTGATGAGAGAACAGAGATAGTTGACGAGGGTGGTCCCCTCTACATTGAGGAGACCAGATGCAGACTGGCTGACCGCTTTGCATAGCACCTCAGTTCAGTCTGCAAGCATGAACGTGAGCTTCCTGTCGCTTGTCATTTCAGTTCAACACCTCTGACCTTGGCTGCTGCAGTATTCCGGTGAATTCAGTGCAAGCCCGAGGAACAGTGCCTCATCTTTTGACTCAGCAGTCTACAGCCTTCTGCACTCAAAATTAAGTTCAACAATTTTAGATTATAACCACTGCCTCCTTGTTTCTTTGTTTTTTGCCGGTTGGTTTTTTTCTAATTTCTTTATTTATTTCTTCACTTTGCATTCAGATGGCTGCTATCCATCCATTCACACCTCATCTAGACACATCCTTTGTTTCTTTACTGTATCCATTGCTATTTTCTTTGCCTTTTATATCATGAAACTTTTCGTCATTTGGTCTTCCCTACCATAGACCATCCCTTTTTATTCCCCCCTCCCCTTTCACTTACTCAAAACCTATTATGTTACTTTTTTTCCTCAATTATGATCGGCACTGACAAATATTAACACTGTTTATTCTCTATAGATGCTGCGTCACCTGCTGAATATTTCTAGCATTTTCAGTTTTTATTTGATTTCCAGCATCTGCAGTACCTTGCTTTTATGTTGTGGTTGATGTGGTATAGATGGACTTCTACAAAGCATTTGAAAAGTGCTACATAACAGGCTTATAAGCGAAGTTGAAGTCATGGAATAAGAAGGACAGTGGCAGCATGGATATGAAGTTGACTGAGTGCTAGGAAACAATAGTGGTGGACTGTTGTTTTTTTGGACTAGAGGAAGGTATACAGTGGGGCTCCCAAGGACGACTACTTTTCTTAACTATGTATTAATGACCTAGGCTTGGGTGTACAGGGCACAATTTTTAAATTTGCAGATGACACCACACTTGGAAATATTGTGAACTGTGAGGAGGATAGTGAAAGACTTCAAGAGGACATTGACAGGCTGATGGAATGATCAGACACGTTGCCGATGGAATTTAATGCAGAGACGTGTGAATTGGTATACTTGGTAGAAAGGAGGAGGAGCTGGAATATAAAACAAGGTCACAATTCTAAAGGGGGTGCAGGAACAGAGGCACCTAGGGATATATGTGCACAAATATCGAAGGTGGCAATGCAGGTTGAGAAAGTGGTTACAAAGGCATATGGGATCCTAGGCTTTATAAATAGAGTAATAGAATACAAAAGCAAGGAAGTTATGTTGAACCTTTATACAACACTGGTTGGACCCTGACTGGAGCAATGTGTCTAATTCTGAGCTCTACACTTTCGGAAGGATGTGAAGGCTTTGGAGAGAGCCCAGAAAAGATTTACAAGAATGGTTCCAGAGATTAAGGACTTCAGATACATGGATAGATTGGAGCAGCTGGTGGTAGTCTCCATAGAGAAGAGAAAGTTGAAAAGAGATTTGTTAGAGGTGTCTAAACAGAGTGGATAGAGAGAAACTGTACCCATTGATGGAAAGGTTGAGAACTTGATTTTGGGTGATTGGGAAAAGAACCAATGATAAAATGCAGATAGACTTCTTTATGTCTTGAGTGGTTATGATCTGGAATATACTGTCAGAGTATGGATACAATGGGGGCTCTCAAGGGAATTAGATAAGCACCTGAAAAGATGAAAAAATTGCAGGGCTAAGGGTAAGAGCAGGGGAGTGGGACAAGCAGATTTGCTATTGCAGAGAGCCAGAATAGGTATGATGGGCTGAATGGCCTTCTGTGCTGTAACCATTCCATGATTCTACTCAATGATTAAAGGACCTAACAGCTGTTGCAGAGCATTCCTAGAATAGCCACAGCCTTTGGTGCTTGTTGGAGCTTCCTGAGGTTGCCTGGACCTAGTTGACAAATAAGCTGCACTCTGAAAAGGTCAGCTCCATCAGCTTTCTTCATAAATCAAATGGAAAACCTGTAGTCCTCAGTTGAGCCTACGCATAACAGTGCAAACTGACCTTTGTGAAGAGGACATCCATCTTCGATTGCTGCCTGGCCAACATGGTCCACATTAGCTCGATTCCTGGATGGAGCAGGAACTTGGATCATCGCCAAATCAATTTCAGTGGAATGTTTGTACACAGGTTTCACTTTTTGGCAAGAGATCAGATGAAACTGGTTCTCTTGAGTGAAGCACCTTTACTTTTATGCCAAGTGTTTTCTTTACCTCTATTCCAAAGGATCTGAAGGGTGTGGGGATGGAAACAGGAAAATGGAACATTGTAAAATCAGTCTCTGAAAGGGACCTAATTGCTTTTTGAAAATTCAGCTTAAGGAAGGGCCAAATGGCTGCCTCCTGTGCCAAAAATCTTATGCTTCTCTTTTCTACATTTCTGAAAGCCTCTGTACTTCATTTGGAATTGAGAGATTACCACTGAGTCAGTGGGTGATTTTTGAAAAATCAAATGATTCTGAAGTTTGAGGAACTATACAGACTCTGACTGTTGTGACTGCCTGCTGGATTCTTGGATAGTTGGAACCCTGCAGAAATGTGATTAGCAGAAATAGCTACTGGGCCATTAATGCTGAACTTGTTTTCCCTAGGAGTAGTATGTAGCTGGACCCACATTGAAAGACATTCCAAATAGGGTTGTCATTAAATCAGCGCATATCAAAGCATTTAACAGGTAATGATGTAAATTTTAAATGCAGTCGTTATTGTAGTGTTTGGTGTTCAGCCGTCATTTTGTTCATATTAATTTGTTCATAGCAAGATTCCTCAAACAGCAATGAAATAAACGATCAGATAATCTGTTTAGTGATGATGACTGAGTGAGATATATTAGTTAGGACAATAAGTTAAGACCCTGTTCTTCTTTGAAAGTATTATGGGATCGTTTACAACCACATGAGAGATTTAAAGTCTAATCTGAAACCCAGCAGTTCCAACAGTGCAGGACCACCTCTGTACTGTCAGACTGGTTCATTTCCCTGCCTTGTATTTGATATCAGTGGAAACTAGAATCAAAAAAATTATAACAGCATGGAAGGAGTCCGTTCCACCCCTTGTACCTGTGCTGGTTCTTTGATAGAACTATCCAATAGTCCCACAGGTCTTTTCCTTTAGCCCTTTGAAAATTACTGCTGAATCTGGATCCACCATGCTCTCAGGCAGTACATTCTAGATCACAACTCGTGTAAAAAAAAAGTTACCTCGTGGCACTTTTTTTTGCCAAACACCTTAAATCTGTGCCCTCTGGCTACTGGCCCTTCTGCTGCTGGAAACAGTTTCCCATTATTTAATCCATTAAAATTGTTCATGATTTTGAACACCTCTATTAAATCTCCTCTTAACATTTCTGCCCTAAGGAGAGAAGCCCTAGCTTTCCAACCTCTTCACAAAACTGAAGTCCCTTTTTCCTGGTAACATTCGAATAAATCTTTTCTGTACCCTTCTAAGACCTTGGAATCTTTACTAAAGTGCAGTGCCTAGAATTGAATCCAATACTACACTGGGGCCAAAAGTCTTTCATAAAGGCTTAGCATAACTTCTTTGTTCTTGTCCCCCATGGCTTGATTTATAAAACCAAGCAACCCAGATGCCTTTTTAATAGCCTTCTCAACATGCCCTGCCATCTTCAAAGATTTGTGTACATTGTCATGGTGATGTGACTTGTGCATGAGTGATATTAATCTGTAATTTCACTGGCTGACAAAACATATATTGAACTGTTTAAAGAGGTCTTTTTGAAGATAAGAAAGACACTGACTAAAGGTGGCTGCCACAAGTCACTAGACGTCTGGTATTGATAGTTGACTAGCTTTTGAAAAGTTCCAATGTGAATTGCAATTCAGACATGCCACGACATTCTTCTCTGAAATTTCACACCTGAGGATGTCAAGAACCACTTCAAAGGGATTTACAGAAATGTACTGGACATGACATTTGCGTTTCTATACGACTACATCTCCAGTGGAGACAGTGTCTGCAAGAACAATGGTTATATGCAGATTTGTCTTCCTATCTCATCAAGAATAATAACTCAAGGGTTTAATGGCTGGCACGTTAGATAACCTACTCTTCCCCCGGCTATGAAACAAAAGCAACAGTCAGTTCAGACATCAGATAGATAAACCCCTTCTGAAATCATTATGGGCAGAGAGAGATCATGCGACTGAAAACCATTTTGAAATCTCTTTAATACAAGCTGCTAAAGACAGAAGCAGTGAGTAGTCTGGAAAAGCTGCCAATGAAGCAGTAAGGAACTCCCTTTGCTCCCCTCCTAAGTTAAGACCCTATCTCTTACAGTTTATAAATCCAGTGCAGAAATGGTGAATTTTCCATCAAAAGAAACCTCCAGTGCGAAATGCATCGACTTCTGGAAGAGACAGGTTATGGATTAAAAAGAAATTATCTCTGGCAATTGTAGTTATGTGGTTTTCAACTCAGCTCCTGGAATCTAAAGGAACTTGGAAATATTTCTGCTGCAGCCACAGACTCATAAACAACAAACTCAAGATTTTAATCTTTCAACATTGAACTTAAATTTGGCTAAGAAAGTAACTACCCACAGTATAACTTGTAAATTTTGCATGAGTGTGTATGTGAATGTGGATTGCAAAAATTCGAGAAGTGCTGGTTTACCTTTTTAAATATCTTACTATCTTTACCTGGATGGGTTTTTAACTGAATAAAATCTAACCTCTTTTTGTTTTGAACCTCGGCTTGCCAGACTTTTTTTTTGCAATCAGCACATTAACAGTTAAACACAGACATTGAGTAAAACTCCTTCACCCTTCTAAATTCACAAGAGAACCTGTTATGGTCAAACTTGGAATGGTAGGGCAGGGGAGTTATCTTTATCCCTCTAATTATTTCAGAAGGGGAGTAACAGCATAGCCTCCCAGGTTTCTCTTCCTGTACTTCAAAAAAATTGTACCATTTAGTTTATATTGCATCTTCTCATTTTCCTGACCAAAATTTATCACTTCACACTACTTATTGAATTTCATCTGCCATGTATCTGCCCATTTCATGTATGCCCATGTCCTCTTTAAAATCTTATCATCCCCCTCATTGTATATTGCATTTCCAAGTTTCGTGTCATCTGCAAACATTGAAATTATATCCAGTATATACAAGTCCAACCCAATAATATACATCAAAATGAGCACTTACTGATGAACAACACTGTTCACCTCCCACCAGTCTGAAAAGATGATGGGTCTCTAGTGACCATGGCTGGTCCAGTTAAGCTTCTGGTCAGTGGTGTTCACCACTAGAAAATGTTGGAGATTCAGCATTGGTTATGCCATTGAATGCCAAAGGGAGGTGATTAAATTCTCTTTTGTTAGAGATGGTCATCGCCTGGCATTTTGGTACAATTGCCTAGATTTTCTGAAGAAGGCTTTGCAGGGTCAAGATTGCCAAGATTGATCTTTGTGGCCTGTTCGTTTTAGCCTTATTAGACTTTTCTTTAACACTTTGATACAACTGAGTGGCTTGCTAAGAGTAAACCATATGCTGTGGCCTTGAGTTACATGTAGGTCAGACAGGAAAGAAAGACAGATTTCCTTCACTGAAGAACATTAATGAACCAGATGTGTTTTTACGACAACCTGGTTTTCATGGTTACCATTACTAGCTTTTTATTCCAGATTTATTTATTTAACTGAATTTAAAATTTCCCCCAGCAGCTGTGATGGGCTTTGAACTCATGTTTCTGGATCATTAGTCCGTGTTACTGGCCCAGTAACATAACCACTATGCTAATGTTCCCATTACTTTCCTGAAGGACATTACAGTGGATAATACTGCGCAACAAGTGGAGGTCAATAATCAGACCAATGCTGTTCCTCACCAGAAGGTGGAACTTGCTGAACTTAGCTTGTGCATATGCAGCTTAAACACGCAAGATCAGATAGCATAATGGAGGAGCATTTTGTAAGTGAGTATTTTCAAGTGTTTCTCAAAGATTCCAGTGTAAAGCGATCCCTGAAATGCTTCTAAATGGTGTGCTGTGAGGTGTCACTGCTAGAGTCAAGGTTTGTGCCCTGTTGTAGTCTTTTTTGTCGTCATTTATAAATGGAAAAGGTATCCAACTTCAAATGTTCTCCAAATTGCAGTTCACTGCTGGGTTCCTTAAATTAGGGCAAAACTGGAGCCATTCCAGATTCCAGCATCAATAGGTAGTATAAATGTAGCATTTGATCTGTAACTGAACAGAAATAAAATAACACCTTCCATCTGAGTCCTAGATACTGTTTTAATCGATGGAACAACTACTGTCCTTCAATGTCTGGGTTTGTAGTTGCATCTTGATTGTGTTTAACAGTCTTGTTGGCACACCCAGATGCCTCCTGAGGTAATCCACTTGATGAAATTGATTTTCAGTAACATTCTCATTATGGTAGAAGTTAACCTTTCAGTCAGAACTCCTACCATCTCTCCAGCATGATAACCTGAAAGCCACCTGTCATGAGGGCATTATTGTTATTTCAAAGCTTTTAAAATCATGAGCCTTTTTGTGGGACACGGAGTCTTATGTCACCTGACCTGTTCCTGAGTCAAGCATGGAGAGATATGGGTGGTACTGCTGGGATTGAAGTTGCGACTTCCCCTTTATCTAACTGGCCCACATTTCCGTACGTAGTGAGGGGTACTAAGCTGCACCCTCACCTTTCTGACTGATGCTTCACTGCTGATAGCCCTATGAGCAAGGTTAAGTGACCGACACGTTTCTTTTATTTCGAGTGATACTAGCAAGACTGCATTCTTTTTTGTCCATCTCTTTTGTCCTTTCTAAATTACCGGTTGTTTGTAGAACTGGGTACCAGGTCACTTCAGTGGATGTTAAGCATTAGTCACTTAAGATAAGGAGTAGGCCATTTCGCCCATCAAGCCCCTCAGTCCTGTTCCGCCATTGTGAGATCATGGCTGATTTGCAACCTAACTCCACATATACCCACCTTTGGTCCATATCATTTAATACCTTTAATTAACAAAAATCTGACAATCTTAGATATATAACAATTGATCTAGAATCAATTGCTGTTTGCAGACCTTTTGTGTGTAGAAGTGTTTCTAATTTAATGCCTGAAAAGCCTGGCTCTAATTTTAAGACTCTGCCTCCTAGTCCTTGACTCCCTCAACAGCAGAAATAATTTCTCTCTCTGTACCCTATCAATTGCCCTTAGTGCAGAATTGGTATCCCATGTAGATTTGGTCAGACTCCTTCCACAAAGGGTATTAGTGAACAATCTTAACAGCTTTCATTTCTATTCATGCTGGGTGAAAGCTGAAAGTACAGCTTTTTTCCTACATTAAACACTTCAAAAGTACTTCGTTGGTCGTAAAGTGCTTTGGGATGTCCTGAAGTTGTGAAAGACGCTGTATAAATGTAGGCCTTTCTGGTCTGTCTTTGATCTAGGTTGTTAATCTGTTATTGTAACCACTACATTACTGAATTGTATGTGCGTATCCAGACCTGCTTCAGAAATGGTGTCAGAATGAGAATACGAAGTGCCTTCTGCTGTACAGCAACAATCCCAAGCCTATTTTTATATTTAAAAAAATGATCATGAATACTTTAGGATGCTAGCAGTGTGGTGACACTTAAAGGTTCCAGCAAATTCGCTGCAAAATTCAGGTGCTACGTTTTTCATATGAGCAGCTTTACTGAATGAGGTCATTAGTTGAAGAGAATGGTGAAGACGCAGAAATTAGCTCCTGGCATTGGTTGAGCTTCACATTAAGGAGTTTGCTATGAAGCAGCAGTCATTGTGCCACTGAAATCTTTCCAGAGCTTCATTGCGCACTGTGCTTTGGGAATATGGGGTAGGGCAGGAAAGTAGAGTTAATGTAGAGATTGTACGATGGCCTTATTGAATGGTGGAGCAGGCTCAAGGACAGTATGGCTGCTGCTCCTCCCATTTCTTGTTCATGTGTTCTGTCAGGGATTCATTGTGTGCTGTGCTTTGAAATGCTTTGACATAATATTTAAAGTGTTCATTTGTATACCAATATCAATTGATAGTTATCCTTCTGATTTTTTTTCAAAGATGAATTGGGTCATCATCACAAACACAACATGCAGTGGTTGGCAAGCTCCCCCATCACTCCGTGATCCACAACAAAGAAATGTACTGGGAAAGAAGCTGTACTGGAATGAAATCTTCCCAGAGCTTCAGTGTGGATTGTGTTTTGTCCTCATTCCTGTGGGTCAGCAGTCATGAGAGGTGGCTGAGTCCCTCACAGCTCCTGTGATATGTAAACTTGTGAGTTCTCCCACTCCGTACAAACTGAACAGGTTAAAAAAGATCACAGTGCCAGATTATAGAATCATAGGATAGTATCCCACAGAAGGAGACCATTCAGCACATTGAATCTGTGCCATCTTTCGAAGAGCAATCCAGATAATCCCACTCCACTATCCCTGCAGCTTTTGTCTCTTTCTAGTATTTATCCAATTCGCAAATATGCATTCAGCACCCCATCAGGTATAAATGAAGGAGGTCAGCTTGTGAGAGTATTATAACTCCTGACGCCGATTGAAAGTCTTCATTGCACATGCACAGAGACAACAATGATGTCATTAAAACTTGGCCATTATCTGAAGATCCCTCTTTCAGTACCAGTTTGAAATCCCGTCTGGGCATGTGTGCAGTGATGTCATTATGTACAGGTACAGATGCACATACATGGGCATCTAAGTAGAAATGCTGCTGTTCTTGCTCCCCCACACAGGACTCTGCCCCGAGTCATTCCCCTGTAATAATAACAGGACCCAACCTGAAGAAAGGGAGTTGTAGGTACAGTGAGTGAAGGGCTACTCATTTATCCCAGGCTCCAGTTATAGTCTGTGTCCCAGCTTCCTGTCCAAGCGCAGTATATGCAAAGCTTTCCCGAACCAGCATTAACATTGAACTAAAGGACTACGCTGCCTCAATCCGCTGAGTGCTGATTTTTCTATGCTTCTTAGTCAGTGCGGATGCTGCTGTATATCCAGGGGCTAGATGTGTTAAACTATTAACACACTGTTGAAGTAGCCAATCTTAACTCAATTTTAAATTTATTCACAGAGGGAAACATTACAAGTTTCTTATATTCTTGACTAACAAGGGAGTGAAAGGATATAGGGGGTAGGCACAAAAGTGGCATTAAAGCCACAGTTAGATCAGCCAGGATCTTATTGAATGGTGGAGCAGGTTTGAGGGGCCGATGGCCTACTGTTGCTCCTAATTCATATGTTTCTAAGTATATAGCTCTTAAGTCCCATACTAATGTCTCCAATCTCTAATAATTCAATCAATTCCCTCCACCTGTATAGACTTTAATTTATACAATTAACAGAACAAGAGCAATTGAGACCCTGGGCCCGTCTAACACACGACTCTTGGGTGCCAACCCAACTCAAAGTGGAGTTGGGCTGGTGCAGTCAGACCCTGAAAAAATTCATGCAGGAAATCACTTTCAGAAGTAGCCTGTGCCCCACTCTCCTTCGCCTACAAGAAAAAAATACATTAATAAGGAGTTACATATATGAGCAGAAGGAGAGATATATGGCTAGTTTTAGAATTTGGCCTAGAGACTCTGTGATAATTGGTGCAAACAAATTCAGCCTTGAGAGTACTCCTACCATAAGGAATCAGATTTAGCACTGTGTATATATGGAAATCAATAATTTGTGTTAATTTAGCACCTGATATAGTGGTCCTACCAATGAGAGACTTGGAGGCAGGCGTGAGAGGACGAAAGGTTGAGAAGAGAAGAAAACAGTGGAGCACATACAGCAATGCGCTAGCGTCAATTACCTTTAGATGATTATTTTTGTCCCTGTCATGTCTCTCTGGTGCATTGTGTGACTGACTAATGGGTGTCACTGTTTCAAGTGTTTTGGAAACCCCATTGCAAATTGTGTACCATGTGTTACATATTCCAAATTCTATATGTAATTGATTTGATTTTGGTGGGAATGCTCAAGTTACAAATTCAGCTTTGAAAATGTACTGTCGAGCTATAAGTAAGTCTCATAGTTTAGCACCCTCTGGATACGGTGAATAAGAATGACAACTTCACTCTTACCGTATAGTGCTGCCTTCAGGCAGAGCATGTAATATAACTGAAGTGGTGGTCTTTAGAAGCACAGAGTATCACAACAAATAGTTTTGCTTGCATCTCCTGGAGGAACAGTGTTGGAAGGAGTAATTGTATTTACCTGAATAGGCATTGCTTTGTGTAGGCTAAAATCCCATCCGGCTGTACAAGGCAGCATTGCAGTTTTCACCTTCACCCAGTAGAAACTTCCCCATCAGGAAAGACCCTAGCAGAAGTGGAAGTCATACACTTGTCTTAATACTTGTTCAGTTGTGACGTTCTGCCTATAAAAATGCCAATTACATTAAAAATTGGTCAAATTTGGAACAGAGGCAACTTTGTAACTATTCTGCCATATAAATAGGGGATTACATCTGCTGAAAGGCTGTTGCCTTTCATGCTTGGTACTCATTGAGTGATTTGGAAAACAGTCCTTCAGCTCAGATGGTTACAGAGTACTTTACAATGACATGCTGTTTGAGGTGATGACAGGGTGATAAGTGTTGGATGTGGGGTGGCATGGAGACAGCTGACTTTGGCATCTGGTAGAGGGTAGTTTGCGTTTTCTTGGCTCATTCCTCTGTACATAAGAGACTGATAGTATGCTTGGTACAGTATTCAAATTCTATGGTCTAACTAGGAAATTACAAGAACTGCGCAGACCACTGTGAATTAAATGCTATGATTTTCCTCTTCCCATATTTCTAATGTGAGATATGTGCTTAGGGGTGTGTTCCTGGCATTGTGTTTCAAACACTCATTGTAAATGGCAGTGCTGTAATTTTATAATCAACAGCAAGTAAGGCTAATTGAATGCCTCAAGAGCATGAAGTAATAAAGATGTATGGAGTGTTAGATCTGTCTTTCGTTGCTAGGCACTGAAACATTGTACTTCCTTTCTTGGCTGTTATTGAGCACCAGTTCTAATAATCAGGACACTGAAATTTCCAGATTCCCTCTGCCAGTTACTTCCAGCCCATTTCTATTTAACACCTTATTCTCCATTCTTGCTACTACCTGGCCATTCTTAATGTGAATTCTAGACATCAAGTTCAATTATAGAAATATCGAACTGATGAATCCAATTCTGATTTGCCTAATAACCACAAACATGGAAAATTGTAGAATCCAGTAGAGACAGTGGGACCCTTTTCTTTATAACCCTTGGATCACGTGATTATTTGGTTAATAAAACTGCTTTCCATATTGTTACAAGGATGTGCTTTTTTTAAAGAAAAAGATACAATTAAGAATAAAGTAGAAACTGTAATCCCATAGAGACAATTGAAAGACTGCCAGCCAGCTGAATAGACAAGTTGCATTCCACCCTGAAGTGGGATGAGAAGGAATAGACTGTCAACCCTGCCTCTTTCTCCCCTCCACTAGACTGTGAAAGACCCCATTCCCTGTTGACTTTTATGCTAAAACTCATGAAAAAATGTTCTCCAACATAATGACTACAGCAAATATGGTAACCAAATTCCTCTGGAAAATATAGCCAGCAAGGCTTTTTAAGAATTTTTTTTTTTACCAAGTCAGAGCAAAGATTGGAAAGATATATGGAAAGGCTGCAAGAGCCATCTCTCTCCCTCCATTTCTCAGAAGTATTGAGCCCAGATATTGCAGAATAACCATCCTGAGAAGAGGAATGTACTGCAAACCAAGATCTTTTGTGGTTCAAACGTGGAAATCTGCTCCGTACAGCTCCACCCAGGAAGACAACTGAACAAAACGGCCGAATCATGAAATTACCGCATGGAGACCTTCACAAACTAAAATATTTTTAAGCCTATCTACGTACTCTATCATCTCTTCTAGTGTGTTTGTGGGGCCCAGGGAAAGAGTGTGTATGAATGGTGGTCACAATTTACTTAGTTTTTTTTTAAATTTGGGAGGTAGCTTCAATAATCTTGTTTCGTTCTTTGACTTAAACTTCAAAAACCTGTCCGACTATTTATAATCTGAAAGCATGCATAGTGGGACTTCAGTATTGGCAAAGCACATGCTCACTAAATTCAGAACTGAACCCTGTTACAGCCAGATCTGGAGTGGTAAATTAGGGCAGTCAATTTTTAATCCCACTCACATAGTTGTAATAATATGTAGAGGACACAAACTTCACTATGGGTGTGACTAATGACACTGAATTTGAGAGGAAGTCTAGTGCAGACCAGCAGTAAAGATGGTAACCTCCCAACTCCCAGTTTGTAAGCTCCTTCGGGCACTGATATCACATGTCTGTTGTGTCCTCAACTATCAGCATGAAGGCTCAGTCGAAGAGTCCCAGTTCCAGCACTAGAGCAGGAGTCTAAGTCCTCTGTAAGAGGCCAGATCTGTGTAGGACGGTCCTGAAGAAATTGGACAATGGGGTGCATATGAATTCTGATTTTGTTGCTGAATTTGTTGAGGCTGTACATGTTTTGTTATAGATTGGTGGATGGGAACCCAGTGTAGCTGCCCACAGGATTTAGATTTGACTTTGTTATTTATTTGTTGCTTTTTACTGCTTGGCTCCTTTTATTTGCAATAGACGCAGGTAGCTGGAAGCTTTGTCTGTTGCCAGTTGTGGGATGAAAGGAGGAAAAAATATATAGAAGGCCAGAGTTAGAGGCCTGAAGGGTATCAGAGTGGCTGCAGGGCTGGATAAGGTTGCAGAAATCTTACAAAGGATTGACTTAAAAGTGTCCTGATGATGTTGACAGATGAGGTTTGACACGCTGTGTGGAATCTTCATGATTCACAGAGGGAAGGGAAGAATAGCAAAAAAAAGAAAATGACTGCCTAGTAGTGATTGCAGTATCATCTGAAACTGCAGGAGAAGAGCTGATTTGGCTGCAATTAATCCTGTTGTTTGTTTTCACGTTGTAAGCTCTTTAAAGTGCCATTTTTTTTAGTGAATGCGCTGTGTACAGTATCTGCTCTTTCTAATATGTGCTCTTATTAGAGTCTGCTTTGTAATGTGCTGTTGGATTTTACTGTGCTTTCATATTCAGTTTTCCAATACGTGCTCTTTAGCCATACTTTGTGCTGCATAACGCATGCAGTTTAACTTGCGCTTTGACGTACATAGTGTCATTAGTGTATGCAGTATACTGTAGTTGTTTTCTGTGTAGTTTATAATATGTTATTTTCACAGTGTGTGCTCTATGATGTGCATTATGGTGTAGAGTTATTTTTAACACTGGTTTGTGATCTTGACGTAAGATTAAACATTATTGCAGCTCTTTCAAAGATGCTGACACAGGCCCAAAAGGCCAAATAGCCTCTTTGGTCAACTCCAAAATGGAGTATGTATTTTAACCAAGTTTAAAGTTGGTTATCCTCTGGAGATCACTGGACTTGTGCTGTTGTATTATTCGTTTCTTGTACTGACATCAGAACTGCTTCCTTGATATGATGTGAGGAACTGGCCTCCATTTCCAAAACAATTGCTCCTTTTGCTTTGTCTTTCTCGCACTTGCACCAGATCACCACATAACTTCATCACATTCCCTTGTTCTCTGCAGCTCTTCCTGTTCAATAACTGAATTGGTGTGCCTTTAATGGCATTTATCTCTGTACCTCAACTGGAGTCTGGCCCAATTTCTCTATATCCATTTGGATTTTGGAGTACACATTGGTTTTTTAGAAGTTTGTCACGTGACAGACTACTAATAGGCTCAAACCATTTCTGCTTCAGTATCTGGAACATAGGTAGCTGTCCTCCTTTGCCCTCTCACCCTGACCTATTTTCCCATTCTACCTCTATTCTCTGTTCTGCCCTCCTACCCTCTCTGTCTGCCTTTGACTCTGGGTTATTGTGCATCCCCATTGTCTTTGTCCCCTATTGATGGCTGTGGCTTCAGCTGTCTAGATGTCACTGCCTGGAATTCCCTGCCTTTTATAACCTTCCTTAAAATTCACCTCTAACTAAGCTTTTGGTCATTCCTCCTAACCTCTTCAGTTTGATGTCCATAATTTCCTGTGAAGCGCCTTAGAATATTTCCTCTTATTTAATGGTGCTGAGTAAGCATGGAATTTTAATTCTGACAATTATGTGATGAAAAACTTATAAATTATGGTAAATAACCTTAAATATCCTTTATTACCCCATGTGAAGAGAAATCAGTAATTGAGCAGCTTGGTGCTATGGGTGTGGAGAAAAAGCAGGATATTCTCTTTATACCTGTGAGGAAACTGGTTGTCCTCCTTTCGGTTTGTTGTGTTGGGACACTGTGGGACAAACCTGTGGAAAGCCTGAATATTTATAGAACTGAAAAGCCGAGTGGATGACCCATCTTGGCCTCCTCTGGAGGTCCCCAGCATCATAGATGCCAGTCTTCAGCCAATTTGATTCACTCCACGTGATATCATTAAATGACTGAAGGCACTGGATAGTGCAATGGCTATGGGCCCTGACAATATTCTGGCAATAGTACTGAAGACCTGTGTTCCAGAACTTGCCGTGCCCCTAGCCGAGCTGTTCCAGTACAGCTACAACACTGGTATCTACCCGGCTATGTGGAAATTGCACATGCCTGTACACAAAAAAGACAAATCCAATCTGGCCAATTACTGCCCCTTCAGTCTACTCTCGGTCATCAGTAAAGTAATGGAAGGGGTCATCAGCAGTGCTATCAAGAGGCACCTGTTCAGCAATAACCTCACTGACGCCCAGCTTAGGTTCCGCCAGGGCTACTCAGCTCCTGACCTTATTACAGCCTTAGTTCAAATATGGACAAAAGAGTTGAACTCCCGAGGTGAGGTGAGAGTGACTGTCCTTGACATCAAGGCTGCATTTGAACAAGTGTGGCATCAAGGAGCCCTAGCAAAACTGGAGTCAATGGGAATCAGGGGGAAAACTCTCCGCTGGTTGAAGTCATAGCTAGTACAAAGGAAGATGGTTGTGGTTGTTGGAGGTCAGTCACCTCAGCTCCAGGACATCACTGCAGGAGTTCCTCAAGATAGTGCCCTTGGCCCAACCATCTGTAGCCGCTTCATCAATGACCTTCCTTCCATTATAAGGTCAGTAGTGGGGATGTTCGCTGATGATTGCACACTGTTCACCATTCGCGACGACTCATATGCTGAAGCAGTCCATGTCCAAATGTAGCAAAACCTGGACAATGGCCAGGCTTGGGCTGACAAGTGGCAAGTAACATTCATGCCACACAAGTATCAAGCAATGGACATCTCCAACAACAGAGAATCTAACCATTGCCCCTTGACATTCAATGACATTACCATCACTGAATCCCCTACTATCAACATCCTGGAGGTTATCATTGACCAGAAACTGAACTGGACTAGCCATATAAATACTGTGGCTACAAGGGCAGGTCGAAGGCTAGGAACCGTGTGACGAGTAACTCACCACCTGACTCCCCAAAGCCTGCCCCCCATCTACAAGGCACAAGTCAGGAGTGTGATGGAATACTCTCCACTTGCCGGGATGAGTGCAGCTCACACAACACTCAAGAAGCTTGACACCATCCAGGACAAAGCAGCCTGCTTGATTGGCACCACATCCACAAACATTCACTCCCTACAACACTGACTAACAGTGGCAGCAGGGTGTACCATCTACAAGATGCATTGCAGGAATTCACCGAGGCTCCTTCGACAGTATGTTCTAAACCCATGACCACTACCATCTAGAAGGACAAGGATAGATGGGAACACTGCCACCTGGAAGTTCCCCTCCAAGTCACCTACCACCCTGACTTGGAAATATATCACCGTTGCTTCACTGTCGCTGGGTCAAAATCCTGGAACTCCCTTCCTAGCACTGTGGGTGTACCTACACCACATGGACTGCATGGTTCAAGAAGGCAGCTCACCACCACCTTCTCAAGGGCAACAAGGGATGGGCAAGAAATGCTGGCTCAGCCAGCAAGCCCACATCCCGTGAATGAATTAAAAAAAAAGAATTTGAAATCAGTGTAAAAATTTCTGATCAACAGAGAAGGTTTTGTCATAGAGCATCAGTGGTCTGTCAGGAGAAAAATGTGCTCCTCTGGCACTAATGCTGGCTCCAAGATAACAGCTTCGCTCTTTAATCAAACCAGAACAACAGACGAGAAAAGTGCTGATTTTGGTAAAAGTTTAATTTCATCCATGTCTGTACTATTAATAGCTGCCCAGTGAAGGCTGCTTCATCTTTAAGTTGCTGTATTCTTGTTACTGTTCCACAACATGCAGCATTTCACCACTTTCCAAGCTGTATGCTGCACTCTAGCATCAGTGCTGTTGAAGGATGCCTCCCTGAAATGTGCTCCTTGACTTGAATGCATGGGTTGCACAAGCAATGCTGAAAGGCCATCACTTCCACTGTTTTCAACGTGCCGCATTCTGCTCAGTATTGATATGTCCTCGCTCCTTGCTGAACTAGTGATTCGGATGCCTCCCTTGTGTGTGCCTGCAGCGAGTGACTGAAAATGGAGTGTGCTGTGTAAGCAGCATCAGCCAGATGAGGACGTGCAGCTGCTCCAGTTGAATTTTAAGCTCACCCTCCTTTCAATATGATTTAGCATCAGTTGTATTTTGTATAAACAAGCAGTTGACAGGCTTTAATATGTGTTTAAATTGTGGTTGTGTGAGCATTGTGCTGATTTGTAGACTGAAAGATTTTGTAATTTAATGAAGCATTTGATAGTCTGGGACTGTCTGGGGCTAGGCTCATTGGGCTGTGGGCTTCCCTTGTGCTGTCTCAGTAAAAGACTGTTGGATGGAGAAGAGGAGGATGTTTTAGTCCTGAAGGATGTGATCTGAAGTAGGCTATTTTGATAAAGTCAATACCGTTTCATGAGATGAGATATTAATCTTGGATTTTTTTTTGAACAGCAGGCACTGGGAGTCAGTCAGTGCACTGAGATATGCAGGACTGCAGTACTGGCTTCCGTCCAACACCGAGAGCACAGGTTGCGACAGCCTTCTGTGAAGCTTCCTACTTGCCCTAGTAGTGGACTGGGGCACTGAGCACTTGGCAGTGAATGCAAAAGACTTGGAAACTATAAGAATAAGAAAATACTCAGTTTGTAGTCTTTCACAGAATCCAAATTGCTTTTTTTAAGAAAAGCTGCAGTTGCTTGACATTAACCCTAAGCGCACCCTAGGTTTAGATGATCTTAGATGTAAGAGAAAAAGAGATTTAATCATCTTCATTTATAGTCCATCATTTATTTAGATCTTGACTCATGCTTTGTATAAGATGGGCATTTTTCTATCGACTATAGAACTCGATTTTGGCAGAGAACTTGTTTGGCTCATTTTTGAAGTACAGGGAATATATTGAGAAGCAGAAGATTCGCATACAAAGCAATCGATGAGATAGTGACAGAACAGGAATTGAGAGCAGAATAATGCATTGGGGACAGTGATTCTGGAATATTTGGGGTGCCATGAATCAAGCCAGTTCATTATTTAGACTACTTTGAACAGTGAGCTTAGGCCATACTAACTTCCAGCTACTTAGGGAGGGATTGGTGAATTCTAAGGCAACTGCTAGAACTGGGGTTTGTTCCATCTGGACTGACATCCCCTGCAGCTCCCATTTTCTTATGGGATTTTTTTTCAGGCATCAGTATTCCACCCCTTTTTGTAGTTGCTGCTGTGTCCTTGGTTCTGTATCAGTGGGGTGTAGTACTAGCACCATATATAGATACCATGTAGTTCCCTGAACCTTTTCCGAGTACTCATTAGATGCTGTTTCTTTGAGCCTTGCATGCTTTTTTCAATTGTATATGTATGAATATGCTATGGATTTTCATTGCATGGAGCTTATTGTAGAAATATGTTGATGCATTAAGGTTTCTTGGAATGGTTTTGTAGTGCTGGAAGCAGTTTGAGTTTCAAGGTTTGTCCTTCTAGGTGGTAGTGGTCGTGGGTTTGGAAGGTGCTGTCTAAGGAGCCCTGGTGAGTTTCTGCAGTGCATCTTGTAGATGGTACAGAATGCTGCCACTGTGTGTCAGTGGTGGAGGGGGTGAATGTTTGTGGATGTGGTGCCAATCAAGATGTTGCTTTGCCCTGGATGGTGTCAAGCTTCTTGAGTTTGTTGGAGCTGCACTCATCCAGGCAAGTGGGGAGTATTCCATCGCATTCCTGACTTGTGCCTTGTGGATGGTGGACAGGCTTTGGGGAGTCAGGAGGTGAATTACATGTCGCAGGATTACTAGGCTCTGGCCTGCTCTTGTAACCATAGTATTTATATGGCTAGTCCAGTTAAGTTTCTGGTCAATGGTAACCCCCTCAGGATTTTGATAGTGGGCAATTCAGTGATGGTAATGCCATTGAATGTCAAGGGGCAGTGGTTAGATTCTCTCTTGTTGGAGATGGCCATTGCTTGACACTTGTGTGGCACGAATGTTACTTGTCACTTGTCAGCCCAAGCTTGGATATTGTCCAGGCCTTGCTGCATTTGGGCATGGACTGCTTCAGTGTCTGAGGCATTGCAAATGGTGCTGAACATGGTGCAATCATCAATGAACATCCCCACATCTGACCTTATGATGGCGGGAAGGTCATTGATGAAGCAGATGAGGATGATTGGGCCTAAGTCACTACCCTGAGGAACTCCTACAGTGATGTCCTGGAGCTGAGATGACTGACCTCCAACAACCACAACCTTCTTCCTTTGTGCTAGGTATGACTCCAGCCAGCAGAGTGTTTTCCCCCTGATTCCCATTAACCCAAGTCTCACCTCACTTACTTGCCAAGTACCTGGCAACCGTTGCTCAGTTCGGGTTCTGCTAGGACCACTCGGCTCCAGACCTCATTATATATAGCCTTTTTCCAAACTTTGACAAAAGAGCTGAATTCCAGAGCTGAGTTGAGAGTAACCTCCCATGACATTAAGGCAGCATTTGACCAAGTATGGCATCAAGGAACCCTAACAAAATTGAAGCCAGTGCGAATTATGAAGAGATATCCCTCCACTGGTTGAAGTCATACCTAACATAAAGGAAGATGGTTGAGGTTGTTGAAGGCAAATCCTCTCAGCCCCAGGACATCAATGTAGGAGTTCTGCAAGGCAGTGCCGTAAGCCTAACCATCTTAAGGTGCATCATCAATGACCTCCCCTCCATCATAAGGTCAGAAGTGGGAATATTTGCAGAAGATTGATACCCCATCTGAAATGGATTTGTTTGCTGCGTGTGTATCATCTTTCATAGATTGAAAGATACTGCTCGTGGATGTGTAACCTGAAGGCAGGAGGATCTTATTCACAAGCTGGTTGGATTCGGCAACTGCTCAGAGGCAGAGTCAGTTGTTATAGTTGGTCCCCGGTTTTGGTCCCCCAATTTGTTAACTTTCCAAACTTGGTCCCAATTTTATGTTCCCAAGTGAGAACGAATGAGCTGGCTCCCCTTTATTCAACCCCCTTAGTTGGTCGCAACAAGGTGAATTTAAAGGTGATCCTTTCTCCCGTGAATACATTTTCCTAGCCCAAATGTATTTATTTTTTATAAGGAGCTAATTTAACCATTCTTGAGTCAATGAGTAAGGTTATTAGCTACTAAAACCTGAGAAAAATAATATAAATGCAACACACACACCCCGATCAGAAATTAGAAGTTAAGAGTCCGAATAAAAGTTTAAAAACATACAACTCGGTCTTTGGCTTATCCGTGAGGCATCGATGGCGGTACGTTGCGGCCGTTAAGTTGGGTGATTCCGGTAGAATTGACTTTAGCAGTTTCACACTTAGTTTGGAGACACTTGGCTCTGCAGGGCGACTGAAAGGCTGTCTTGTGTTCTTTAGATTGTGGCTTCTGCTGAGCTTTGCCTCCAGCCACAGAGAGAGAGAGAGAGAGCGAGAGAGCGATCTTTCACCTGCAAGCTTCAGGGGAGGTGACTGACTTGTTCTTCTGTTTGCTGTCACACAACACACCAGCTTTTTAACTGATTTTTCTCTGTATATTCTGGAAAGGAAGAAGCTATGACTTGCACCTAGAACTCATGTTCATTTCATCTCAGACCACTTACACATTCTGAGATATAAATCAACAGGAGATGGATTTTGGACATCTGCTAAGACGTGCAAATCAGTCTTTTGTCTCTGCAACCTCAAGAGATTAAAGTTCAGTCTTTTGCATCTTTCCTATCTCCCTTTCAAGTGTCTCTGAAGAAGGCCATGACACCTTTCAGATACAATATTCCATGTCCTGCCAGGACCAGTTGGTCAAAGATAATCCACATAGGAATTTTCCAGAAAGTGGCTACTTTACATCATCAGCCATCTTTTGCTCATTGTCTTTACCTGTATTTCTTTTTAAAAGAAACACAGGTCTTCCTTAAAGTTCAAATTGCCCATAGGTAATTGGAACAATTGGTCTGCTGTCGTAACGCAGTCTGGAGCTTTGATTCAACAGTCTGTCCTAAAACAATTTGAGATTATGTCCAGGAACACCATAATCTACTGGCAGCCTTAGAAAAATCTCTCATCTGATTGGATTGTTTAAAGTTTGAAAATCCAATCAGTCATCATCACAACTCTTGATTTCTAATTAGATATTCTGAAAACCTAAAAGGCGGCTTCATTGCTGCTGATTAATCCATTACAGGGTATTCAAGAACATATGGTGATGTGGACCAAACATCAACAGGGACCACCTGATATTGAGGTTGCCTGCATTGCATCATCTGGAATCCTTAAGGCAATAAAATAAAAATGTGCTGAGGGGCAGCAGAATTTGTTTGGCTGGATTTTGACTGGGCAGTAGTTGCCAGTTTTAGGTGTTGTGTAATCCAATCCTGTGTAAATGGCGCCCTTGTCCAAACCCAGTCGGACTTCTGAGTTACCATCATAAAATATTCAGTACCCCACTAAAAATGTCAGACTGTGCAAAGAGATTGTTAATTATTGCCTGGGTCAAATGATTGCTGTTGTTTGTTGACAGAGTTGGCTTTCTATTGTAAACATGCTTTAAGTAGATAAAAGAGCAGAGTTTTAATTTGCTGCTCTCAACTGATGGCTCCTTATAACTACCAGTCAAGTGTTGAATGTCCTGTGCAGGTGTGACAGTTTGGACATTGTAAAATTGATTGCCCTGTGGTACTGATCTCAGTCTGTGGTGTTTTGGCCTCCATGTGCTTGAAACTAAGCCCAATTGTGGACTTTAAATCATCCTTTTCAACAATTAAAAGTAACTTTTTGAATGTTTTATTTGCATATCAAAAAAACAAAAATCAGTTACTGTGCATGCCAAGAGACCTAACAAAATGGCACTCTACATAGTTGACTGAACTGAACACAGGTCCTTGGCACCTTCACTCCATTCACAGGCATTTGGTTATTAAGGTTCCTGCAGTCTTTTCTGGGCTCCTACTTGGACATGCAAGCTCTTTAGTGCCACCAGAAGTACAAAGCCAGCCAAATGGTCAGTAGGTTTTTTTCTTTCTCCAAAAAGAAAAAAGGGAGGGGACAAGTGGAAGTTGAACAACGGAAATCTTGCTTGCAGCTTTGCAGTGAGTAAAGATATAATGTTAAGATGCATAGACCAGCTGACAAGATGTCAAGATGACAGACGGTTAAAGAGCCAAGGTGGACAGCTCCAATGCCATGCTGTCATATTTGGCATTAATGGGCTATGATCACCCACAGAGTTGAGGGGAAGGGGACCGCTGTAGTCCTATCCCTCCAGGCCATCAAATCAGGTAGGGTTGGTTGTGGTCATTTTTAATTGGGGTTTTTCTTGGGACAGGGAAGAGTTTCCTCCAGGACTTTAGCAATCCAGGGGGCTGCTCTCTCGGCCTTGCAGGTCCATCAAGGGCCACCCTGAGGCCTTGATGGCTGTGGGAGGCCTCACTGATTAACCAGAGGCCGCATGTTTTCTAGCCTGATTTTAGTATTGAACGAGGGGATAATTGGAGATATCTAGCGTCATGTGAGGGGTCATTAATTAATTTTGAAGGGATTTTGCTGTGGTGGGGAGTTATTTTTGGGAGATTTAGTGCTATGGTGAGGATTTTTAGGGGGGGTTGATTGCTGTGCTGAAGGGTTTAGCTGGTGAGTTTTAGTGCTGTGGTGGACTTCACTTGGGGAGATTTTGTACTGTGGTGAAGGGATTTAGTGCTATGATGAGGGGCTGTTGGGGAGAGTTAGTACTGTGCTGGGGAATTTGAGTGCTGAGATGGGGCTTACTGAGGAAGTTTTGTATTTGAGGTGTGGGTTATACTGAGGGGATAAAATTGCAGAGGTCGGTGAGTGAGGGGGTTTAATTTAACTTAGTTTAATTTGCTATGTCAAAGGGAATCAGTGGCTAGGCTGGGGCCTCTGAGAGAGGGGCTAGAGATTGGCACGCCTGAAGGAGAAAATCATATCTATGTCTGTGGCAATCTGGGTCCTGCTGGTTGGTGCTTCCAACATTTATTGCGTGCAATTCTGGTCACCACATTACCAGAAGAATATGGAGTCGTTGGAGAGGGTGCAGAGGAGGTTTATCAGGATGCTGCCTGGTCTGGAGGTTATTAGCTATGAGGAGAGGTTGGAGAGATTCTGATTGTTCTCACTAGAGCGATGGAGATTGAGGGGCGACTTTATAGAAGTTTACAAAATTATGAGTGGAATGGACAGAGTAGTTAGGCACCAAGCTTTTTCCCAGGGTGGAAGAGTCAATTACAAGGGGACATAGATTGAAGGTGACAGGAGAAAACTATAGAGGAGATGTGCGGGGCAAGTTTTTTATGCAGAGGGTAGTGAGTATCTGGAATTCGCTGCCAGAGGTAGTGGTGGAAGCAGGTACGATATCGGTGTTTAAGAGGCAGCTTGACAAATATATGAATAGGATGAGAATAGAGAGATACGGACCCCGGAAGTGCAAAATGTTTTAGTTGACGGGCAATATGATCGGCGCAGGCTTGGAGGGCCGAAGGGCCTGTTCCTGTGCTGTACTTTTCTTTGTTCTTAACAACATCATCAAGAGTTAATGGTTGAGGGAGTCAACCTGACCGGAGTGGAATCCCATCTGACAGTTGGTGTTTCCCTCAAGTAAGTACCTTCCGACACCACCTGCAACTGACTAAGCCCCAGGCGTATTGGCTTTTGTCTTTCCTCTGGATACCAGCCTACAAGGTCAAGGGGTGGGGTTCAGCTGCTAGGCATGTCCGCACCTCCTAAAACCATGCCTAGGCTGCGCAACAAACAGAGAAAGGTAGCCTTTCGGCTCAGAAGCTGGAATGTGAGGACTCTGTGTCCTGGCATGAATAACAACCCACGTTCCACAGCAAGTGTGCACAAGACTGCCTTGACTGACCATGAGCTACACAAGCATGGTGTCGGTATTTGCTGTTCTACAAAAAAATCAGATTAGCTGACACAGATTCTATTGTGAGGCTAATTGCACTTTCTGATGACAAGGAAAGAGCGCTGAAGACCACTGTGAGCATAGTGTAGCCTTCGCGGTGAGAAACCTGACACAGTAGCAGCCTCAAAGTGGCTCACCTCCCTGTGGCTACAGTCTGATGTGGTCACAGTCAACATCATACTTGCCCACTCACCAACTAAACAGTTCCACAACTCCCTAGGTGCCATTCTGAGGAAAATTCCAAATGGCGAGAGGCTGTTCATCCTGGGTAATTTCGATGCACGTATTGGTGGGGACAGACAGTAACTTGTGGCTAACTGCCTTGATCATGGGGTGGATAAGATCAATGATAAATTGATCAATGTGCCCTGAATGAACTCTGCGTTACCAGCTTCTTTCAGGACAGACAATGACATGAGTTATGATGGTGTGTCACCCAAGGTCTGGACATTAGCACCAACTTGCCCTGGTCATTGTGAGAAGGCACGAACTACTAGTGTTCTTCACACCTGCACCTACCACAGTGCAGATTGCAACACTGACCCCTGTCCTTTCAGCAGCAGTGTGAAAGTCCACCCCCAAAATTTTCACAATTGCAAATATAGCGGCCCGCTATGTATCCACACACCTGGCACAAGCAATAATGTCAAATACCAGCACTTTGTACAACAATTGCTACTCACCAAAGGTTTACCGTGAAGCAGCGAAGCCTGGAAGTCACTAAGCTCATTCATCTATGCATCAGGAGAAACATCATTTGGTAAAGGCAGAACCCACAACAAGAACTAGTTTGAACTACTCATTTTAGATTACATCTGTCTCCAGTCACTACTTGACGCTTCCCGTCATGATGTGTTAGATGAAGAATCCTCAGCTTGTGAAGGTCATAGACTGCCTAGCAAACAAAGACATCTGACAAGGAGGGAATTCTAGCTGAACTGCTCAAGCAAGGAAAATTCCATCTATGTCTACATATTCATGGCTTTCTCCTTCTCTGTTGGAAGGTAGGCTCATTCCACAGGAGATTCATGATGCAAGGATCATCACCCTGCACAAAAACAGGTGAACAGAGGAGACTGCAATAACTACAGAGCATCTCACTCCTTAGCATCACGGGGAAGGCCTTTGCTAGGGTCATATTTAAAAGACTCAATCTACTTGCAGGCAGAGAGTACCCAGAAGCACAACGTGGTTTCTGTGCCTGCATATCTACCATGGACATGATCTTCGCCACCTGCAAGAGAGTTGTAGGGAACAAGTTATACCTCCTTTTGCAGATTGCACTTAGGCATTTGACGCCATAAGCAGAGCAGGACTCTGCAAGAGTTTGGGAATAACTGGCTGTCGATCAAAGCTCCTCAGTCTTGTCTGCTCCTTCCATGACAGCATGCACTGTGCTTGTACAGTTTGTCTGACAGTTTCAGGGTGAAGAATGGATTGAAACAGGGCTGTATCCTATCTCCCACTTTGTTTGGCATCTTCTCCTCGATACACCTGACCTTTGTCTTCACTACAGATATGGAAGGAGTCTACTTGCACATTTGGTCAGATGGCAAGTTCTACAATCCATCAACATTGAAAAGTGAAGACAACACATATCGTCCTGATCAGAGAACTCTTCTATACTGATGATGCTGTACTAATTGTCCACATGGAAACTCAGCTACAAAGGTTCATGGACTCTCTCTGCCATGCCTGTAACCTGTTTTCCCTGAGCATCAAGAACACTGTGGTGGTCCCCCTGCACATTTTGGGGGGGGTGTGACCATCTGGAATTGGAAGCTCTGGGTCCATGATTTTACAAAGAAATTAGATGGGTGCTTGAGGAAAACTTACAGGGCCATAGGGATAGAGTGGGGGAATGGGCTGAATGACCTCCATTTGTGCTGCTATGACTTTATAATTAAGATTTTTTTTATGGGGTGGGAGGGTGGTCAGTGCCTGCAGCCCATCACCTGTGAATCCGTACCAGTGAGAACTGCTGCTTTTTGTGGGGAGGGAAATAGACAAATTCAGGATTTGGAACTGGGGCGGAAGTAGTGTAAGAAAGAAAATCCTGAGATTTCAACACTGCCATTGCCTTAACTTAAAGCCATGCAGCATCTCACTTTGTATATGAAGCTGATAAGGTGAGTCACCCTTCTTTCACTAACTCCCTTCATGGGGGTCAAGGAAGCCTTACAAACTTTCGATTGCACGATTTCCCAAAACTGAATTGCTTCAGCTCAATTGTGGGATTTAACCACCAATCAAGCTGTGTTGTGCCTTTCATGAGAAGTTGTACAAAATACTACAGCGAAGTTACTTAAATAGAGGTGCAGGAGATGTTTCATTGTGCATCATGCCTCTTGGTGCTTTGGTTCCAGTGTAGTTGAACGTGATGCGAGCACCTATCCCAGCGGCTGCTCAATGTGGGTTTTTGATGTTAATATTATGAATATTTTCTTCAAAGTTTCAGCCATTGGAATGCAATATTACACTGGACTTTCTGAAATATTTCCTGGGATTGTTTCTGTGTTTGGAATCTGTTACATCCTTGTCATGAACATCAAGTGTTAGTGATTTGAAGAAAAGGAACCAAACCAGTCACAGGAGCCTCTGAAAATACATAGCACTAGCTATGTATGGTCGATCCCTGGATAAGTGACCTGATGATCTGAGAGTTCTTGTGACATAATGCAGGTTTGGATTTGTGGTTTAACTCTTTCGAGTTATCAACAGATATCATGTAACTCTTTCGAGTACATTCACAGTTCTTGTTTTTTTTTTCCGGGAGTGGGACATGAACCCACAACCTTCTGACTCAAAGGCGAGGGTGCTATGAACGGAGCCACAGCCGTTTGTACCTCTTGATTGAATAATTGCTCTAGAATTCATTCTGTCAGTATTTTGCTGAGTAGTATAAGTACAAGATGTGTGTTGCAGTTCAGTATGAGTTGTAACATCACAACATCCTAATATTGAACTTGCATCCTTGGGAATTTGGATCCTTTAATGTAGTGAGTAATTTGCCTGGATAGACTTCTGTCAATTCCTTTAGTAATCTTAAAAATTTCAATTAGGCTGCCTTGAGCTTTCCTCTTTATCAAAGAAAATAATGACATCCTCTCTTCTCTGAATCTGTTACACTGTTGAAATCTATCTTTTGGCATCTGTTCTGGTTCTAGATTTTCAGTGTTTGAAATAAACAGTAACTGGTTGTTTGCAGAATGATCTTCATGTACTTGGAATTCTATCGAATTATGAGGATCAAATGTTACACTTGTTCGAAGATAAGTGTTGAACAGCAGTGTGAAGCGATGTTTTACAAGAGCTCCCTCCCCTGTCCCAGCCTTTTACATGGGAACATAGCAGCAGCAGTAGGCCATTCAGCCCATCAAGCCTGCTCCGCCATTCAATACGATTATGGCTGACGATCCACTTCAATGCCTTTTTTCCACTCTATCCCCATATCCCTTTGTCATTGGTATTTAGAAATCTGTCAATCTCTGCTTTAAACGTACTCAATGACTGAGCTTCCACAGCCCTCTGAGGTAGAAAATTCCAAGGATTCACAACCGTCTGAGAAAAAAATTCTTCTCACCTCGGTCCAAAGTAGCTTCCCCCTTATTTTGAAATTGTGTCCCCTGGTTCTCGGCTCCCCAACCAGGGGATGCATCTACCCTGTCTACCCCTTTAAGTATTTTGTAGGTTTCAATGAGATCACCTCTCATTCTTTGAAACTCTAGAGAATGCAGGCCCAATTCCCCCAATCTCTCTTCATAAGACAGCCCCGTCATCCTGGCATCGAGTCTGCTGCATTCCCTCTATGGCGATAATATCCTTCCGAAGGTAAGGGGACCAAAACTACACACACTACTTCAGATGCAGTCTAACCAAGATTCTATACAATTGAAGCAAGACTTCACTACTCCTGTACTCAAATCCTCTTGCGATAAGGACTAACATACTGTTAGCCTTCCTAATTGCTGCACCTGCATGTTAGCTTTCAGTGACTTATTGACGAGGACACCCAGGTTCCTTTGTATATCTACATTTTCTAATCTCTCACCATTTAAGAAATACTCTGCACATCTGTTCCTCCTACTAAAGTGAATAACCTCACATTTTTTCACATTATGTTCCATCTGCCACATTCTTATCCACTAACTTAACCTGTCTATATCTCTGCAGCCTCTCTGTGTCCTCCCCACAGCTTACCTTTCCACCTAGCTTTCTATCATCAGCAAACTTAGATGCATTACTCTCTGTCTCCTCATCTAAGTCATTATTTTGATTGTAAATAGCCGAGGCCCCAGCACTGACCCTTGTGATGCTCCACTATTCACTATCTGCCAACTTGAAAAAGTTCCATTTATGCCCACTCTCTGCTCCATATCTGTTAGCCAATCCTCTATCCATGCTAATATATTACTTCCAAATCCATCACACTTATCTTGCTTATTAACCTTTTGTGTGGCACCTTATCAAAAGCCTTTTGGAAATGCAGATATACTGCATCTACTGGTTCCCCTCTATCTTACTAGTTACATCCTCAAAAATTCGTTAAACAGGATGACTGGTTCTAATCATGCTACATTTTCCTAAGTGCATTGTTAACAGTTACTTAATAGGTTCCAGCATTTTCCCAAAAACTGACGTTAGGTTAACTGTCCTGTAGTTCCCCGTTTTCTCTCTCCCTCTTTTCTTAAAAAGTGAAGTAACATTTGCCAATTTTCCATCTGATGGGACAGTTCCTGAATCCAACGAATTCTGGAAAATTACAGCCAGCTCGTCCAATATCTTTGTAGCTATCTCTTTTAGAACACTAGGGTGTAAACCTATCAGGCCCCAGAGATTTTAGTCCCTTAAGTTTCTCTAATTCTTTTTCTCTGTTGATATTAATTTCCCAAATTGCCTCACTCTTCTTGGCACCTAGTTTACTGTCTATTCCTGGAATGAAAGTTGTCTTCTAGTGTGAAGACAGACACAAAATATTTGCGCAATGTCACTGCCATTTCCTTATTCCCCATGATAATTTCTCCTGTCTCTGATTCTAACGGCCTAAAGTTAACTTTAGCTACTCTCTCTTACATACTCATAGAAGATCTTGCAATCTGTTTTTATATGACTGGCTAATTTACTCTCCTATTTTTTTCCTTTTTATCAACATTTTAGTCGCCCTTTGCTGATTTCTACAACACTCCCAAACCACAGATTTGTTACTGTTTTTTGAAATAATGTAAGCCTCTTCTTTTAATCTAATACCATCACTAACTTCCTAAGTGAGCCAGGTCTTTTGAGTTTGTTTTTCCATGGAATGTAGTTTTAAGCTCCACCCTTCCTCCCCCTTACCTCCACCAGATTGATGATGATGATCCTGGTTTTGTTCCTCCTTTCAAATGAGGCCATTGGTGAGTTTTCAGCCTCTCCTCTGATGCTCTCACATGTTGCCTGTGTGTATTGAGTTTTATTTCAGATTCAGCATTGAAGTATATTGTTGGCGATGGCGTCCATTGTTTTCAATGTTCTCAGGGGGCTGGCAGAGAGAGAGAAAATCAGGGTTATATATTTTGGTGACAAAATTCAATACAGTATTTTTATTGGTGCGTCAGCTTAACTGCAGGGCATAAATTGTGTTAATTGGCAGTATTTCCTTGTGTCTGTCGTTGCTGTGAATTATAAACAACTTCAGATTGCAGCCAACTCAGAGTCGAGCTTCAGGGATGGTCTCACATCTTTGCCCTGGTTGCTCAGCTGTTCCGAAGGTGGACTATAGCTGTCGCATCCACTTAGTTTGCAGCAGGGCATGTTATCAATGCATGCTTAGTCAGTTGGCTTTTAGGAAAGTGGAGGGCCCATCAGAGTGTCTATTCAACAAAGGCACTAGGTTCTCATTGCTGCATTGAAATTATTCAAGTTTTCATCTCAGCTACCTTTCTCAGGAGACCATTCCATGTGTTGATCAATGCATGAAGAAGAGTTTCCAGACATCTGCCCTAAACTTTCATTTCACTAATTTGAACTGGTGTCACCTTATCTTACTCTCATGGTTTACTGTTGGAAGGGCTCAAATCACATAAATCACTGTTCATAATTAGCTTGTGAAGCAAGACTGTTTGGTGTTTACTTTGTCACCATTTCTGAAGGACATCACAACAACCTGTTGGTGCTTCCACAGTTCCACTGACTCCCTCATAATGACAGTTGATGACACATACACATTTCCTCCAGGGTTTCTGAGTATTCTGGAATAAATTCCATCTATCCCCTGGTATTTGTTTTGAGGCCATTTTCCTATATAAATCCTCCAGTTCCCATGTATTGACCATTACTTCAGCTTGGCTCTGTCTGGTTGGGGTAAGGGCATACTGGTCATACCTTCTCTTGTGAATAAAAATACCTGGAAAAACTCAGCAGGTCTGACAGCATCTGCGGAGAGGAATACAGTTAACGTTTTGAGTCCGAATGACTCTTCAACAGAACTAAGGAAAAATAGAAAAGAGGTGAAATATAAGCTGGTTTAAGGGGGGAGGTGGGACAGGTAGAGCTGGATAGAGGGCCAGTGATGGGTGGAGATTTCCAAAAGATGTCATAGACCGAAAGACGAAGAGGTGTTGAAGGTGGTGATATTAGCTAAGATATGTGCTAATGGTGACATTAAGGGTAGAAAGCAGGATGAGCAAGTAACAGACAGCCCTAGTGAGGGTGGGCTGGGGGGAAGGGATTGAATTAGGCTAAAAGGTAGAGATAAAACAATGGATGGAAATACATTTAAAAATAATGGAAATAGGTGGGAAAAGAAAAATCTATATAAATTATTGGAAAAGTGGGGATCGGATAGGGGGTGGGGATGGAGGAGAGAGTTCATGATCTAAAGTTGTTGAACTCCATATTCAGACCGGAAGGCTGTAAAGTGCCTAGTTGGAAGATGAGGTGCTGTTCCTCCAGTTTACGTTGAGCTTCACTGGAACATTGCAGCAGGCCAAGGACGGACATGTGGGCATGAGAGCAGGGTGGTGTGTTGAAATGGCAAGCGACAGGGAGGTCTGGGTCATGCTTGCGAACAGACCGAAGGTGTTCCGCAAAGCGGTCACCCAGTCTGCGTTTGGTCTCGCCAATGTAGAGGAAACCGCATTGGGAGCAGCGAATGCAGTAAACTAAATTGAGGCAAGTGCGAGTGAAATGCTGCTTTACTTGAAAGGAGTGTTTGGGCCCTTGGATGGTGAGGAGGGAGGAAGTAAAGGGGCAGGTGTTGCACCTTCTGTGGTTGCATGGGAAGGTGGCGTGGGAGGGGGTTGAGGTGTAGGGGGTGATGGAGGAGTGGACCAGGGTGTCCCGGAGGAAACGATCCCTGCGGAATGCCGCCGAGGTGGTGAAGGGAAGATGTGTTTGGTGATGTCATCATGCTGGAGTTGGCGGAAATGGCGGAGGATGATCCTTTGAAAGCGGAGGCTGATGGGGTGATAAGTGAGGAAAAGGGGGACCCTATCATGGTTTTGGGAGGGAGAGGAAGATGTGAGGGCGGATGTGCGGGAGATGGGCCGGACACGGTTGAGGGCCCTGTCAACCACCGTGGGTGGAAAACCTCAGTTAAGGAAGAAGGAAGACATGTCAGAGGAACTGTTTTTGAAAGTGGCATCATCAGAACAGATGCGACGGAGGCGAAGGAACCGAGAGAATGGGATGGAGTTCTTACAGGCAGCGGGGTGTGAGGATCTGTTGTCAAGGTAGCTGTGGGAGTCGGTAGGTTTGTAGTGGATATTGGTGGACAGTCTATCACCAGAAATTGAGACAGAGGTCAAGGAAGGGAAGAGAAGTGTCAGAGATGAACCATATGAAAATGATGGAGGGGTGGAAATTGGAAGCAAAATTAATAAATTTTTCTAGATCCAGATGAGAGTTTTGTTTTATCTCTACCTTTTAGCCTATTTTGATCCCTTCCCCCCCACCACTCCTACTAGGGCTATCTGTCCCTTGCTTGTCCTGCTTTCTACCCTTAATGTCACCATTAGCACATTTCTTAGCTAATCTCACCATCATCAACACCTCTTTGTCCTTTTGTCTATGACATCTTTTGGCAATCTCCACCTATCACTGGCCCTCTATCCAGCTCTACCTGGCCCACCCCCCCCTTGAACCAGCTTATATTTCACCTCTTTTCTATTTCTCCTTAGTTCTGTTGAAGAGTCATACGGACTCGAAACGTTAACTGTATTCCTCTCCGCAGATGCTGTCAGACCTGCTGAGTTTTTCCAGGTATTTTTGTTTTTGTTTCGGATTTCCAGCATCTGCAGTTTTTTGCTTTTCTCTTGTGAATACTTGGTTTAACTATCTTCAGCTGCTTCAATGATCTTCCCTCCAACATAAGGTCATAAGTGGTACTGTTAGCTGATGATTATGCAGTATTCAGCTTAATTTGTAATTCCTCAGATACTGAAGCAGACACCGTCTGCATTGCAGGAATACCTGTACAACAACAATCTTGGGCTGATAAGTGGCAAGTAAGATTTGATGCACACATGTGTATACCATCTTCCAAATCCACTGAGCACCCCCCCGAAACCCATGACCTTCAGTCAGAAACACACTGGTGCATGTGAACACATTCACCTCCCAAGTTCCTCTCCAAGTTGCACATTTATTCACTGTTCTTTGAGCTCCCACATAACAGCATTGTGGGAGCACCTTCATCACATGGACTGTAGCGATTCAAAACGAAGGGTTACCACCACCACCTTAAGAGCAGCTAGGGATGGGCAACAAATGTGGCTTTGCCAGCAATGCCCACGTTGTGAGTGAATAAAATTTTGTTCATTCATAGCATCTGTGTGTTGCTGGCTAGGCCAGCATTTATTGCCTATTCTTAATTGCCCTTGAGAAGGTGGTGGTGAGCTACCTTCTTCAACCGCTGCAGTCCATATGGTGTAGGTACACCCACAGTGCTGTTAGGGAGGGAGTTCCAGGATTTTGACCCAGCGACAGTGAAGGAACGGCGATATATTTCCAAGTCAGGATGGTGTGTGGCTTGGGGAACTTCCAGGTGGTGGTGTTCCCATGTGTCTGCTGCCGTTGTCCTTCTAGATGGTAGTGGTCATGGGTTTGGAAGGCGCTGTCTAAGGAACATTGATAAATTCTTGCAGTGGTAAGTTATTAATATTAACTTGTGCTTGACTAGGGTGCAAATGCGCTGGGTCAGGAGGCAATCATCCTTTGAATTTAACAACCCTCTGAAACACTCAAGTGTTTCCAACTTGTATTTGGTTAATTAAAATCAAAATCAAAATAACCAAACAGTTCTCGTACACTCTTCTTATCGCTTTATAGAGTGCTGACTCTCTTCTTCTCCTGATTTAGTATTGTGCAACATGCCATCTTTGTCTTTTTCATATCAAGTAATTCATTGCACACCTTAGCCACTTTTCACAGAATTACTTGCTTGAGCCTCTCGCATAACCTTGATATTTGCGGCTGCACCTCACTCTTTTCCTGTCTACTGTATTGCTGTGAACACACTATTCCTCTGCATGTTGTATTTTATTTGTTTGGAAAGGAACAATGGTACAATAAAGATTGGAGTAAAAAATCAAAATCTAAGCAGTGGGATCTGGGTTGTCCAGTTTTGGTCTGTTTGCTGCTTTGGCCTGGTTTCTCCAGAAGGGCCATTATAAGGTACAGATGAGAAATGCAGCAGCGTTGGGAAGTTCTAAACAGACACCGGTTCCTCCTGTATGGATCAGTCATCTCTCCCCATCCCATCTATTTTAAAACATCCTTGGTATGAATGTTGTGCTGAAAGTGTTGCCCTTTCTCGTAGGTGCTGGTGGCCCTGTTGTAGCATTTCTCCTTATATTTTCTGTTTCCTGCCTTGCAATAAGTCCAATTTTTCTGTATCCTTCATGCTTTTTGCACTGGGTAATGCCCTACACCCAAACATCTCAGATGCTTCATCAGTGATCTTCCCTTCATCATAAGGTCAGAAGTGGGGATGTTAGCCGATTGTTCATACTGAAGCAGTCTGTGTCCATACGCAGCAAGACCTGGACAATATCCAGGCTTGAGCTGATAAGTGGCAAGTAACATTTGTGCTACACAAGTACCAGACAATGATCATCTCATACAGAATCTAACCATCTCCCCATGACATTCAGTGGCATTATCATTGTCGAATCCCCCACGATCGACACGCTGAGGGGGTTACCATTGACCGGAAACTGAACTGGACCAGCCATATAAATACTGTGGCTACAAGAGCAGGTCAGAGGCTAGGATTTCTGCAGTGAGTAACTCACCTCCTGACTCCCCAAAGCCTGTCCTCCATTTACAAGGCACAAGTCAGGAGTGTGATGGAATATTCTCTACTTGGCTGGGTGAGTGCAGCTCCAACAACACTCAAGAAGCTCAACACCATCCAGGACAAAGCAGCCTGCTTGATTGGCACCCAATCCACCACCTTCAACATTCACTCCTTCCACCACCAACACACAGTGGCAGTAGTGTGTGCCATCTACAAAATGCACTGCAGCAACTCACCAAGCCTACTTCGACAGCACCTACCAACCCGTGATTTCTACCACCTCGAAGGACAAGGGCAACGGATGTATTGGAACACCACCACCTGCAAATTCCCTTCCAAGCCCCACACAATCCTGACTTGGAACTATATCGCCATTCCTTCACTGTCAGTGGGTCAAAATCTTGGAACTCCTCTCCTAACAGCACTGTGGATGTACCTACACTGCTTGAACTGCTGTAGTTCATAAAGGGAGCTCACCACCACCTTCTCAAGGGCAGTTGGGGATGGGCAACAAATGCTGGCCTGGCCAGCGACACCAACATCCTGTGAAAGAATAAATTGCATTTAAAAATTTTTGCACCTTTGTATTTTAAAGACTTTTTATTGACTTGCTGAGATCTTTATTGCCTGTCACTTATTGCCTCTTACCAACTTTTCAAAAAAATAAGTTACCAAATTTCTAAAAGCTGTTTTAAGTGGGGTGAGGCAAGGGGAACACTATATAGATCGCTCCATAAACTAGTGCAATTGCCACACTTTTGCTACCAAATAAATAGTTTAGTGAATGATTTTTGTGTCCAAAAGCAGGTTTAATTCAATCCATGAGCATTAACTGCATTTGGGTGGCTTATGCCATGTGTTAATTTGTCTTGTGAAGAATATCTGGGCTGCTAACCGAATGATCACCCTGAGTCTCATTGACTCCCGTCTCATCGCTCATTCTATCAACCTGGGAATTCTTGCTCCAACGTACACAAATATTTACTGTGTAAATGAGCTGTAACATCAACCTTCCATTGTAATAAAATGATTTTTTAAAGCCAGGCGATGAACTCCATGCTTGCAGGGTTGAATGATGTTGAGTCTGGGATTGTATTTATTGTATGGCCTGAGTGGCAGCCTTTGTGGTACTGTATTGGTTAAAAAGACATCTTAAAAACCTTACCTGCCATTTGTTTTTCTTCTATTCAGCTTTTAATTTTACCTTATTTATTTGGTAATATTTTCATTTAGTGATTGTTTCATGTTGAGGTAGAAACTGGGCAGTGATGAACCAGTATAGATTAAGCATTTAAGCATGCAGTCTTATTTGCAAGGCTTTCAGAGCTGCTGCCACCAGCGTGGGCGTTTGAAATCATAAGCCTGGATTGAAATTACTGGGTTTGAGAGGAGGGGGTGGGATCAAGGGATGAGAATCGTGAGTGCCTGGACCTGCTGAATAGCATTAAAGCCCACATTCATGTCCTGCCTGGCAGTTGAAATCCTGATAGCAAAATTCTAATTTTGACCAGTTGTATTCAAATCTTTCAAGTGCATAGACTGATTTGAAATGAGTTCCCCCCCCCCCCACCTGCATTTCTGCTCCCATATTCTGCCCTTGCACCTCCTGGTTTGGAGTTGATGACCGATGGGGTATGGTTCAATAGCTCTGGTGACTTGCCCAAGTGCTCATCTTTCATACCTGTCAACCTGAAGATTGGTCCTGCTTTTGAGCATTGTAGTTGTTATTGACCTAAACCTGTCCTCAGCCAGAATGTGCACATAAACACATACAGCAATGATGAACAACAAAGGTATAAAAATAAAAAACTACTGCGGATGCTGGAAATCCAAAACAAAAACAGAATTACCTGGAAAAACTCAGCAGGTCTGGCAGCATCGGTGGAGAAGAAAAGAGTTGACGTTGTATAAAATGGTATAAAAATAGTTGCTTGGTAGTACAGAACTTGAGTATTGCTGAAAAAAAGAGACATGCTGTCAAAGCTTTTAATTTTGCACTCGTCAGGACAGATACAATGCCAAATTTCAAAGGGAGCAACAATTTATACTGCATGAGAAAAGGATGCTGATTAGTTGGCAAGTTGACCCTGGTCGAGGTATTGCCATGGAGACTGCGCCAGGCAACTGCACCAGTTCTTCTCTTCCCACCCACCCCCGCAGAATAAAACAGTTCTGATGAAATTTGATCGACCTGAAATGTTAACACTTCCTCTCTCCACAGATGCTGCTTGACCTGCTGAGTATTTCCAGTATTTTCTGTTTCACACCAATAGTTTGTTCATCATTCAACTTATGTTATGCTTGTACCAGGTCATAAACAGGAGCTGGAGATCATACAGTCCCTCAAGCCCACTCCACCATTCAATAAGATCATGGCTGATCTGACCTTCACCTCAACTGCCTTTATATACTAGTTCACAAGGCTACCTTTGCCAGTTTGATTTGTGGAGTCTATATGAAGATTAAAGTCACCCATTATTATTGCAAGCACCTCTCTTACAAGCCCCCATTATTTATTGATTTGTACTCAGTTCTACAATGTAGCAGTTGTTATGGAACTTCTAAACTACTCCTACAAATGACTTCTTTCTCTTGCTATTTCTTATTTCCATCTAAACTGATTCTATCTCTTGATCTTCTGAGCCAAGATCATTTCTCACTACTGCATTGATCCCATTCTTTGTTAACACAGCTATCCCACCCTCTTTTCCTGTCTGACTATCTTTCCAAAATGTTAGGTATCTTCGAATATTCAATTCCCAACTTTGGTGACCTTGTCCATGTAATGGCTATCAGATGATACCCATTTATTTCCATTTGTGTCATCAATTCATCTTTCAATTGTTATGAATGCTATGTGCATTCAGATAAAGAATTTTTAATTTTGTATTTTTATCATTTTCGCTACTGTCACACCATTTACTGGTGCACTGTTAGGTTTGTATGCTTTAACCCTTTCCGCCTCACTCTGGTTATCATTCCCCATATTGCTACCTGGCACTATTACCTTGTCCTTTCTCTAACTTTCAAAATTTCTTCTCACTTGATCCTTCCCCCTACTGTTTAGTTTAAAGCTCTATCGGTAACCCTAATTATTTGATTCATCAGGGCACTTGTCCCACCACTGTTTAAGTGAAGCCCATCCCAACGGAACTGCTCCCTCTTTCCCCATTGCTGGCGTCAGTACCCTATGAATTGAAACCCATTTCTTTCACACCAAACTTTGAGTCATGTGTTCAACTATCTGATCTTATTTACCCAATGCCAATTTTCTCGTGGTTGAGGTGATAATCCAGAGATTATTATCCTTGCAATTCTGTATTTTCATTTAGCCCCTAGCTGCTCATACTCCCTCTTTCTTAGTCCTGCCTATGATGTTGGTACCCACATGGTCCACAGCAACTGAATCTTTCTTCTTCAACTCCAAGTTCCTCTCCAGCTCCAAAGAGATGTCTTTAACCCTCGCACCAGGCAGGTAACATATCATTCAGGATTGTAGCCCTCAGCTGCAGAGAACTTTATCTATCTCCCTAATTAAGTTGTCGTCCACGATTACTACATTCCATTTTACTGACCCACATGGGGCTGGAGAGGAATATGGAGTGACATTTCGCTAGGATAGGCAGAAAGGAAACCAGCTGTTCGTGGAGTGTAATGTAATGCACCAGGAATGGAGAAATCCTCACTCACACTCTATACTTGACAATATTACAGGATGAGAGATGGTGGAATTTGAACTTCTGATAAATTCCTACAGTGTTTCTGAAGGAACTCTGTAGGTTATAGTATTGTATGGAAATTTTGAGGCTGTCACATGCGTACAATCTTTCCAACTAGAACTGCTGTAAATAGAGCATCTTAGGAGCTGATGAAAATCGTAATATTAAATTTTGATTCCCTGTACAATCCTCTGGTGAAACGAAGAATTTGGGATGTTTTTCTGCACTAACTAATTACAGATCTAATGCCTTCCACACCAATTAAACTGGTTCATTTGACCTGAATACGTTGTTTGAAATGCTGGACTCTCTCAGTGCTCATAAAAATGCAAGAATGCGATTTTGTCTGGAGAGGAACAATTTAACCGTTGTGTGTCCAGACTTGCTTTTTATGTACCCTGAATGTGAGTTGGGTGTGAAATTACCCAATGTGCTTCACAGAAGAATGCAATTCCAGATCATTGCATAGCTTAAGAGAATTCTTGAAATGTTTAGCAACAGCTGTTGTGTGTTCTGGCACATTCTTGCTGCGATAGTGAAGTGTTGGAGAATATTCCGGCAGTAATCAGCAAAGAGGTGTGCTGCTAGTTGGGTCATTTGGCATCTTATTGAGTCCTTGACCAGACAATTTGGTTATTGAATGAAAGGAAAAGCAGAATATTGCAGATGTTACAAATTTGAAGTAAAACATTAGGTGCTGGAAATAGCCAGCAGCTCAGGCAGCATCTGTGGAGAGAAACAGAGTTAATGTTTCAGGTTGATAACATTTCATCAGAACTGGGTAAAGGTTAGAGATGTAATAGGTTAGGAGCAAGGCGGGGGAGAGGGGGGTGGTTCTGTGATAGGATGGAAGACAGGAGAGATTGATTGACAGGAAAGTTAGTGAAACTGATGCCCTCTATGGTAGCATAGTTTAAATCACATTTTGAAGTATTTTTTAGTTTTGGAAGAACCCTTTGGGCATGCTTTGTCAACTGCAAAACTGTTCAGCAATAGTTGACATCGTGCAAACAGGTGGGAGGCAGTTGATCCAGCCTAGGCAGCTGGACTTGATTCAGTTCTTAAGTCTGGGTTGTTGGTTACCTAGTGGATTAATTATAGCAAGTTTGGAATGTTGGTTACTGATTGGATCAAACAACTTGCCTTTATTACAAAACAAAATGTGAAAATGTGCCTGGCTTACATGTGACTCCAGACACACAACAATATCATTGACACTTAACTCCCCTCTGAAAGAGTGTGGCAATCCACTCAGTTCAAGAGTGATTAGGGATGGACCACAAATGCTGGCCTTGTTAACAACGCTCGCATCACATGAAAGAGAAAATAAAAAAAGGAACACTTGCATTTACATAGTGCTTTTCACGACCACCGGATGTATCAAAACTTTTTACAGCCGATTACCTATTTTTGAAATGTGGTCACTGTTGCAATGTAGGAAATGCAGCAACCAATTGTAAACTTCCACAGACAGCAACATTATGATGACCAGCAAGTCTGTTTTTTCTTTTGTGATGTTGATTGAGGGATAAATATTGGTCTGGACTGGGGATAACTCCCTTACTCTTTTTCCAAATAGTACCATGGGATCTTTTGCATCCACTCGAGCAGGCAGATGTTGTCTCGGTTTAACATCTCATCTGAAAGATGTCACCTCCAATAGTACAGTGTCCCCTCAGTACTACACTGGAGTGTTAGCCTTGATGAAGGAGATGTTAAGGCAGGTGACCAAATAGATCAAATAGGTTTTAAAGAGCACCGTAAAGGAGGAAAGCGAGACAGAAGTGGAGAGGCCTAGGGGATGAATTCCAGAGTTCAGGGCCCAGACAGCTGAAGGCATGGTTGCCAGTGGTGGAGTGATTAAAATCTGGGATGCTCAAGAGGCCATAATTAGAGGAAACTCTGCTCAGGATCAAATACGACACCAATGTTGCAACCCCCTGTGCCTCAGGCACTTGTCAGGGAGAGGGATTGAGTCGGCTGTAGAGTTTGTGGCGTGGACCAGAGACAGTAGTTTCCGTCTCCCCGATATTTAGTCGAAGGAAATTTCAGTTTAGCCAGCAATGGATGTCAGAGAAGTAGCGTGACAAATTAGCGACATTAGATGGGTCAAGCGAGAGTGGTGGTGAGGGAAAGTTCACTGTCGTCAGCTGAAACAAGATGAAATGCCCTTGGTGATGTTGCCATGGGGTAGCATGTAAATGAGAGATATGAGGGGACTAAAGCTAAGTCCTCATGAATTCCAGAAATAGGAGTATGGTATTTCAGAAAACTCTGTTTATGCTGAATAGTTAAGAGCAAACTACTGCCAATGCTGGAGATGCTTAGCAGGCCAGGCAGCATCTGTGCAGAGAGAAAATAAGTTAATGTTCCAGGTTGCTGACCTTAAATCCGATAAGAATGGAACCAGATGAGGCCAGTCTCACCCAGTTGGATGTCAGAAGTGGAGGCTGGTGTGGTCAACTGTGCCGAAGGTGAGTAGGGAAAGCTTACCTAGGTTACAGCCACAGAGGATGTCATTTGTGACTGATTTGGGCCTGTTTTGGTCCTGTTTTAGGTGGAAACCAGATTGGAGGGATTCAAAAAGGGAGCTGTGTGAACAGATGGACAAGGATTTGGGAAGGGACAATATGTTTAATGACTCTGGAGAAGAAAGGGAGCTTGGAGTCATTAGCAAAAACAGAAGTTGAGTTTTTTGAGGCAGTGAGGGGAGTATTACCTGAGGTAAGGGAACTGTGAACAATAAAAGTTAACACTAATGCTCATCTCTTGGAAACCTCCTGGTTGAACGTCATATTTCTGGGACATGTGAAGACTAGCTCAGAAAGCTGGTTTTATTGAATCCAGCTGATTTGAGATTCCTGCCATTTACAAGATTTGTGTATCGGAAGCCTGGATACTAAAACAGGTCGCATGCAACATAAAAGGAGCTTGCATTGTTTGTATGTGCCTTAATTATCTACAACCAGAGAAATGGAAACTCTGTCTAAAATATTGACCTGGGCTCAGAGGGTGGGGGATGTTAATGCAATTCTGTAGCTTATCAGTGTGATTCAGGCTTCATGTATAAACAGGCCAGAACTTGCCAGACAAACCTTGCAGTTCTGGAGCAAATGAAACTACTTGAAATGATCAATGCAGGTTTGGTCTGAGGAATTATTCATTAATTTAAAGTGTTGTGTTTCAATTTGGAGATTAGGGACACTGGGTGAATAGCTACCTTTGTTCCAGCAAAAGGAATCTATTATCAAACTATTTGTAGATGGTTGAGCTGCTCCCTGTTAAGTCCTCCCTTTGCACTTACCCTACAAATAGCCTGGGAACCATCAAACGCTTTTCATGTCCTTATACCTGTAAAATCTTTGCTTGTGGGAGCTGAGATTATGTTTGTGCCTGTCTGATAGTTGCTTCGGTTTCCACAAAGCTCAGCACAATTTCAAATATTTCCTTTCAATATAGATTAAAACGTTTTTGAAATTTTTAAAATTATTGATATGTTATAATGTACCCTGTTTCCATACACTGTACATGGATGGATATGGATCCTGTTTGTTTTCTATCCTCCTGTTCCAGATCTCCACAAACTCATGGGGAGATTTCAGGCAGATACATTCCCTATGGAAGGGAAGGGATTTGAATGCAATCAGTATGAGGCTGTGCTCCCGCAACTCCTCGTGGTTAGCTTCAGACTGGGTACAGGTTAGCTGGTTATCTGTCACTCGTGCAATGATGCATGAAATGGAATAAACAAATCCCATAAAGACCAGATAAAAGCAAAATACTACAGATGCTGGAAATCTGAAGCAAAAACAGAAAATGCTGGAAAAAGATGTGGCATGGGTCCCAGTTATGCCTGTCTCTTTAATAGGGTTTGTGGAATATTCCTTGTTTCAGTCCTACTCAGGCCCCTTCCCACAACTCTTTTTTTCGGTACATCAATGACTGTTTCAGTGCTGCTTCATGCTCTCGCCTGGACCTGGAAAAATCTGTCAATTTTGCTAACAATTTCCACCCCTCTATCACCTTCACATGATCCATCTCTGACACTTCCCTTCCCTTCCTTGACCTCTCTGTCTCCATTTCTGGTGGTAGACTGTCCACCAATATTCATTACAAGCCCACCGACTCCCACAGCCAACTCGACTACAGCTCCTCACACCCTGCTTCCTGTAAGGACTCCATTCCATTCTCTCAGCTCCTTCGCCTTCGTCACATCTGTTCCAATGATGCCACTTTCCAAAACGGCGCTTCTGACATGTCTTCCTTCTTCTTAAACCAAGGTTTCCCCCCCAACTGTGGTTGACAGGGCCCTCAACTGTGTCTGACCCATCTCCCGCGCCTCTGCCCTCACACCTTCCTCTCCCTCCCAGAACCATGATAGGGTCCCCCTTGACCTCATTTTTCACCCCACCAGCCTCCGCATTCAAAAGATCATCCTCTGCCATTTCCGCCAACTCCAGCATGATGCCATCATCTTCATTCACCCCCACCCCCCCCCCTCCACCGTCAGCATTTCGTAGGGACCATTCCCTCTGGGGCACCCTGATCCACTCCTCCATCACCTCATCCCCTTCCCATGCAATCGCAGAAGGTGCAACACCTGCCCCTTTACCTCCTCCCTCCTCACCGTCCAAGGGCCCAAACACTCCTTTCAGGTGAGGCAGCATTTCACTTGCACCTCCAATTTGGTCTGCTGCATTTGCTGCTTCCAATGTGGTGGTCTCTACATTGGGGAGACCAACGCAATACAGGGTGAGCACTTTGCAGAACACTTCCGGTCTGTCCTCAAGCATGACCCAGACCTTCCTGTTGCTTGCTATTTCAACATCCTGCTCTCATGCCCATATGTCTGTCGTTGGCTGCACTGTTCCAATGAAACTCAATGCAAACTGGAGGAACAACACCTCACCTTCCGAATAGGCACTTTGCAGCCTTCCGGACTTAATATTGAGTTTAACAACTTCAGACCATGAAGTCTCTCCTCTTATCTTCACCCCATTTTTAATCCCCGTTTTTCTACATTCATTTTATTTTTTATCCACTTATTTTTATTTTTATTTGATTATCCGTGGTTTATCCTCTCTTATATCCCCCTTCAATCCTATTTTCTACCCTTTTCCCCACCACCGCGCCCTCACCCTACCCTCATCACCAAAAAGGCCATCTATGTTACTTGTTCCATGTTGTTCTTTCACACAATGCTACCCTTGTTCTGCTATTACTAATTCTGCTTTCTTACCTTTACGCCACTATCGGCACCTTTTTTAGCCCTTACCACTACCATTACCACTTCCTTTGTCCTTTAGTTCATGACTCCTTTGTCAATCTCTCCTTGGTCCCCACCTATCGCTGGCCTTCTATCCAACTTCACCTGCTCCCCCCCCTAAACAGTATAAATTTCATCACATTTCCACTTCTTCAACTCTGAAGAAGGGTCATTTGGACTCGAAATGTTAACTCTGTTTCTCCCTCCACAAGTGCTGCTAGACCTGCTGAATTTTTCCAGCGTTTTCTGTTTTTTGCCCCATTAAAATAATGGTTGGCATGGGAAGTTATGAAGTGACTTGGGGTTGGTAAGGATGCTGCTCCCTCATTGTTGGTCCAGCATTATCTGATGACTCTGTTGCGGAGCTTGTTACCTCAGTGCAGTGTGAGATGAGTGGCTGTTTGGATGAGGAGGGTATAGCAAAGGATTGGTAGGCATGGGGTGGAAGAGCACATAGAGAGAGGAGGTGAGACCATGATGTGAGGTATAAAGGCAGAGGATTGGCAGAAGAAATGGTGATATTTTGTGGAAGTGTTGGTGTGTATAGTATCTGGAGTTATCTGTGCCACTTCCTGGAAGAAGCTGGAATTAATCTGGGAATCAGGAAGATTTGTGCTTGTGGCAGCAAAGCTGGCCAGCGACTCGATGTGGAGAGAGGGGAAGGCTCACTCAACGCTGACTGGAGGGTTTGTTCCATCAGTGGTTTACCTACTGTTGTTGCAAATGAACTGCAGCGTCATGTCATCAGACCACAGAGTACTGGCAGGGCACTGTGCTGAATGATTCAGTGAGATGTTTAGACAAGCTGGCAACTAAAAATCGCTTCAACAAGATTTTAAAATATGTACCTTAGCTTGATTTATCGAACATTTATGACACTCCAATAAAATGCTCGTGGTGTCTATTGCTCTATGGTTAATGGCGTTTTTTTCTCTCTCTCTCTCTTTTATTTCACAGGCCATTGCTTCATTGTGACATGGAGAACGCTGCAGCAGCTGGAAAGGCTGTGGATGATTTTGTAAGGTGAGTGTAAATCCTTGATAGGCAGCGCTTGCAAAGACAGCCTCTCGAACCAGGGCTACAAGAATATAGAACAGGAGGGCACAAATCCCACAAGATGATGCATCCTTATAGATAGAGTTGTGTAAGTGCAGGAGGGTATGCTGAGCGATTGGGTAATGTGGAAGAAGCTGTCGCAGAGGGAGTGCAGGAGGTCCTGTCGCGGGGGGAGGCGCGGGAGGTCCTGTCGCAGAGGGAGCGTGGGAGGTCCTGTCGCAGAGGGAGCGCGGGGGGTCCTGGCGCGGGGGGTCCCGGCGCGGTGGGGTCGTGGTGAGTGCTTGGGAGGGTGGGGGTAGGTCCCGTTGAGGGGGGAAGCGTATGGGGGAGGGGGGGGCGGGGTTGTTGCAGTGGGTGGTGGGGGAGGGGGGGCGGGGTTGTTGCAGAGGGTGGTGGGGGAGGGGGGGGCGGGGTTGTTGCAGAGGGTGGAGCATTGAGCAAGAATCAAAAATGATTGAAAATGGATAGATGAGAATATCACAGGGAAAGCTGTGCCCAAGTCAAGACAGACCATAGATGTAAAAAGTAGTCAACAGGTTAGTATGGATACATATCCAGAGAGGCATCCATGAACTGGAAACCAGGACTAAGTCCATGTGGTGTAGATACACCCACAGTGCAGTTAGGAAGGGAGTTCCAGGATTTTGAACCAGTGACAGTGAAGGAACAGTGATATAGTTGCAAGTCAAGATGGTGTGTGGCTTGCAGGGAAAATTACAGGTGGTGTTCCTGTGCAGTTGTACACACTGCTGCCACTGTTCATTGGTGGTAAAGGGAGTTAATGTTTGTGGAAAGGGTGTCAATCAAGGGGGCTGCTTTGGATGGTGTCCAGCTTCTTGAGTGTTGTTGGAGCTGCACTCATCCAGACAGGTGGGGAGTATTCCATCACACTCCTGACTTCTGCCTTTTGGTGGTGGGCAGGCTTTGGGGAGTCAGGAGATGAGTTACTCGCCGCAGGATTCCTAGTCTCTGACCTGCTCTTGTGGCCACAGTATTTATATGGCTAGTCCAGTTCAGTTTCTGGTCAAGGTAACCCAGGATGTTGATAGTGGGGAATTCAGCAACGGTAATGTTATTGAATGTCAGGGGGTGATGGTTAGATTCCCTCTTGCTGGAGATGATCATTGCCTGGCACTTGTGTGGTGTGAATGTTATTTGCCACTTGTCAGCCCAAGCCTGGATACTGTCTTGCTGTCCAGGCCCTGCTGCATATGGACATGAACTGCTTCAGTGCCTGAGGAGTCGCGAATGGTGCTGAACATTGTGCAATCATCAGTGAACATCCCCACTTCTGACCTTATGATGGATGGAAGGTCATTGTCATCAGCTGCTTTATCAATCAACAATGGTTTTGTGGTAGCCATTAGACTTTTAATTCATGTTGGGATTCGAACCTGTGTTCCCAGAGGATTACCATGGGTCTCTGGATTACCAGCCCATTAACAATGCTACTACGACACCGCCTGCCCCTCAATATGCAATCAAAGCAGAGACAATGAATGTCATGAGTGAACCTGGACCCAAGAGTTCAAATTCCCCACAATATCCCTTCTAAGCCTTTGTTCCTAATTCACTGGATTGTACATTTATCTGTTGTCACTCCACCGTCATCGTCTTGAAACCTGAAAGGATGCATGGGAACCAGTTCTTGTGTGCAACTTGGCTAGGGGCGCGATATGGAACCATCCTTATTTCCAGTTGTCCTTTAAAGATGTCCTCCTATGAGTGCCAGTGGACACAGCAAGATTTCAGGTTTTGTGTTTAAAGGCATAGAGTACAAGGGTAAAGCGATACTTGTATGGTGTGAATGTCACTTGCACCGTATCAGCTCAAGCCTGAATGTTGTCCAGGTCTTGCTGTATGCAGGCATGGAGTGTTTCATCGTTTGACAACTTGTGAATGGTGCTGAACACTGTGCAATCATAACTGAACATCTCCACTTCTAACTTCATGATGGAGTCAAGGTCATTGATGAAGAAGCTGAAGATGGTTAGACCTAGGACACTACCCTGAGAAACTCCTGCAGCGATGTCCTGGAACTGAGATAATTGGCCTCCAACAACTAGACCATCTTCCTTCTGGCTAGGTAGTGGTTTGATACAACTGAGTGGCTTGCTAGGCCATTTCAGAGTGCATTTAAGAGTCAACCACATTACTGTGGATCTGGAATCACATGTAGGCCAGACCAGGTAAGGACGGCAGATTTTTTTCCCTAAAGGACATTCATGAACCAGATGGGTTTTTAATAACAGTTGACAATGGTTTTGTGGTCACCATTAGACTAGCTTTTAATTACAGATTTTTAAATTGAATTTAAATTCCAGCAGCTGCCATGGTAGGATTTGAACCAGCGTCCGCAGAGCATTAGCCTGGGTGTCTGGATTGCTCGTGTAGTGACATTACCACAACCCCACTGCTTCCTAGAAGGACAAGGGTGGCAGATGCATAGGGACACCACTACCTAAAAATTCCTCTCTAAGCCACACACCATCCTGGCTTGGAACTAACTATACTGCCGTTCATTCACTGTTGCTGGGTCAAAATCCTGAAACTCCCTTCCTAACAGTACTGTGGGTGAACTTACATCACATGGACTGCAGAGGTTCAAGAAGGTGGCTCACCAGCTTTTCAAGGGCAATTAGAGATCGGTAATAAATGTTGGCCTAGCCAGCAGCCCCCACAAGCTGTGAAACAATAAAATAAAGGTATGACTCCAACCAGAGAGTTCTCCCCCTGATTCGTATTGACTTCAGATTTGCTGCGTTTCCTTGAAGCCACACTCTGTCAAGTGCTGCCTTGACATCAAGGGCAGTCACTCTCACCTCACCTCTGAAATTCAGCTGTTTTCCCATGCTTTGCCCAAGATTATAATGCCGCCGTGAGTCAAATTGTCCTGGCAGAACCCAAACTGAACTGAGTAACCGAGTTGGTTTTTGCTGAGTAAGTGCCACTTGATAACACTGTCGACGAATACCTCCCATTACTTATGATTGAGAGTAGACTGATGGGGCAGTAATTTGCCAGATTGGACTTTTCTTGCTTTTTGTGGACAAGGCATACCTGGACAATTTTCCACATAGTTGGGTAGATACTAGTGTTGTGGATGTACTGGAACAGCTTGGCTAGGGGTGTGGCTATTTCTGGAGCATAGTTCTACAGAAAGCATAAAGTGGATGGGAAACTATTGTATGAAGAAATGCTTCAGATAATGGGACTATTTTTAGTAAAGCCTGGGTTAAGAGGAGAATTAATAGAAGTTTTTAATTATGAATGTTAAACAGAGATGGATTGTGTTGCGGCCAGTGAGTCAGTTTAAAATTGTGTGGAGAAATTTATGCAGAAGTTTGTTGAGGATGCTTTGCCAGAGGGATTTATTGAGACAGAGACCATCATTTAAGGGAAAGTGGAATAAATATTTGAAGCAGAGGAAGATGCAAGGCTGTGGTGACAGAGCTGGATTATAGGATTAATTTTAGACAGTGCTAGCAGAGTTGGCACAGATAAGCCCTGAATGGCCTCCTGTGTCATAAGCTTCTATGGCTCTAATTATACAACACTGTTCTGTGAACTAGCTGTTACAGGGAAAATGTGGTTCTGTGATCATACCCAGTTAGGTTGTATCATTATACTGTATTGCTAGAGACTGGGATTTGTGTGTGCTGCTTTGGCAGTCAGTCTTGCAAGCCAATCACACTACAAATGATAGAAATGTTGAAACAGTTTACCATTTGTGATTTCAAGCAAATGCTTCTGAACTTCAGTATAAAGATATTCAGGATTTCAGCAGCCCTTAGAATGCTGTAAATATATGTCATACGGACTCGAAACTGTATTCCTCTCCACAGATGCTGTCAGACCTGCTGAGTTTTTCCAGCAATTTTTGTTTTTGTTGCTGTACATATATGCTGTTTTACTAGATTAAAATTTGAATATTGCTGATAGCAAATTTAAATGAAAGTTATGAGGCAACTTTTAGTTATTTTGAATTTTATAAAGGTGAAGCTATTTTAACTGCAGTGGATATTAAGTACCATTGCTTGGATACTGTAAAGAGGAATGAACTGGATCAGAATACTGGTTTAATATTTATATGCACTAAGTGTGGAGATTTCCCTATAAATAGAATGATGTGGAATGAAAACAAACATCCACATAATTGTGGGAGCAGGCTCTCTGAGAACCAGAAAATGGGAGTAGTGAAACCATTAATGGAGTGTGTGGCTTTGGCAGAGGCTGCTGGCAGCTGTTGCTGTCATATCCAGTGTTCTTACAATTGTCTGCATGTGGGCATGAACAAACCCAGGTTTTTCTTAAGAAAATCTGCCTGTCCTTTAAAGATCCTTTTAGCTTATGGTTTGGTATGCCTCGGGCACTAAAATTATGACGTTGCATTATTCTACTGCAAATTTCCCTGTTTCCGACAGGTTTACTGTCGCCCCCTTGGAAGCTGAGAGAGTGCATGGAAACCAGATCAAGTTTGCTTGTGTGAAACTACATATGGTTTACTTTTAAAGATTTCTTCCTACAATCTGTTTATGTTTTTTCAACTGAATAAATTATATTGTGGTTGGAGTCCAATGAAAATGTGCTTAGTCACTTTGGGAAATAAACAATATCTGCTAACTTTTCTGCAGATTTTTCTGACATCACGTTAAAGACTCAGCTGGTGAAACGAGGCACCTAATGAGCCTGGGAAATGCTGCTCTGCTGGTTCTGTATGCATTTACAAAGCACAGTGCTTGCATTATGACAAAGCATGCAGACAAAGAACCAGCTCGGGTGTCTTTTGGACTGGAGCAAGATGCAGCTGATCTGTCATAAGATTGCAAGTCTCACGGTAAAAATGGGCCCCTGTGGTCATCAGTTGCATGGAGCTAGGGCCATTAATTTTTTTACATTAATATCAATAGCATGGGGAAATATGCATCTACAATTGATGCATCTACAAGAGGGCTGTCTTAAGATGTTGGCGGGGTATGAAGTGTTCCTGGAGTAGATGATACCTACAATCACTTTTGCCTAGCTGCTGAAACTATTTTCTTAACAACAAATTTACATTAAGTGAATTTTGTTTGCTTGTTTATACGAAATCATAAGTATTTTATGAAATCTTTCAATAGTTAGAATTAAGCCACTCTCTTTGGAGTGGTCTTTAGACAATACAAAACTTGAACCTAACATTCTTGCTAGTTCTATAGCTGCATATAAGAATTGAGGCCAGCTTTAATGACTGCAGGATTTGAACTTGTAAAGTATTACCTTACAGCATTTGAAGAAAGCTAAGGAAATTAATTCATGTTGGTTGGGTATGTTGCCTGGCTTTATGTATGTGGGTAGATGAGATGTTTAATCATTCCGTTAGAGTGTAGATGAAATGACAGAAGGGAGCTCGTTCACAGTGGGACTGAGAGCCTGCTGAGACCTCATTAATATTGCACTTCCTCCATCACCGAGGAAGACAGCAGAGCTATGATGAACAGGCCTTGAGTCAGGTATGCAAATAATCCATACTAGTCAGAACTCGTAAGTTTGGGCTTTTGGGCTCTATTCTATTGACATCATGAAGTCAAATCTCATGATTGCCAATGGCAATAAATAATAATGTGTACTAGGGAATTACGATCTATTTATGGTTTGAGTTGCACCTCTGACCTGGTGAGATGATTCAGTTGAGAAGGGAAATTAATGAAGAGGTAATTCTGAATTTTAAGAAGAAGCGTTTTGTTTTCTTTTTGGCTACTTGTGCTTTGGAGCTTGTCTTGGCAAAAAAACTATGTTCTGGTTGTTTTTATGCTCTGTGTAGGCAGGTAAAGCAGTTGGAGATGGTGGCTGACAGCAGCTATTCATTTATGGTGTTTGGATTGAGCACCTTAAAACTTGATGTGCTGCGTCAGTTGGGAGGGAAAGAGCTCGGGATGAGGGACCTAACAACCGCTTGGTTTGCTTTTCAGCACTGTCGCTGAGGTTGGGCTATTGTAATGTAAATGTAACATTGTTGTGAGGCCACATTCTCTTGGAGGCCACTTAGAGGGGAAAGTCTGACCTTGAACCTTGTTTTGTGCCCCATTCTATTTTATTGTCTTCTTTTCAAATTTGTAACCCCTTTGTCTCCTCTCCATACTTGAGAAAGTGCCAAGTTTACTTGGGAGAGCTAGTTGTGTAATATGACATTTTATTCAATTTTAAAAAATGTAAAAGCAGCCCAGTTTCTTATAGCTGTTCTCTGACTAGGAATGTTTACGTATTCAGAGCTGGTGGTGCAGTGCTAATGTCCCTGGACTAGTAATCCAGAGGCCCAGGTTAATGCTCTGGGGACATGACACAGCAACACACAGCACCACACAACCACCACAGAAACTGGTAGAATTTTAAGTTCAAATAATTCTGGAATACAAAGATAGACTCTGTGATGATGGTGTTAAAACCCATCTTCTTCACTAATGTCCTTTACGGGAGGAAATTGTCATCCTTACTGGGTCTGGCATGTGACCCCAGCAATGGCCTCTGAAATAGCCTAGCAAGTGACTCAGTTCAAGGGCAATTACGGGTGGGAAACAAATGCTGGCCTTGCCAGTGATACACTCACCCCATCAAAAAATAAAAAATAACTCACCAATGTTTGTAATGGTGGAATAAATTTTTTTTTTTTTTTTTTGTAAAAATATACTTTATTCATAAAAAATCTTCAATCACATTCAAAACCATTTCAAAAACAACATTACAAGGGTACAATCCAGGTTAAACTTTTACAAAATGTATCACCAGGTGCATCAGTACAAACAATATTACAGTCATTTACAGCCTTTCATTTTGATCTGTACAGCCCGAGGGGCTCTAAACAGTTCCCAGTCTCTCGGTGCGCTGTGGTAGAAAGGTCTTAGACAGCGACCCTTCCCCATTGCGCCTTGGCGGCAGCTGCCCCAAGCTTTAGTGCGTCCCTCAGCACGTAGTCCTGGACTTTGGATTGTGCCAGTCCGCAACAATCGGTCGGGGACAACTCTTTGTGCTGGAAGACCAACAAGTTTCGGGCAGACCAAAGCGCGTCTTTCACCGAGTTGATGATCCTCCAGCTGCAGTCGATGTTTGTCTCGGTGTGTGTCCCTGGGAACAGCCCGTAGAGCACAGAGTCCTGTGTCACAGAACTGCTCGGGATGAACCTCGACAGCAACCACTGCATCTCTCTCCAGACTTTCTTTGCAAAGGCACAATCCACAAGGAGGTGAACAACGGTCTCTTCCCCACCACAGCCACCTCGAGGGCAACGTGCAGAGGGGGTGAGACTCCTGGCGTGTAGGAAGGATCTGACGGGGAGGGCCTTTCTCACCACCAGCCAAGCTACGTCTTGGTGCTTGTTGGAAAGTTCTGGCGATGAGGCATTCTGCCAAATGACTTTGACAGTCTGCTCGGGGAACCATCCCACAGGGTCCACCCTCTCCTTTTCCCTCAGGGCCTCTAGGACGTTACGTGCTGACCACTGCCTGATGGACTTGTGGTCAAAGGTGTTTTTCTGCATAAATTTTTCCACCAGGGACAGGTGGTACGGCACGGTCCAACTACTTGGAGCGTTCCGCGGCAGCGTGGCCAGACCCATCCTTCGCAACACCGGGGACAGGTAGAACCTCAGCACGTAGTGACACTTGGTGTTTGCGTACTGAGGGTCTACGCACCGCTTGATGCAGCCACACACAAAGGTGGCCATCAGTATGAGGGCGATGTTGGGCACGTTTTTTCCCCCTTTATCTAGAGGCTTGTACATCGCGTCCCTGCAGACACGATCCATTTTCGACCTCCAGATAAAGCGGAAGATGGCTCGAGTGATCGCCATCGCGCAGGAGTGTGGAATGGGCCAGACCTGCGCCACGTACAGCAACAGCGAGAGTACCTCACACCTGATGACCAGGTTCTTACCCGCAATGGAGAGGGAGCGTCGCTCCCACATGCCCAGTTTCCTTTTCACCATAGCCACTCGCTCCTTCCAGTGGACACTTAAAAATATTAAAGCATTTAAGATAAACAGGTTTTCTTTTAGGGTTATCACCCTACTTGGTCACATCAGTGTTCTTTTAGAGTTACAGTACATTTGAAGTTAAAGGAAGGAAATATCAGTGTGGTGTGTACAATGAGAAGCCCTCTGATGCAGATTTTGGAGAGAAGCTCTATAATGCATGGCATGCTGTTGGAAGATTGATTGTTGAGAACTAGAGGTTTATACTACAGAAAGAATTTGCATTTATAATGTCTTGGGCTGTCCCAGAGCACTGTGCAGCCAATGAAATTATTTTTAAAGTGTAGATACCACTGTTATGTAGATAATTACAGCAGCCAATGATATAATGACCAGGTGACCTGAAATATTGACAGGAAACCAGAAAAACTCCTCTGCTGTTCTTCGAATAGTACTATGGAATCTTTCACATTCCTCTGAGATGGCAGATGGGAAATCTCTTTAATGTCTTAACTGAAAGATGCCAGCTCAAATGTTATACTCCCTAAGAACTGCACTGAAGTGTCAGCCCACATTATGTGCACAATAATGTGAGTGGAGCCCATGATCTTTTGAATCAGAAACTAGAGTGCTGCCACTGAGCCAAGATTGATGAGCAGAAGGAAGCCATTTGTCCCATCAAGTCTGTGCTGGCTAATTGCTACAGCAACTTAAAACTGAATCCACTCTCCATAGTCTAGTATCTTTCTCTTCAAATATTTATCTAATTTTCCCTTGAGTGGTAGGTATCTTGATCTCTACCCCAACCAAAACATTCTATGCTCCAACAGCCCTTTTCATAAATTTCAGCCAATCAATCTCAAAACAGAAATTACCCTTCTTCTGCCTCCATGCCTGAGTTGAACTTTCCATGTGTCCAATTCTTCTTTGTCTGACTCTATACTCAGTCACTTTTGGGGTAAGGTAATATTATACATGGGCATAGGTGGGTTAGGTAAGCCCACATCTAAAGGTGTTGCCCTTAAGCCTAACATGGCAATGCAGAGATCTTGTTTTGTTTCCCTGCACTTCATGATTAATGCCTCTTTAGCCATACCGAACAAACTGAATATTGTACTTATTGTAACTGAATATTGTACTTATTGTCAGCCACGGGGTACACTTGAGATATTCTTCAATTGTCTGATGATTAGAAACTTGGAAAATTAATCAGCGATGAGGAGACAGTCGTCGCTATGGATAATGAATGTCTGTTGTGATTTTAGACCAAGGGTACGATGGAATCTCATGAAGGTGTAGAGGATTTTTTGTGTTGATGTGGTTGGTGACTTTGGCATGTGTCACATATCCTCACTACCATTTCAATATCGTTGTTGATCCCTGGCCAAAACACAGCTTCCTTTGCCAGGTGCCTTGTTTCCTCTGTGCCCATATGCCTTGGCCTAACTGTGACAGTATGTCCTGATGAAGCGCTTTGAAAATCATGCCTCTAGAAATACCTAATTCATCGCTGGATGGCCAAAAACATCTGAGGGTGTTTGGCACTACTTGTATCGTATCAGGCCAGCCTTCTACAACAACTCTTCATAATGCCTTCAGCTGTGGAATATTTGCTGGTTTCTCCTGAAGTTGGTTGTGTTTGTGTTGACCAAAACTCATCAGATTGATGAGTACACCTTCTACTTCAGTGTCTATCCACTGTAGGTGTGGCAAAATATCCAGTCTTTTTCAGATTTGTGTCTGAAGTAAATATTTTGCTACCCGGCTTATAACAGACATTGAAGTCGTATTCCTGTATTTTTATCAGAAGTCGTTCTAGTCTGTGTGGTGGCTTGCACTGAATTATTTCCAATGTTTTGTGGTCAGTTTCCACAATAAGTCCTGTGACACCAAATACCAGAGCCAGTGTCTCATACTCCATGTTCAAATAATTGGTTTGTGCTTGCGATAGACTTTTGGATCCAAATGCAATTGGTTTGCCATCTTTCACAATGCACGCTCCTGACCCTTCTTGAGATATATCGACCTCGTCACGACAAAGGATCACAACACAGAATTACTTACGGGCATATGGACCTTTTTACAGGAAGAGATGTGTTTTTTTTTTGTTTAAAAGGCATACAAGCAAAAAGCTGGCTGAGAATGTAATCACTTCCTGGAAAATTCCTATGTGGATTATACTTAACCGACTAGCCCAGAGAGAACATGGAATGTTGCACCTAAAAAAGTGTCAGGGACTACTACAGACAGACAACACTTGAAACGCAGAAGACCTGAATTTTAATCTCCTGTGGTTGTGGAGACTGATTACCACATTTCAGCAGAAACCATCTCCTGCTGTGTTATATCTCAGAATGTGGAAATGATCTGAGTTGAAAGAAAGTAGATTCTGGGCGAAAAATATGTTTGTTTTTCCCTTCCAGGAATACACAAGCAAAGGGCTTAAAAAGCCAGCTGCAAACCTGGTCTGTGCGTTCTAGTTCTGGCATGCTAGTACATGCTGTGAGGGCTAAAGCAGAAGAACATCATCAAGGCATCTCCACAGCTTGCAGGTAAAAGCCTCTCCTCACCCCTTGCGCTCGCTCTCTCTCTCTCTCACACTGGAGGCAAGTGGGTAAAGCCACAGTCAACAAGCAAGCTGGGCAGTTCCTTCAGCTAACCCTCCGAACCAAGTGTCTCCAAACCAATGCTCTGCTGCTAAAATCAGCTTTACCGAAATCACCCAAGTTAACGGCCGCAATGTTTCACTATCCACTCCTCACGGACAAGCCAAAGAATGATTTATATATCTTTTTTAACTTTTATTTTTGAACTCAACTTCTCATTTCTGATCTGTGTGTATGTGTACTGCGTTTTCAGTTGTTTTTCTTGGGCTTTTAGTAACTAATAAACTTATCCTTTCTTTGACTCAAGAAAACCTGGTTAAATTGGCTCCTTCTAAAACATGAATACATTTGGACTGGGAATAGGTATCCACGAGGGAAGGGATCCTTTTTAAGTGAACCTTTCTGCGTCCAACCGAGGGGACTGAATAAAGAAGAGGAGCCAGCTTATTCCTCCTCACCCAAGAGCATAAGAAAATTGGGGTCCCATTTGGGAAGTCAACAATTTGGGGTATCTCGTCCGGGATCATAAATTGGGGGACCTCGTCCAGGGACCGGTCGTAACAGTCTCTAATGCCGTCGCTTTCCATGGGTCGTTGCCTTGTACAACACATGTCTCTTCTGACAATGCCTGTTTAAGAGTCTCAAATATGTGCTTATGGTTCTCCTGCCATACATAAGGAATATTTTATTCCTAAGGGCTTTCTTAGTGCTGAGGGTATGTATGGCACTAAGAAGTTGAAAAATCCGAGGTATGTCTGCAAGTCCTCTTTGTCCTACGTCTTCGAGTTTGCCTGGGTCAGGTTGGATTCCAGAACTTGAATAAATAGAGCCTAGAAAGTTAATCTGACCTACATTCACCTGGCATTTCTTCTGTTGAAGAAGAGAGTAGAGAGTAGATTTTGGTCATGCTCCTCTTTAATTTTGCCTGTCACTGCAATATTATCGGCAATGCATATGCATTCGCACCCAGAAGTTTTTTCTGTGATTCTATCCTTGTGCTGCTGGAACAGATCCTGACTGCTGGATAAACCAAAGGATAATATCTGGAAGCAGTGTCTTCCAAATTATGCCCTGAATGTAGTGATTTCTTGAGATCCCTCTGCCTAATGAACTGACCAATGTTCGTGTTTGGCATCCGACTTGGACAAAAAGTTTGATCCCATGAATTTGGGATTCAGTTCCTCTAATGTTTGAATCTTGCGTGGGCACCTCTTTGGAGCAAGGCTTATATGTCCAAGCATACCCAGATTGTGCCACTTTTTTTCAGTATGCATGTGATAGAACTGCACCAGCCAGTGTGCTGATAGATGCACATGATGGATAATGCCATTATGCTCCAGGTCATCTAACTTGTTCTTCAGCTTCTCCTGTATGTGCACACTGCACTTTCTAAGAGGGTTGATAGATGGAATTGCACCTTCTCCGAGATGTAGAGCGTCACCTCTGAAGTTTCCTATAGCGTTGAATCTGTCTGGGCTTATCTGCTGGAGGTCACAGACTGACTCAATACGATTATTTTTACCCTTCTGCTGCATTTGGTATGTTGGTGACCTCGTGTATAGTCACAATGTTGAGTCCTGTACATGCTGATAACCCTGCTATTGCTGGTCCACTTGTATCCACCAGTTAAAATACTTATGGTTTCCATGCAGACTTGCTGTAGCTGCATTTCAATGTCAACGTACCTATGCAATGAATGGGTGACCCATCATATGCAGTTAATTTGTCTGTCGTAGATTGACTTCCAATGATCCAGATGCTGACTGGTAAGGTGTTTGCGCTGTGAGTGTGTTTGTGCCAGTTTTCTTCGGGCATATGATGCTGATAGTAGCGAAAGCCTCTAACTGTTTTACTTAATTAACATGTGGTGTCACATTCACAGTGCAGAAGACTTATTCATTTGAAGATTTTTCCACACTCAGTCTTCACTCTGGTCCATCTGGCTGCTAACCTTGTGTATGTGCTTGTACTTACGCAGGTGTCTATTGCACCCTCTGTTGTTGCTGCCAGTGTGCTGCACGTACCTTTTGTTTGATTGTATCTTATTGCAACTTCTAGTCACACCTCTGGATCCAGATTACATACATAGGTGAGCCCGATGTCCTTTTACACTGCATATCTTTCAAAGATCTTGCAACACAGAACAGCTTCGCACATGTTCGCAGTTGACCAAACTTCCCACATGGCTTGCTTGCTTTCTGTGTTCTGGCTACCACGCCAATATTGGTAGCTACACCTAATGAATGAAAATGTTGCTGTCCAATGCACATGGCTTCACATTTTCTGCCATCGTATAGTAAGGTGTCAATATTGTGACTTCTTTTTCCAAAAGGTCTTTTTCGGAAGGCTTCAATTGGCCTTGAAGCTATAACCAGCTAACTTGTCTGTTCAGACAGCTCAACTTCTGAAAAAAAATCACAGTCTTTGCCCCTATCACAGCATCTGCTGATCAGTTGATTCTTGTGGTTGTTGTCTGTAAATTATCAGCTTCAATTAGGGCATTCTGAAGTTCACCTTCTGAAGATCCTCCAGCATCTTTCACATCTTAACAGTGTTTTTTAACCCCCCTCAGGACCGAAGTGTTGACTCTATGCAACCCCTTGTTTCCAGTGGCTACCTTTATTTTCACCGCTTATTTACCTGGTCCTGTAAAGGATAAATCTAAAAAGCATAGCTCCATCCTTTGTCTGAAAAGCCTAAATTCGGATAGATCATCTGTGGCCTTCCCGATGTATAGGGAATTTGTAGCCTCTCTACCCTGTGGAGAGATTCACTTGTACAGCTGCTATTATTTATTTCCCCCTCTTGTTCTATGGTTGCAGTTTTGTTTTTTTCCATTTTGCATGCTTTTGTCTTTTTTGTGCAGGAATGGCACCTGAGGATGTCTCGATGGCCCTGTAGCCTACCCTACCTGATTCAAAACTGACTGCAGAGCACGGCTCTGAACCGACTTGCTCCCATTAACCACCCATCCACAAGTCAGGTACTCGCTGTTCTGCAAAGCATCATCTGTAGAGGGACTCTGACTCCTGGGTTCCAATGTATATACAACCTTTGTCTTGTCTGTGGCTTGTCCAGTGGTCTTCAAAATCCCACTGCTGCATCTTGTTGCGTTTTCCATGTTTGCTTCACACAAACTTGCCAATCTCACGCACAGAACCTGTAAACTAGACAGAGGTTCTGTTTATTTGAAGACACAGTACAGAATGGCTTAGTGGACAGATCTACTTTATGGATCCTGCACCGATTATTTACAAGGACAGTACAGCTGCAATTCTTAAACCACACGACACGCACTACTAGCTGCTTTACATCCTGGCTGCTTACTCATTTGCATATTCCCTTAAAGTGATAGGACAACAACTGTCACAGGTAGGGTAAGTTGATATTATACATGGCCACAGGTTGGGTAGGTGGATGTTATACACAGCCACAGGTGCGGCCAATGAATTGCTACAAACCTAGTCACTGTTGGGCATCAAGTTTACACTGTATCAGCTACTGGCAGTGGAATATTACTCACCTTGCTGCACTGGATTTTTCAGTTCTTGATGGTTTAGGTTTTTCTATTGGAATTGAGAGCGTGAATGGAAAAGAGGAGCTGGCAGAAAAGGATGAAAATGCAAGATACGGTTAAGATGCGTGGTTCTGGGCATGAGTGCTACACCTCATCACAGAGTAATTAACGTTCAGTGTTGCTGAATCCACTCTATACTAGAATCAGAACAAATTCAGCTGTGTTCTGTTAAGGAGCTGCTTCCATTGTAACATAAATGGGCCATTGGAGACCAACAATGCTGAGTGCAAAACCTGATGCCAAGATGAGTGCAAGATTTGTCAGTCTGGCATCCTTGCCTTTTTCTAACAAATGGCTGAATTGGAGTTGATCACCCAGCTCAGTGTCGATGTTGCAGTTACCCACTTGCCTTTGACAGGAAATCTAATTGAAGAAAGCTGTTTGGTATTTAGATTTCAGAAAAGACTTTCCTTTGTCGGGAAAACTAAAAAAAAACTGTTCAGCTGCCAACACCTGGTATCAAACTGTTTACGGCAATGGTGAGTTGTAACCATAGTATTCTTACACTTAAAATGGTTGGTATGGTGTCTGGCAGTTTAACTGCAGTGTCTTTCACAGCACTTGAATGGGGCTTTTCACCCTCACAATCTTGAATCTTGGCCCTCTTGTGAAGCTGCTTTGGCTTTAATGAAATTTTTTTTCCTGGTGTTTAAATTGTGTGTCATGTTAAGTATTGCTTGTGGGCGAGAAACCAAAGCTTGTCATCCTCACAGCTCTTCCCTCTAACAACAGCAGCTTTCTTGCCTATACTACACTGATTTTAGGGCCTGAATGGCCCCTTTATGTTGTGCTACTGAAATAGTGCGCAGCACTCTGGATGCAACTTAACTGCAGCAGACAGCTTGGGGAAAGGAGAAATACTCTTTTTTCTCACATGAATGCTGCTCCCTGGCAATATCAACCAAAACCATGGGGTTAGCCAACTTGAATGCCCATGCCACCCAGCTCTAATTCTTTATCACCTCCAACTCTCCACCACCTCTCTCAATCCCTTTCCTTACTTTTGTTATTGGGCTGCGTGCCCAATTTTCAGTCTTGGATATACTAGAACTTCCTCCAGCTAAACATTAGAAAGATCAAAAAATTGTCTTTGTCTCCTGCCACAATCTCAGTACCCTGCTCACCTACTTTAACTCTTTCCCTGCTAATTATCTCAGGCTGAAACCACATTCTTGACATCATCTTTGACCCTGAGCTTTTGACCTTGTATCCTGTCCATCATAAGGATAGTCTAATTCCACCTCACTAACATTGTTCACCTCCATTCCTACTGCAGTCATTTGCTGCTGAAACCCTCATTTATGCCTTAATGCTCTCTTGTTGGCCTGTCATCCAGCATGCTCTGTAAATCCTACAACCTCCCTTTCCCATATTCTTTTTTCCTTTGCCTATGGCTGCATCTACATACCATATTTCATATACTATACTGTGCCTTCAACCACCTAGATCCCCTTTCAGAAATTGTTCTGCCTCTCCAACTTTAAAATCTTCCCTAAAAAATCATATTTTGGTCAAGGATCTGGTTACTATTTGTAACCTCACCACCTTTGACTTGGAGTGATTGTGATTACACTATTATATAGCACCTTTAAATTTGAAAAATGTCCCAAGGTGCTCAGAATAAAAAAAAATGGGTATTCAGCCAAAGGGGGAGATTTGATTCCTCTGAATTGCTGTATGATGTTGGTCTTGTTGTACAAACAAGAATGCATGAATCACCAGCTGTTGTTTGATGGGTGAATGTTGGCTAAGACACTGAAGAACTCCCTGCTTTTTTATGTTGATGTGTACTGGCAGATCTTTCAATATTTCACCTGGAAGGATGACGTCTCAGACAATACTGCATTCCCTTCATATTGCAATGAAGTGTCATCCTCGATTGATATTAATCCTGAAGCAGGAATAAACTGTCAACTTTGTGACCGAGTCAAGAGCGCTACCACTTTGCAAAGCTGATACTTGATTTATATGGATCAGAAACAACAGGGACCCCAAGACTGATATAAAAGCAAAATATTGCGGATGCTGAAAATCTGAAATAAAAACAAAATACTGGAAAAACTCAGGTCTTACAGCATCTGTGGAGGGAGAAACAAGAGTTAGCATTTCAAGTTCGTATGACTCCTCTTCAGAGTTCTGAAGAGCCATATGGACTCAAAATGCTAACTCTGTTTCTCCCTCCACAGATGCTGTCAGACCTGCTGAGTTTTTCCAGCATCTGCTTTTATTTTATGCCCCAAGACTGATGCCAGGCACACACACCTGAGTACATCTCTTCAATTCAGCCAATGTCACCCCAAATTCACACCAGCTGCTGCTTAAAGGTACACTATATCACAAGAGCTTTGTAGCATTCACTTGGGTGGTTATTGTTTTCAAACAAAGTCAGGTTTGAACGACAGTATCGGCTGTCATTTACCAAGCTCCTTTACATTGACAAGTTGATAATTCTGCAACATTGTTTCTAACCATTGGTTCCAATATTTTGCCAGTGCCCGATGTGAGACAATTGAGTTTGCACTTACTAGCATTTGTTTTGCACTTATTCTTCATGCTCAATAGAATATTCCTAAAGGTCTTCCATTTTTCGTGAACTGCAGCTTTCTTGTGGGCTACCCCATTTGATCTGTTTAATTGCTTTCTTTATTGCCTTGAAGTTGGTGCTTTTAAATTTGTGTACCTGTTGATTTATCCCAGTTCTTATTAAATTTAATTATGTTCTGATCAGTTCTCATTACCAATCATACCTAATGTTCCAAACAGAAAGCAGTCATGCACTGCCATTCATTAGTTCAGATCCTACTTGTGCATTCCTAGTTTAAACTGAGTTGGTAATTATCCCTTATTAGTTTGATCTTTTTGCTTTCACTTACTTTCATTTCACAGAGAGCTATCTGCCTTTTTTGGAACAGAATCACAGAATTGTTATAGCGCAGAGGGAGGCCATTCGGCCCATCTTAGCTCTCCGAATGAGCAGCTTCCTTGGTGCCATTCTCCCACCTTTCCTCTGCACACCCTTCCTTTTAGATATCGATCTAATTCCCTTTTGAATGCTACGATTGAACCTGCTTCCACCACACTACCAGGACTGGATGCACCCCACTTACTACCTCCTTGTTTTCTGCTTTCACTCCCCCCATTGTAACCTTGTTTCACTTAAAAATACATGCTGTTTTATTCTTCTTAGCCAATTACATATCCATTCCCATGCCTTGTTCTTCAAACTGACTAACCTCTTGACTCTCAGGCAGTACTTCTCAAATCCAGATCCAGTGCATCATTTGATTCCTTTCCCCCTCAACCCCAACACATGAGCAGTTTGGGATGTTGCATCTCCTTTTAAAAAAAAAACTTTGAGGGATTGGTCAATTAAAATTTACCCTTTTGAGTTCAAGCTGGCTAGCGTTTATTAGATTATTTTTATACAGGTACTCTTCCACTTCTGCCTATCGAGGTTACCCTTCCTATTCTGTGGGCCTGGTAAGTGGCAGTTTAAGCTGGGTGGGGTGACTCACCCTCTCTGTCCAGAATACAATTGCAGTCACATGTCCACATGTGACGAATCCATTCAGATATAGTGCTGCATAGTGAAATTTGGTGGCATCATTATCGAGTTACCTTGGCCTCACCCATTACCTACATTTGCTTGCTTTCAAGCAGGCACTGTTTAATAAATATTCAGGAGTGAGAATTCCTCTTTGATTTTCCTCTTATCCTCAGCCTGGTGACATTGAGATGAGTTGTACCCCTGTCCTCTCTGCTGCTGTCCCAACTCAACTGGGTTTGCATGGCTCAGTGTCGCATTAACCATTGTGTTCTGTTGGACAGTTGGGGAAGCCTTTACTGATCCATTTTAAGCATGCTTTCCAAAGCCCAAAACATAATTTATCAAGCGCCCTGGTCCCCCTGCAGTGATATTTTTATTGCCAGATTAAAATCAATGGTGATCAATGAAAGAACAGCATGTTTTGAATGGTTTAGCCATAGGTTGCATTATTCATGTTGGTTTTGAAGTATGTAACTGTAGTAACTTCTGTATCAGGGAACATCATTTGAGTTAGGATCCGATGCCCAGTGTCAGGAGTGAAAATCCTACGACAGTGATCCACATGGTGTTGCATGTTTTGTACAAATACTGTTTGTAAAAGGCACTTATGACATGCAGTGGCACTATGTCAGCGCATTATTAACGTGCTGATTGCCCATTTTGGACATTTTTGACAGTTTGGTGTGTGGGATGAATTGATTGGATAGAAAACAGGATCTAACACTGCTGGGGACAGGACACTCCTGATCAAGCAGAATTTTTAGAAATATAATTGCCATCCAGCTCTTCTGTTTGTGATGCTTTAGTTAAGAACTGATTGACTAAGCCTTTACAACATCAGGGCTTATAAAAAGATGGATCTCATTCAGGGTGCAAGTGAATTCAGTTTGATGGTCTTGCCCTCCATTTTAAATAATCATGTCATGTGATGCAAATTCTCTAACGTTTATGTGGTTGTTTTTGCTTCATACCAAAGTCATCTTGAAAAAGTCAGTGCTAAAGAAAAGGCAGTACTTTAAGAATGATCACAAGGATATTTTTTAAATGTGACTATGAACGGTTGATTCAAACTTCTAAAGGGCTGTTAGATGAAATACATGAAGCTCATTTACTCCACCCTGAAATAATTTCTAAAATAAAAGCAAAATACAGTGGATGCTGGAAATCTGAAATAAAAACAAAATATTGGAAAAACTCAGCAGTCTGGCAGTATCTGTGGAGAGAGAAACAGAGTTAACATTTCAAGTCCAATATGACTCTTTCAGAATTGGAGAGAGGTAGAGAGAGCGGGAGAGGGTTTCCCCATCTGTCAAAGTGCACTCCTTCACCTGTGCGTGTGAAAGAGCACACTGCTCCCTGAGACAAAGTACTGTCTCAGGGAGATTACTGACAGTGCAAAAAACTTTAACAATAGAAAAATTTAAAAATTAACATGTCCCCCTCATGTGACAATGTCGCACGAGATGGGACATGTTAATAAAAAGGACATAAACTTTATTACACTTTTTAAATACGGACATGTAACCTCATCCCGCCAGTGGATGAGGTTTCATGCTTTATCAGGAGCCTGCTGGAGCTCCTCCCTGCCCGCCAGCCTTAAGGTTAGATGGGTAGGTCTTTAATTATCTTAATTAGCCTGTCAATGGCCTCAATTGGCCATTGACAGGTTGGTGGGTGGACAGCTGATTTTGCTGTCCGCCCGCCTTCCTAAAAATTTAAAGGGACCGGGATGACGTTGGAGGTTCCTCCCGACGTCATCTTGCGTCATTTTCCTGTCGGCGAGCGGGCCCCGCCCACAAATCGCCAACGGGAAAATTCAGGCCTCTGTTTCTCTCTCCACACTCAGTACCAGATCCGTTCAGTTTTTCCAGCATTTTCTGTTTTCATTTTGGAAATAATTTCTCCCTGATATTTAAATATCAGCAATTTTTCACTGATCTACCTAATTACAATTTTCAGGCCCCTGCCTGATTTCTACTGGTGTTTAAACCTGGTTATCTTCCCTTTATCTATTAATTAGAGTAACATTTGCTTAATGAGATTGGATTGGTTTACATCATTGACAACAGTTCAGTGCTTTGATCTCACCCCATAAATGGGCATTGATGACACCTTGGATAATTGCCAAATTAACTCAATTTGGCAGGGAATGTGCCACTGGGATTTGCATTCACAGCAAATTAAAATTGAAAATTAAATTAAGATTTACAAACACAATCTTCCTCATTTGTTCAAATTCCAAAGAAGGTTACGATTTACTACAATCAAGGGATGCTGCTCCTTTAAGAAATGTTCTCTGTTCTGCTGGAAAAACTGAGCAGATCTGTTAGATCAAGGTTCTGCAATGCTGCCACATCCAGTTGTGAATGGTACGGAACAATTAGACAGCTAATGGGAGGAGAAAACTCTTTTAACATCCCCCATCCTCCGTGATGATGGAACTCAGCATATGCAAAAGTCAAGACTAGAGCATTTGCATCAGTCAGAAATGCCAAGCGGTTAATCCACCTCGGGCTCCACCTCAAGTCCCCAGCATCACACCTGTGACTCTTCAGCCAATTAAATTCACTCCACATGGGTCCTGACAACATCCCAGCTGTACTGGTAAATATTTGTGCTCCAGATCTCACCATGCCCCTGATCAAGCTATTCCAATCCAACTATAATACTGACTTCTACCTGAGAATGGAAAATTGCCCAGACATGCCCTGCTCACAAATCTATTTCGGCCAGTTATCATCCCATCAGTCTGTTTACAGTGATGAACAAAATGATGCAAGTGGTCATCTACAATGATATGAAGTGGCACTTAGTCATTAATAACCTGCTCATTGATGCTCAGTTTGGATTCCACTAGAACCTCTTGGCCCTAGACCTCATTACAGCCTTGGTCCTAAAAGACAAAAGAGCTAATTCCAGAGGTGAGGTGAGAGTAAACACCTTTGGCTCAAGACAGCATCTGTCCGAATGTGGCATCAAAGAGTAAAACTGAAGCCTTTGTGAATTGGGGAGGAAGCTCTCCACTTGTTGGGGTCATTCCTAGCACAATCATCTCAGCCTCAGGATATCGATCCGAGTTCCTTAGGGCAGTGTCCTAGGACCAGCCATCTTCAGCTACTTTATCTCTCCAACATAAGGTATGAAATTGGGTTGTTCACTGATGATTGCACAGTGTTCAGTTTCATTTGCGACAACTCAGGTAATGAAGTTGTCTGAGCCCGCATACAGCAAGAACCAGACCAGGCCTGGGCTGATAAGTAGCAAGTAACATTCATGCCATGCAAATGTCAAGCTATGACTAATGACCAGGGAGAATCAAGCTGCTTCCCCTTGAAATTCAATGGCATTACCATTGCTGAATCCCCCACTAAAAACATTCCAGTGTGGGTTGACCATAAACTTAACTGGACCAGCTACATAAAGACTGTGGCGACAAAAAAACAGGTCAGAGGCAGGATACTGTGCGGCGAGTAACCCACCAACTGCTCCCCAAAGCCATTCTGTCATCTGCAAGATAGAAGTCCAGAGTGTGATGGAATAATTTCACAGAATCTCACAGCGCAGAAGAGGCCCTTCAGCACATCGAGTCTGCACTGACATGTAAGAAACACCTGACCTACCTAATCCCATTTACCAGCACTTGGCCCATAGCCTTGAATGTTATGACGTGCCAAGTGCTCATCCAGGTACTTTTTAAAGGATGTGAGGCAACCTGCCTCCACCACCCTCCCAGGCAGCGCATTCCAGACGGTCACCACCCTCTGGGTAAAAATGTTTTTCCTCACATCCCCTTTAAACCTCCTGCCCCTCACCTTGAACTTGTGTCCCCTTGTGACTGACCCTTCAATTAAGGGGAACAGCTGCTCCCTATCCACCCTGTCCATGCCCGTCATAATCTTGTACACCTCGATCAAGTCGCCTCTCAGTCTTCTCTGCTCCAATGAAAATAACCCAAGTCTATCCAACTTCTCTTCATAACTTAAATGTTTCACCCCAGGCAACATCCTGGTGAATCTCCTTTGCACCCCCTCCATTGCAATCAGATCCTTCCTATAATGTGGCGACCAGAACTACACACAGTACTCCAGCTGTGGCCTGACCAAGGTTCTATACAACTCCAACATGATCTGCCTACTTTTGTAATCTATGCCTCGATTGATCAAGGCAAGTGTCCCATATGCCTTTTTCACCACCCCACTAACATGCTCCTCCGCCTTCAGAGATCTATGGACACACAAGCCAAGGTCCCTTTGTTCCTCAGAACTTCCTAATGTCATGCCGTTCGGTGAATACTTCCTTGTCATATTACTCCTTCCAAAGTGTATCACCTCTCACTTTTCAGGGTTAAATTCCATCTGCCACTTATCTGCCCATTTGACCATCCTGTCTATATCTTTCCTGTAGCCCAAGACACAACCTCACTGTTAACCACCCGGCCAATCTTTGTGTCATTCGCAAACTTACTAATCCTACCCTCCACATAGTCATCTATGTCATTTATATAAATGACGAATAATAGGGGACCCAGCACAGATCCTTGCCAATTTTGAATCCACCTTATTGAATTACCCTGTATCCCATGTGCATTTGCCTTCTTTATAAGTCTCCCATGTGGGACCTTGTCGAAGGCTTTGCTGAAATCCATATAAACTACATTAACTGCACTACCCTCATCTACACACCTGGTCACCTCTTCAAAAAATTCAATCAAATTTGTAAGGCATGACCTCCCTCTGACAAAGCCATGCTGACTATCCCTGATCAAACCTTGCCTCTCCAAGTGGAGATAGATTCTCTCCTTCAGAATTTTCTCCAATAGTTTCCCTACCACTGATGTGAGACTCACTGGCCTGTAGTTCCCAGGCTTATCTCTACAACCCTTCTTAAATAGCGGAACCACGTTAGCTGTTTTCCAGTCCTCTGGCACCTCCCAGTGGTCAGAGAGGAATTAAAAATTTGGGTCAGAGCCCCTGCTATCTCCTCCCTTGCCTCCCTCAGCAGTCTGGGACACAAATCACCCGGACCTGGCGATTTGTCCACTTTTAAGCCTGCCAACACCTCTAATACCTTGTCACTCCCTATATCAATTTGCTCCTGATCCTTACTCCCCAAAGCCTGTCTACCATCCACAAGGCACAAGTCAGGAATGTGATGGAATACTCCACCCTTGCCCCGATGAATGCAGTTCCTACAACACTCAAGAAGCTTGATATTTTCCAAGACAAAGCAGCCTGCTTGATTGGCACCACATCCACAAACATTCACTCCCTCCACCACCGATGCACAGTAGCAACAGTCTATACCATCTACAAGATGCACTGCAAGAATTCACCAAGGCTCCTTAGATAGCACTTTCCAAACCCACGACTATTACAGTCTAAAAGGATAAGGGCAGCAGATACATGGGAACACCACCACCTGGAAGTTCCTGTCCAAGTCACTCACCATCCTGACTTGTAAGATATGTTGCCATTCCTTCACGGTGGCTGGGTCAAAATCCTGGAACTCCCTCCCTAACAGCACTGTGGATGTACCTACACCATATGGACTGCAGCGGTTCAAGAAGGCAGCTCGCCACCACCTTCTCAAGGGCAACTAGGGACAGGCAATAAATGCTGGCCCAGTCAACGAAGTCCACATTCCTCATCTCTGTCTTAAATGGGAGATCCCTTATTTTGAAACTCTGCCTCCTAGTTCTAAATTCTCCCGCAAGGGGAAACATCCTCTCAGCATCTACCTGGTCAAGACCCCTGAGAATCATATTTGATTCAATAAGATCACCTCTCATTCTTCCAAACTCCAATGAGTATAGGCCCAGCCTGCTCAACCTCTACTCATGAGACAGCCCCACCATCACCACCACCTACTCAAAGGCAATTAGGGGTGGGGCAATAAGTGCTGACCTGACCACATTCCATGGGTGGAATTTAATGCCCTTCTCCAAGGCGAGTTTGGAGACGGGGGTCAGTGGGGGCGAGGATCTGATCATGCTTTTGAGGTGAAGAGTGGGAACCCCGCTGCCTTCCTATCTCTGCCCCAATTAAGTCTGGGCGGGAAGGTTTGTGGGCGACCTTTCTCACCGTAATTGAGGCCCTTAAGTGGGCAATTAATGCTGCCGCTGCTGTTAATCCAGTGCCGGGTGAGGCAGTCATGATGCGAAGCCTGTAAGGCTTGTTGTGTCTGCTTGTGGATTACCAAGGTATGGTTCATTCAAAGGCACTCAGTCTCTGATTGAGGCAATTGGCATAGGGAAAGGGTTAAGGGCAAATCCCTCCACCCTACTGTTTCTTCTGACCCACCTGCCTCCCCCACTGCCAACGAGCGATCCCCTCCCCATGACCTGCATCCTACCCTTACTCACCTGTGGTCTGGGGGGGTCTCGCTGATCTTGCACCTCTGTGGGGTGCGTTGCAAGCAGCAGCCAGCACTGCTGACGGCAATGAGGAATTGCTAGCCGCTGGCTGGCAGCTTTTGGGGAGCTGGATTTCTGTTTGCCTGGCACATAATATGGGCAGGCCTTTCCTATAGGAGGCAATGTGGGGCTGTCTCCTACTCTCCAGCTGGGTGGGCAAGAACTGTATCGCATAGATTAAATTCTGCCCCATAAATGAATAAACTACAAAAGTTGACTTTATTTCATTCTGTGGCATAACCACTTTAGACCATGACCTACAAGCATCTCACTTTAACCAATCCATCTATCTTTTCCATCCAGCTGATTTGGGGACCTCAGACCCACCTTGCTTGATGACCAGAGCTTTCGATCTTTCCTGTGAGCTAAGCTTACCAACAACATTGTTGAGACCTTGGGCCCCACACTACTGTGGGAAACTACCAAAGTAGCCCCCTTGCTTGCTATTGTTATTCACCATCTTGCTCTCATGCTCACATGTCCGTCCTTGGCCTGCTGCCACATTCCTGTGAAGCCCAATGCAAACTGGAGGAACAGCACTTCAGCTTCTGATTAAGCACCTTACAGCTTTCTGAACTTAACATTGAGTTCAGCAGCTTCAGACCATGAACTATGACCACTCTCCTCCACCTTGACCCCACCCACCCCCTCCATACACACACACATGGGACCATCTGTCACTTGTTCTTACATTTTGCTTTCATGGAGCATTGACCCTTCTGCTATTAACACATCCTGCTATCTTACCTTTATGCTACTATCAGCACCTTCTTTAGTCTTTAATACTACCATTAACACTCCCTTTCCCTTGTATCCATGACATCTTTGTCCAATCTCTCCAGAGCTCCCATCTATCCCTGACCCATTTTTTCCATCTGCTCCAGGCCCTCTTAAGCAGTATAAAATCCATCACATTTCTACCTCTCTTTAACTCTGAACAAGAGTCACATGCTCTTGAAACATTAACTCTGTTTCTAGCTTCACAGTTGCTCCAGACCTGCTGAGTTTTTCCAGCATTTTTGTTTTTATTTCAGATTTCCAGTATTGAAGTATTTTGCTTTTATTAAAGTAGCCCCCTCACTAGGCACCATTATCTTCACTTTAGCAAGAGACAAGAAGGATTGTAGACTTAAAACACAAAACTGCACAATGCATATCCAACTTTCCTTAGAAAGAGCAGGGTTTCCCAAATCTCTGATCTGGGCCACTGAGCTGCAACTGGCTGGAACAAGCATCCAAATGGAGAAGGTTGAAGAAAGGTTGATGAATTTTACAAGGTTCCAGTTCCAGAACTTGCCCTTCTCAAACTGGAACTCTGTGCTATGTTTGTAAAGTAAGCCCTGCACTAGTGAATGACATATTTGTCATAAAGATAACATAAAGGCAAAAACTAAGGCATACCAAATTGCAAAGGTCAGTGGCAGGCTGGAAGATTGGGGAACTTTTAAAGATCAACAAAGGGTTACTAAAAAAAAATAATAAAAAGAGCATAGGTAATTATGAAAGAAAACTAGCACAAAATGTAAAAACTGATAGCAGAAGCTTCTACAAGTATATAAAAGGAAAGAGAGGAGCTATTGATTGTTGGTCCTTGGGGAACGCAGAAATCGCAGAGATGCTTAATCAATATTTTGCCTCAGTTTTCACGGTGGAGGACACTAGTATCACCCCAATAGTAACAGGTAGTGCAGAGGGTATAGAGAAGGAGGAACTTAGAACAATCACCTTTACAAGGGAAAAAGTACTGAGCAAACTATTGGGATTAAAAGGTGACAAGTCCCCAGGACCTGATGGCCTACATCCCAGGGCCTTAAAGGAAGTGGCAGTGGAGATAGTGGATGCATTAGCTATAATATTCCAAAATTCCCTGGATTCTGGAAAGGTTCCAGTGGATTGGAAAAATGCTAATATAACACCCTTATTCAAATAAGGGGGGGAGGCAGAAAGTGGGAAACTATAGACCAGCTAGTTTAACGTCTGTCATTGGGAAATTGTTGGAATCCATTATTAAGGAAGTAGTAATGGGGCATTTGGAAAGTCAAAATGCAATCCATCAGAGTCAGTGTGGTTTTATGAAGAGTAAATCATGTTTGACTAATTTGCTAGAGTTCTTTGAAGATGTGACAAGCAAAGTGGATAATAGGGATCCTGTAGATGTATTATATCTGGACTTCCAGAAGGCCTTTGATAAGGTGCCGCACAAAAGATTAATATACAAGATAAGATCACACGAAGTTAGGGGTAATATATTAGCTTGGATAGAGGATTAGCTAACCAACAGAAAGCAGAGAGTCGGGATAAATGGGCCCCTTTCTGGATGGCAAGCTGTAACTAGTGGGTTGCCACAGGGTTTGGTCCTTGGGCCCAACTATTTACAATCTATATTAATGATTTGGATTCAGGGATAGAAGGCACTATAGCTAAATTTGCAGATGATACCAAAATAGGTGGGAAAGTAAGTTGCAATGAAGAAATAAGAAATTTACAAATGGATTTGGACAGGTTAGGTGAATGGGCCAAAATTTGGCAGATGGAGTTTAACGTGGATAAGTGTGAGGTTATCCATTTTGGCTGGAAGAATAAAAAGGCGACTTATTATTTAAATGGAGAGAAACTTCAGAATGCTTTAGTGCAGAGGGATCTGGGTGTCCTCGTGCATGAATCGCTGAAAGCTAGTGTGCAGGTACAGAAGGTAATAAGGAAGGCAAATGGGATTTTGGCATTTATTGCTAAAGGAATAGAGTATAAGAATAAGGAAGTGTTGTTGCAACTGTACAAGGCATTGGTGAGACTGCACCTGGAGTACTGTGCACAGTTTTGGTCCCCTTACTTGAGGAAGGATGTAGTTGCATTGGAGGCGGTTCAGAGGAGGTTCACTAGATTGATTCCAGAGATGCGGGGCTTGTCTTATGAGGAGAGATTGAGCAGTTTAGGCCAATACTCGCTAGAGTTTAGAAGGATGAGAGAAGATCTAATTGAGGTATATAAGATGCTAAAGGGGATAGACAAAGTAGATGTGGAGCGGATGTTTCCCCTTGTGGGGCTTTCTAGAATGAGAGGCCATAGTTTTAGGCTAAGGGGTGGTAGATTTAAATCAGAGATGAGGAGGAATTACTTTTCTCAAAGGGTCGTGAATCTGTGGAATTCACTACCTCAGAGTGCAGTGGATGCCGGGACACTGAATAAATTTAAGGAGGAGATAGACAGATTTTTAATTCGTAACGGGTTGAAATGTTATGGGGAGAGGGCGGGAAATTGAAGTTGAGGCCGAAATGAGATCAGCCATGTTCATATTGAATGGCGGGGCAGGCTCGAGGGGCTGAATTGCCTACTCCTGCTCCTAGTTCTTATGTTCTTATGAATTCCAGCCAGTGTGCAGAAAGTTTTAATTGTTTTGATTAATAATTTAAAGATTAGAAAGGTTTGTGGAAACGGCAGACCATGTTACGCAGTGCTTCTGCTACGCTATACTGAATCATAGAATTGTTACAGCGGAGGACGAAGATACTCGGTCCATCGTGCCTGCACCAGCTGTCAGCATGAGCAATTTATTTAATGCCATTCTGCTGCCTTCTTCCCGTTACCCTGCGCATTCTTCCTTTTCAGAAAGCAGTCTAATCCCCTTTTGAATGCTTCGATTGAACCTGCCACCAGCACACTCCTAGGCAGAGTGTTCCAGACCCCAACTACTCACTGTGTGAAACATTTGCAATCTGCTATGGCCACACAGCAGCCCAGAGGCCTTGTTCCATTTAAACACTGCACAAAAAAATTTAGAGGAACCAGTATCGAAAATACTGGCCTGACACAACAACAGAACTTTAAGGGAAACATTCATACTGGGTATTTGATTTATATTCTAAAAGCTATTCCTCTTTAATTCCTTGAAAATGTCCACCTTTATCTCCCACTGAACTCTTTAAAGAAATAGCTCCTCTCCTATTCATTCGTGGGGTGTGGGTGTCACTGGCTCAGCCAGTATTTATTGGCCATCCCCAATTGCCCTTGTTCAGATGGCATTTAAGGGCCAACCACATTGCTGTGGGTCTGGAGTCACATGTAGGCCAGACCAGGTAAGAATGGTAGATTTCCTTCCCTAATGGACATTAGAGACCAAATGGGTTTTTATGACAATCGGCAGCTATCATTAGACTTTTTAATTCCAGATTTTTATTGGATTCAAATTCTACCATTTGCCGTGGTGGGATTCGAACTCGGGTACCCAGAGCATTACCCCTGGGTTTCTGGATTACCGGTCTGGTGACATATTCATGGTTCGTCTGAGTGACCACAGTTCTACTGATTTACATTAGGAGATTTTTTGTTTTCACAGAATCTCACAGTGCAGAAGAGGCCCTTCGGCCCATCGAATTTGCACCGACATGTGAGAAACACCTGACATATCTACCTAATCCCATTTACCAGCACTTGGCCCATAGCCTTGAATGTTATGATGTGTCAAGTGCTCATCCAGGTACTTTTTAAAGGATGTGAGGCAACCCGCCTCCGCCACCGTTCCAGGCAATGCATTCCAGACCGTCACCACTCCCTGGGTAAAAAAAGGTTTTTCCTCACATCCCCCCCCAAACCTCCTGCCCCTCACCTTGAACTTATGCCCCCTTGTGACTGACTCTTCAACTAGGGGGAACAGCTGCTCCCTATCCACCCTGTCCATGCCCCTCATAATCTTGTACACTTCGATCAGTTCGCCTCTCAGTCTTCTCTGCTCCAATGAAAACAACCCAAGTCTATCCAACCTCTCTTCATAACTTAAATGTTTCATCCCAGGCAACATTCTGGTGAATCTCCTCTGCACCCTCTCCAGTGCAATCACATCCTTCCTATAATGTGGCGACCAGAACTGCACACAGTACTCCAGCTGGGGCCTCACCAAGGCTCTATGCAACTCCAACATGATCTCCCTACTTTTGTAATCTATGCCTCGATTGATCAAGGCAAGTGTCCCATATGCCTTTTTCACCACCCCACTAACATGCCCCTCCACCTTCAGAGATCTATGGAAACACACGCCAAGGTCCTTTTGTTCCTCAGAACTTCCTAGTGTCATGCTGTTCATTCAATACTTCCTTGTCAAATTACTGCTTCCAAAGTGTATCACCTCTCACTTTTCAGGGTTAAATTCCATCTGCCACTTATCTGCCCATTTGACCATCCCGTCTATATCTTCCTGTATCCCAAGACACTCAACCTCACTGTTAACCACCTGGCCAATCTTTGTGTCATCCGCAAACTTACTAATCCTACCCCCCACATAGTTATCTATGTCGTTTATATAAATGACAAATAATAGGGGACCGAGCACAGATCCCTGTGGTACGCCTCTGGACACTGGCTTTCAATCACTAAAGCATCCTTCTGTCATCACCCACTGTCTCCTACAACTAAGCCAATTTTGAATCCACCTTATCAAATTACCCTGTATCCCATGTGCATTTGCCTTCTTTATAAGTCTCCCCTGTGGGACCTTGTCAAAGGCTTTGCTGAAATCCATATAAACTGCATCAACTGCACTACACTCATCTACACAGCTGGCCACCTCTTCAAAAAATCCAATCAAATTTGTTAGGCATGACCTCCCTCTGACAAGCCATGCTGACTATCTCTGATCACACCTTGCCTCTCCTAGTGGAGATAGATTCATTCCTTCAGAATTTTCTCCAATAGATTCTCTACCACTGACGTGAGACTCACTGGCCTGCAGTTCCCTGGCTTATCTCTATAGCCCTTCTCAAAAAGCGGAACCACATTAGCTGTTTTCCAGTCCTCTGGCGCCTCCCCTGTGGCTAGAGAGGAATTAAAAATTTGGGTCAGAGCCCCTGCTATCTCCTCCCTTGCTTCCCTCAGCAGTCTGGGACACAAACCATCCGGACCTGGAGATTTATCCACTTTTAAGCCTGCCAACACCTCTAATACCTTGTCACTCCCTATATCAATTTACTCAAGAACCTCGGAGTCTCTCTCCCTGAGTTTGATATCTTCATCTTCATTCTCTTCGGTGAAGATGGATGTGAAGTATTCGTTCAACACTCTATCGATGTCCCCTGGCTCCACCCATAGATTACCCCCTTGGTCTTTAATGGGTTCTACTCTTTCCCTGGTTATCATCTTCCCATTGATATCCTTATAGAATATCTTGGGATTTACCCTACTTTTACCAGCCAGAGCTTTCTCATATCCCCTCTTTGCTCTCCTAATTGCTTTCTTGAGCTGCACCCTGCACTTTCTGTACTCCACTAATGCCTCTGCTGATTTGCTTCCCTTGTACCTGCTAAAAGCCTCTCTTTTCCTTCTCATTGTACCCTGAATATCTCTAGTCATCCGTGGTTCTCTGGGCTTGTTACTCCTTCCTATCACCTTAGGGGGAACATGTTGAGCCTGTACCCTCCCCATTTCCTTTTTGAACACCCCCCACTGCTTTTCTGTAGATTTCCCCACAAGTAGCTGTTCCCAGTCTACCTTGGCCAGATCCTGCCTTATTTTACTAAAATCCGCTTTCCCCCAACCCAAAAACGTTTTTTTGCAACTTGTCTATTTCTTTGTGCATAACAAGCTTAAATTGTACCATGTTGTGGACGTTATCACTAAAATGCTCCCCCACCACCACCACCTCAGCCACCTGTCTGGCTTCATTCCCCAGAATTAGGTCCAGCACTGCGCCGTCCCTTGTTGGACCCTCTACATATTGACCTAAAAAGATCTCCTGTACACATTTCAAGACATCCACTCCATCCAAGCCCTCAACACTATGTCTATCCCAATTAATGTTGGGAAAGTTGAAATCACCTAATATAATTACCCTATTGTTATTATTTTTACACATCTCTGTAAATTGTGCACATATTTGCTCCTGAATTTCCTGCTGACTATCTGGGGGTCTATAATAAACACCTAACAATGTGGTTGCCCCTTTTTTATTCCTAAGCTCTACCCACAAAGCTTCATTTGATGCCCCCTCCAAGATATCATCTTTCCTTGCTGCAGTAACTCACTCCTTAAGTAATAATGCAATGCCTCCTCCTATTTTACCCCCTCCCCTGTCTCGCCTGAAGATTCTATATTCCGGAATGTTGGGCTGCCAATCCTGCCCCTCCCTCAACCACATCTCAGTGATGGCTACTATATCACAATTCCACGTGTCAATCCTCACCCTTAACTCATCCGTTTAACCTATAATACTCTTGGCATTAAAGTAGAGGACATCCAGCCTTGCCTTGCTCCCTTGAAACTTATGCAGCTGTACTCTCTCTGACTTGATTGTTTTAATGTATTATGACTATGATCACTCAACCAATCTATATCCCCTTGCAGATTCCGTGTGTCCTCATCATAACATACCCTCCCACCTATTTTTTGTATTGTCAGCAAAATTCGATACGTTATGCTCTGCAACCCCCCCCCCCCCTCACCCCCCAGGATAGTAAATTATTGAGGCCTGAGGAGTGATCCTGGTGGCACTCCACTAGTTACGCCTTTCCAACTTGAAGAAGACCCATTAACTCCAATCCTCTGTCGTCTGTGTCTTAACCAATCACCAATCCATACTAATACATTATCCCCATCACCCATGAGCTCCTATCTTGTGCAATAACCTTTTATGTGGCACCGCATTGAATACACTACATCTACTGGTTCCCTTTTAACAACTCTGCTTGTTACGTCCTCAACGAACTCTAGCAAGTTTGCCAAACATGATTTCCCTTTCACAAAACTATGTTGACTTTGATTGAGTTAGCTTTTCTAAATATCCTGCTATTTCTTTCTTAACAATGGACTCTAGTATTTTCCCAACAATAGATGTTAGGCTTACCGGCCTATAGTTTCCTGCTTTTTGTCTCTCTCCCTTCTTGAACAGGGGCGTCACATTAGCAGTTTTCCAATCTGCTGGGTCCCTCCCAGAATCCAGTGAGTTCTGGAATATTTCGACCAATGCCTCCAGTATCTCTGCAGCCGCTTCCTTTAAAACCCTTGTACGCAGGCCATCAGGCCCTGGCACCTTGTCTGCCTTTAGTCCCATTAGTTTGTCAAATCCTTTGTCCCTCATGATAGAGACTGTTACATGACCTTTTCCTTCCATTAGCTCCTTGCTTATCTGATATCTTTGGGACGTTTAGAGTGTCCTCCACCGTGAAGACCGATACAAAATATTAGCTTAAATTATCTACCATTTCCCTGTTCCCCATTATCAATTCTCCAGTCACACCCTCCAAGGGTCCAATGCTCTCTTTAGCCACTCTGTTTCTTTTTTGTATACCTGTAGAAGCCCTTGCTGTTTGCTTTTATATTTCTTGCCAATTTACTTTCATAATCAATTTTCTTCCTCTTTATTAGCTTTTTAGCCATCTTCTGGCTCCGAAAAAAAATCCCCAATCCTCTGTCCTACCACTAGTTTTCGCCACTTTGTATGCCTTAGTTTTTGATTGGATACTCTCCTTGACCACCCTTTGTTAACCACGGGTGGTTCGTCCTTCTCATCAAGTCCTTGTTTTTGACCGGGACCAAATTTTGCTGAGCGTTATGAAATATCTGTTTAAATGTCTACCACTGCTCATCCACTGGCCTTCCCTTTAGTCTATTTTCCTAGCCCGCTTTAGACAACTCTTTCTTCATACCTCTGTAATTGCCCTTATTTAAGTTGAGGACTCTAGTTTGAGTCCTGAGTTGCTTGCCCTTAAACTGAATTTGAAATTCTAGCATGTTGTGATCGCTACCCCTTAGAGGATCCTTAACTATGATATCTCTTATTAATCCCACCTCATTACACATTACTTGATCTAAAATAGCCTGTTCCTGGATAGGTTCTGCAATGTTTTGCTCTAAGAAACAATTCCTGATGCACTCTACAAATTTGTCTTCCATGTCAATCTGATAATCCCTGCCAATCTGATTTGTCCAGTCAATATGCAGATTAAAATCGCCCATGACAATTGTAGTGCCCTTCTTACACTCTTCCATTATTTCTCGATTTATACTTTGTCCTACAACGAGACAACTCTTCAGGGGCCTATAGATGAATCCCAACCATGACTTCTTCCCATTCCTATTCTTTATTTCCACCCAATCTGATCCCACAGCATGATCTATTGTATCTATGTCACTACTCGCCACCGCACTGATACCTTCCTTTATTAACAAAGCTACCCCACATCCTTTTCCTTTTTGCCTATTTTTCCGGAACATCGGATACCCTTGAACATTGAGTTCCCAGTCTTGGTCACCCTGCAACCACGTTTCTGTAACAGCTATCAAGTCTTATTCATTTATTTCCATTTGTGCCGCTAACTCATCTACCTTGTTACAAATGCTGCATGTATTCAGATAAAGAGCCTTAAGCTTTGACTTTTTACCATTATTGCTCATTCTGGTTCTAGTTTTTGCTGCACTCTTTTGCTTATATTTTCTGCCCCTTCCTGTCACACTTTGATTAACGTTCGCCTCTTCACTACGCTGCACCTCTGCTTTCTCGTTGTTTCTTGATTTTTAAAAAACTTCCATTCGACTTCCCCTGCAATTAGCTTAAAGCCCTATTGATAATTCCAGTTATACGATTCCCCAGGACACTGGTCCCAGCAAGGTTCAAATGAAGCCTGTCCCAATGGAAGAGTTCTCTGCTTCCCCAGTATTGATGCCAGTGCCCCATGAATGGGAACCCATTTCTCCCGTACCAATCTTTGAGCCACGCATTTATCTCTCTTAATTTTATCTACCCTAGGCCAATTTGCACGTGGCTCAGGTAGTAATCCAGAGATTATTACCGTTGTAGTTCTGCTTTTTAATTTAGCCCTGAGTCATTCGTAGTCCCTCAGGAGAACCTGTTTCCTAGTCCTACCTATGTTGTTGGTACCTATGTGGACCACGGCAACTGGATCCTTCCCCTCCCAATCCAAGTTCCTACCCAGCTCAGAAGAGATGAATCAGGATAAGTTAGTATGCAGCTACAGCAGGTGATAGGGATGGCAAATGGAATGTTATTGTTGCTGCAAGGGGAATGGAAAATAAAAGTAGGAATGTTTTGCTACACCTGTACAGGTAGCTGATGAGACCACATCTCGACTACTGTGTACAGTTTTGATTTCCTTATTTAAGAAAGGATATATATGCGTTAGAAGCAGTTCAGAGAAGCTTCACTCAATGGGGGAGGGCAGAGGCAGAACTGTAGTGGTAATGTTACTGAGCTAGCATCCAGAGGCCTAGACTAATTCTCTGCTCGAATCCCATCATGGCAGCTGGTGCAATTTAAATTTAGTTAATGAAGATGTCATTAAAAAGCTAGTCTCAGTAATAGTGATGATGATACCCATTGTTGATTGGCGTAAAAATCCATCTGATTCACTAGTGTCCTTTATGGAAGGAAATTTGCCGTCCTTACCTGGTCTGGCGTACATATCACACTAGACACACAGCAATGTGGTTGATTCTTAACTGACCTCTGGAATGGCCTAGCAAGCCACTCAGTTCTATCAAAACCGCTACAAAGTCTACAAAAAGGAATGAAACTGGGCGGATCACCCGGTGTCAACCTAGACACTGGAAATGACAAATGGCAAACCTAGCCCTGTCGACCCTGCAAAGTCTTCCTCACTAACATATGGAGGAATGTGCCAAAATTGGGAGAGTGGCCCCACAGACCAGTCAACCAAACAGCCTGACAGTGTCATACTCATGGAATTGTACCACAGACAATGTCTCAGATACCAACATCACCGTCCCTGGGTATGTCCTGTCCCACTGAGAGGACAAACCCACCAGAGATGGCAGCACATAGTATACAGTCGGGAGGGAGTTACCCTGGGATCTTAACTTAGACTCCATGAAGTTTCATGGCATCAGGTCTAACATGGGCAAGGAAACCTCCTACCACCCCCCTCAGCTGATGAATCAGTACTCCTCCATGTTGAACATGACTTGGAGGATGCACTTAGGGTGGTAAGGGCTCAGAATGTACTCTGGGTGGGGGACTTCAATGTTCATCACCAAGAGTGGTTTGGTAGCACCACTACTGACTGAGCTGGCCGAGTCCTAAAGGACATAGCTGCTAAACTGGATCTGCAGCAGGTGGTGAGGGAACAAAAAAGGGGGAAAAACCTACTTAACCTGATTGTCACCAGCCTGCCTGTTGCAGATGCATCTGTCCGTGACAGTATTGGTAGGAGTGAACACCGCGCAATCCTTATGGAGAAGTCCCACTTTTACATTAATGATACCCTTCATCTTGTTGTGTGTCACTACCACCATGCTAAATGGGCTAGATTTTGAACGGATCTAGCAGCTCAAAACTGGGCAACCATGAGGTGCTGTGGGCCGTCAGCAGCTGCAGAATTGTACATAACCACAAACTGTAACCTCATGGCCTGGCATATACCCCCACTCTACCATTACCATCAAGCTGGGGGATCAACCTTGGTTCACTGAAGAGTGCAGGAGGGCATGCCGGAGTAGCACTCGGCACACCTGAAAATGAGGTGTCAACCTGGTAGAGCTACAACATAGGACTACTTGCATGCCAAACAGCAGAAGCTGCATGCAATAGACAGAGCTAAGTGACCCCACAACCAACGGATCAGATCTAAGCTCTGCAGTCCTGCCACATCTAGTTGTGAATGGCAATGGACAATTAGAAACAACTCGCTGGAGGAGGAGGAGGCTCCACAGATGTCCCTACCTTCAATGATGGGGGAGCCCTGCACATCAGTGCAAAAGACAAGGCTGAAGAATTTGCAACAATCTTCAACTAGAGTTGCCAAGTGGATGATCCACCTCGGCCTCCTGTTGAGGTCCCCAGTATCACCGATGCCAGTCTTCAGCCAATTTGATTTACTCCACGTGATATCAAAAACAGCTGAAGGCACTGGATACTGCAAAGGCTATGGGCCCTTACAATATATTGGCAATAGTACTGAAGATTTGTGCTCCAGAACTTTCCGTGTCTTTAACCAAGCTGTTCCAGTATAGCTACAACACTGGCACCTAACGGGCAATGTGGGAAACAGTATGTCCTGTCCACAAAAAGCAGTACAAATCCAACTTGGCCAATTTCCGGCCCATCGGTCTATTCTTGATCATCAATAAAGTAATGGAAAATGTCATTGACAGTGCTATCAAGCGGCACTTACTCAGCAATAACTTGCTCACTGACACTCATTTTGGGTTCTTCCTAGGCCACTCAGCTCCTGACCTCATTACAGCCTTAGTACAAACATGGGCAAAAGAGCTGAACTCGAGGTGAGTTGAATGTGACTGTCCTTGACGTCAAGGCATCATTTGACCGAGTGTGGCAACAAGGAGCCCTGGCAAAACAGGAGTCAATGGGAATCAAGGGGCAGATTTTCCAATGTTTGGAGTCATCCCTAGTGCAAAGGAAGATGGTTGTAGTTGTTGGAGGTCAATCACCTCTCTCCCAGGGTATCACTGCAGGAGTTCCTCAGGATACTGTCCTAGGCCCAACCATCTTCAGCTGTTTCATCAATGACCTTCCCTCCATCATAAGGTCAGAAGTGGGGATGTTTGCTGATGATTGCACAGTGTTCATTAATTGTAACTCCTCAGATACTGATGCAGTCTGTCTCCATATGCCTCAAAACCTGGACAACATGCAGGCTTGACTGAGAAGTGGCAACTAACATTCGCACCACACAAGTGTCAGGCAATGTACATCTCCAACAAGAGAAAATCCCAACTGTCTCCCTTGACATTCAATGGCATTACCATCGCTGAATCCCCGCTATCAACACCCTGGGGCTTACCATTGAAGGGAAACTGAATTGGACAAGGCATATAAATACATTGGCTACGAGAGCAGGTGAGAGACTGGGAATTCTGCGGTGAGTAACTCACCGCTTGACTCTCCAAAGGCTGTCCACCATCTACAAGGCACAAGTCAGGAATGTGATGGAATACTCTCTACTTGCCTGGATGAGTGCACCTCCGACAATACTCGAAGCTTGACCCCATCCAGAACAAAGCAGCCTGCTTGATTGGCACCCTATCCACCACCTTCAACATCCACTCCCTCCAACGCCAACGCACAGTAGCAGCAGTGTGTAGCATCTACAAGATGCACGGCAGCAACTCACCAAGGCTCTTTCGATATCGCCTTCCAAACCCATGACTTCTACCACCTAGAAGGACAAGGGCAGCAGATGCATGGAAACACCACCATCTGTAATTTCCCTTCCAAGCCACTCACCATCCTGACTTGGAAATATATCACTGTTTCTTCACTGTCACTGGTTCAAAATTCTGGAACTCCCTCTCTAACACCACTATGGGTGTACCTACACTACATAGACTGCAGCGGTTCAATGAAGTTCACCACCACCTTCTCAAGGGCAATTAGGGATGGGCAATAAATGTTGGTCTAGCCAACGATGCCCACATCCTGTGACAGAATATAAAGAACAACTGATATCTGGGCTGATGGGGGAGTGGGAGGGCGATTATATTACGAGGAAAGGTTGGATAGTTTGGGCCTGTATTTATTGGAGTTTAGAAGATTGAGAGGTGATCTTAATGAAACATATAAGATCTTGAGGGGATTTGACAGGGTGGATGCTGAAAAGATGTTTCTCTTTTTGGGGCAGACTAGAACGCAGTTGAAAAACAAGGGCTCCCATTTAAGATGGAGATGAAGAATTTTTCCCTGAGGGTCAGGAGTCTTCCCCAAAGAGCACTGAAGATAGAGTCATTTAATATTTTTATTTTAGGTAGATAGATTCTTGACTAACAAGGGAGTCAAAGTTTAGGCTTTGACGGGTTAGGCGGGCATGTAGAATTGAGGCCACTGTCGGATCAGCCAAGATCTTATTGAATGGTGGAGAAGGCTTGAGGAGCAGAATGGTCGACTCCTCCTAATTACTATGTTCGTATGTTACAAGATGAAAATAGGCAGTCTTAGTAATGGCACAGATATGTGGCTGGTAGCTCTCCTTATCAGCCAATATGACACCAAGGTTTCGAACAGCCTGGTTCAGTCTCAGACAGTTTCCAGAGAGAGAGATGGAGTTGGTGTCTAAAGAATATGGTTAATGATGGGGAACAAATACATTGGCTTTGGTCTTTCCAACATTTAGTTGAAGTAAATATTTGCTCATTTGGTACTGGATGTCAGGCAATTTAAAGACAATGGAGGGATGAAGAAAGGATGTGAGTTAGAACTGGGTGTTATCAGCCTACATGTGGGAACTGACATTGTGTTTCCAGATGATGTGACCAGAGGGTGACATGCAGATGAGAAATAGCATGGACCAAGAATAGAGTCTTGGAGAGGTTTGGGCAACAACTGAGGAACAGTGAGAGGGGGAGGAGAAGCCATTACAGGTGAATACCTGGTTATGACTTGAAAGAAGAAAGTGGAACCAGGTGAGTCAGTTCCATCCAGCTAGACAATGGTGGAGAAGCATTGGAGGAGGATGGTGTCATCAAACTTGTCAAAGGCTGTGGACAGGTCAAGAAGGAAATGGAACGATAAGGTTGCAATTGTCATTGTCACATATGATTCATATGATTTCGGTAAGAGCTCTTTCAGTGTGGTGGCAGGGTTGAATATCTGATTGGAAGGATTCAAACATGGATTTCTGAGAAAGATTGGAATGTCTTCGGGAGGCGACAGCAGGCTCAAGGACTTTGGAGAAGAAAGGGAGGTTGGAAATGAAGTAGTTTGCAAGGATGGAGGGGTCAAGGGTTGGTTTTGTTTTTAGGAAAGGGGTGATGACGGCAGCTTTGAAGAAGTGTGGGCCACTACTGGAGGATAGATAACCTTTTTAAATATAATAAAAGCAAAAAACTGCGGATGCTGGAAATCAAAAACAAAAACAAAAATACCTGGAAAAACTCAGCAGGCCTGACAACATCTGCGGAGAGGAATACAGTTAAAGTTTCGAGTCCGTATGACTCTTCAACAGAACTAAGGAAAAATAGAAAAGAGGTGAAATATAAGCTGGTTTTGTGGGGGTGGTGGGTGGGTAGACAGATAGAGCTGGATAGAGGGCCAGTGATAGGTGGAGATTACCAAAAGATGTTATAGACAAAAGGACAAAGAGGTGTTGACGATGGTGATATTAGCTAAGATATATGATAATGGTGCCATTAAAGGTAGAAAGCAGGACGAGCAAGGTACAGATAGCCCTAGTGGGGGTGGGGGGGAAGGGATCGAAATAGGCTAAAAGGTAAAGATAAAACAATGGATGGAAATGCATTTAAAAATAATGGAAGTAGGTGGGAAAAGAAAAATATATATAAATTATTGGAAAAAGGGGGATCGGAAAGGGGGTGGGGATGGAGGAGAGAGTTCACGATCTAAAGTTGTTGAACTCAATATTCAGTCCGGACGGCTGTAAAGTGCCTAGCCGGAAGATGAGGTGCTGTTCCTCCAGTTTGCGTTGAGCTTCGCTGGAACATTGCAGCAGGCCAAGGACGGACATGTGGGCATGAGAGCAGGGTGGAGTGTTGAAATGGCAAGCGACGGAGGTCTGGGTCATGTTTGCGGACAGACCGAAGGTGTTCTGCAAAGCGGTCACCCAGTCTGCGTTTGGTCTCTCCAATGTAGAGGAAACTGCATTGGGAGCAACGAATGCAGTCGACTAAATTGAGGGAAGTGCAAGTGAAAAACTGCTTCACTTGAAAGATGTGTTTGGGCCCTTGGACAGTGAGGAAGGGGGAAGTAAAGGGGCAGGTGTTGCACCTTCTGTGGTTGCATGGGAAGGTGGCGTGGGAGGGGGTTGAGGTGTAAGGGGTGATGGAGGAGTGGACCAGGGTGTCCCGGTGGGAACGATCCCTGCGGAATGCCGCCGGGGGGGGTGAAGGGGAGATGTGTTTGGTGGTGGCATCATGCTGGAGTTGGCGGAAATGGCGGAGGATGATCCTTTGAATGTGGAGGCTGGTGGGGTGATAAGTGAGGACAAGGGGGACCCTATCATGGTTCTGGGAGGGAGAGGAAGGTGTGAGGGTGGATGCGTGGGAGATGGGCCGGACACGGTTGAAGGCCCTGTCAACCACTGTGGGTGGAAAACCTCAGTTAAGGAAGAAGGAAGACATGTCAGAGGAACTGTTTTTGAAAGTGGCATCATCAGAACAGATGCGATGGAGGCGAAGGAACTGGGAGAATGGGCTGGAGTCCTTACAGGAAAAGGGTTGTGAGGAGCTGTAGTCAAGGTAGCTATGGAAGCCGGTAGGCTTGTAATGAATATTGGTGGACAGTCTATCACCAGAAATTGAGACAGAGAGGTCAAGGAAGGGAAGGGAAGTATCAGAGATGAACCATGTGAAAATGATGGAGGGGTGGAGATTGGAAGCAAAATTAATAAATTTTTCCAGGTCCAGACGAGAGCATGAAGCGGCACCGAAACCGTCATCGATGTACTGGAGAAAGAGTTGTGGGAGGGGGCCTGAGTAGGACTGGAACAAGGAATGTTCCACATACCCCATAAAGAGACAGGCATAACTGGGGCCCATGCGGGTACTCAAACCACACCTTTTATTTGGAGGAAGTGAGAGGAGTTTAAGGAGAAATTGTTCAATGAGAGAACAAGTTCAGCCAGACAGAGGAGAGTAGTGGTGGATGGGGATTGTTTGGGCCTCTGTTCGAGGAAGAAGCGGAGCGCCCTCAGACCATCCCGGTGGGGGATGGAGGTGTAGAGGAATTGGACGTCCATGGTGAAGAGGAGGCGGTTGGGGCCAGGGAACTGGAAATTGTTGATATGATGTAGGGTGTCAGAGGAATCGCGGATGTAGATGGGAAGAGACTGGACAAGGGGAGGGAGAATGGAGTCAAGATAACGAGAATTGAGTTCCGTGGGGCAGGAACAGGCTGACACGATAGGTCTGCCGGGACAGCCCTGTTTGTGGATTTTGGGTAGGAGATAGAAGCAGGCTGTCCGAGGTTGGGATACAATGAGATTGGAAGCTGTGGAGGGAAGATCTCCAGAGGAGGTGAGGTCAGTGACAGTCCTAGAAACAATGGCTTGGTGTTCAGTGGTGGGGTCATGGTCCAGGGGGAGGTAGGAGGAAGTGTCCGCGAGTTGACGCTCAGCCTCTGCGAGGTAGAGGTCAGTGCGCCAGACAACAGCAGCACCACCCTTGTCAGCAGGTTTAATGACAATGTCAGGGTTGGACCTGAGAGAACGGTGTGCAGCAAGTTCAGAGAGAGACAGGTTAGAGTGGGTGAGAGGAGCAGCGAAATTGAGACGACTGATGTCACGCCGACAGTTCTCAATGAAAAGATCAAGAGCAGGTAAGAATCCAGAGGGAGAGGTCCAGGTGGAGCGAGAATATTGGAGGTGGGTAAAAGGATCCATTGAATGGGGAGAGGACTCCTGCCTAAAGAAGTGAGCATGGAGACGAAGGCAGCGGAAGAAGAGTTCAGCATCGTGCTGAGCCTGAAATTCATTGAGATGAGGGTGTAACGGTATGAAACTGAGTCCTTTGCTAAGCACTGAACATTCAGCATCAGAGAGGGGAAGGTCGGAGGGTATGGTGAATACATGGCCCGGGCTGGGATTGGAAGATGGGATGGGGACAGAGGGCAGGGGTGGAGGGTCCTGGATGGGTGTTGGTGTCGATGAGTTGTTGAAGCTTGCGTTCCTTTGCACCTGAAAGAGAGAGACAAAGTTTCTTGTTGAGGCGTCAGATGAGACGAAGAATAAAATGAAACTGGGGGCAAGGGCAGCTTAGAAATAGGGTGCGTCGGTGCTGCTGGAGGGAGAGGTCGAATGTGTTCATATGGCGGCGCATGGCACTGAGTGCGATGAGAACAGCAGTCCGAGGAGTGTTGTATGCCCCGGAGATACCTATAATCCTGGTGGGTTCGAAACATCAGGGATGGAACTTCAGTTGAAATCCACGTGGGCTAAGTCGGAGATGGCGACAGTCACTGAGGAAGGAAATATGGCTGTGAAAGTGAGTTTTAGTAAATACCTTGTCAAACACCAGGACAGAAATGGAAAGCAATGAAGGTGAACAGGGTAAAAGAGAGAGGCGGAAATCCTGTCAGATAGAAGAGCAATACTTCTTCAAGGTAGGCATTCCTTGAAGAGAAGTGGCAGAAAATTAAACACTAAGAAGGAGATGCTGGAAATCCAAAACAAAAACAAAATTTCCTGGAAAAACTCAGCAGGTCTGACAGCATCTGCGGAGAGGAATACAGTTAACGTTTCGAGTCTGTATGACTTTTCAAGAGATTTAATATTTTTAAATATTAGCTATTGAGATCCAGGGGGGGAAATTAAACGATTTTTAGTTTAGTGGGAATATGACAACTCACTGTCGCTGGGTCGAAATCCTGGAACTCACTCCCAAACAGCACTGTCGGCGTACCTACACCATATGGACTGCAGTGGTTCAAGAAGGCAGCTGACCACCACTTTCTCAAAGGCAATTAGGGATGGCCAGTAAATGGTGACCTAGCCAGCGACGCCCACATCCCATGAATGAGTAAAAAACAAGAGATGAGGGAGCAAGAAGAGCTGGAGACGGCATGGGGGGTGGGGGAACTAGAAGTGAAACTAGAGAAAGGTAGAAGTTTAGGGCTAGGGAAGAGGGGATATTTAGAGGAAGTTTGGCCTGGTAGGCTAGGGGAAAGGTGGAAAGCCGGACAGACAGCTGATCAAATAGTCTCAATCTTAGTTACAATGAAATCCCTAAGTTCCTTCCACTTATTGGAGATAAGGGTGGAGGAGACAAGGGAGAGATGGGTGGAGGAAACAAGGGAGAGGAGTTTAAGAAGATGGGAAGAGCAGAGAAAAGAAGCTGGAGGGTGTTATCTTTGCATTCCAGGATGGTAAAGGAACAGTAAGCAGTTTTGGCAGAGGTGAGCAGAAATCAATACTATTTAATGTGATCTGGCAATGGATGATTAAACCAGTTGCCCACTATAATAGAAACAGAAAATGCTGGAAAAACTCAGCAGGTCTGGCAGCATCTGTGGAGAAAGAAACGATTAACATTTGGAGTCAGTATGACTCTCTTTCTGAGCTAAAGAGAAGTAAAATGTAATGGATTTTATACTGTTTAAGAGGGTTGGACCAGGTGGAGCAAAATAGAAGGTCAGGGAGAGGTAAGAGCTCAGGAGAGATTGGCAAAGATGTCATGGGCACAAGACAAAGAGAGTGTTAATAGTGGTGGTAAAAACTAAAGAAGGTGCTGAAAGTGGCATAAAAGTAAGATAGCACAATGTGTTAATAGCAGAACAAGGGTCAGTGCTCTGTGAAAGCACAACATAGGAAAAAGTGACGGATGGCCCTGTGGGCGGAGGGTTGGTGGGGGAAAAAGGAGAAAAATGAATAGATAAATTTTTTAAAATGGATTAAAGAAGGGGTAAAGATGGAGGAGAGAGTTCATGGTCAGAAGTTGTTGCACTTGCTGTTAAGTCCAGAAGACTGTCAAGTGCCTAATCGGAAAATGAGGTGCTGTTCCTCTAGTTTCATTGGGTTTCATTGGAACATTGTACCAGACCAAGGATGGACATGTGGGCATGAGAGCAAGTTGTGTGTTGGGATGGCAAGCAACAGGAAGGTCTGGGTCATGCTTGTGGACTGAGCAAAGATGTTCCGCAAAGTGGTCACGCAGTCTGCGTTTAGTCTCGCTAATGTAGGAGACCTCATTTAGAGCATTGAAGGAGGTGCTAGTGAAGCGCCGCTTCACCTGAAAGGAGTTTTTGGGATCTTGGACAGTGAGTAGGAAGGAGGTAAAGGGACAGGTATTACGCCTCCTGCGATTACATGGGAAGGTGCTGTGGGAGGGGGATGTGGAATAGACCAGGGTGTCACAGAGGGAACGGTCCCTACTGAATGCTGATGGGGTGGAGGGCGGGGGGACTGGTGAGGGGAAGATATTTTGGTGGTGGCATCATGCTGGAGTTGAATGAAATGGCAGAGGATGATCCTTTGCGGAGGCTGGTAGGGTGAAAAAGTGAGGACAAGGGGGACCCTATCACGGTTCTTGGAGGGAGGGGAAGAGGTGTGGGAAATGCTTCGCAGTTGTCCTCCATATCTGATGAAACCTGCCCCCCCCCTCACCCCAAAAATATGATTTTGCAGATTAAATGTCATGTGGCTTGCAGACTAAAGGGTAGAGAGTTGGGATTTTGAAAGTGCCGTTGTAAATGAATTGGGAGAGAAAGTAGACAGCAATACATGGAAATGACCAGAGATTGGCATGGCAGAAGTAGGGAGGCCACACGAGATGGTCAGGGAAAGTGGTAGGCCTTGCCTATGGTTTGATAGGTTAACCAGGAGGTAAGAGTAAGGGAGGATAGGAGGGCAATAAAATCAGGAGCAGACATGATGAATTGAGATGGAGGGTAGAATCACCTTGGATGAGAAGCCACTCAGTTTTGTATTGAGAAGATTATTTTGATACTTGGACAGATAGTGGAGTATGAGAATTTTAATTGAGGCGAGGGGATGCAACAAGGTGATGCGCTCAAAGTTGGGTGCTAGCGGAGTAAGGGTACAGGCAAAGGTGTGACATAGCGATAAGAGCCACACCACCATGACAGCCTGGAAACATTCCAAATAAACCAGTTTCAGAGTAATTAGATTTATTTTTATTTTGTACAAAACATTAGAACAAGGCAAAGAATAAAATCAGCATTTTCCCTGGTAACTGTGAAAACAAAATTGTACATATTCTATCTGTTTGATGTCCCAAAACTGCATTTGGAAAGTAGAGCATTGAACACATGGGTGAATAAGAAACTGATGGTTGGGATTGGACTTAGAACCGTTTTAAAAATATTACAATGGTTCCAGCCACTGCATTTATTTTATTCCTACGTGGACTATAATTGCTTTTGAGTTATCAGTGCAGCAAGAACTGCTCTGTTCAAGTGGAGAGAAGTTTTGAATACAGCTCTGATTTTAATCATCTGAGTTTATTTTAGTAGGGCTAAATTCTGCTTAGTGAAGATGCAAACTAGTTTGGCCTTTTGATATATAATTATTAAAGTTTGCATATCAACATATAATACATCATATAAAAATGAAAATCTGTGTTTTAAAGTACTTTCAGACAAACTCTCCATATTGTTACAGACAAGAAGGGGTTTAATTTAAACAACCCTGATTTCTCTTCTCACCACCCATCCGTAAACAGGTGGTTTTTGATTTTTTGTTTTCCCCCTTTATTTGGGGTAGCATATTTTCACACCCCTCAGTTTTTGTGTGATCCAATTCTCTATTAATAACCCCACAGGAAACTTGAGCTAGGATGAACTAAAACAGTTAGTTTATTTTACACTCAAAACGGGAGGTAGCAGGTCGAAGACGGATGCTGGATAATTCACTTTTCCAGTAGAGACGACTTCCGTGCTGGGATAGGCCCATAGAGATGATTTAGTCTTGTAGGCGCTGGTACAGAAATTCAGATGTTCCAGTAGAAAACAGAGTGTAGGTGGGGAGCCGGGGATGCAAAAACCTAGATAGAGCCATTTTTCTGCTGCTGCCTGCTAGATGGAAAATAGCTGGCAATATTACAGGTTCTAACAGCTGGAGGGTGTCGTGTGACATGACTCCCAGTTCTCCAACTCGGTTAGACAAAGGACGTAGATTCCTTGTCTGGATTTTTGAGATGGTTAATGTTTCATCCATTAATTATTTCAAAAAAAGAGGCTTCAGGGTCCTTTCCCCTCGCAGACTGATTATCTCTGTTGGCCAGAGCCTGGCCTTAAAAATGTATATGGTCTTTGTGCAATTCCTTGGGATTTGATCTCCGCAGTCACTGGGGCATTAGCGCCTCTTTGGAGATAACAAGGTTGTTACTGTTCTGAAGGCCAGGAATTTCTTTGGTGTGAGTCATGGCTTCAGTCAGTTTTATGCGTTTGTCCAGTTTCAAAAAAAATATTTTTATATATTAGCCAGGATGTATATATTTTTTAATAAAAATATAGCGTGAGATCTTAGCCCCTTGACATTCCCTTGGGGGAAAAAAATGCATTCTATTTCTCTTTTTTTTGTATCTGTGGTTTTAAGAAGGAAGAATAGGGAGTGAAGAAGTAGACATGCCTTCTCTCATTCCTACCAGCACCTCAGACACACAGCAAGCAGGGGCAATGGTAGTTCACAGAATCACAGAATCATACAGTGCAGAAAAGGCCCTACGGCCCATTGAGTCTGCACCGACATGTGAGAAACACCTGACCCAACGACCTAATCCCTTTTACCAGCACTTGTCATAACATTCAAGGCTATGGGCCGTGTCAAGTGCTCATTCTGGTACTTATTAAAGGATGTGAGGCAACCCGCCTCCACCACCCTCCCAGGCAGCGCATTCCAGACCATCACCACCCTCTGGGTAAAAAAAGGTTTTTCCTCACATCTCCCCTAAACCTCCTGCCCCTCACCTTAAACTTATGTCCCCTCGTGACTGACCCTTCAACTAAGGGGAACAGCTGCTCCCTATCCTCCCTGTCCATGCCCCTCATAATCTTGTACACCTCGATCAGGTCGCCTCTCAGTCTTCTCTGCTCCGACGAAAACAACCCAAGCCTATCCAACCTCTCTTCATAACTTAAATGTCTCACCCCAGGCAACATCCTGGTGAATCTCCTCTGCACCACCTCCAGTGCAATCACATCCTTCCCATAATGTGGCGACCAGAACTGCACACAGTACTCCAGCTGTGGCCTGACCAAGGTTCTATACAACTCCAACATGATCTGCCTACTTTTGTAATCTATGCCTCGATTGATCAAGGCAAGTGTCCCATATGCCTTTTTCACCACCCCACTAACATGCTCCTCCGCCTTCAGAGATCTATGGACACACAAGCCAAGGTCCCTTTGTTCCTCAGAACTTCCTAGTGTCATGCCGTTCATTGAATACTTCCTTGTCAAATTACTCCTTCCAAAGTGTATCACCTCTCACTTTTCAGGGTTAAATTCCATCTGCCACTTATCTGCCCATTTGACCATCCCGTCTATACCTTCCTGTAGTCCAAGACACTCAACATCACTGTTAACCACCTGGCCAATCTTTGTGTCATCCACAAACTTACCTTCCCAATCCTACCCCCCACATAGTCATCTATGTCATTTATATAAATGACGAACAATAGGGGATCCAGCACAGATCCCTGTGGTATGCCACTGGACACGGGCTTCCTGTCAGTAAAGCAGCCTTCTGTCATCACCCTCTGTCTCCTACAGCTAAGCCAATTTTGAATCCACCGTATCAAATTACCCTGTGTCCCATGTGCATTTGCCTTCTTTATAAGTCTCCCATGTGGGACCTTGTCAAAGGCTCTGCTGGAATCCATATAAACTACATCAACTGCACAACCCTCATCTACACACCTGGTCACCTCCTCAAAAAATTCAATCAAATTTGTAAGGCATGACCTCCCTCTGACAAGCCATGCTGACTATCCCTGATCATACCTTGCCTCTCCAAGTGGAGATGGATTCTCTCCTTCAGAATGTTCTCCAATTATTTCCCTACCACTGACGTAAGACTCACTGGCCTGCAGTTCCCTGGCCTATCTCTACAACCCTTTTTAAATAGCGGAACACCAACACCTCCAATACCTTGACACTCCCTATATCAATTTGCTCAAGAACCTCGCAGTCTCTCTCCCCTAGTTCCATACCTTTATTCTCATTCTCTTGGATGAAGACGGATGTGAAGTATTCGTTCAACACTCTACCGATGTCCTCTGGCTGCACCCATAGATTGCCCCCTTGGCCCTTCTCTTTCCCTGGTTATCCGCTTCCCATTGATATACTTATAGAATATCTTGGGATTTTCCCTACTTTTAGCAGCCAGAGCTTTCTCATATCCTCTCTTTGCTCTCCTAATTGCTTTCTTAAGCTCCACTCTGCACTGTTTGTACTCCACTAATGCCTCCGCTGATTTGCTTCCCTTGTACCTGCTAAAAGCCTCTCTTTTCCTTCTCATCGTAACCTGAATATCTCTGGTCATCCATGTTTCTCTGGGCTTGTTACTCCTTCCTATCACCCTAGAGGGAACATGTTGAGCCTGTACCCTCCCCATTTCTTTTTTGAATGCCTCCACTGCTTTTCTGTAGATTTCCCCACAAGTAGCTGTTCCCAGTCTACCTTGGCCAGATCCTGCCTTATTTTACTAAAATCCACTCCCTGTTCCCTGCTGCATTTTTATTTTTTGTGTTTCAAACTCTGGATAGTGAATCAGCAAGGACATTATGCGGTTTAGGTGAGTTGGGAGGGTTGGAAATTCATATGTGTGGGGGAGTATATTTGGGGTTGGAGTTTTAAATTCCCTCTGTTGGAGATCAGAAATTCCAATCTCTTGATTAAGTATTCTCAGAAGGGTCTGGGGGTTTTACATGGTAGATAGCACTTGGGGTGAGTGCTGGTCAAGCTGCTCTGGGCGATCCACAGGGGAATGCTAGACAGTTCACTTTGTAGGTGCCATGCCCTAGGATCATATAGCTTAGTTGCTCTTCTCCAGCTTAGCTCCTGCCTGCCCACTTTGGTAGCCTTGGGATTCAGCTGGTCAGACCCAGGGACTGTGATTAGGCTGAGGGTTGCAAGATTGGAGTGTTTTAAAGGGACATTGCCCTCCTTAGCAGGTTTAGGTTTTGGCTCAGATGCTAGCACAACTGCAGAGCTCCGGCTTCTTTTGGTTGGCACGGCAACAGACGGGTAGTTGGCTCCTGAACTTGTGCTGGTCTTTCTGGGCCTGAATGATAGGAGTATGACCTTTAGGCAGGAGCCTCTTCCGCATCCATACCAGATAGTGTTACAGTGCTGTAGCCTGGTGGGTCGGGGGTGGGCGGGGGGGTGGTTGTGGATCATTTTAAATAGGGTGGTTAACCCTGTCCAGTCACCTTGCAGTTCTGCAATATGGCGGCTGAGCATGGGGTCCAAATTGGTTGGGGTCCCTCCGCTAGCTAGTTACACGGTAGATTCTGTGTCTTGTGAGACACTCCTGCCCTCTGGTGGATGGGTCAGTTCTTACTGTACCTCCGGGTGGCTTTTCAACTAAGGCATTCACCTCATGCTTTCTAGTCCAATTTGGGAACTTTTCTGCACCACATTTAAATTCACGATAAAGTAGTATGCTAAATTAACCCCTGAACTTCTCGCTGGGGCCTTTGGCTTTGGAGGAGGCGCTCTTGTAGCGTGCAGGACATTCTGCAGAGGGAGGTTGAGCAGCCAGAGGCAGTGGTCCATATTGGTAGCAATGACATAGGTAAAAAGAGGGATGAGGTCCTGAAAGCAGAATATAGGGAGCTAGGCAATAAATTAAAAAGCAGGACCTCAAAGGTAGTAATCTTGGGTTTACTCCCAGTGCCATATGCTAGTGAAATCAGGAATAGGAGAATAGACCAGATGAACATGTGGATGGAGAGATTGGGTAGGTGGGAGGAATTTAGATTCCTAAGGCATTGGGACCGATTCTGGGGAAGATGGGACCCATAGAAGGGACAGCTTGCACCCCAGTAGGACCAGGACCAATATCCTTGCAGGGTACTGTGTACCCAGGGCACTGGTACTGTGGGGGAATGTTTAAACTAGAGCGGCAGAGGGATGAGAACCTGAGTAGGGAAACACAAGAGAGGGGAACAAAGGTAAAAATTAAGGACAGAAAAATAGAAAGCAAAAGTATAAAACAGAGGAAACGAGGGCTAATAGCAAATAGGGCCAAAGTACAAAAAAAGCGTAAAATTCTTAAAAAGACAAATAAAGACACTGTATCTGAATGCATGGAGCATTTGTAATAAGGTTGATGAATTATCTGTGCAAATAGATGTGAATGGGTACGATATGATTGCAGTTACGGAGACATGGCTGCAGGGTGATCAAGATTGGGAACTGAATATTCAAGGGTACTCTATATTGAGGAAGGACAGGCAATAAGGAAAAGGAGATTAAGGATGAAATCAGTGCCATAGTGATAAAGGATATTGACTCAGAAAATCTTGATGTAGAATCAGTCTGGGTGGGGCTCAGAAGGGGTTGAAACATTAGTGGAAGTTGTCTATAGGCCTCCAAACAGTAGTGGTAGGGAAGGCAACTGCATTAAACAGGAAATTAGAGATGCATGTAACAAGGCTGCTACAGTAACCATGGATGACTTTAATTTGCATATAGCCTGGGCAAACAAAATTAGCAATATACTGTGGCGGATGAATTCCTAGAGTGCACGTGAGATGGTTTTTTGACCAGTACGTCGAAGAACCAGCGAGGGAACAGGTTATCCTAGATTTGTGCAATGGGAAGGGTTTAGTTAATTCATCTTGTTTTGTGGGGTCCTTTAGGGAAGAGTGATCATAATATCGTGGAATTCTTCATTAGGATGGAAAGTGAAGTAGTCCAATTTGAAACAAGGCCCTTAATCTAAACAATAGAAACTATGGTGATATGAGACATGAGTTGGTTACGATAGATTGGGAAACTTGGTTAAAAGATAAGCAATGACTAATACTTAAGGAACAAATGCATACATTGCAACAATTATACATTCCTTTCTGGTGCAAAAACACAACAGGTAAAATGGCCCAACCATGGCTCTCAAAAGAAATTAAGGCTGGTATTAGATCCAGAGAAGAGTCATATAAAATTGCTAGAAAAAGTAGCAAGCCTGAGGATTGGGAACAGTTTAGAATTCAGCAAAGGAGGACCAAGAAATTGACTAAGAGAGGAAAAATAGAGTATGCGAGAAAACTTACAATCCGCTTTTATGTTCCGTGCAAAAGTTTCAAAAGTATGTAAAAAGAAAAAGATTAGTGAAGACAGTCTGAAACAGGAGAATTTATAATGGAGAATAAGGAAATGGCAGAGCAATTAAACAACTACTTTAGTTCTGTCTTCATGGAAGAAGACAAATAATTTCACAGAAATGATATTGAACCAAGTGTCTAATGAGAGGAGCAACTGAAGGAGATTAGTATTAGGAAGAAATATAGTTCTGGAGAAATTAATGGGACTGAAAGCCAATAAATTCCCTGAGCCTGATGATCTACATACCAGGGTACTTAAGGAGGTGGCCATGGAAACAATGGATGCGTTGGGGGTATTACAGGGATCAGTGCTTGAACCCCAGCTATTCACAATAAATATTAATGATTTTGATGAGTGAACCAAATGTAGCATTCCAAGTCTGCTGATGGCACACAACTAGGTGGGAATGTGAGTGGTGATGAGGATGTAAAAAGATTTCAAGGTGATTCAGACAAGTTGAGTGAGTGGGCAACTACATGGCGGATGCAGTGTAACGTGGATAGGTGTGAAGTTCTCCACTTTGGTAGAAAAAATAGAATGGCAGAGTATTATTTAAATGGTGAGATTGGGAAATGTTGATATACAAAGGGATCAGGGTATCCTTATTCAACAATCAATGAAAGCAAGAGTGCAGGTGCAGCAAGCAGTTAAGAAGGTAAATGGTATGTTGGTCTTCAGTGCAAGAGGATTTGAGTACAGGAGCAAGGATGTTTTACGCAGCTGTACAGGGCCTTGGTGAGACCACATCTGGACTATTGTATGCAGTTTTGGTGGTCTTACCTAAGAGAGGATATACTTGCCATAGAGGGAGTGTAGCGAAGGTTCACCATACTAATTCCTGGGATGGCAGGATTGTCGCATGAGGAGAGATTGGGTTGACTAGGCCTGTATTCACTCAACTTTGGAAGAATGAGAGGGGGTTCTCATTGAAACAAATAAATTCCTGACAGGGCTGGACAGACTGGATGCAGGGGGGGGGGTCTCGAATAAGGGGTCACAGCCTGAGGATATAGGATAGGCCATTTAGGACTGAGATGAGAAATTTCTTCCCTCAGAGGATGGTGAACCTAAGGAATTCTCTACCGCAAAAGACTGGGCGATCAAGTCACTGAATATATTTAAGAAGGAAATAGAGTTCTAGACACTAAAGGTGTCAAGTAGTATGGGGAGAGAGCAGGAGTATGGCATTGAGATAGAGGATCAGCCATGATCATATTGAATGGCGGAGCAGGCTCGAAGGGCCGAATGACCACCTGCTCCTATTTTCTGTTTTTTATGTCCCCTGGAGCACCACTGCACTCAAGTGGAGGAGCAGCTCCAGCTACCCTCCCTGGTGGCTTTTTGATTGAGGGAGGGATCTCACTCCCTGTCTGCTAATTGGTTTGGGGACTCCCTTTGTTCCTTTGTTCCTATCTAATACAGGAAAGGTGGTTTCTGCTAGCCATACTTCAGGCAAGTCCTTAACCTTTTCCTTTCCGGGCTTAATAGCCTGCCTTCTCTCTGGCTCTTTGACTACATGGGGAATCTCACTCATTATGTCTCTCCCTGCTCTAGTTCTTCTCTGGTCCCAATTTAATTCTAGAATACTTGAGAAACCTGTTTTAGATTCTAGGGGCCTTTTATGGGCCTCGTTTAATTTTACTGGCCTGTCTTCGGCCTTGCTACCTTCAAGCAGCACTTGCTTGAGTTCTATGGGCGCAATTCCACCCTTTTGCACTTTCCCCAGCTTTCTGCCCTTCTGCAGATTTCTGCTGGTTGGCATTGGCCTCTTTTCTTTCGATGACTAACACCTTGCTGCTAAATTGTTCCCAAGGAGGAAATCGATTCCTGCTAATGGTAGTTCAGGGACAATTCCTATTGTAACAGGGCATGAAACAAGGCCCCACACTATGTGGACCTTATGTAGGGGTGCAAATGAAGATCCTCCTCCCACTCGACTGATTAGTCCTTTGGCTTTCAGGGAGTAGACAGGGTTATGCGACCCCACAACCAACAGATCAGACCTAAGCTCTGCAGTCCTGCCACATACAGTCATTAAACAACTCACTGGAGGAGGCGGCTCCACAAATATCCCCATCCTCAATGATGGGGGAGCCCAGAACATCAGTGCAAAAGATGAGGCTGAAGCATTTGCTACAACCTTCAGCCTGAAGTGCCGAGTGGATGATCCATGTCGGCCTCCATGGAGGTCCCCAGCATCACAGATGCCAGTCATTAGCCAATTCGATTCACTCCACGTGATATCAAGAAATGGCTGAAGGCACTGGATACTGCAAAGGCTATGGGCCCTGACAATATTCTGGCAATAGCATTGAAGGCTTATGCTCCAGAACTTGCCGTGCCCCTAGCCAAGCTGTTCCAGTACAGTTACAACACTGACATCTATCCGGCTATATGGAAAATTGCCCAGGCCTGTCCTGTATACAAAAAGCAGGTCAAATCCAACCTGCCCAATTACCGTCCCATCCGTCTACTCTCGATCATCAGTAAAGTAATGGAAGGGGTCATCAACAGTGCTATCAAGTGGCACTTGCTTAGCAAAAACCTGCTGACTGACGCCCAGTTTGGGTTCTGCCAGGGCCACTCAGCTCCTGACCTCATTACAGCCTTGGTTCAAACATGGACAAAAGAGCTCAGCTCCTGAGGTGAGGTGAGAGTGACTGCTATTGACATCAACGCAGCGTTTGACCCAATGTGGCATCAAGAACCCCGAGCAAAACTGGAGTCAATGGGAATCAGAGAAAACTCCTTTGGTTGGAGTCATATCTAGCACAAAGGAAAATGGTTGTGGTTGTTGGAGGTCAGTCATCTCAGCTCCAGGACATCACTGCAGGAGTTCCTCAGGGTAGTGCCCTCGTCCCAACCATCCTCAGCTGCTTCATCACTGACCTTCCTTCCATCATAAGGTCGGAAGTAGGGATGTTCGCTGATGATTGCACAATGTTCAGCACCATTTGCAACTCCTCAGATACTGAAGCAGTCCATGTTCAAATGTAGCAAGACCTGGACAATATCCAGGCTTGGGCTGACAAGTGGCAAGTAACATTCGTGCCACACAAGTGTCAGGCAATGACCATCTCCAGCAAGAGAGAACCTGACCATTGCCCCTTGACGTTTAACCATCACTGAATCCCCCACTATCAACATCCTGGGGGTTACCATTGACCAGAAACTGAACTGGACTTGCCATATAAATAATGTGGCTGCAAGAGCAGGTCAGAGGCTAGGAATCCTGCGATGTGTAACTCACCTCCTGACTCCCTAAAGCCTGTCCGCCCTCTACAAGGCACAAATCAGGAATGTGATGGAATACTCCCCACTTGCCTGGATGAGTGCAGTTCCCACAGCACTCAGGAAGCTTGACACCGTCCAGGAAAAAGCCTGCTTGATTGGCACCACATCCACAAACATTCACTCTCTCCACTACCATCTACACGATGCAGTGCGGGAATTCACCAAGGCTCCTTAGACAACATCTTCCAAACCAACTACCACCTAGAAGGACAAGGGCAGCAGATAGATGGGAACACCACCACCTGGAATTTCCACTCCAAGTCACCCACCATCCTGACTTGGAAATATATCGCTGTTCCTTCACTGTCATTGGGTCAAAATCCTGGAACTCCCTTCCTAACAGCACTGTAGGTGTACCTACACCTACACCACTGTGGCAGTTCAAGAAGGCAGCTCAGCACCACCTTGCCCAACCAGCAAAGCCCACATCCCGTGAATGAATGAAAAGAAAGGGTTTTAAGTTTCCCTCCAACATTTAGGATTGTGTGGCTGCTGTGTTTCTGATCAGTTCCAGGGACTGCTCACATTTTGGGATGTGTGGGGGCACACTGTTCTTGATGGGAGAAAAATCTGGAAACTCTTTGGTAATTTGTCCAGCCCATACACACACTGCCATGCTCTCCAATGGATTAGTCTCTATAGTGAGTGCCTCTGGCTGCTCTGCTGCACTACCCTTTGGGGAACTACTCATGCGAAGCTCAACAAGGCCCATGGTTTGCCAACCAATTTCCAGCACTCGGGTCTGGATTGGCCTATTTTGTGGGAATGAGAACACACCGGCCTCCAAGAGTTCTCCTTTCAGGCTTTAGGGGGGCTTCCCGCACCCTGCTTTGTGTTTTCCTATCTGGTTGGGGCTCCTTTCCTATCCAGGTCACCCGACATCTTTCCAATGCTCATCGGAAAGGGTCTGCTTGATTTCCAGACCTATGGCTAAGATCGTAGCTGTGACTGCTGTACCCCTACCTATGAGGTTTCCCTACTCTAAGTGCTTTCACAGGTTGAAGGGTAGGCAATTTTTGAATTCCTCTAACAGTTCTAGCTTATGTTGAGATATCTGAGGTCCATTTTAGCTGTCCTTCTACTTTCTCAAAAGTACCAAAAAGTGGCTTCACATCACCCTTTTCAACTTTGGGGATGACTCTAGCTTATTTGAGGGCCTAATAGAGTGGTTCCGGGTTAGAGAGGTAGTGGGTGCTATTGGGTAGAGAGAGACTCTTTGTCGCAGACTCCAATTATCTGATGTGTCTCTCCCTTTGAGCTGTTAGCTCCATTTCCAGTTTTCAGAGTTGAAATTCTCCCTCTCCTAAGCTTCCTTCTCTCTCTCTCTCTCTTCCCCTCTCCTGAAATTCTAGCTGTAACTTGATCATTTCCAGCTTGAAATTGGCTATGGGAGGGCATTCGGAGTCATTATTGAGCTTCTATATCTACCTGCTCTTTCGGTTTCCAATTGACTCTTTTATATCAGATTTGGCTCATCTTTTAACTTGGACCCTGGTCAAATTCACAAGACCATAAGACATAGGAGCAGAAATTAGGCCATTCGGCCCATCGAGTCTGCTCCGCCATTCAATCATGGCTGATAAGTTTCTCAACCCCTTTCTTCTGCCCTCTCCCCGTAACCTTTGATCCCCTTACCAATCAAGAATCTACCTATCTCGGTCTTAAATACACTCAATGACCTGGCCTCCACAGCCTTCTGTGGCAATGAATTCCATAGATTCACCACTCTCTGGCTAAAGAAGTTTCTCCTCATCTCTGTTCTAAAAGGTCTTCCCTTTACTCTGAGGCTGTGCCCTCGGGTCCTAGTCTCTCCTACTAATGGAACCATCTTCCCCATGTCCACTCTATCCAGGCCTTTCAGTATTCTGTAAGTTTCAATCAGATCCCCCCTCATCCTTCTCAATTCTTAATTCAAAAAATAATTCAAATTGGGTTTTTCCCCAGATTTGAGCCCCCAATTTGTGTTACGGACAGAGGGGGTTTAATTTAAACAGCCCTGATTTCTCCTCTATATCAGCCCTGATGCTCTCATGCCCACATGTCCGTCCTTGGCCTGCTGCAGTGTTCCAGTGAAGCTCAACGGAAACTGGAGGAACGGCACCTCATCTTCCGATTAGGCACTTTACAGCCTTCCAGATTTAACACTGAGTTCAACAACTTCAGATCATGAACTCTCCTCCATCCCCATCTCCTTTCCGATCCCCCCTTTTCCAATAATTTATATATTTTTAATATACATATATTTTTCATATATTTTTCTTTTCCCAACTATTTCTATTATTTTTAAATGTATTTCCATTCATTGTTTTATCTCTACCTTTTAGCCCATTTCGATCCCTTCCCCCTACCCCACCCCAGCTAGGGCCATCTGTCACTTGCTCGTCCTGCTTTCTACCCTTAATGTCACCATTAGCACATTCCACAGCTAATATCACCACCATCAACACCCCTTTGCCCTTTTGTCTATGACATCTTTGGCAATCTCTTCTTTGCCTCCACCTTCTACCTGTCCCACCCCCTCATACAGCTTATATTTCATCTCATTTCTATTTTTCCTTAGTTCTGATGAAGAGTCATACGGACTTGAAACGTTAACTGTGTTCCTCTCCGCAGATGCTGCCAGACCTGCTGAGTTTTTCCAGCTATTTTTGGTTTTGTTTCTGATTTCTCCTCTCACCATCTGTTCTTAAACAGGTGTTTTTTTGATTCCCCCCTTTATATAGGGGGGCATATTTATTTTCCCATCCCTCAGTTTTGATGTGATCCAATTCTATATTAATAACCCCATAACGAATTTGAGCTAGGATGAACTAAAAGGATTATCTAATTTTACACGCTCAAAACGAGGGAGGGGTTTGCTATGTAGCCCGGCATACATTCGTACAATAAAAGAGGGATAAGGGGAAGAAAGAGGTACAGGACAAAGACCACAGAGAATATACAAATTATTGTTTCACTAAGTCCAGAGTTCAGAACCAAAGTCCGATGGTGTATTCTTTCACAGAGGCAGCAGGTTGAAGGCGGATGCTGGATAATCCACTTTTCCAGTAGAGATGACTTCCATGATGGGATAGGCACATAGAGATCATTTAATCTTGTAGGTGCAGGTACAGAAGTAGAAAACAGTGTAGGTGGGGAGCCAGGTATGCAAAAATCTGCTCACAGCCCTTTTCCTGCTGCTGCCTACTGGATGGGAAATAGTAGTCTGCCCTTTTCAGCTCCACAAGTCAGTATTACAGGTTCTAGCAGCTTGGGGAGGGTGTCGTGTGACATGACCCCCGCTTCTCCACCTCGGCTAGACAAAGGATGTAGATTCCTTGTCTGGATTTTTGAGATCGTTAATGTTTCATCCATTAATTATTTCAAAAAAGAGGCTTCAGGGTCCTTTCCACTCACAGACTGATCATCTCCCTTGGACAAACCTGGCCTTAGAAATGTACAATTCCTTGGGATTTGAACTCTGCAGTCACAGGGGCATTAGCACGTCTTTGGAGGTAATGAGGTTGCTGCTGTCCTGAGGACCAGGAATTTATTTGGTGCGAGTCATAGCCAGTCATGGCTTCAGTCATTTTTATGCCTTAGTTCAGTTTAAAAATAAATGATTTTTTATATTAGCCAGGATTTTTTATATATAATAAAAATATAAAGTGAGGTCTTAGCCCACTGACATTCTCAGTGACAGAAGACTTAGTGAAGCCCTCCTCTCCTCGCCGCACCCCATACACTGTAATCAGCCCCTTTCCCCTTCCCTTACTGACACACAATAGTCAGCCCCTCTCCTCTCCCCCTTCTCCTCACACATACAGTAATTAGCCCCTCTTGCCTTTTGCACCCCATACACGTGGTAATCAGCCTACAGCCTACATCCCACCATCCCTCTTTTTCATCTAGTTGCTGGTGCCAATGAAACAGTTGCCAGCCCATATGGGGAGCCTGTACAACAGGATTAGAAGCACAATAAAGTTGAAGCTGCCACTCACCTTCCCAGCCTAGCTGCATGGTCTCCCAGTTTTTTCTGCTTACAGTCAGCCACTGAGTTACACTTGTCGGCCTTTGCTTGCATGAAGTCTGTGCACATACATCCCGGGCCCACTTGGCACTCGCAACTAAATGTGTTTTCTGAGATTAAAGAGCGCTTTGGATCATAGTCCGCCCCTTGCTTTTTGATGCATGCAGCCAGTGTGTCCGGTTTTTCCTGCCAGAGTCACCTCTTCACAGTCGTCCTTGTTGCCTCAGAGGAGGGGGAGCTTCTAACCCCAAACGCTATTCTCAGCAGTCTCTTTGGGGTTGCACCCATAGTTTGGGAACTCCTGGTTTATGGTATTGTGAATAATGTAACAAAGGGGCTATTCTGTGAGGTCAGCATGAAGTCTTTCTGTCTATTGTATAATGCTAGAATTGCTAGGTTGCCATTTTGCATAATGAATAAATGATTAGAAATGGAATTTGCCAGTGCTCCAAAGTGATTAATTTAATGTTTTTAATTTGAAAGCTTATTGTTTGGAGTCTGCAATTTAGAATTTTACACTTGATATCAAAGCCTCTAGGGCTTTTTACCCACTGTGGTCACCGCATTGTATAAGCAAATTACTAATCTCTAGTGAAATGAACCAAATAACAAAAACATTACAATTAATTATCTTTTCACTCATCTTCTGAGAATTATTTTGTGCTCTAAACTCATGGATAAATGGAATTTTTGCAGCATCTGAAAAGAGGATTGTTCAATAAAGAATAGGAAATGGCTGCCTGCTTCACACTTAACCTCCGCTCTTTCCAGATTATCTCTCCAACCCATTCGTATTATTCAATGGCTTTCCCTGGTAAATTATTACACACCTCTATTATCCCTTGAGTGTTCCACCTACATTCCTTTCCCCTCCTTACTTGAAATGATTTGCCACAAAGAAGAATTGAATCTGGGATCTTATGGGCCTTTTTAATTTCAGAACACTAACCAAGTACTTACTCAATGCATATCCGGGATAACAGTTCACTTGATAAAATATGCACAGGGATGACTATGAGCTTACCTTGCTCATTGCAGCAGGAATGTAAAATGCTTGTGACGTCCAGTATTTACTTCCAGTTGGTGCACGTGAGACCTGTCTCAATCTCAAGATAGGAAGGTAACTCAGTCAGAGGAGGGCCCTATGTTTTTTAATTTGTTTATGGAATGTAGGCATTGGCAGTGAGACCAGCATTTATTGCCCATTGCTATAATTGTCCTTAAGGCAGTGGTGAGCCACCTACTTGATCCACTGTGGTCCATGGGTTATAGGTATACCCATAGTGCTGTTAGGTAGGGAGTTCTAGGATAAATTTCCACGTCAGGAATGTTTAGGACTTGGAGATGAACTTGCAGGGGGAGGTGTTTTTCCATGCTCCTATAGCCTGCCAAAGGAATTATATAATGTTGATGTGTGTTGTTGGGGTTGACTATGGCATTGACTGAAGATTGAGTTGCTCTATTGGAGGCAATTTCGTTGTCTATGTCTGTCTTCGTCAAGAGTAGGTTCCCAAGATATGAAAAATGGTCCACAGTTTTTAGGATCTTGCTGTTGATCTCAATTGATGGAGGGATGTGTTGTGCTGTGAGAGCTGGTTGGAAGAAGATCTTAGTTTTCCAGGTGTTTAACGAAAGTCCCATTTTCTCATAAGCTTCAGAGAAGTTGTCGAGAATGACCTGAAACTCAGTTTCTGAGTGAGCATTCATACAAGCATCATCTGCATACTGGACCTCAATGACTGAAGTTGGAGCGATTTTAGTTTTTGGATTGAAGGTGGCTAATGTTGAACAGTCAGTTCTGTAGATTATCTCCATGCCCATGGGTACTTTGTTGAAGGTGAGGTGCAGTATTGAAGTGAGGAAGATGGATAAGAGAATTGGTGCGATGAGACAGCCTTGTTTAACCGCATTCTTCATTGAGATTGGGTCTGTGGTGGCTCCGTTGATGAGTATCACAGCTTGCGTATCATTTCAGAACATTGGCTAAGTACTTACTCAATGCACCATCTGGGGTAGCATGGTTGACAATCAAAGGCTTTCGTGAGGTCGAGAAAGGCGATGTACAGTTGTTGGTGCTGTTCCCTGCATTTTTCTTGAAATTGCTCAAATTTCCTCAATTTGTCAACTGAGGAAAAGAGAATTTGAGGACCTGGATCTCAAACCGAGACTAACATCGTGCTTTACCGAGCAGCAGTGGTTCCTATTTGCATCGGAGTCTTGGACAACCTATAGCAGGCACCTCAAAGCATTGGAGAAGTGCCACCAGTGGTGCATTCGCAAGATCCTTCAAATCCGATAGTAAGAAAGGTGATCCATCAGCAGCATTCTCCCCCAAGCCAACTTTCTCAGCATCATGAGCATTTGAGCTAATCACTCAAATCCAATTTTGCCTGACATAGCCTAGCCCTACCAGCTCTGCTCGGAACTCAGTTGCGACAGGAGATTCCTAGGAGGACAACAGAAATGCTTTAGGGGTGTCCTCAACCAATCCCTAATGAGGTCAAACATCCCTGCCAACTAATGGGAGTCCCTAGCTTGTTATTGACCAAAATGCAGAAGATTCACATGTGAAGGCACCAAATAAGTGAAGGCACCAAATACATCAAGGCACCTTGTCAGGAACACACAAATGAAGTTGAGGCGTCAGAGAGAGCGCTCAAACTTCCAAACAGCTCATCTGCCTGACGCTTCAAGCATCACCTGCACCGCATGTAACTGAATATGCAGACCGCGCATTGGACTTATCAGCTATCTCAGAACCCATCAGTGGAAGCGAGTCATCCTCGATCCTGAGAGACTAAGGTGTATGCGTTTGGGCAGGGGTTTGGCAGGAGTTAAGGGGAGAAATAAGGAACTTAACGTTACATACAAAAGCAGTAATGCTACAGGGTAAGTCTGGATTGCTTGTGTCTGAAAGTTATGAGTATGTCTGCTGACGTGTAGAACACTCTACAGTGTTTTACAATGCGTGCACAATATCATATTTAAAGGATTTTACTCAGTTTGAACATTAAACCATCTCTGGCAGTTACTCTTACATTTCAGCTTCTGTTGCTTTTCTCTCATGGCTCCAACCCCAGTAAGATAGAAAGCGTTGTTGTATTTTTTCCCAGGATGCCTCAGGAGGCTTGGCTTGGTGGGTAAATGGAACACAGGAAATGGCAGAGGCAGCTAAACAAATGTCTAATTGTTAGTGATAAACAAGTCCACAAACACCTTGCACCTGCTGTTGGAGGTGAAGGTTGCAGGGGCGGCGAGGGGTTTGAGGACATGGTTAGAAGTGGAGGCATGATGATCAGTTATCTTTGCTCTCCAGGATGTTCCTGGGCAAGTGGCTGGGATAAGCAGCAGAGTTTCTGATGGGCTGAACTTTAGGCAGGGTGAATGGTCGGAGGCCAACCAATCGAACACTGAGTTCTCCTGTTCTCTTTCCGCCACCACCCTTCCTTGCCTCTGTTCTGTTCCTTTTTAAGTGTGAGTTAGTAATTTTTTTAATGGAAGGATGTGCAGCCCGAAGCTCAGCTCAGGGTCAACAGAATGTTTAACTAAACAGTTCATTTAACTTAGGCAGTGAGTACTGAACTTGAGGACACAATTCTCAAGATTAAAGATTAGGGCAATCTTTTTACTCAGAACAGACTCTGAAGAAAAGAAGCAACTCTAGGTCACTTGAACAAAAACAAAAATTGCTGGAAGAACTCAGCAAGTCTGACACCCCTCCACAGATGCTGTCAGACCTGCTGAGTTTTTCCAGCAATTTTTGTTTTTGTTTCAGATTTCCAGCATCCGCAGTATTTTGCTTTTATCTAGGTATCTTGATATCTTTAAACTAAAGGATCTCGATCAACAGCAGTAGAGGGAAGGGGGTTTAGAGATACCTGGGAGTTAGGAAGGGAGTAGCACGTTCTTGTTTTGGGTGCATGGATATCAGTGATAGAGGTAGTCATGCATGGGATGTAGCTGGAGTGGATTGGATGGACACAAAGCCATTTCTTGTCACAAACCTCATGTTGGCTCATCCAAGACAGAACTGTCCTGTTGAGTGTACCTCTAACATCTAATATTCCAAATAGCTGTTTGGTGGTACAGAACTTGAGCACTGCTGAAAAAAAAAGAGACACCTATCAAAGCTTTTTGTCTTGCATTCATCAGGACAGCTCGCAAAAAATTACCAGCAGTAAAAGGGGAATGATAATTTATACTGTATGAGCATAAAGAGACTGCTGATTGGTTGGCAAGTGAACTCCATTTGGTGGAGGCATTGCCTTGGAGAATGCAAACAGACCATGGAAGATTCAAACCAGGCAGGTCGACTCCAATTGGTCAAGGCCTTGCCCTGGGGGGATGAACCCGGGAATGACTGTTCCCCGAGATTTTGTTTAGTTTAAAAAGGAGCAATGTGTGGGCATGGTCCTTCTGTCTGCAAAGGACAGGACCCTGTGTCTGAATATATGTGGCTTCTAGTATGTGTAAGTGAGCTCGACCGACAGTCTTAAATCGGTTTTCAGTGTAATCCTTAACAAAATCAAGATTGTTTAGCAGGTGTGGAGTCGCATCTAATTTCGGATGCTATGATTTGAGCTTTGCAATCACGGGCTGATTGGGTATGGTCAGCACTTTGCCTGTTGCGAACACATGAAGGGACGTGCTGTTTGATACGATCCGCCAGTCACTGGGATGTACGGCCTACCTACCTGGTAACACACTGGTACTGAAAATCATATACCACATTACCTCATTTGTGTGATAGGCAGAATATCTTTTTGGCTTGACAGTAGCATCTTGTCAATGCCAGTATGATGTCAAGTATATAGGCCTTACACCTCAATGATTGACAGATTGTATCAAATAGTGCGTCCCCTCGGCTGTCGCAACAGGCGAAGTACTGACAATCAGCCCATTCTTACCAAATTCAAAACAACATGTCCAATGCTAAATGTGATTCCGTGATTGGGCAAACATTTGCTAAACAATCCTGATTGTGTTGAGAAAACCAATTCAAGATTGTCAGTCAGGCTCACAGTATGGCTCACTTACGCATGATAGAAGCTACATATATTCACTCTCAGGGCCCTGTCCTTTGCAGACAGAAGGAATATGTCCACACGTTGCGCTTTTTTCAACTAAACTAAAGCTTGGGAAGCAGTCATTCCTTGGTTCATTCCCCAGCGCAATGCCTTGACCAATCATAGTTGACCTGCCCAGTTTGAATTTGAACAAAGCTGGGCAGTTAATTGTTCCATGCTGCATTCTCCATTGCAACACCTCCACCAATCAGAGTCCACTTCCAACCAATCAGCACTCTCTTCTCATGCAATATGAATTTTGTTCTTCCTTTACTGTTGGTAATTTCTTGTGAACTGTCCTGATAGTGCAAGACGCAAAGCTTTGATGGCATGATAGTATGTCTCTCTTTTTCAGCACTAATCTAATATTCCATTTAGTTAATTAAAAAAAAAAATCATTCATGGGATGCGGTCATTTATTTGGTCATGTGATTATTTATTGCCCATCCCTAATTGCCCTTGTTAAGAACCAACCACATTGCTGTGGGTCTGGAGTCACATGTAGGCCAGACCAGGTAAGGACAGCAGATTTCCTTCCCTAAAGGGCATTAGTCCTTTAGTGAACGAGATGGGTTTTTACAACAATCAACAAAGGTTTCATAGTCATTGTTAGACTTTTAATTCCAGATTTTTATTGAAATCAAATTCTACCATCTGCTGTGGTGGGATTTGAACCCAGGTCCCCAAAGCATTAACCTGGGTCTCTGGATTACTAGTCCATCACCTCCTCTTTAATGTTGGTACATGTAAGCAGAGCCTTGAATCTTACCAGTAATCTAATATGTGTCTGCATCAGATGTTCTTGCATTGGACTCGTGCTGGGAACATGAAGAGAAATCAATACTTGTATCTCAAATACCAACATATTTTGTGATTCCGCCAAAGCGTTTGCTATTGTCTGTATACGATATTCTTTCTGAATGACATTCGCTCATTGTTAGACCGAGTCACTTGTAGTAATATCTACCTTCATTCCATTGTTTAGTAGCTATTAATAAAACAAGCTTAAAAAGAATAAGGATTGTTGCATAAAAGTCTGTTAAGAGCCAAAAGATCAATTTTGAGTGCAGTTAAAGGGGGAGGCTACTGAATAAATTTTCCATGTTCTACTTGGTGTACTCTATAATTACCTCTGGCTATGTACTTGCTGAAGATAATTTTTTTGCTAATTGCAGTGTGATTTGGTCTGGAGGCCAGACTGTATACAGGACTTTAGCAGAATGTCAACTAATCTGCCATCTGCAGGATGCAGTGCCAGCTGTTGATAACTGATTCGTGTTTAAAAGCTGTTATTTAAATTTCAGCGTTGTCATGTACTCAATAAGAGGTGAAGCACTTGTCCAGTGTTACAATAATTTTAATAGAAATGTTTAATGAGCATTGTCTATAATTTGAGTTGGTACAGTGGATATATTGTCCAGTGCTGATCCTGGCTGGGACTTGAAGCACAGCTTTTAACAAATAGGCATTTTGTTATACAGATGGATTATTGAAAACCACTGCTGCCTTTGTGTCATGAACTTTGGTCATTGAGATCAAGGTTTAGTTCCCAGTACAGCCCTCGCATTAATGCCGAGATAAACTGTTTAGGTTACCAGTTGTGAATTGGCACCATGACCCCTAGCAGGTTCCAGAATAAGGCAACAGGGCCATGGATTCCGTTACATATCTTTCTATCTTCAGTTCTGATGAAGGATCATCAACCTGAATTGTTAACTCCGTTTCTCTCCGCAGATGCTGCCTGAACTGCTGGGTATTTCCAGCATCGCCAGTATTTTGCTTTTGTTTTGTTGCCGTGGGTTTCTCCTCTTCCACTGACTGATGCATTCCTCTTTTTGTCATGTGCACCCCGCCCATTCCCTGTTTAGTATCAATTTAGCCCAGTAATAGCACTCCCGCCTCTGAGTTGGAGAGTTGAGAATTCAAGTCCCACTACAAAAACTTGAGCACATAATGTGGTTTGCTGTTTTAGTGAAGCATTGAGGGAGTGCTGTGTTGCCAGAAATGCTGATTTTGGATGAGAGATTAAACTGAGGTTGCATCTACCTGTTGGGTTGGCATAAAAGTTGCAGTGGCACTATTGAGAGAACAGTAGGGGAATTTTCCTGGTGTAATGGACAACAATACTCACTCAACACTGAAAAAAGATGTATTAGTTTTTTTTTACCTTGCTGTGTAAACTGGCTATTGTGTAACTTAAAAATAATTTATTGGCTGTGGAACAACTTTGAGACTTGCTGAGAGACGATATGTTTGTAAGAAGCAAATGTTCCACCATTGTTCAAAAAAGAGTGCAAGTTAAACCCAGCAACTACAGGCCAGTCTGTTTAACCTCAGTGGTGGGAAAGCTTTTAGAGACAATAATCCAGGACAGATTATCAGATACTTGGACAAGCATGGATTCATTACAGAGAGTGAGCAAATTGCATTTAGCTAACTTGATTGCGTTTAAGTTTTTTGATGAGGTAGCAGAAATAATTGATGAGGGTAATACAGTTAACATAGTGTATATGGACTACATAATAGACTTTCCAGCAAAGAAGAGGCCATGGAACAAAAGGGACAATAACAGCATGTATACAAAGTTGGCTGAGTGACCGTAAACAGGGAGTAGTAGTTAACCTGTTTTTTCAGACTAGAGGGTGGTGTATAATGTACAATCCCCAAGGATTGATATTGGGACCACTGCTTTTCATGATCTATATTAATAACCTAGACTTAAATGTGTGGGGCACAAGTTCAAAGTGTTTCACTGGCTTGAGTTGTTGATGCAGAGAGCCGGCATAGACGTAATAGGCATGGCGTCTTCCTTCTGTGTTGTAACCATTTTATGATTCTATGGTCCTAAGCAAGCAATTCGCTGGTTACGGTAGGTCTGTGGCAGTTTCTTGCATGATCATTCCAAAATTAATGTCACTGCCCCTCTTTTCTCTGTAGTCCTGTACCTGCCTCTGCTTCAAATATTTAACCACTTTTCCCTTAAAAAATACAATGGCCACTGCCTCGACCACTCCCTATAATGAATCATTGCATGATCCATAAACTCTCTGCTTAATTTCTCCTGACCTCTCTTAGTGACTATTTTAAATTGATGACCTTATTTCACTGACTCCCTAAGTAGAGGAAATAGTTTTCCTTTTTCACTATCAAGACCCTTCATCACACAAGTTACTCCCATTTAGCCATTTCTGCTCTTTGGAAACAGCACCAATATCTCGAGTCTTTCTCAGTTTCCAATCCTTGGCTGCATCCTGGTGAATATACACATTGCTGAAATGAAACAAAGCTAATTAGCCTTTTTGAGTATTAAATATTATTTGGAACCTGCACATTTGCTGACTCTTGTGACGTGGCAGATGATGTGTGCCAGGTGGAACAAATCCACGAGGGAAACTTGATCATGCGGTTACAACTGTTTCGCAATTTGTATTTTATTTAGAGATGCGTGCCCTGAATTCAGAAATAAGAAGACTACCACGACTTCAGAGGTTTTTAAAAAAACTAAATTAAACGTTTATTAACAAAGAAAAGACTACAAGCACATACATAGGTCTACAAATTACTGCTATAATAACTCCTAAAACCCCCTAAATTAACCTGACTCCCAGTTACACCTCTGTTAAGGCAACAGTAAAAACAAATAGATTTAAACAGACCCAGGCAAAACAACACAATACCCTGTGATATTCAAAGTGAGGTTTCTTAGCTTTGGTTCCTGTAGACAGCAACTTGATGTGCAGAGGCTGGAGGCTTTTCATTCTTGTGTTATACCTTAGAATGCCTTCCCCTCTTAAACACAGCCTTAGCTCCTTTATACGTGTTTCTCCCTTTTTAATGCAAATTCCATTTTTCCGATATGTCTTTGGAACTTTACCTTTCACATAATATAAATCTCTTCATAGTACTAATCGTATCGGTAACCATTGGGAAAAATAAACACACTGTGTTTGGCGTGGCTTCTTCTGGCTAGGTGCAACATCTTATCATCTCTTTGAAATTCAAACTAACCTAATTTATCTAAAAATGCAAATGTTCCTTACACCTCACATTCTAAAACTTCAGTCATGTTTAAGCATTTGGCATTTCAAACCTAGCTTCTTATTGATAACTGAGCCTCCAGACCAGCTGTCTCCAATTCATTTAAATCCAACACGTACACACGTGCACACGTGCACAGAAAATATCCAAAACCCCACTATTAACCCACTTTTACAATAAATCACAATATTATGAAGATTATTATATTTTCATGACTTGACTGGCATAAATTATTTTATGACTTTAATGTTCTTTCTAGATTCCAACAGCAGTCTCAATTCTGGCTTGGGAACATGGAAGTGGCCATGGAGAGACTTTCCTGAGGCAGTCAACTAAAAAAACCACCTGCGGGAGCCCCCATCCAATTAAGGGTGTTGGGTGGACTGTGGATAAGGGAAGTGCAACAGAAGATCCCACAGCAATGTCCAGCCAGCAACCCCACTGGGCGTTGATGCCCCCCAGGCCTGCCACTGGGAGGCCGCCTCCAGTTGCTTGCTGGGCTCTGACCTCAGTGGGTGGCCTACCTTGTGGCGCTTATCAATGCTCCTCCCATTAATGGGCAGGTAGCCTCTGTCGTGTTCACCCCCGCCTCTGGCAAAATCGTCAGAAGTGGAAATGTATCGAAGAGCCAACCTGACTACTCTCAACCTCGCTTCTAATCCCACCTCCTCATGACTGGGAAATTTCAGACTATGATTTCAGGAAATTATGTATTTGATCCTTAGATGCCTCTGTTCATTCATAACATGCATGTCATTCCGTTGAGTACGTGCTCCCAGTACTAGTTTTACCTCCCAAAAGTATTACCCCTGACTTATCCATATTAACTTGTAACTATCACCTCTGCTCATTCAGTTACCTTGTCTGTCTTCCAGTAACATTTTCTAATTATTTGCTAAACTTCCTACTTTATCTCATCAGCAAATGTTGACATTTTGCTCTGGAGAAATGCAAACATAGTTCCATTGTTTAAAAAGGGATCAAAGGAAATGCCAAACAATTATAGGCCAATTAGTCTTACATCGGTGGTGAGCAAATTAGTAGAATCAATCCTGAGAGATAGGATTAACTGTCATGTGGAAAGGCATGGACTAGTCAGGGATGGTCAGCATGGATTTGTTAAAGGAAGGTCTTGCCTCACAAATTTGATTGAATTCTTTGAGGAAGTGACAAGAAGGGTTGATGAAGGTGGTGCAGTGGATGTTGTGTACGTGGACTTTAGCAAGGCATTTGACAAGGTCCCACATGGCAGATTGGTCAGGAAAGTAAAAGCCCATGGGATTCAGGGTAATGTGGCAAACTGGATAAAAGATTGGCTTTGTAACAGGAAACAAAGGGTAATGGTCGATGGATGCCCTTGCGAATGGAAAGTTGTCTCAAGTGGTATTCCACAGGGCTCGGGGTTGGGACCCTTGCTGTTTGTGTTATAAATTAACGATTTGGACGTGAACGTGGGGGGCACGATTGGGAAATTTGCAGATGACACAAAGATTGGCCAAGTAGTGGCTAGTGTAGAGGATACCCATAATCTCCAAAACAATATAGATGGGTTGGTGGAGTGGGCGGTAAAGTGGCAGATGGATTTTAACATAGAGAAGTGTGAGGTCATACATTTAGGGAGGTCAGACAGTTACAGGGATTACACAATAAATGGGAATATACTAAGAGGGGTAGATGAAGTGAGAGATCTTGGCGTACAAGTACAAGGTCCCTGAAGGCAGCAGTTCAAGTAGACAAGGTTGTAAAGAAGACATATGAAATGCTCTCCTTCATTGGCAGAGGTATAGAATATAAAAGTAAGGATTTAATGTTGGAATTGTATAAAACATTGGTGAGGCTGCAACTGGAGTATTGTGTGAAGTTCTGGTCATTGCATTACAGGAAGGACGTAATAGCTCTGGAGAGAGTGCAGAGGAGGTTTACAAGAATGTTGCCAGGGTTAGAAAAGTGTAGCTACGAGGAGAGATTGGATCGGTTGGGGTTATTTTCCCTGGAACAAAGAAGGTTGAGAGGTGACTTGATTGAGGTGTACAAAATTATGAGGGGAATAGATAGAATGGACAGGATAAAATTGTTTCCCTTGATGAAGAATTCTAGAACCAGGGGACATAGATTCAAGATAAGTGGCAGAAGGTGTAGGGGGGACATGAGGAAGAACTTTTTTACGCAGAGGGTAGTGGGTGTCAGGAGTTCACTGCCCAAGTTGGTGGTAGAGGCAGAAACTCCAAACTCTTTTAAAAAGAACCTGGATCTGCACCTAAAGTGCTGTAAGCTACAGGGCTATGGGCTGGGTGCAGGAAGGTGGGATTAGAAAGGGCACCCGGGTGTCCTCGGGCTGGCATGGACAAGATGGGCCGAATGACCTTCTTCTGTGCTGTAACTTTTCTATGGTTCTATGCCCCTGATTAACACATTTATGGCTCCTTAACTAAGCGTTCATTAATTTTATCTTGAATTATGAATTTGAAAAATTTGCCTACAACTGATATTAAACTACCAGCTTGTAGAACCTAGTTGAACCTTCTCTTCCATCTTGATAGAAGATATTACATTTCAATTGCCAGGGCACAATTTGCATATTTAAGAATTACTGTTAGATTTTGGCCACTGCTGTATCCTCTCTCACTTCACCTAACAGCCAAGGATGCAGCCACCAGGGCCCAGAGATTCATCCACCATGAGTTCCAATCTGTTTTTAATAACCAGTTCATTTTCTACAATTATCTCTGACAATTGTCCCATATTTCCCGCCAGTGAACCCTGTGCACAGAATCACACAGTGCAGAAGAGGCCCTTCGAGTCTGCACCGACACGTGAGAAACACCTGACCTACCTACCTAATCCCATTTACCAGCACTTGGCCCATAGCCTTGAATGTTATGACGTGCCAAGTGCTCACCCAGGTACTTTTTAAAGGATGTGAGGCAACCCGCCTCCACCACCGTTCCAGGGAATGCATTCCAGACCATCACCACCCTGGGTAAAAAAGGTTTTTCCTCACATCGCCCCCCAAACCTCCTGCCCCTCACCTTGAACTTATGCCCCCTTGTGACTGACCTTTCAACTAAGTGGAACAGCTGCTCCCTATCCACCCTGTCCATGCCCCTCATAATCTTGTACACCTTGATCAGATTGCCCCTCAGTCTTCTCTGCTCCAATGAAAACAAGCCAAGTCTATCCAACCTCTCTTCATAATTTAAATGTTTCATCCCAGGTAACATCCTGGTGAATCTCCTCTGCACCCTCTCCAGTGCAATCACATCCTTCCTATAATGTGGCGACCAGAACTGCACACAGCTCCAGCTGTGGCCTTACCAAGGTTCTATACAACTCCAACATGATATCCCTACTTTTGTAATCTATGCTTCGATTGATAAAAGCAAGTGTCCCATATGCCTTTTTCACCACCCCACTAAAGTGCCCTTCCGCCTTCAGAAATCCATGGACACACACGCCAAGGCCCCTTTGTTCCTCAGAACTTCCTAATGTCATGCCGTTCATTGAATACTTCCTTGTCAAATTACTCCTGTGCCCTTCACAGTTTTCACTCTTGACAAGGCTGTCAATCAAAATTGCTAATCCAGGATGTCAATCACATGGGATGACTGGAATTGAATGAATGGCACGATATATGACAAATGTTTTAAATTATCTGTTAAATGACACTCCACACAGTTACAACCATAACTTTTAGGATTGTCTATGGCCTACCAAATTGAATGGAATAGTGCAACATTGAATGGCTACAACACAGGACTACTTGTATGCCAAGCAATGGAAGCAGCATGCGATAGAACTAAGTAAGCCCAGAGCGTGACAATACAAAAAAATTTAATGGGACCGCATGCTGATAAAAACAGCTGCATAGAGCAACTAAATTTTAAAGGGAATGTTAATGGGAATTAGTGGCAGTGACACCGATTAAATCAACTGTTTTATTATGTGAAGCTTCTCAAGTGTTGTTACAGCTTCACCCATCCAGGCAAAAGTACATTCCATCCTTGGCTTGAGCTTGTATATTGTAGAAATACAGTGAATGTTGCTGTGTACATCATACAGCAAGATCTTGTGTCCAGCAGTAACATGAGTGATCAACTAAACTGTGGTGATTATGATAGAAGGAATAGTGTTGGCCAAGTCGTCTTTGCATAGTATATTTGGCATCTTTGCATCCAACTGCACTACTGAGACTATTTAGAATGGGATTAGTTTACCGTTTCCTCTTAAAAGCCATCAACTCCAACAATCTAGCTGTCCCTCATGTCAGCTTTGGTTAAAAGCTTGGAGTGGGGCTTAAACTCTCACCACCTAAGGTTACCAAGCTTAAAGTATGTATCCGCCATGGAACTATGTAGATTTGTATGTTCAAACATTTGTTTAGAGGCCATTTCATATTCTCATCTTTATGATTATGCTGGGATCATGTGGAAATGCTCCTCATTTGGGCCCATTTTGATTCATCTATCCAACGAGAGTGTACACTCCCTGCGTTGCTGCATTTAATTGTTTCTTAATAATTCTAGGGTTTCTGCCCCCAAAGCTTTATTCAGGAATCCATTCCAAGTGTTGATCACTCTTTGCGTGAAGAACTTCTTGATATAAATCCGAAAGTGACTCTTCATTAGCCTGAATGGCTCTGGGATGTTTTTAGTTGAGTGTTTGATGTTTGCTTTATATGCTCCTGTTTGCAGGTTGAATAGAAGCTCTGCAACGCTGGAGGAAGATGATTATGTTCCAGAATTGCTGTTGACCCTCCCTCCTCGTGATCGTCTTGATTGGGAAGAGACAATTAGTGCTATGGTAACGTCTTCTTGCAGAATGTTTTTGTGGACAAATTAAAGTTCTCCCTTTCATTTGTTGCTACACATATTAAAGCCACCCATGTCCAGTTATTTGGCCCCAGGCATCCTTTGGAGAACTGCTGAACCCAAAATAAGAAAAAATATTTGTGTGCTTTCAAACCCCATTTCACTTTTGCAAAATCCATTAACTCAGCAGTGATGTCCTTGAAACTTTGTACAGTTTAATTAATATTACCAATGCAAATCCATAGCCACATCTGGTTCTACCACATCTGTGATTGTTAATTTTAGCGGGAGGCAAAGCCAAGTATTAAGACAGTTGTCATGGTTAGTATAAAGCAGGTATGCAGACATCTTCAAATTCTTTATTCCAGTGCTAAAAATCAGTGCTCAAACTGACTTATTGATACATAAGACTGATACCGATGGACAGGACTGATGCTTCAACGATACCAGATACCACGTGTGTAGAGAATGAAGTGTGCAACCAATATTTCCAAATACTAGTTAAAGGTCCCACCTGGTACTTGGGGATCCTAGAAATAAATGTTCCTGTTGTCAATGCCAACTCAGTTGAAATGACATGATGCATGCAACGCAACTTTGCTGAATCACAGATTTTATTTTGAATCAAGTTGTCCCATATTTAAAGAAAAAATTTTGGGCAAAGCATGGTGGTGGAATGGCTTGAAGCCTGAGTGTACTGCACAATGGATTGGTTGTAAGCAGATTATACTGTAAGCAATGAACTGTGGTTCCCAGCTCAGGCCCTGTGAAGAGACATTGAGTGGAAATGAGAAACGACATCACCGTTGGCCTCTTTGACACAACTCCTCACAACTGTGAGATACCCTGGAGCTTTCTGCCACATCTCTCTGCTGATTTCAGAGTGTTGTTGGCAGACCCCTGGGAGGAAGAGATGAAGTGTCCACCAGCCTGCATCACGAGTGGCACATGGAGACCAACAGAAAATGACAGTGGAGAACCTGAATATATATGTTGAAGTTACAGAAAACATATCACTGAGTGATACTGATAATGTGACTCATGCTTCCATTGCACCTGAGTCTTACCTTCTGTAACTCAGATCCTGCTGATCAAGCTAAAGGAAGTTTAAATGTGTTATTTCTTTCTTGATAACTTTGGCAAAACTCACTTCTTTACTGGAGTAATGTGTGGATCAAGCAATCAAAAAGAAGCCATGTAGCGATTAGGGTTCCCTAATCTGTTGAGAGAAGCAGAGAACAGGGACCTCTAAACAATTCTGCCTCGACAGATGTACAAAGAAAGTGTTAAGGTGAATGAATATATGAATGAACTAAACCATTTTTCTACACACTATAATTGCACATAAAATTACTTATTTTTACAGGGTTGTATGTGGAAACAATGCTGTATTAAAGCATTTGGTGTTGTATTAGTTTGGCTTTGAGAGAACAGCTCCTGAATCTAGAGTCCATTATCAGGAGCAAAATGGTCAACCCAGATATTTACAGATGTAGTTCTCTCATAATCTCAGATGCAAAAAAAATTTACAAAGGTGATCACAAAACACAAGGAGTCAGAACAGGAGTAGAGTCAAGCCTGCCCCACCATCCAATGTGATCATGGCTGATTTTGGTCTTCAACTCTACTTTCCTGCCCATTCCCCATATCCCTTGATTCCCTGAGAGACCAAAAATCCCAATCTTAAATGTATTCAACGATGGAGCATCCATAACCCTCTGGAGTAGAGAGTTCCAAAGATTCACAACCCAGTGAATGAAGTAATTTCTCCTCATTTCAGAGCGAAATAATGGGCCTTTATCCTGAAACTCTGTCCACATGTTTTAGATTCCCTGACCAGGGGAAACAAACTCCAAATGATACCAGAACTGAGATGTTATAACCATCAGGAAAGATTGATCAGGCTGGAGCTCTTTAGGAAAGAGAAGGTTGAGGGATGATGAAACATTTGATAGAATAAATGTAGAGATGTTTTCACTTATGGGGCGTCCAAAACTAGAGATCATAAATATAAGATATAATAAATCCAGTAGGGAATTCAGGGGACGTTTCTTTATTAAAAAGTAATGAGAATGTGGAACTCGGTAGCAAATGGAGTAGTTGAGGCAAAAAGCATAGATACAGTTAAGGGGAAGCTGGATAAGTTCTTGAGACAGAAAGGAATGCTAATAGGGCTGGATGAAGTAGGGCCGGAAGAGGCTCGTTTGGAGCTTGGAAACAGACATGAATCAACTGGGTCGTAGGTCTGTTTCTTGCTGAGCATTCTGTGCAATTCCATGTATAATCAAACAGCTGCCAAAAAGCAACAGTTTAAATGAGGCTGTCTATTGCAGTAGAGGAAGTAAGAGTTCCTTCTGCAGTTTCACTGTTTGAAGAGTTAAATACATGTACACCATGGGATTTTATCAGACAGATCAACTGTTGTGTTACATGTTAAAATTGTCAGTTTGGTTCATTGATCGTTCACTCGAGTCAAAAAGTTATAGATTCGAGGACCTCTTTGGGATTTTTTTTCATTTGTTCATGGAATATGAGCTGGTATTTTTTGCTCTTCTGTACTTCCTCTTGAGAAGGTGGTGGTGAGTCTTTCTGAGCCACTGCACTCTGTGGTGTAGGTATATTCACAGTGCTATTGGGAGGGGCTTCCAGATTTTTGACCTAGCGACAATGAAGGAACAGTGATATAGTTTTAAGTTAGGATGGTATGTGTCTTGGAGGGGAACTTACAGGTAATAGTATTCCCATGTGACTGCTGACCTTGTCCTTATAGGGGTAGAGTTTGTGGGTTTGGAAGGTACTGTTGAAGAGTGCATGGCCAGTTGCTGCAGCACATCTTGTATATGGTGTACACTGCTTCCACTGTGCACTGATGGTAGAGGGAGTGAATGTTTAAGGTGGTAGATGGGGTGCCAATCAAGTGGATGATGTGTGCATGCATCCAGGCAAGTGGAGATTATTCCATCACATTCCTGACTTGTGTTTTGTTTGATGGTGGATAGGTTTTGAGCAGTCAGAGATGTTATTCGCTACAGAATTCCCAGCCTCTGATCCAGTCTTGCAGGCACAGTATTTAACCCAATAACCCAGGTTGACTCTCCAGTGCAGGACTGAAGCAGTGTTGCACTGTCCAAGGTGCTACCTATTGGATGAGATGTTAAAATGCACCCGAAATTCCTACTCTGGTGGGTGTAAATGAACCCACAACACTGAAGAAAAACAGGGTAGTTCCCTGGTATCCTGGTCAAAATTACCCCCACAACCAACGCCACCAAATTAGCTCCTTTATTTGTTATTTGTGGGACCTTGCTCTGAGCAAAATTGACTGCTGCATTTGTCTGCAGAATAGTGATGAATTTGCAAAGTAATTCATTGATTCCGGAATGCTTTGGATTTCCAGAGGATAAGGCTCTGTATGAAAGAAAGTTTGTTCGTTTCAAAAGTGAGGATGAGGCTGTGGGTGGTGAAATGAGACAAGTTCAGTAAAGTTGCTATTGCTCCTTAATGGCTAACTGGTAATGTGAAAATCCTGAGCATTTTTATGCTAAAGATTAGTTGGTGATTTGTTACCATATTTGCCAAATATGGTAATTTAGGCCACTTTGAATCCTAATGCAGTTTCAGTGTGGAAAACAACATTTTGCATCAGGTAAAGAACTGTCAGCCACAGGGAATGAATTGGTAGCAAGTTACCATGGCAATTTAAGTACTGAGATTTGTTTACTAATCTGAAATCACAGTTGATTTCTGTGCATGTCTCCTAGGCATTGCTGATCACCTTCTTTGAGAATACCTGAGGGATGCACCCAGTAGGCCACTTAAAAAAAAATAGAAAATGGCATTTCACAAAATGGCTGAATTGATTAATGAGACATTGCGCGGCCCCAGAAATTGCTAGAAAAAATAATGGCAAATTAACACAGTATCTGTCATTGTTCGCAAAACATTCAGCAATTTGTGGTGAAAAGAAGGCAGGCCTTGAGTTCTCATTCTCTACAGATTGTTGGATGATTTGCCCTGCTCTGCTCTTAACATCTCAAAAAAACAAAAAAATGACAACCCCCCCCCCCCCCGCCCCGTGAGCGCCTCCGCTGAAACTGTTTGCATGACAAATTGCTGGATTTGTACCAGAACGACAAATTAATCTAATTGCTTCCATTTAGGATTGGTAATTACTGTCACAAGGGCAAAGTTAATGATGTGATATATGGTCATATGAACATACGAATTATGCTCCGCCATTCGATAGGGTCACGGCTGATCTGAATATAACCTTGACCCCACATTCCTGACTACCCTCGATAACCTTTCACCCCCTTGTTAATCAAGAATCTATCTAGCTCTGCCTTAAAAATATTCAAAGACTCTGCTTCCACCGCCTTTTGAGGAAGAGTGTTTCAAAGACTCTCAACCCTCTGAGAGAAAAAATTTCTCCTCATCACTTTCTTAAATGAGCAACCCCTTATTTTTAAACAGTGACCCCTAATTCTAGATTCTCCCACAAGAGGAAACAGCCTCTTCATATCCACCCTGTTAAGACCCCTCAGGATCTTAGAGGTTTTGATCAAGTCGCCTCTTACTCATCTAAATTCTAGTGGATACAAACCTAACCTGTCCAGCCTTTCCCGATAAGACAACCCATCTATTTTCCCAACTGCTAACGCATTTACATCTTTCTTTAAATAAGGAGATCAATACTGTACACTTTACTCCAGCTGTGGTCTCACCAACGCCCTGTACAACTGAAGCATAACCTCCCTACTTTTTTAATCAATTCCCCTCACAATAAATGATAACATTCTATTAGCTTTCCTAATTACCTGCTGTATCTGCGTACTGACCTTTTGTGATTCATGCACTAGGACACCCAGATCCCTCTGAATCTCACCATTTACATAATACGCTTTTTTATTCTTCCTGCCAAAATTAACAATTTCACATGTGCCCATGTTATACTCCATTTGCCAGATCTTTGCCCACTCACTTTGTAGCCTGCTTATGTCCTCTTCGCAATTTACTTTCCCACCTATCTTGGTGTCATCAGCAAATTTAGCAATCATTTCTTCGATTCCTTCATCCAAGTCATTTATGTAAATTGTCAAAAGTTGAGGCCCCTGCAATGATCCCTGTGGCACATCACTCATCACATTCTGCTAACTAGAAAAGGACCCATTTATGCCAACTACCTGCCTCCTGTTAGTTAGCCAATCTTCTATCCATGCCAGTATGTTATCCCTCACACCATGAGCTTTTATTTTTCGCAATAAGCTTTGATGTGGCACTTTATGAAATGCCTTCTAGAAATCTAAGTACCATACATCCACTGGTTCCCCTTTATCCACAGCACACATGACTCCTTCAAAGAGCTCCAATAAATTGGTTAAACATGATTTCCTTTTACAAAACCACATTGACACGACCTGATTGCCTTATTTTGCTAAGTGTCTTGCTATAACATCTTTAATAATAGCTTCTAACATTTTCCCTATGACAGATGTTAGGCTAACTAGCCTATAGTTTCCTGCTTTCTATCTCCCTCCTTTTTTGAATACAGGAGTTACATTTGCTATTTTCCAATCTAATGGAACCTTTCCCGAATCTAGGGAATTTTGGATAATTAAAACCAACACATCAATTATCTCACTAGCCATCTCTTTCAAGACTATAGGGTGAAGTCCATCCAGACCTGGGGATTTGTCAGCCCGCAGCCCCAACAATTTGCTCAATACCACTTCCCTGGTGATTGTAATTTTCCTGAGTTCCTCCCTCCCTTCCATTTCCTGATTTACAGCTATTTCCGGGATGTTACTTGTGTCCTCTTCAGTGAAGACCGAAGCAAAATACTTCAATTCATCTGCCATCTCCCTACTTTCCATTATCAAGTCCCCCGACGCACTTTCTATAGGACCAACACTCACTTTGTTAACTCTTTTCTTATTTAAGTATCCATTGAAACTCTTACTATCTGTCTTTATATTACTTACCAGCTTTCTCTTTACTGTAGTTTTTCCCTCCTTATTAACCTTTTTATTATCCTTTGTTGTCCTTTATATTCTTTCCAAGCTTCTGACCTGCCACCCATCTTTGCATAATTATATGCACACGAACAGGGGAGAGACCTCATCCTGAGTGAGAGACAGTCAGAGTGAGTGTGGGTATTGCCAATTTGGTGCACAGTGGGAATTCGGTGCAGAGGGGAAGAGGTGCTCTTTACATTTTTTCTTTGCTATCCAACAACTTAAATCTTCAGAGAGTGGTCTTGCCCTGCTGCAGCAGTAGAGGCTACAAGGGAAAGGAATGACTGGTTAAGTAGTGGGTAAGGTCGGGTAAGTATTTACTACTTTTATCGCGTATAGTTTAAGGTCTTTTGTGGTTTATAGTTTGTATATTCTGCAGTAACGAGGATCAGGAAAGAAGGCCCAAGAGTAATTGATTTCAAAGGTTTAGTTTAAAGGGATAAGTCATGGCAGGAGAGCTCAAAGCCGTGGTGTGTTCCTCGTGCTCCATGTGGCAAGCCGGGAACATTTCCAATGCCCGAGACCAGCATGTGTGCAGGAAGTGTGTCCAGCTGCAGCTCCTAGAAGCTCGGGTTTCAGAGCTGGAACGGCGGCTGGGGACACTGGAGCATCTGCGAGTCTGAGAGCATTGTGGATAGTACGTTTAGAGAGGTGGTCACACCGCAGCTGAAGGGACTTTAGGAAGGAAGGGAATGGGAGACCACCAGGCAGTCCAAGAGAAACAGGCAGGTAGCTCAGGAGTCCCCATGAGGTCCTGCTTGCAAATCGGTATTCCATTTTGGAGGCTGATGAGGGCGCTGGCTCCTCCAGGGAGTGCAGACAGAGCCAAGCTTCTGGCACCACAAGCAGCCTGTCCATAAAGGAGGGGAGGAAGAGCAATAGTAATAGGGGATTCTATAGTCAAGGGAACAGATAGGCGCTACTATGGCCGTCAACGTGACTCCAGGATGGTGTGTTGCCTCCCTGGTGCCAGGGTCCGGGGTGTCACTGAACGGCTGCAGGGCATCCTGAAGGGGGGGAGGGTGATAAGGCAGAGGTCATGGTACATGTTGGTACCAATGACATAGGTAGAAAGAGGGATGAGGTTTTGCATCAAGAATTTAGGGAGTTAGGCAGCAGACTAAAAAGCAAGGCCTCTCGGGTTGTAATCTCTGGATTACTCCCAGTGCCATGTGTTAGCGAGCTCAGAAATAGGGGAATAGCACAGATGAATACGTGGCTTAAGAATTGGTACAGGAGGGAGGGTTTTAGATTCCTGGATCACTGGGACCGTTTCTGGGGAAGGTGGGACCTGTACAAGCGGGATGGTCCACATCTAAACCAGAGTGGGACTAACATCCTTGCAGGCGGGTTTGCTAGTGCTGTTGGGAGGAGTTTAAACCAATTCGACTGGGGGAGGGGACACAATGTTAGCAGAATAGGGACACATCATAATACAGTAAAACAATCAAATCAGAGGAGTACAGCTGCATTAAGTTTCAAGGGAGCAAGGCAAGGCTGGATGGCCTCTACTGCTATGAGTATTACAGGTAAGACGGGATGAGTTAAGGGTGAGGATTGACACATGGAATTGTGATATAGTAGCCATCACTGAGACGTGATTGAGGAAGGGGCAGGATTGGCAGCTCAACATTCCGGGATATAGAATCTTCAGGGGAGGGGGTAAAAGAGGAGGAGGCATTGCATTATTAGTTAAGGAGTCAGTTACTGCAGTAAGGAGAGATGATATCTTGGAGGGGGCATCAAATGAAGCTTTGTGGGTAGAGCTTAGGAATAAAAAAGGGTCAGCCAAATTGTCAGATGTTTATTATAGGCCCCCAGATAGTCAGCGGGAAATTCAGGAGCAAATATGTGCACAGTTTGCGGAGGTGTGTAAGAACAATAACAATAGGGTAATTATATTAGGTGATTTCAACTTTCCCAACATTGGGATAGACATAGTGTTAAGGGCTTAGATGGAGTGGATTTCTTGAAATGTGTACAGGAGATCTTTTTAGGTCAATATATAGAGGGTCCAACAAGGGACGACGCAGTGCTGGACCTAATTCATGGGAATGAAGCCAGACAGTTGGCTGAGGTGGTGGTGGGGGAGCATTTTGGTGATAGCGACCACAACATGGTACAACTTAAGGCTTGTTATGGACAAAGGAATAGACAAGTTGCAAAAAAACGTTTTTGGGTTGGGGGAAAGCGGATTTTAGTAAAATAAGGCAGGATCTGGCCAAGGTAGACTGGGAACAGCTACTTGTGGGGAAATCTACAGAAAAGCAGTGGGCGGTGTTCAAAAAGGAAATGGGGAGGGTACATTAGTACATTAGGAGGCATTAGTGGAGTACAGAAAGTGAGGGTGGAGCTTAAGAAAGCAATTAGGAGAGCAAAGAGGGGATATAAGAAAGCTCTGGCTGGTAAAAGTAGGGAAAATCCCAAGATATTCTATAAGTATACCAATGGGAAGAGAATAACCAGGGAAAGAGTAGGGGCCAAGGGGGCAATCTATGGGTCGAGCCAGAGGACACCGGTAGAGTGTTGAACGATTACTTCACATCCGTTTTCACCCAAGAGAATGAGGATGAAGGTATGGAACTCGGGGAGAGGAACTGCGAGGTTCTTGAGCAAATTGATTTAGGGAGTGACAAGGTATTGGAGGTGTTGGCAGGCTTAAAAGTGGACAAATCTCCAGGTCCAGATGACTTGTGTCCCAGACTGCTGAGGGAGTCAAGGGAGGAGATTGCAGGGGCTCTGACCCAAATTTTGCATTCCTCTCTGGCCACGGGGGAGGTGCCAGAGGACTGGAGAACAACTCATGTGGTTCCGCTATTTAATAAGGGTTGTAGAGATAAGCCAGGGAACTGCAGGCCAGTGAGTCTCATGTCAGTAGTTGGGAAACTATTGGAGAAAATTCTGAAGGAGAGAATCTATCTCCTTTTGGAGAGGCAAGATTTGATCAGGGATAGTCAGCATAGCTTAGTCAGAGGGAGGTCATGCCTAACAAATTTGATTGAATTTTTTGAGCAGGTGACCAGGTGTGTAGATGAGCATAGTGCAGTTGATGCAGTTTATATGGATTTCAGCAAAGCCTTCGACAAGGTCCCACATGGGAGACTTATAAAGAAGGCAAATGCACATGGGATACAGGGTAATTTGATAAGGTGGATTCAAAATTGGCTTAGTTGTAGGAGACAGGGTGATGACAGAAGGATGCTTTAGTGACTGGAAGCCAGTGTCCAGTGGCGTACCACAGGGATCTGTGCTGGATCCCCTATTATTTGTCATTTATATAAATGACATAGATGACTATGTGGGGTTTAGGATTAGTAAGTTTGCGGGTGACACAAAGATTGGCCGGGTGGTTAACAGTGAGGTTGAGTGTCTTGGGCTACAGGAAGATATAGACGCGATGGTCAAATGGGCAGATGAGTAGCAGATGGAATTTAACCCTGAAAAGTGTGAGGTGATACACTTTGGAAGGAGTAATTTGACAAGGAAGTATTCAATGAATGGCATGACACTAGGAAATTCTGAGGAACAAAGGGACCTTGGCTTGTGTGTCCATAGATCTCTGAAGGCGGAGGGGCATGTTAATGGGGTGGTGAAAAAGGCATATGGGACACTTGCCTTGATCAATCGAGGCATAGATTACAAAAGTAGGGAGATCATGTTGGAGTTGTTTCGAACCTTGGTGAGGCCACAGCTGGAGTACTGTGTGCAGTTCTGGTCGCCACATTATGGGAAGGGTGTGATTGCACTGGAGGGGGTGCAGAGGAGATTCACCAGGATGTTGCCTGGGATGAAACATTTAAGTTATGAAGAGAGATTGGATAGACTTTTCGTTGGAGCAGAGAAGACTGAGGGGTGACCTGATGGAGATGCACGAGATTATGAGAGGCATGGATAGGGTGGATAAAGGGTCAGTCACGAGGGGACACAAGTTCAAGTTGAGGATTAGGAGGGGATGTGAGGAGAAACTTTTTTACCCAGAGGGTGGTGACGGTGTGGAGTGCGCTGCCTGGGAGGGTGGTGGAGGCGCGTTGCCTCACATCCTTTATAAGGTACCTGGATGAGCACTTGGCATGTCATAACATTCAAGGCTATGGGCCAAGTGCTGGTAAATGGGATTAGGTAGGTAGGTCAGGTGTTTCTCACATGTCGGTGCAGACTCGATGGGCCTCTTCTGCACTGAGAGATTCTGTGATCTGCTTATTCTTTAAGTTTGATATTGTCTTTAACTTTTCTAGTTAACTACAGATTGTGGCCCTCACCTTGGAATTTTTCTTTCATTTTATTTGGAATGTATCTATTCTGTGTATTCTGAACTATCCCTTTAAATGTCTGCTACTGAGCCTCTCTTGACCTACCCCATAACATCAGTTCCCAGTTCACTTCAGCCAGCTTCGCTTTTATGCCCTCATAACTGCCTTTATTTAAGTTTAAAATACTACTTTTGGAGACACTCATTTCTCCCTCAAAATGAATGTAAAATTCAATCATATTATGATCGCCAGTACCTTGGGGTGCCTTCACAATAAGGTTATCAATTATTCCTATCTCGTTGTGCAATACCAGGTCTACTATTGCCTTTCTGGTTGCCTGCAGAACGTGCTGTTCTTAGTAACTGTCCCGAAAACATTCTGTGAACTCCTCATATATGCTACCTTTGTCCATCTGATTTTTCTAGTCCATATGTGGATTAAAATCCTCCATGATTATTGCTTTATGTTTCTGGCAAGCCCCCATTATTCTTCTTTTAAACTCTGTCCTACTGTGTAGTTACAGTTAGGGTGCCTGTACACCACTCCCACAAGTGACTTCTTGCCTGTATCATCCTCATCTCAACCCAAACCGCTTCTACATCCTGGTTTCCTGAACTTAGGTCATCCCTGTTTAATTTGCTAATACCATCATTAATTAACAGAGCCACCCCTCGACCGGTTCCTAACTTCCTATCCTTCCTAAATGTCCCGTACCCTTCAATATCCAGGTTCCAACCCATGTCATCCTGTAGCCATATCTCTGTAATGGTTATGAGATCGTACTTATTTATTTCTATTTCCACCACCTGTTCATCTGTTTTGTTTTGAATGCTGTGTGCGTTTAGATACAGAGCTTTTAGTTTTATCCTTTTATCATTTTTGTAGTGTTTAGCCTTATCTGCTGATTTACTCTTAGAATTGTACTCTCTGTTCCTTCCCGTCGCAGTCTGTTTATCTAGAAAGGACAAATAAAACTCTCTCATTCTAGCAGGTTGTAAATTGTTCCTAGAGATTTTTTAATATTTAAAATTTTATTTTTCACTTTTTCTAACTCTAAACTTTTTTTCTTCTTTGTCACTTGCTTTTCCTTTCTTTATCCCGTTTTATTGGTTAAGAAGATAAGTCAGGAGGTGGAGGGGAGAAAAGAACTTGGTGAAATTACAATCACTAAGGAAGCGGTACTGAGTAAACTGATGGAGCTGTGGGCTGACAAGTCTCTGGGTCCAGATGGACTTCATCTTAGGGTCTTAAAAGAGGTGGCGAATGAGGTAGTAGATGCGTTGGCATTGATTTTCTAAAATTCCCTAGATTCTGGAAAGTTTCTATCAGACTGGAAAGTAGCAAATATAACCCCTCTATTCAAGAACGGAGGGAGGCAGAAAACAAGAAGCTGTAGGCCTGTTAGTTTGACATCTGTCTTGGGGATGTTAGTCGATCATTAAAGAGGTTATAGCTGGGCACTTAGTGAAAGACAAGGTATTGGGAATAGTCAGCATGGTTTTGTGAAAGGGAAATCATGTATTGTGGATAAAGGGGATCCTGTAGACATAATGTATTTGGATTTCCAGAAGGCATTTGATAAGGTGCCACATCAAATGTTATTGCAGATAATAAGAGCTCACGCTGTAAGTGGTATCATAATAGCCTGGATAGAGGACTGGCTGGCTGGCAATAAACAGAATGCTTAAATGGGTCTTTGCCTGATTGGTAGGATGTGACTAGTGGAGTCCTGCATGAGTCTTTGCTGTGGCCTCAACTTTTTACAATTTACACCAATGACTCAGAGGACAGGAGTGAAGACATATTAGCTAAGTTTGCAGACGACACAAAGATAAGTTGGAAAGTATGTTGTGAAGAAGACATAAGGATTTTGCAGATGAATATGGATAAGTTGAGTGAGTGGGAACAATTCTGGTCGATGGAGTGTAATATGGGAAAATCTGGAGTTCTTCACTTTGGCAGCAAGAATAAAAAAAACCAGACTATTACTTAAATGGAGAACGACTGCAGAATTCCGAGGTGCAGAGGGATCTAGGTGTTCTAGTGCATGAGTCACAAAAAGTTCCTCTGGAAGTACAGCACATGATCAAGAAGGCTAATGGAACGCTATTCTTTATTTCAAGAGGAATTGAACATAAAAGTAAGGATGTTATGCTTCAGTTATACAGGACATTGGTGAGACTGTATTTTGAATACTGTGTATAGTTTTGGTCGTCTTATTTAACGAAAGATGTTAATGCATTGCAGGCGGTTCAGAGGAGGTTTACTAGATTGATACCGGGAATGAGCAGGTTGTCTTATGAGGATAGGTTACACAGACTGGGCTTGTTTCCACTGGAATTTGGAAGAGTGACTTGATTGAAGTATATAAGATCCTGAATGGTCTTGACAAGGTGGATGTGGAAAGGATGTTTCCTCTTGTGTGAGAGTTCGGAACTAGAGGGCACTGTTTTAAAATTATTTATGGCAAAGATGAGAAATTTTTTCTGAGCGTTGTGTGACTTTGGAACTCTCTGCCACAGAAGACAGTGAAAGTGGGATCACAGAATATTTTTAAGGTAGAGGTAGATAGATTCTTGTTAGGCAAGGGAATCAAATGTTATCGGGGGTAAGTGGGAATATAGAACTTGAAGTACAAACAGATCAGCCATGATCTCATTGAATGGCAGAGCAGGCTCGAGGGGCCAAGTGGCCGACCTCTGCTTCTATTTCATATGTTTGTAAAACAAAGGCCCAATGTTTAGGAAGATCTCAGATTCCCTGTTGATGACCCTTATCAATTTATATTTCAGCAATTTGTGAGGCAAAGATAGTGCGATCTGAAGGCTAAGGTAAACATAGTTTGTGTTGATCACGTGAATGCCATTCGAGCAATTTCTTGGTCATGGTGTTTGTACAGTGTCAGATCTTAACGGGAAGCATGGGTAGCCAAACAGGTCATGACTGACCATGGGTGGTGTTTCTGAGGTGTGTACAATAGCACAGAATACATATGCTGACTCCAGTATAAATATAATTTGCAACAAATAATTCAATAAAGTAATTTTAGTCAAAGCAAATAGGGTTTGATATTGTATGCAAACTTTAATTTGTACAGCCTGACAGGTCTCCTACTCCAAGCAATGACTGAGATAGGGTAGCCTGTCAATAAGTAATACTTGAGCGCCTAATCATTCCCACTAGTTGGAAAATGCCATGCTCGCGGGGAGCAATTGTGTTTTAGCCAACAATTCCACCTTTAACCAACACCATGAAAAATACAGATCAACAAATCTTTCATTGCTGTTGGTGGGACATGATAAATTTCAACTTTAGTACACGCACAATTAGAGTCCAGAACACGTGCAGTTTCATTTGCAACTCTTTAGGTACTGAAGGGGTCTGTGCCTGCATGAAACAAGACCGGTAACATTCAGGTTTGGACTATTAAGCGGCAAGTAACATTTGTTCCACACGAATGCCAAGCAACTGCCACCTCCGTAAGAGAGAATCTAATCACCCTCCCTTGATGTTCAATGGCATTAAGATCATCATGCCCCACCATCAACATGGTGACCGATCGTATAAATACCATTAATACAATAGCAAAGGCTATGTATTTTGTGGCGAGCGATTCACCTTCTGAATCGTCAAAGATGTTCACATCTACAAGGCATAAGTCAGGAGTCCACATTTCTGGATGAATACAACTCCAACAACACTTGAGAAGCTTGACACCATCCAGGACAAAGCAGCCTGTTTGACTGACAAATCATTGTAAACATCCACTCCTTCCAACATTGGCGCACTGTGGCAGTGCACCCACTGTGGTTGACAGGGCCCTCAACCATGACTGACCCTTCCCCCCTCTCCTAGAACCATGATAGGGTCCTCCTTGTCCTCACTTTGCACCTCACCAGCTTCAGCATTCAAAGGATCATCCTCCGCCAACTCCAGAATGATGCCACCACCAAACACATCTTCCCCTCGTACCGCCCCGAACCCCCCACCCATCAGCATTCCGTAGGGACCATTCCCTGCTGGTCCACACCCCCATCACCTCCAACTCCTCTGCCTTTTCCCATACAATCGCATAAGGTGCAACACCTGTCCCTTTACCTCCTCCCTCCTCAAAGCCACAGGCCCCAAACACCCCTTTCAGGTGAAGCAGCGTTTCACTTGCACTTCCTTCAATTTGGTCTACTGTATTCGCTGCTCCCAATGTGGTGGTCTCTACAATGGGGAGACTAAATACCGACTGGGTGATTGCTTTGTGGAACACCTTCACCAAGTCAAAGCACGATGCAGACATTCCTGTCGCTTGCTATTTCTATTTCAACATTTTATCCTGCTCTCATTCCCATATGTCTGTCCTTGGCCTGCTGCACTGTGCCAATGAAGCCCAATGCAAACTGGAGGAGCAACACTTCATCTTCGGATTAGGCAATTTACAGCCTTCCGGACTTAACATTGAGTTCAACAACATGAACATTCTCCTCCTTCTTGACCCCTTTTTTAATCTAATTTTTATTTATTTATTTTTGTTTTTATTTAGCTTCCTTTTTTACATTTTATATTATTATTTTATTTTTTTTATCCTTTACCTCAAGCACCTCTGCTGCCCATAGGGCCATCTGTCATTTGTTTTTATGTTTTGCTTTCACAGAGTGCTGACCCTTGTTCTGCTATCTTACCTTTATGCCACTATCAGCACCTTCTTTAGTCTTTACCACTACTGTTAACACTCCCTTTGTCTTGTGCCCATGACATCTTTGTCAATCTCTCCTGAGCTCCCACCTATCCCTAACCTTCTACCTGATTCCACTTGCTCCACCCACACCCTTAAACTGTATAAAATCCATCATATTTCTACTTCTCTTTAGCTTTGAAGAACTCTGCTGCCAGACCTGCAGAGTTTTTCCAGCATTTTCTGTTTTGACTTAGACATATGTTGCTTTGTCATCACTGGGTCACAATCCTGCAACTCCTGACCTGTGGGGGCGCTTTCACCACACACACTGCAGCAGTTCAAGAAGGTGGCTGACCAGCACCTTCTCAAGGGCAACTAGTACAATGAATGCTGACCTTGCCAGCGACACCCACATCCTGTGAATGAATAAACAAAAAAGTATCATCAATTTGTTGTCTAGCACGTGAACAGATTGGGACCTTCAGTAGCATGATTTCAAGCTCAAATACAGAACAATTGGTTTATTTATGGATGACAATACTACAGTAATTTGTTACATCTAGTCCTTGGTTTCTATGAAACTACACTGATCAGCCTCTGTTCAAGGAACCAGTCAGTGGTAATTTTTGCTTAATTCATAGCTGCAGTGAAGAACAGCAGTTAATGCAGTCAGCCAGAAAAATCATCAGATTATTAAGGATCTTTCTTAAACTCAATTTCTTTCTTGCCTATTGGAAATCGTTCAACATTAGGGATTATAAAACTAAATGAAGACATTTGTCCATTGCTGCTGTTCTAACCACATTAGTCATGTTCTGTGACATTCCTATTTTAGTGCATGTTGATCATTTAGTCTTCCTTTAGCTGAAATAAGTTGTATTAACATTCCTGGTAATTTCGTTTTAGCTCCCACAGATTTTTCCAAACTAGCTCCCTTGCATTTCCACTTGCTTTATGAGAAAGGTGTAGAAACTGAACCTGATGTGTGTCCCTTGCAAGCTGATTCACTGGTTGATCAATATTGTGCAGTGTGTGGGGAGGATACTTAGAATAAAGAAGTTACCTACTTTTGAGGGTTGCCTGTATTTTTCAATTTAAGGTATTTTCCATGCACAATTTCTACCTAACTATCCCCTCAGACCTTTATTTATCCTTTTTCCTTCAGGTCAGACCAAATAGCGAGTGTAAACTTTGGAATGTGCCTTTCATATCGCTTGAGGATGTTATATGGGTGAAATTGTGATGTAACAGATGTCAAAAACAACTGGAAATAATGCTGTCCCATGAAAATTGAAAATGCTATGCATTGTTAACTCAGAGTAACTGAGTTTTTAACAGCGTGCTAAGCCATAATTACTATTGAATAAGCACTCTAGCCCTGAAAGATTAACCCTAGAAGTGTGGAGTCTCATCCCATCAGAAGGAATTGCATTAAAAATTGCATTAAAATTTTTAAAATTAATTTAGACTTTTAAGCATCTACCTTAATCCCATATGTGCACCTCAATCTTGTCTGTCCTGTTATTGGCTGCCACAAATCCTTTATAAACAGCACTGCATGATGTCTGAAATGAGGGAATCTACACTCAAGGTCCTGCTAAATCTTTCTGGGCTACTGTCCCTTTGTCGGTGACCTCAAAATCTGGGCTATAGTCTGTGGTGGTGCATACATTAGATTGCTTTTCTTTTTGTTGCCTCACGGTAACTAGAAAGAAAGGCTGTTTATGCATTGAATTTCTCTAAAGTAAAAGCAGTGCCTGAGGAGTATTACGACACTGCCAATGGTAAAGGCTGAGTTGTTCAAATCCCAGAGGGAAACTTGAAACAACTGTCATAACCCATTTTTGCAATTTGTATGTTTCGAGATGCAGGCTTTGAATTCAGTAGTAATAAGACCACCAAGTCTCAAACATTTATTAATACAAGAAAGATTGTAAGCACATACAAATGGCTACAAAATTACAACTATAATAACTACAAAAATTCCTAATTAATCTGATTTTCAGTTAAACCCCTGTTAAGGCAACAATAAATCTCACAGATTTAAACAGACCCCTGGCAAAGCAGGCCCCGGACAGTCACATTCAAAATTAGTTTCTTTCAGCTCTGGGTCCTTGCAGACAGACCTGCTTTTGATCTTGGAATCCACCATCTTTTTACCAACAGCCTTTTCTTCCTTTATACGTATTTTCCTCTTTGAATGCAAATTCTCATTGTCACTAGGTTTTTTTAACTTTAAATTTTCTAACAATAAAACCCTTTCATAATATACTAGTAAGCTTTGATAAAAATAAACACATTGTTTCTGAGCTTCACTTGGTTAGGTGTAATATGTCACCTCTTTTGAATGGCTTATTTGAAAATGCAAATTGTCCCCTTTACGCCTCACCTTCTATTTTCTATTTCCCTATGTTTATTTAATTACCATTTCAAACCTACTTCTATACAACAAAGATTCTAGACCAGCTGGCTTTAATCCAATTAAGACACACACACACAGACACAGACACCACTAAACTCCATTTTAAAATAACTTCCAATAACATTACAGACATCATTATATCTTCTTGACAGGAGACTATCATTCCAACCAAAAATGGGTTTCAAAGTATGTGCCCTGTCAATGGTGGTCACTAGCCAGTTTAAGGACTACAAAACTTTTGATAATTAAATTTTAAAAGTACCATTACAAAATTAGTTAACATAAAGCTGCTCAGGATCTCATGGAAACAGTGAGCTGTGTTTTGGACCAGACATAGCTATGGCACAAGAAGATGCCAGTTCGGTCAGATATCCACATGGAATAATTTACATATTTAAAAAAAATGATTTAGTTACATTGCAGGCATGTCTTGGTGATCAACAACATCAACTTATATTTATTTAACATCTATAACATACCAAACCATTCCAAGGCCCCCCACAAGTGCATTGTGAAACAAAGTCAGTAAGCTAACTTCAGGCACACAGTAATGCAAATACCAACCATTCCAGACACATTGCTGATAAAACGCCATAGACAAAAGCCCCTGTTTTGGTCATAGTGGATATTTATGCCTGACCTATTAGCCCAAGTAGTTGCACAATTGAAAGGTGGCACCAATGTACTTATTGCACATAATGCCTTTGGAGAATGGTAGAGGATATCGGTTGAGCTTTTACAGAAAGGGATGAGGTCAGCAGTTATAATAACAGCTTCAGTTTTAAACAGTTGGAAGTCTGCACGAAGCAGAGTGGGTATTTTAAGACTAATGACTGCCTCCGTAGTACTCTGTAAAGAGGTGGTTTCGTACATCCAGAGAGTTGGGCTGAGTGCACTTTCTACTACTGTGTATCAACCTTTATATTATACATCACTGAGCTCCAAGACACAAACTGAAAGAATATAATAGTGTGGCACGTTTAATGTCGAACTTAGTTGCACACAAGATTGTATACTAGCATTAGTGTTAAATATTACAGTGCTTTAGTAAGAATCACTACGGTAGTGACATTTTAGGAAAAACTTTTTGGAGTCTGCAGGGCATGAGGTTGCAATATAATCAACCTTCCATCCTCCCAACCCAATCCTGCCACCAATAAAAACAAAAAGCTAAAAGCTACTGCGGATGCTGGAAATCCAAAACAAAAACAGAATTACCTGGAAAAACTCAGCAGGTCTGGCAGCATCGGTGGAGAAGAAATCAGTTAACGTTTCGAGTCTTCATGACCCTTCGGCAGAACTGATTATAGTTAGGAGAAAGGTGAAATATAAGCTGGCCTAAGGTGGGGGGGCTCTCTCTCCCCCCGCCCCCCCACCTTAGACCAGCTTATATTTCACCTTTCTCCTAACTATACTCAGTTCTGCCGAAGGGTCATGAAGACTCGAAACGTTAACTGATTTCTTCTCCACTGATGCTGCCAGACCTGCTGAGTTTTTCCAGGTAATCCTGCCACCAATATGCTTGGTTACCTTTGTCTGTTCTGGTGGCAACTTGATTAGTATGATTTTTTGAGGCTCACTGATTTCCTTAGTTCTCAATCCTGCTTCTATTTAATAAAAGCTGTGCTATGACCCTGCTGTATATTGTGGTTGTTGCACAATTTTGCAAACGAGCATAGCCTAGTTGCTTGCTGTGAGATTCAAACTGTGAGATATCCTGGAGTTTGTAACAATGCTGAGTTCTTGTAATAGAATCATGGAATAATACAGCACAGGAGGTCACCATTTGGCCCATCGTGCCTATGACAGTTATATGATAGAGCTATCCTATCCTGTCCCAGTCCTGTGCTCTTTGCCAATAGACCTATAATTCTTTTGCCCTTCAACTATTTGGACAATTTTCTTTATCAGAACCATTCATGATTTTGAATACCTCTATCAGATCTCCTTCTCTGCCCTAAGGGAAACAGCCTTAGCTTTTCTAGTCTCTCCAGTCTCTCCACATAACTGTAATCCCTCATTCTTGGCTCCATTCTAGTAACTCACTTCTGCACCCTCTCCAAGGTCTTCACATCCTTCCTAAATTATGGCCCTTAGAATTGAATACAATACTCCAGCTGAGGCTGAACCAGTATCTTATAAAGGTTTAACATAACATTTGTACTCTAGTCCTTTATCAATAAAACCTTTTTTTAACAGCCTTCTCAACTTGTTTTGGCACCTTCAAAGATTTGTATACATACACCCCAAAGTGTCTCTTCCTGTACCCTCTTTGAAACTTGCCATTTAATCCATATTGCCCTTCGCATTTTTCCTATCAAAATGTATCACTTCACACTTCTCTGCATTAAATTTCATCTTGCGTGTTTCTGCTCATTTCACCAGTCTGTGCCATCTTGAAGTCTATTACAATTATCTTCATTGCTTATATTTCTGAGTTTCATGTCAGGGGAGGCGATGGCGTAGTGGTATTATGTCGCTGGACTAGCAATCCAGAGATCTAGGGTAATGCTCTGGGGACCTGAGTTCAAATCCTGCCATGGCTCACCTCCTTAAGGGCAGTATATGCTGGCCAGCCAGTGAAGCCCACATCCTGTGAATGAATTAAAAAAAAAAATCTGCAAATTCTGAAATTATGCCCTATATACCCACAATCATCATTAATAAAGCAGTGGTCCTACCCCTCTCCAGTCTGAAAAACAATTGCTCACAACTACTTTGTTTCCTAACCAATTTTATATGTCCTAAATTTGTTAGCAAAATCAAATTATTAATTTGCTTCTTTGTCAAGTGTCTTTTGAAAGTTCATACATACAACATCAGACACGCTACCCTCATCAATGAACACAATCAAACGAAAGAAAGATAATTTGCCTTTACAAATCTGTGCTCATTCATTAGCCCATGCTTCTCCAAACTGCAGTTAATTTTGTCCAGGATTATTATCTCAAAGAGTTTCCCCACCACCAGAATTATTTTGACTGGCCTCTAGATATCGTATTTATCCCAATTCCTTTTTTTTTTAATGAGGGTGTCACATTTGTAATCCTCCAGTCCTCTGGCACTGCCCCCATATCCAAAGAGGACTGAAAGATTGTAGCCAGAACCCCTTCTCACAGTCCTAGAATGCACCCCTTTAAGACTGGATTGGTTATTCTGGCTTTAGCATCAATCAGTCCCTTTGGACCCCACACAAACAGAGCCTTTTGAAGCAGATTGAAGGCAAAAATGACTCCGTGACCTACAAAGTTCCTATTTGATGATATTCCTCATGCTAGGAGCTGTTAATGAGGAGACACTTTTAACTCTGGGACCCGAGGTCAAATCAGCAGTGAAAATTTCCCTCTGCTGTCTGTAATGGTAGTACATGAAGTTAGTTCAGTTCTTCAAAGCTGTGAACCTTACCATAAAATTGGCCCGAATTCAGCATTAATTGGCAATCGCTTGCTGAGGCTGTAGATTAGTTGGTATGGGAAAAGGAAAAAAGGCTTTCAGCTACATTAAAGGGCACTCTCTGAGGTTGGAGCTGAGGGAGCCATCCCTTGTGTCTAAGCTGTGTTGTATCTGACCTGGCAATGCTTGATGATGCCGCAAAGAGAAAACATGCCAGTAGTGCCCTAACCTTTAAGGTGACCAACACAAAATAGATTGATTCTGAGATAAACATAATGCTTGGCATGTTGTACTGCAACGAACTTGTACCTTTACCTCTTGTCGTTTGCAGAAGTCCAGTTTGACAGTGCATTGTGGTGGCAGACTTGGACAGTGCCTGGATGGTCATGTTAACTAATGCATGGGATTTAAAATTGAGCCTCAACATATTGATGCCAGACCATTTAAACCTGATGTTTTGTGTGTGAAACTGGTACCCTAATTTTCGAGCAGCAGGTCTGTGAGCTGCTTGCATTTATTGTAAAGCCACCATATTTTTGGCAACTGAAGTAAGTTGGACCAAATCTGGACTATCCTACCAGAAATTTCAGTGTTTCTCAGTACCTCACATTTCATTTGTTGCAACAAGAATCTGTAAATTTGCTCAGTACTGTACCTCTCTGCTTTGAAACAAGAGCATCTCATTCTTGAAAGCACACTGCACAGTTCAGTTTATCTTCTTGGTTTAGGCTATCAGAGGAATAAGAATATTAGGATTATCAGAGCTCATTGCACTTGAGGTCTCTGGCAACTACCTGGAGTGACAAAGAAGCTTTCTTTAAACATTTGTCTGTTCTGAAGGCCAACAATACTTGAGTGTACATTTATTAAATAGACATTGTGATTTTTCTTCGATGGATGAAGGAAGTCTTTATTGTGTGTGGAGACTAAACTTTTCAAAGAATGGGTAGGATCATTCTAATAGAGGTTACTTAATGCCAAAAAATGTTTTGATGGAAGTTGTCCTATAAATATTGAAAACCAGCGTGTAAACCATCAGAATATTGTAGCCTGTACCTAGTTACCACTGGAAATGTGATGTTTCCTGGTTTGTAATTCTATTTCCTAACATTTGTCTTCTGTTAAAAGCAAGCCATCTAGAGTGCTGATTTTGTCTGCACTGGAGTACTGCTTTGGGCTGCATTAGAGTGCTTCAGTTGGAGTTTGGTAAGAGGGGCTTTTAAGGTTAATTTCTATCTAAAGTCTAATCTTTCTTTAATTTAGCAACTAACTAAAAATTGCTGTTTGTGTTGGGAGAAGGTGAGTTTTAGTCCAGCTTTAAAACAGGGGTTATACAGGCTCTGCTTGCAGATGCAGCTAGTAAATTAGTTAACTGGCTTAAACAGGTTTTCAGAGGCTAGATACAGACAACATAAAAGCAAGCCATCTACAGTGCTGTTTTTGTCTGCACTGGAGCGCTGCTTTGGGCTGCATTAAAGCATTTGGGCTGCTTCAGTTGGAGTTTGGTAATCGAGGGAAGGAGGGATCCTTTCATTTTCTACCTTAACTCAGTAAGAATAGCGGTGGCCTTGGTAAGTAGGACTTGGTAAGTATCTCCTCTGTCTGTAATATTTTCTTAGCTAGAGGAAGTATAAGTAAAGGGAGTAATTTAAGGACAAGTCATGGCAGGGCAGCTCAGCCAAGTGGAATGCTCCTCCTGTGTGATGTGGGAAGTCAGGGACACATCCAGTGTCCAGGGTGACCAAGCAAGCAGGAAGTGTCTCCAGCTGCAGTTACTGGAGATCCATTTTTCAGAGATGGAGCTACGCCTGCAGTCACTGTGGAGCATCCGTAAGGATGAGATCTTCGTGGATAGCACCTCAGGTGGTCTCACCACCGGTAAAGTGTGCACAGGCAGAAAGGGAATGGGTGACCGCAAGGCAGAGTAAAAGCACTAGGAAAATAGTGCAGGAGTCCCATGGTCCATTTTCCTCCCTAACAGATTTTCCATTTTGGATACTGCTGGGGGAGATTAGTTTCTCAGGGGAATGCAGCAAGAGCCAAGTCTGTGGCACCACAAGTGGCTCAGTTGCACAGCGGGGAGGGAAAAGAGTAGGAGGGAAATAATAATAGAAGGATTCTATTGTAAGGGGAACAGATAGATGTTCCTGTGGCCGCAGACGTGACACCAGGATGGTATGTTGCCCCCCTAGTGCCGGGGTCAAGGATGTCATTGAGCGGCTGCAGGAAATTCTGAAGGGGGAGGGTGAACAGCCAGAAGTTGTGGTCCATTTTGGTACCAACGACATAGGTAAAAAGAAGGACGAGGTCTTGAAAGCAGAATATAGGGAGCTAGGAAATAAATTAAAAAGCAGGACCTCAAAGATAGCAATCTCAGGATTACTCTCAGTGCCATACACTAGCGAAATCAGGAAAAGGAGAATAAACTAGATGAATGTGTCCCTGGAGAGATACTGTAGGAGGGAGGGTTTTAGATTTCTAAGGCATTGAGACCGATTCTCGGGAAGATGGGACCTGTACAAGCTGGATGGGTTGTACGCCAGCAGGACCAATATCCTCTCAGGGATATTCGCTAGTACTGTGGGAGAGGGTTGAAACTAGATTGGCAGTGGGATGGGATCTTGAACGGGAAGACACAAAGATGGGAATGAAAGATAGAAAAGTAGAAAGCAAAAGTGGAAGGCAGAGGAAACAAGGGCTAGCAGCAAATAGGGCCATGATATAAAAGATAATGTGTCAAAATGGTAAGACAAGTCTAAAGGCACTGTACCTGAATGCAAAGATCATTCGTAATAAGGTAGATGAATTAACAGCGCAAATTAATGTAAACGGGTACGATATAATTCCGATTATAGAGACATGGCTGCAGGGTGACCAAGGCTCAGAACTGAATATCCAAGGCTACTCTGTTTAGAATGGACAAGCAAAAAGGAAAAGGAGGTGACATGGCTTGTTAGTTAAGGGTGAAATCAGTGAGAGAGGAATTGGCTCAGAAAATCTAGATGTAGAATCAGCCTGGGTGAGCTAAGAAGCAACAAAGGGTGGAAAAGATTAGTGGGAGTTGTCTATAGGCCTCCAAACAGTAGTGATGAGGTAGGGGATGGCAGTAAAGGAAATTAGAGATGCATGTAACAAGGGTGCTACAGTAATCATGTGTGGCTCTAATCTACATATAGACTAGGCAAACCAAATATACATTAATACTGTGGCGAATGAATTCCTGGAGTGTGTACGAGATTTTTTTTTGACTAGGAACTCGACTAGGGAACAGGCTATCCTAGATTTGGTATTGTGCAATGAGAAGGATTTAATTAATAATCTTGTTCCCTTTAGGGAAGAGAGACCATAATATGATAGAATTCTTCATTAGGATGGAAAGTAAAGTAGTTCAATCTGAAACTATGGTTCTAAATTTAAACAAAGGAAATTATGAAGGTGTGAGATGTGAGTTGGCCAAGATAGATTGGGGAACTTCATGAAAAGGCATGGCGGTGGATAGACAATGGCTAATATTTAAGGAATGAATGTATGCAGTGTTATATTCCTTTCTGGTACAAAAACACAACAGGAAAAGCAGCCCAACTATGGCTAACAAAATAAATTAAGAACAGTATTAGATCCAAAAAGGAGTAAAAAAAAAGTTGCTAGAAAAAGTAGTAAGCCTGAGGATTGGGAGCAGTTTAGAATTCAGCAAAGGAGGACCAAGAGATTGATTAAGAGGGGAAAATAAAGTATGAGAGTAAACTTGCAAGGAACATAAAAGCAGGCTGTAAAAGCTTCTATAAGTATGTAATAAGAAAAAAAATAGTGAAGACAAATGTAGGTCCCTTACAGTCTGAAACAGGAGAATTTATAATAGAAACGAGGAAATGGCAGAGCAATTAAACAACTACTTCAGTTTTGTCTTCACAGGGGAAGATACAAATAATTTCCCAGAATTATTAGGGAACCAAGGGTCTAGTGAGACAGAGGAATTGAAGGAAATTAGTACTACTAAAACAGTAGTGCTGGAGGAATTAATGGAACTGAAAGCCTATAAATCCCCAGGGCCTGATAATCTACATCCCAGGGTACTAAAAGAGGTGGCCATGGAAATAATGGATGCATTGTTTGTCACCTTCCAAAATTCTATAGGTTCTGGAATGGTCCTGGCAGATTGGAGGGTGGCAAATGTAACCCCACTATTAAAAAAGAAAGGAGGGAAAAAACAGCGAATTACAGACCGGTTAGCCTAACCTCGGTCGTAGGGAAAATGCTGGAATCCGTTCTAAAGGATGTAATAACAGGACATTTAGAAAATATCAAAGGGATTAGACGAAGTCAACATGGATTTGTGAAAGGGAAATCCAGTTTGAGAAACCTACTGGAGCTCTTTGAGGACGTACCTAGCAGAATAGATAAGGGAGAACTGGTGGATGTGGTGTATTGGGATTTTCAGAAAGCTTTTGAGAAAGTCTTACAAAGGAGGTTAGTCTGTAAAATTAAAGCACATGAGATTGGGGGTAATATATTGGCATGGATTGAGAAGTGGTTAGCAGACAGGAAACAGAATAGGAATAAATGGGTCTTTTTCGGAGTGGCAGGCGGTGGGTTACAGTGGGGTACTGCAGGAATTAGTACTTGGGGCTCCAGCTAGTCACAATATATATCAATGATTTGGATGAGGGAACCAAATGTAATATTTACAAGTTTGCTGATAACACTAAACTTGATGGGAATGTGAGCGATGAGGAGGGTGTTAAGAGGCTTTAAGACGATTTAGGCAGGTTGAGTGAGTGGGCAAATACATGGCAGATGCAAGGTAACATGGATAAGTGTGAAGTTATCTACTTTGGTAGGAAAAACAGAATGGCAGAGTATTATTTAAATAGCGATAGATTGGGAAATGTTGATGTACAAAGGGACAAGGGTGTCCTTGTACATCAATCACTGAAAGCAAGCATGCAGGTGCAGCAAGCAGTTAAGAAGACAAATCGTATGTTGGCCTTTGTGCGAGGACTTAAATACAGGAGCAAGGATGTCTTACTGCAACTGTACAGGGCCTTGGTGCGACCACATCTGTAGTTTTGTGTGCAGTTTTGGTCTCCATACCTAAGAAAGGATATACTTGCCATAGAGGAAGTGCAGTGAAGATTCACCGGACTGATTCCTGGGATGACAGGATTGTCATATGAGGAGAGATTGGGTATTCACTGGATTTTAGAGAAATGAGAGGGGACCTCATTGAAACGTATATAAGTCTGACAGGGCTGGACAGACTGGATGCAGGGAGGATGTTTCCCCTGGTTGGGGATGTCTAGAACAAGGAGCCTCAGTCTCAGGATGCGGGGTAGACCATTTAGGACTGAGATGAGGAGAAACCTCCTCCCTCAGAGGGTGGTGAACCTATGGAATTCTCTACCACAGAGGCTGTGGAGGCCAAGTCATTGAATGTATTTAAGAATTAAATAGATTTATGGACTCTAAAGGCGTCAAGGGGTATGGGGAAGAGCGTAGGAGTACGGCATTGAGATGGAGGATCAGCCATGATCGTATTGAATGGCAGAGAAGGCTCGAAGGGTTGAATGACCTACTCCTCCTATTTTCTGTGTTTCTATTAAAAACACATTTCTTTTGGTGGTTTGGAGTTCATTTTTGAATGATTCCTTAGCAATTTGTGAACTGACTGTATCGGCCTCTGTACCTTTGGAATAGGATCGTGTTGGCGCAGGGCTGGAATGTGCAGCTGGCGTATTTTATCAACCAACAATTAAACAGGGAATTTTCATGAAAAGCAGAAATGCTTCCAATTGCTCGCTTTTCTTTCAAGAATAGGGTGTTGATTTTTTAAAAATCTTGTGCTTTCGGCTAGTAGTAACCAAATCAAATTTCATAGAGATTCATATGGCAGCAAGGCCTGTCTCTCCCGTCCTGTGACACTCACTGCTACTTGTTACAATGTTCTTTACTCATAGTTTAACAAATATTTACATTAACATAATTTACATTATCTGAACTGAAACCTGTGCCTTTTACTTTTGATTAATGAACTTGTTCAATTGCTGACTTTTCCTACCAATTTAGACCGTGATCCATACTAGTAAAAGCTTAGGCAAGAGCGCATTACTGTGTGAATGAACGGAAATCAGGCCTCAAGGGATTGATAACCCCTTTCCAAAAAGCTGACCCTTTTTTCAGTCTGTTAGAATGAATAGTTTCTATGAGCTGAACTGATTCAGTTCATAATCTACAATCAAATAGTGTATCTTACAGGATGAGTTGTGAATAAATTGAGTAAATGAACCACAAACACTTGTAGAGTTTGGTGTGCTCTTGCTAGACTGTCATATTTATCCCGTTGAATTTCTTTGAATTCTTGTTGCACCCAAACAAGTCACATACCTTGATAAACATTGGTCTACAACAGTTACTTTTTTGCATTTTTAACCAATAGTGTTCACCTGTGATTACAACTAGCAATTACATCAGAAGCTTCATGTATTAACATTTTAAGCATCAAAAGAGTTCCTTTATTAGCTAATCTGTACACTGAAATCCTCCCAGGTTCACATGGATAGAGTCTATCTTGATTATTTTAGTCTAGTACACTAGTCCATATTTAGCAGAGTAGCCTGCATTTTAAACTCCAGTTCTTGAAACTAGGTAAAAGTAAGTCAAATTTCTATCTTATTTTACAATTGTGTCTTTGTGGCTGACTAGTTGTCAGATTTTTCCCTTCCTGCCTGCCTTCCTTGCTACTCCTTGCAATGGGAATCTCATAGGAAAGAAAACTTGACTCGCTTGGTTTCCTTTATCTTCCCATAGCTCTGTTTCAGGATGATTGGTTATTGAAATTACTTGTTTCTTTCCCTTTGCCCTCTTTGGGGGCATGAATCTTGATTCTACCTTGAGGCTATTGACTTTATAGCCAGCTTAGTATATCATAGGCTTGGTGCCATCTTCCATCGTTCCATGGATCTTACATGGTCTTCCAGCAAGATGCTGCACTGAACTACAGCCATTGGCAGAAACATGAGTAATTTTACTGAACAATCCCAGCCAAGGCTTTGTAGAAAAGTAGTATGAGGCAATGTTGACGAGGCATTTCAGCACAGGAGCTTCAAGCTTCTCAACCCCATTATTGAATGTGAGCACTTCACATCCCAACTAATCCAATTTCTGAATTCTACAGAAAAAAATGATTTATTTACACTGATGCTCAAATTGGAATTGGAGCTTCTAACAATCATTTATTATTTCTTGTCTTGAACCTTCCCTCGTGTCTCACGAGGGATCTGTAACAAATTTCATATCCATTCAGTTTCCACCTTTGTTTCCAACACCAGTTTAACATTACCTGAGGTAATGTAAGTGTGAGTTGAACTGATCATGGTGATGGCAGTGAGAATGCTGTGTCAGTAAAATTCTGTGCTGTGTGGTGCTGATTTCTTTCTGAATTAGAGCCACAGTGGTGACATACAGAGTATGAATTGACAGATAAATTCATCACCGTTAGCGGAATGTCAGGATGGACCTGGCTTTTGGAAATACATTCCTCATTCCTTTGGGTGAGACGTTTTAATCTTTTGCATCATATGTCTATGCTGCTTTGTTTCTCCCTGCCCTTCACTATATATGCTTTTCTTGCCACTGCTTAGGGAAAGTGAATATTAACAGCAGGACATCCCTGAGCTTGCTTCAACTTCATCAACCGTTCCTTCGGTGCTAAAAAGAGCTGTTGGTAGAGATGGACAGAGATTATATTAAAATTCCAAGTATATGGGCTGGGAGATTGCATTGGTAATGTGGTGGAGGCAATCTTTCTTGCTCATGGGTCAGTCTCCAAAGCTTGGGGTGAGGGTTATGAGGAACATGGACTCTATTAGAGAACTACTTTATAATTCAAGTTGTTTTCAGCTTTTGCTAGAGGTGATGTAATATTCTTTTGTTCGCTTTATTTCCTGTTTGTGCAGCAGTCACAGATGTGCTGTGAAAGACGTGTTTTTGTTTGGAACTGTGGGTTAAAGGAGTTGTTGATATAGTTGTCGTGGAGACATCAGTGCTCGAGTAAGAACTCATGACCGCACAGCCTGCTTGTCCTTTCCTAATGAGCGTGCATTGTGTTTTAAATACATTGCAAAACCAAACCTCAGACATAGATTTGCATGTGATGGTACTAGGGTATTGGGGTGAATTTCAATATGTTACCAGGGTATTGAATTATAGTGATGGCACCTGGGTATCGGGAATCTCTGTGATTGCTGCCAGGGTATCGGGGAATCTCAGTGACTGGTGCCCAGGTAAAAAGAAAAACTTGCATTTACATACCACCTTTCATGATGTCCCAATGCACTTTACAGCTGATGAAATACTTTTTCTTGAAATGTTGTAATGTAGAAAATGTGGCAATTCATTTGCTCACAACACATTCCCGCTACTACAGTGCCCCTTTTTTATTTAGTATGAGACTTCAAATTTGACTTTTCAATCCATCTCCAAAAGATGCACCCGTGAGGTTGGGCAAGTGTGCTGCTAGCATCGCTGCTCATGTTGGAGGAGAGGAGACCCTATCCCTGTTTCTAACCCAGATCTGTTAGTGACAATTGGCAGTGAGTTCATTCCCAGCAGGCTGTGTGGCACCTACTCTCCTACCACCATGTTTAAATCTAGTAACTGGAGCAACAGGTCAATGGAGTTTGTGTGTTTTGTTGGATAAACAGGCCGAGAATTAATCAGAGTGTTGGTGCATGTTTTGTTGACTTCACCTTTTGCTATTTATTCGGCTGACCACTGCTTGTCCGTAGCAGTTCTTTACAGAGTCAGTTGATTAAACTGCCCTTGCCAGGGGCTCGTGGTTGACAATCGATATTGGGAAGGAACCCTGTATTACAGGGAGTATGTGAAAATTTTACCTTGGGAGAGGGAGTGTCAGAAGCAAGAAGCAAAAAGAACTCCTGTTCTAGGTTTGGGGTTAGAATGTGGGGAAGTGATGAAAGCAGCAAAGTTGTAGGGAGCTTAACTCCCAGTTCCACATTTAAGTGAGCCAGAATGTGTCCTTGGGCTTTGATGCCTACTCCTATCCAATGTCTTCAGAGCATTACAATTTACACAGGCTAGAATGAGATAAATGTAAAATCTGTGTAAACTGTAGAGGAAACGGGAGGCACTTGTGTATGGTTCTGGGAGAACAGAGTTGAGACCTGCGATTTATCTGCTCTGTTTTGTTGTTGTACATTTTGATATATTCTGGCTGCTGTTTTTGGAGTTCGGGAGCGGCTTGTATAGTTAGGGCTCCTGATTTATTGTGAAAAATAGTGACACGTAGATGCACAGAATGGGCTTTGTGATTTGGGTATCACTGTTGTCCAATAGAGATCACTGAGTAGCCACTTATGTGAACACTGCAACAGCGTTTTAGCCACATGCTAATTTTAATAGGAAACTACACTCGCGATATAGGTAAATATCTAACTAACAGCCACCATCATTCCGTGTGAAACATGGCAGTTTCTTCACCAATATTTGGAATTCTGAAATAATAACAAACTGCTGGAAGAATTGAGCAGATCTGGCAGCATCTGTGGAGAGAGAAACAGTCAATATTATGAGTCCAATGTGACTTCTTCGGTACTGGAATTCTGATATCAATTTAGCAGACTTATTAGTGGTGCTTGTTGAGCAGTTGTGAGTGACAATTGGACTTCATCAGAATGATCACTAAGAATGTTGACACACAAGCCAAGTTGAACTGAACCAGATAAAAGCAAAAAACTGCGGATGCTGGAAATGGAAAACAAAAACAAAAATACCTGGAAAAACTCAGCAGGTCTGGCAGCATCTGTGGAAGGGAGTACAGTTAACGTTTCGAGTCCGCATGACTCTTCAACAGAACTAAAGGAAAATAGAAAAGGGGTGAAATATAAGCTGGATTAAGGGGGGTAATTGGGACAAGAGAGCTGGATAGAGGGCCAGTGATAGGTGGAGATAACCAAAAGATGTCACAGACAAAAGGACAAAGAGGTGTTGAAGGTGGTGATATTATCTAAAGGAATGTGCTAATTAAGGGTAGAAAGCAGGACAAGCAAGGTACAGATAGCCCTAGCGGGGGTGGGGTGAAGGAATGGAAAAAGGCTAAAAGGTAGAGATAAAACAATGTATGGAAATACATTTAAAAATAATGGAAATAGGTGGGAAATCTATATAAATTATTGGAAAAAACAAAAAGGAGGGGGAAAATTCAGAAAGGGGGTGGGGATGGAGGAGAGAGTTCATGATCTAAAATTGTTGAACTCAATATTTAGTCCGGAAGGCTGTAAAGTGCCGAGTTGGAAGATGAGGCGCTGTTCCTCCAGTTTGCGTTGAGCTTCACTGGAACAATGCAGCAGGCCAAGGACGGACATGTGGGCATAAGAGCAGGGTGGAGTGTTGAAATGGCAAGCGACAGGGAGGTCTGGGTAATGCTTGCAGACAGAACGAAGGTGTTCTGCAAAGCGGTCACCCAGTCTGCGTTTGGTCTCTCCAATGGAGAGGAAACCTCATTGGGAGCAACGGATGCAGTAGACTAAGTTGAGGGAAGTACAGGTGAAATGCTGCTTCACTTGAAATGAGTGTTTGGGCCCTTGGACAGTGAGGAGAGGGGAAGTAAAGGGGCAGGTGTTGCATCTTCTGCGGTTGCATGGGAAGATGCCATGGGAGGGGTTTGAGGCGTAGGGGGTGATGGAGGAGTGGACCAGGTGTCACGGAGGGAACGATCCCTATGGAATGCCACCGGGGTGGGGGGGGGGGGGTGAAGGGAAGATGTGTTTGGTGGTGTCATCATGCTGCAGTTGGCGGAAATGGCGGAGGATGATCCTTTTGAATGCGGAGGCTGGTGGGGTGATAAGTGAGGACAAGGGGGACCCTATCATGTTTCTGGGAGGGAGAAGAAGGTGTGAGGGCGGATGCGCGGGAGATGGGCCGGACACGGTTGAGGGCCCTGTCAACCACCGTGGGTGGAAAACCTCGGTTAAGGAAGAAGGAGGACATGTCAGAGGAACTGTTTTTGAAAGTGGCATCATCAGAATAGATGTGACTGAGGCGAAGGAACTGAGAGAATGGGATGGAGTCCTTACAGGAAGCGGGGTGTGAGGAGCTGTAGTCAAGGTAGCTGTGGGAGTCGGTAGGTTTGTAGTGGATATTGGTGGACAGTCTATCACCAGAAATTGAGACAGAGGTCAAGGAAGGGAAGGGAAGTGTCAGAGATGTGAAAATGATGGAGGGGTGGAAATTGGAAGCAAAATTAATAAATTTTTCCAGGTCCAGACGAGAGCATGAAGCAGCACCGAAATGATCATCGATGTACCGGAGAAAGAGTTGTGGGAGGGGGCCGGAGTCGGACTGGAACAAGGAATGTTCCACATACCCCATAAAGAGACAGGCATAGCTGGGGCCCATGCGGGTACCCATAGCCACACCTTTTATTTGGAGGAAGTGAGAGGAGTTAAAGGAGAAATTGTTCAGTGTGAGAACAAGTTCAGCCAGACAGAGGAGAGTAGTGGTGGATGGGGATTGTTGGGGCCTCTGTTCAAGGAAGAAGCTAAGGGCCCTCAGACCATCCTGGTGGGGGATGGAGGTGTAGAGGGATTGGACGTCCATGGTGAAGAGGAAGCGGTTGGGGCCAGGGAACTGGAAATTGTTGATATGAAGTAGGGTGCCAGAGGAATCACAGATGTAGGTAGGAAGGGACTGGACAAGGGGAGAGAGAATGGAGTCAAGATAGCGAGAAATGAGTTCCGTGGGGCAGGAACAGGCTGACACGATCGGTCTGCCGGAACAGTCCTGTTTGTGGATTTTGGGTGGGAGGTAGAAGCGGGTCGTCTGAGGTTGGGAGACTATCAGGTTGGAAGCTGGGGAAGGATCTCCAGAGGAGATGAGCTCAGTAACAGCCCTGGAAACAATGGCTTGATGTTCAGTAGTGGGGTCATGGTCCAGGGAGAGGTAGGAGGAAGTGTCTGCAAGTTGACGCTCAGCCTCTGCGAGGTAGAGGTCAGTGCGCCAGACAACAACAGCACCACCCTTGTCAGCGGGTTTGATAATGTCAGGGTTGGACCTGAAAGAACGGAGTGCAGCAAGTTCAGAGAGAGACAGGTTAGAATGGGTGTGAGAAGCAGAGAAATTGAGACGACTAATGTCACGCCGACAGTTCTCAATGAAAAGATCAAGAGAAGGTAAGAATCCAGAGGGAGGGGTCCAGGTGGAGCGAGAATATTGGAGGTGAGTAAAAGAATCCGTTGGACGGGGAGAGGACTCCTGCCTAAAGAAGTGAGCACGGTGACGAAGGCGGCGGAAGAAGAGTTCAGCATCGTGCCAAGCCCGAAATTCATTGAGATGAGGGCGTAAGGGTATGAAACTGAATCCTTTGCTGAGCACTGAACGTTCGCGTCGGAGAGGGGAAGGTCAGGGGGTATGGTGAACACACGGCCGGGGCTGGGATTGGAAGACGGGATGGGGACAGAGGGGCAGGCAGGGGTGGAGGGTCCTGGATGGGTGTTGTTGTCGATGAGTTGTTGGAGCTTGCATTCCTTTGCACCTGAAAGAAAGACAAAGTTTCTTGAGGCGTCGGATGAGACGAGGAATAAAATGAAACTGGGGGCACGTGCAGCTTTGAAAAAGGGTGTTGCGGTGCTGCTGGAAGGAGAGGTCGAGTGCAGTGATGGTAGTCCTCAATCCCAGACGTTCTCCCTCAGCCACATTTTTACTACACAAAATCGTTTTCAGTTACGTATACATTTTATAGTCATAGAACCACACAGGAGGTCAATCAGCTTATCGTAATTGTGCTCATAATCTTGAACGAACTATCAATTAGTCCCACTCCCTGTTGTTTCCCTGTAGTCTTTGCAACATCAGCACATTTATCTCCAGTCCACATCTGTAACAGCTTCACAATATTTTCTGCAGATTCCTAACGTTAGAATGGAATGAGCCTTCCATGACCTGAAAGACTAGACCAATACCATTAAAATCCACAGATCATTTCCTAAATTTTCCATGAAATTTTGAAACTCAGCAGTGTAACAGTCTTGCAAAATTAAAGGCAGCTGCACATTGTTTGCAATTTCATTTGCCAAAAGAACAGTTTGGGTTTTGCTTGAAATTCCATCAAATTGTGTCTCCTTTTCCCTGCAGTTTCATGTTTCATTTTTTCCAGTAACTTGATATTGGTGAGAGAGAGCAAATCACATGCCCAGGCTTTATCTTCAACTTGCAAGAAATTGTTCAGGTTACATTCTCTTCAGGAGAGTCACTGCAGCAGTGAGATGAACTTGTTCTGAATCAATGCACCGTTACCACATAAAGGGCCATCCGTCTCTTTCAGCAGAAACTGCTGATGATTTAGTGCATTGGATTGGAGAAAATTGATGATGTGTATAACAGTTTCTACCTCACTTTTCAACGAATTAGCAGCTGCCATCTGAGAGACATTCTTTTCGTGAATTGTGCGGCGAAAGGAGCCCAGAGACCTGCTGTGTTCTCCCAATCTCACTTAGATATTTTGTCAATGCTGCAGTGAAGTCGGAATTTCACCTGATCATGGCAGATGCATCATCAGTGGTGGCTGAGCCCATATTGTCCAGATTCATCTCAGGCCTTTCAATCATATGTTTTGTAGCAGTCAGAATAACATGCAAGATCATTTCGTCCCAAAGGATCTATTCTGTCATCTACATGCTATCCCTTAGTGATATCATCCAAAAACACAATGTTAGATTCCACATTAATATTGGTGACACCAAGCTATACTTCATCACTACCTTTCTCAACCCCTCCACTGCCTCTGATTTGACACACTGCTGCCTGTCATTGAGTTAGATAAGCAGAATTTTTTTTCCAGTTAGCCCTTGTCACAAATTCTGTTCCCTAGCCACTGACTCCACCTTTTCCCTGGTCAATGTCTGAGGCACAACCAGACTGTTTACAACCTCAGAGATAAAAACAAAAAGCTACTGCGGATGCTGGAAATCCAAAACAAAAACAGAATTACCTGGAAAAACTCAGCAGGTCTGGCAGCATCGGTGGAGAAGAAAAGAGTCGATGTTTCGAGTCCACATGACCCTTCAACAGAACTGGCAACAGTTCTGTTGAAGGGTCATGTGGACTCGAAACGTCGACTCTTTTCTTCTCCACCGATGCTGCCAGACCTGCTGAGTTTTTCCAGGTAATTCTGTTTTTGTTCTGTTTATAACCTCATCTGATCTAGATCTTCCATATCACCAAGCCACTGACTTCCACCTCTGTAATAGTGCCTGGCTGTGCCCCTGCCTCAGCTCATCTGCAGAAAGCATCATCCATGCCCTCGTTGCTTCCAGACTTGACTGTTTCAATGCTCTTGTGGCCAGCCTCCCACCTATCACACTTGGCGAATTTGAGCTCATCGTAAACTCTGCTGCCTATATCCTTACTCACATCAAGCCACACTCATCCATCATCCTTGTGCTCACTGACTTATATTGATTCCCTGGTCTAGCCTCGATCTTAAAATTCTCATTTTTGTGTTCAAAACCTTCCATGGCTTTGCCTCTCCCTACTTCTGTAACCTCCTCCAAACCTACAACTGAGATCTCTGACATTCGTCCATTGCCAATTTCCTTGACTTTATCATTAGCTCTTAACTGCCTCGGTCTTAAACTCTGGAATTGCCTCCCTCGCTGCCTCTCTACCTCTCTCTGCTTTTAAGATGGTCCGTACAACTTATGACTTTAATCAACCATTATGTCATCTGACTAAATATATCTGGATGTGGCTCGGTGTCAAATTTAATCTGATAACACTTCTCAGAAGGGCCTTGCAATGCTTTATTACGTTAAAGACACTAAGAGCAGAGGCACTACAAAAACAATGTGAGAAGTAATGAGGGCTCAGAGAGCGGAGGGGGCCAGCAGTGAGTGCCCCGAGAGCGGAGGGGGCCAGCAGTGAGTGCCCCGAGAGCGGAGGGGGCCAGCAGTGAGGGCCCCGAGAGCGGAGGGGGCCAGCAGTGAGGGCCCCGAGAGCGGAGGGGGCCAGCAGTGAGGGCCCCGAGAGCGGAGGGGGCCAGCAGTGAGGGCCCCGAGAGCGGAGGGGGCCAGCAGTGAGGGCCCCGAGAGCGGAGGGGGCCAGCGGCCACCTGAGGAGTGTCAGAGTTGAGTTAGGAAACAGAAATTGAGGTGTGACATCACAGGAAACTCAAATTGATTGGCTGGTGAATATTGCTGCTTAGAGACTGAGTCTCAACAACTAGAACGTTAAAAATAATAAAAATGTTAAGTACTAATAAGGAACAAGTGAGTAGCTGGTGCATATTTTCTTTTATCTTTTAAGTAAGGTTTATTATAACACTAATGTGTTAAGTGTTAGTAGGATTTATCAGTACTAGGAAGTGTGTTAGTATTGGTAAGGTTTTTTAGCAGTAACAAGGTGAACGAAAGGAATGGCAGGGCTGCTCCAACTTCGAGTGCATATGCTGTGCATTGTGGGAACTGCAGGACATTTCCCGTGTCCTGGACAACCATTTGTGCAGGAAGGTGTCATCAGTTGCAGCAGTTTGAGCTCCGGACTTCGGAACTTGACCAGCAGCTAGTATCACACTGATGCACCCGTGAAGCTTTGAGCTACATGGATAGCACATTTATAGATGTGGTCACCTCACAGCTTCAGAGTATGCAGGGAGAGAGGGAATGGGTGACAACCAGACAGTCAAAAAGAAACGGGCAGGTAGTGCAGGAATCCCTTGAATGCATCCCGCTCTCCAGCCAGTATTCAGTTCTGAATACTGATGAGAGTGATAATTCATCTTGGGACTGTGGCCAGAGCCAAGTCCATGGCACCATGGGAAGTTCATCTGCACAGGGGGGGTACTAGAATGTCTAGAAGAGCAATAGTGATAGGTGATTCGATAGTAAGGGGAACAGATAGGCGTCATTGGCTCTCTGGTTATCAGGGTCAAGGATGTCACTGAGTGGCTGCAGAGCACCCTGAGGGGGGAAGGGTGGACAGCTAGCAGTCGTGGTCCATATCGGTACCAATGACATATGTCGAAAAAGCAATGTAGTCCTGCAGTCAGAATTTAGGGACCAAGGTAGGAAATTAGCAAGCAGGACCTCAAAAGTAGTAATCTCCAGATTGCTCCCAGTGCCACATGCAAATGAGTACAGAAATAGGACAATCAGACATGAATGCATGGCTGAACAGGTGGTGCAGGAGGGAGAGCTTTAGATTCTTGGGACATTGGGATTGTCTCTTGGGGAGATTAGACCTGTACAAGCCAGACAGGTTGCACCTGAACTGAGCTGGGATGGAGTTCCTTGCTGGGGATTTTGCTAGCCCTGTTGGGAGGGTTTAAAATAACTCAGCAGGAACCAGGAGAAAATATTAGAGAGGAATACCAAGGTGCACAAAGTACTGGGAGAGACAGCACTAGAATAAAGAATAGTAAGTTAAAAGGTAGGGTCAGAGTAAGGGAGAAAGCAATAGTCTAAATCAGGGTTACAGGGCATGTATGTGAATGCACGGAGTGTGGTAAATAGGATTGGGGAGCTACAGGCGCAGATTGCCATGTGGAATTATGTTGATGTGGTTATAACAGAGACTGGACTCGAGGAAGAGCAGGACTGGGTGTTAAATATTCTTGGATTCAAGGTGTTCAAGAAAGAAAGAAAAGGAAGAAAAAGGGGGAGGGGTGGTGGTAATGATTAAGGAGAGCATTGCAGTGTTGGAGAAAGAGGATGTTCCAGATGGATCAAGGACAGTATCAATTTGGCGAGAGCTAAGGAACAAAAGTACATTGCCCGGTGTAACCTATAGGCCATTAACTAGTGGGAAGGATGTAGAGGAACAAATCTGCAAGGAAATTACAGAAAGGTGCAAAAACTATAGAGTAGTTATAATGGGGGACTTTAATTATCCAAAAAAGGCTGGGATAGTGGTAGTGTAAAGGACAAAAAGGGGTAAGCGTTCCTAAAGTGTGTTCAGGAGAATTTATGACAGCAGTATGTGTCCACTCCAATGAGAAAGGAGGCACTGCTAGACCTGGTTCTTGGGAATGAGGTGGGCCAAGTGGATCAAGTATCCGTTTGTTTTAAATCTAAAATCTATTTTGGACCGTTGCCTTAAAGGGAGTGTAACTGGGAGTCAGGTTAATTAGGAATTTTGGGAGTTATTATAGTAGTAAGTAATTGTAGTTTTATTTGTGTGCTTGAAATCTTTTATATTTTGTTAATTATATTTTAATTTAATTTTAAAAATCTCTAAAGGTCTTGGTGGACTTATTACTTCTGAATGCAGTGCACATATCTCGTAATAAATGCAAATTGCAAAACTGTTGTGATAGCGTAACCAAGTTTCCTTTGAGGATTTGGTCCACCTGACACACATCTTCTGCCACGTCATAACACAAGCAGAAAATACAATTGCGAACCAGGCTGAAGAAGGGAGGTGAAAAAGCAGATAAGAGAAGCAAAAAAGGAGTATGAAAAGGGACTGGCAACAAACATAAAAGGGAAACCCAAACTCTCCCATAGGCTTATAAATAGTAAAAAGGTGGTAACAGGTGGAGTAGGGCTGATTAGGGACCAAAAGGGGGATGTACACATGGAAATGGGGCATGGCTGAGGTATTAAATGAATACATTGTACCTGTCTTTACCAAAGAAGCAGATGCTGCTCAGGTCATGGGGGAAAGAGGAGGAAATTCAGTCACTAGAAGAGTTTAAAATTGATATGGTGGTATTGGATAGGCTGCCTGTACTTAAAGTGGACAAGGCACTGGGACTGGATGAGGTATATCCAAGGATAATGAGGGAAATGAGTGTGGAAATTGCGGAGGCACTAGCCATAATTTTCAAGTCTTCCTTAGACTTAGGTGGTGCCAGAGGACTGGAGAATTACAAACATTGCGCCCTTGTTCAAAAAAGGGAGTAAGGATAAGCCCAACAACTACAGACCTCAGTTTAATTTCAGTGGTGGGAAACTTCTGGAAACTATAATTTCGGACAGAATTAATAATCACATTCTCAAATGTGCATCGATGAAGGAGAGCCAGCATGGATTTCTTAAGGGAAAATAGTGTTTAATTAACTTGCAGGGCTTTTTTTGAAGAGGTAACAGTTAAGGTTGATGAGGGCAATTCAGTTGATGTGGTGCGCATGGACTTCCAAAAGGCATTTGATACAGTGCCGCATAACAGACTTGAGACCACAAGACGTAGGAGCAGAAGTAGGCCATTCGGCCCATCGAGTCTGCTCCGCCATTCAATAAGATCATAGTTGATCAGATAATCCTCAACTCCACTTTCCTGCCTTGTCCCCATAACCCTTGATTCCCTTACTGATTAAAAATCTGTCTATCTCAGCCTTGAATATACTTAACGACCCAGCTTCTACAGCCGTCTGTGGTAAAGAATTCCACAGATTGACTGCCCCCTGAGAGAAGAAATTCCTCCTCATCTCTGTTTTAAACAGGCCTCCCCTTATTCTGAGATTACGCCCTCTGGTCATAGACTCTCCCACAAGGGGAAACGATCTCTCAGCATCTACCCTGTCAAGCCCCCTAAGAATCATATATGTTTCGATAAGGTCACCTCTCATTCTTCTAAACTTCAATGAGTACAGGCCCAACCTACTCAACCTCTCCACCTAAGAAAACCCCTCCATACCTGGGATCAAACTAGTGAACCTTCTTTGGACTGCCTCCAATGCCAATATACCTTTCCTTAGATAAGGAGACCAAAATTGTTCACAGTATTCTAGGAGTGGTCTAACTAGTGCCTTGTATAGTTTTAGCAAGACTTCCCTATTGTCATATTCCATTCCCTTTGAAATAAAGGCCAAAATTCCATTTGCCTTCCCAATTACCTGTTGAACTTGTATGTTAACTTTTTGGGATTCATGCACAAGGACTGCTGCAGCCATTTGCAGTCTTTCTCCATTTAAATAATATTCAGCTCTTCTATTCTTCCTGCCAAAGTGTATAACTTCACATTTTCCCACATTATATTTCATCTGCCAAGTTTTTGTCCACTCACTTAACCTGTCTATATCCCTTTGTGGACCTTGTGTCATCCTCACCACTTGCCTTCCCACCCATTTTTGTGTCATCTGCAAACTCGGCGATAGTACATTCACTTCCCTCATCTGAGTCATTAATATATATTGTAAATAATTGCAAAATAGAGTTCATGGAATAAAAGAGACAATAGCAACATGGATACAAAATTGGTTGAGTGATGGCAAATGGTTAACGGATGTTTTTTGAGCTGGAGGAAGGCTTGTAATGGAGTTCCCATGGATTGGTATCGGGACCCTTGCATTTCCTGATGTATATTAATGATCTAGATCTTGGTGTACATGGAACAATTTCAAAATTTGCGGATGATACAGAACTTGGAAACATTGTAAGCTGTGAGGAGGACAGCGCAGAATTTCAAAAACACAGACAAGTTGGTGGGATGGGCAGATAGGTGGCAGATGAAATTCAGTACAGAGAAATGTGAGATGATACATTTTGGTTGGAAGAACATGGAGAGACAATATAAAGGGTACTGCTCTAAAGGGGGTGCGGGAGCAGAGGGACCTGGGTGTAAATGAGCCTAAGTCTTGAAGGTGGAAAGACCGGTTGAGAGATCAGTGAATAAAGCATACAGTATCCTTGGCTTTATTAATAGGGACTAGAGTACAAGAGCAAGGAATTTATGTTGAACTTGTACAAGACACTAGTTAGACCTCAGCTGGAAAATTGTACACAGCCTTAAGCGCCACATTTTAGGAAAGATGTGAACACATTTTGGAGAGTGCAGAAGAGGTTTATGAGAATGGTTCCAGGGATGAGGAACTTCATTATGAAGTAAGATTGGAGAGGTTGGGACCTTTTCCTTGAGAAAAGGCTGAGAGGAGATTTGATAGAGGTATTCAAAATCATGAGGGGTCTGGCTCGAGTAGATAGTGAGAAACTGTTCCCACACGTGAAAGGATTGAGAATGAAAGGGTATAGAATTAACTTAATTGGCAAAAGTAAAAGCTTTCTCAGAGCGAGTGGTCAGGATCTGGAATGCACTGCCTGAGAGTGTGATGGAGGCAGGTTCAATCGAGGCATTCAAGAGGGAATTAGATGATTATTTGTAAAGAAACAATCTTCAGGGATCCGGGAGGAAGGCAGGAAAATGGCACTAGGTGAGTTGTTCATTCAGAGTGCTGGTGCAGACATGATGAGCCGAATGGCCTCCCTCCTGCGCTGTAACAATTCTGTGATTAATACAAGTTGTTGTTTTAAGCACCAAAAACTACTTCGTAGTTCGGTGCCTTCCTTAACAAATCGTATGTAGAACACTAACTGGGTAGTTTTGCCAAATGTTGTACATTATGTCCAGCGCAAGTGAAAAGGAAGAGGATCTTTCAGCTCAGCTTTCACCTGATATTAATGCTGCCAGTGAGACGCGGCAAAAATCTGATAAAACTATTTGATGACTCAGTTGTATCATTGGCAATTACGTAGAGCCATTTCTGATTTTAAATTCATAGTTCTCCAGTAATCTCTTTTACCACTGTTATACTTCTATCTTCAACATGCCCATTGTATAGAATCTCACTTGACATACTTGACAGAATCCCATATCCATTGCCTCCACAAGAGCCAGTGTTTCGGCAACCAATGTACTTTTAACAACCCTTGTCATCAAACAAATATTTCGTCACTCATCAAAGTAGGGGACACAAATTACATAAAAGAAATGGAGGGTAACCAAGGGGATAATTAGAGTGAGGAACTTTAAGTTATTGTTTATTTTGGGTATCTTCACACTCTTTCCTCTCTTGGAGGACGGTGTGGTGTGCAAAGGATATTACAGGGTGATTCATGGGGCTCAAAGCAGGATGTTAATACTCCTTCTGTGGCTAACAAGTACTGGAGTGGTACTTGAACCTGGGCCTTCCTGCTCAGAGATAGGATTGGTACCAAGTGAGCCAGTTGGGCTCCTTAAGGTTATTAATATCAACAGACACAAAATATCAGAGAAACTTGAGGGACTAAAATACCCAGGACCCAATGGCTTACATCCAAGGGTTCTAAATGAAGTCGCTGCAGAGATAACTGATGGACTGGTTATGTTGTTCCAAAATTCTTCATTCTAAAATGGTCCCAGGGGGTATAATGCTACACTCAGTCAAATGCAGCCTTGATGTTAAGGACAGTCACTCTCACCTCACCTCTGGAATTTAGCTCTCTTGTCCATGGTTTGGAGCAAGGTTGTAATGAGGTCAGGAGCTGAGTGAAAAAACAAAAACAGAATTACTGGAAAAACTCAGCAGGTCTGGCAGCATTGGCGGAGAAGAATAAAGTTGACGTTTCGAGTCCTCATGACCCTTCAACAGAACTGAGTAAAATTAGGAGAGGGGTGAAATATAAGCTGGTTTAAGGTCGGGGGTGTGGGGGGTGTGGTTGTAGGGACAAGCAAGCAGTGATAGGAGCAGATAATCAAAAGATGTCACAGACAAAAGAACAAAGAGGTGTTGAAGGTGGTGATATTATCTGAGAGAATGTGCTAATTAAGAATGGATGGCAGGACACACAAGGTACAGCTCTAGTGGGGGTGGGGTGAAATAAGACTAACAGGGCATAAAAGGTATAAATTATAAAAATAATGGAAATAGGTGGGAAAAGAAAAATCTATATAAATTATTGGAAAAAAACAAAAGGGAGGGAGAAGAAACGGAAAGGTGGTGGGGATGGAGGAGGGAGTTCAAGATCTAAAGTTGTTGAATTCAATATTCAGTCCAGAAGGCTGTAAAGTGCCTAGTCGGAAGATGAGGTGCTGTTCCTCCAGTTTGCGTTGAGCTTCACTGGAACAATGCAGCAAGCCAAGGACAGACATGTGGGCAAGAGAGCAGGGTGGAGTTTTAAATTGGCAAGCGACAGGGAGGTTTGGGTCATTCTGGCGGACAGACCGCAGGTGTTCTGCAAAGCGGTCGCCCAGTTTGCGTTTGGTCTCTCCAATGTAGAGGAGACCGCATTGGGAACAATGAATGCAGTAGACTAAGTTGGGGGAAATGCAAGTGAAATGCTGCTTCACTTGAAAGGAGTGTTCGGGCCCTTGGACGGTGAGGAGAGAGGAAGTGAAGGGGCAGGTGTTGCATCTTTTGCGTATGCATGGGGAGGTGCCGTAGGTGGGGGTTGAGTAGTAGGGGGTGATGGAGGAGTGGACCAGGGTGTTCCGGAGGGAACAATCCCTACGGAATACAATCCCTACGGAATGCCACCGGGGTGGGGGGGTGGGGGTTGAAGGGAAGATGTGTTTGGTGGTGGCATCATGCTGGAGTTGGCGGAAATGGCGGAGGATGATCCTTTAAATGCGGAGGCTGGTGGGGTGATAAGTGAGGACAAGGGGGACCCGATCATGTTTCTGGGAGGGAGAAGAAGGTGTGAGGGCGGATGTGCGGGAGATGGGCCGGACACGGTTGAGGGCCCTGTCAACCACCGTGGGTGGAAAACCTCAGTTAAGTAAGAAGGAGGACATGTCAGAGGAACTGTTTTTGAAGGTAGCATCATCAGAACAGATGCGACAGAGGCGAAGGAATTGAGAGAATGGGATGGAGTCCTGACAGGAAGCGGGGTGTGAGGAGCTGTAGTCAAGGTAGCTGTGGGAGTCGGTAGGCTTGTAATGGATATTGGTGGACAGTCTATCACCAGAAATTGAGACAGAGAGGTCAAGGAAGGGAAGGGAAGTGTCAGAGATGGACCATGTGAAAATGATGGAGGGGTGGAGATTGGAAGCAAAATTATTAAGTTTTTCTAGGTCCCGACGAGAGCATGAAGCAGCACCGAAGTCATCATCGATGTACCGGAGAAAGAATTGTGGGAGGGGGCTGGAGTAGTACTGGAACAAGGAATGTTCCACATACGCCATAAAGAGACAGGCATAGCTGGGGCCCATGCGGGTACCCATAGCCACACCTTTTATTTGGAGGAAGTGAGAGGAGTTAAAGGAGAAATTGTTCAGTGTAAGAACAAGTTCAGCCAGACGGAGGAGAGTAGTGGTGGATGGGGATTGTTGGGGCCTCTGTTCGAGGAAGAAGCTAAGGGCCCTCAGACCACCCTGGTGGGGGATGGAGGTGTAGAGGGATTGGACGTCCATGGTGAAGAGGAGGCGGTTGGGGCCAGGGAACTGGAAATTGTTGTTGTGACGTAAGGTGTCAGAGGAATCACGGATGTAGGTGGGAAGGGATTGGATAAGGGGAGAGAGAAGGGAGTCAAGATAACGAGAAATGAGTTCCGTGGGGCAGGAACAGGCTGACACGATCGGTCTGCCGGAACAAGTCCTGTTTGTGGATTTTGGGTAGGAGGTAGAAGCGGGCCGTCCGAGGTTGGGCGACTATCAGGAACGCTTTGCAGAACACCTGCGGTCTGTCCACAAGAATGACCCAAACCTCCCTGTCGCTTGCCATTTTAACACTCCACCCTGCTCTCTTGCCCACATGTCTGTCCTTGGCTTGCTGCATTGTTCCAGTGAAGCTCAACACAAACTGGAGGAACAGCACCTCATATTCCGACTAGGCATTTTACAGCCTTCTGGACTGAATATTGAATTCAACAACTTTAGATCTTGAACTCCCTCCTCCATCCCCACCCCCTTTCCGTTCCTTCCCCCTCCCTTTTGTTTTTTCCAATAATTTATATAGATTTTTCTTTTCCCACCTATTTCCATTATTTTTATAATTTATACCTTTTATGCCCTGTTAGTCTTATTTCACCCCACCCCCACTAGAGCTGTACCTTGTGTGTCCTGCCATCCATTCTTAATTAGCACATTCTCTCAGATAATATCACCACCTTCAACACCTCTTTTTTTTTTGTCTGTGACATCTTTTGATTATCTGCTCCTATCACTGCTTGCTTGTCCCTACAACCACACCGCCTTCCCCACCCCCCCGACCTTAAACCAGCTTATATTTCACCCCTCTCCTAATTTTACTCAGTTCTGTTGAAGGGTCATGAGGACTCGAAACGTCAAAACTTTATTCTTCTCTGCCGATGCTGCCAGACCTGCTGAGTTTTTCCAGGTAATTCTGTTTTTGTTTTGGATTTCCAGCATCCGCAGTTTTTTATTTTTAGGAGCTGAGTGACCCTGGCAGAACTCAAATTAAGCTTAAGTGAGCAAGTTATTGCTGAGTAAGTTCCGCTTGTTGGCATTAGGTCAAACATGGGAAGGAAATTTCGTGCCGATGACCCCTTCCACTGCTTTACTAATGATGAAGAGCAGACTGATGGGGCCGGGTTGGAAATGTCCTGTGTTTTGTGGACAAGACATGCACTTGGCATTTCTGGCTGAAGATGATTGCAAATGCTTCAGCATTTTCTTTTGCATTGATGTGCTGGGTTCCCCCATCACTGAGGATGGGGTTATTTGTGGAGACTCCTTCTCTAGTTAATTGTTTAATTATCCATGACCATTCATGTGGTAGGACTGCAGAGCTTAGATTGGATCCATTGGTTGTGGGATTGCTTAGTTCTGTCTATTGCATGCCGCTTCTGCTGTTTGGCATGTAAGTAGTCCTGAGTTTTAGCTTCATCATGCTGAAGCCTTGATTTTAAGTTTGCCTGATGCTACTCCTGGCACCTCCCTCCTGTACTCTTCAATGAACCAGATTGATCCTCTGGCTTGATGGAGCGGTTTTGCAATGGACGTCCCTTTTTTTGCACTCATACAATAAAAGAGGGAGAAGGGAAAGAACGGGGTACAGGCAAGACCACGATAAAAATAAGAGTTATGGTTTCACATAAGTCAAGTGGCGTATTCCTTCAGAGGTTAGCAGGCTGAAACTGTTGCAGGGTGATCCGACTTTCCAGAATTAAGGACTTCCACGATGGAAGAAGGCACAGGGACTGATACAGGAGTTCCAATATCCAAGTAGTTCACAGTGTAGATGAGGGCCAGGCACTTTACTTGGATAGAGCTCTCTGTGCTGCTACCACCTGTTAAATGGTAAAATGGTAGACTGCCAGGTTTCAGTTCCACACAGCAATGTTACAGGTTTTAGCAGCTTGGCAAGGTCATGTGACATATCTCCCACTTCTCCTGGATGTTGGGCAAAGTATGTATATTCCCAGGTCTGGAATCTTGAGGTGTTTAGTAGAGGAATTGGCGTTCCTTTTGTCCTTGCAGACATGCCGTCTCCATTGGCCATTATAAATATAAACGGTGTTGATACATTCCATTGGAATTTAATTTTTCTGCAAACATGGGCATTAGCGCCTCTCTAACGATAACGAGGTCCCTACTGCTTTCTGAAGGTTAGAAATTCCTCTGGTATGAGTTATGGCTAGTCAGGATAAAGCCTTGGTCCATTTTAAAAGTAAAATAATTTTATAAAGTATCCAGGATAACATACGTGTGTGTGTGTGTATATATATATATATATATAAATATATATTTTCCTTTCTGTCTTCTGGCCAGGAAAGTGGTGTCTGGGTCATTGTCTGTAAGATATGATTTCCTGAGTATGACTATGTTAGACGGTTCTTGACTAGTCTGTGGGGCAACTCTCCCAATTTTGGCACAAGTAGGACTTTGCAGCGTCACCAGGGCTGAGTGTGGTGGTGTTGTTTCCGGTGCCTAGGTTGATGCCAGGTGGTCTGTTTGGTTTTATTTTCATTGAATTTACTGTAGCAGTTTGATACAACTGAGTGGCTTGCTCGGCCATTTTAGAGGGAATTTGAGTCAGTCACATTGCTGAGCATTGGGGGTCACATGTAGGCCAGACAAGGTAAGTATGGCAGATTTCCTTAAAGGGCATTAGATTTTACAACATTTGACAATTGCTTCATGGTCACCATTACTGAGACTAGCTTTTAATTTCAGATGTACCACTTGAATTTAAATTCCACCAGCTACCATGGTGGGTTTCGAACCCCTGTGCCCAGATCATTAGCCTGGGCCTCTGGATTATTAGTCCATTGGCACTGGCACTATGCCCACTGCCTTCAATTATCAAGGAAGTTTTAACAATGCACAAAAAAAAATTATAGTATGATCAGACTAAGTGAGCATGGTTTTATGAAAGGGAAATTGTGTTTGATAAATTGATTAGCGTTTGAGGATGTAACTGGTAGGGTAGTTAAAGGGGGAACCAGTGGATTTAATATACTTGGATTTCCGAAAGACATTTGATAAGATGCCACACGAAAAGTTAAGGCAATATAAGGACTCATGGAGTTGGAGGTAAAAACTAGCGTAGATGGAAAATTCATTAATGGAGAGGAAACAGTAGAGATCAACAGAATATTTTAAAGCTGGCAGGCTGTGACTAAGGAGTGCGTAAGGATCTGTACTGGTACCTTAGCTGTTTACAATCTATGTTAATGATTTGGTCAAAGAGACAGAGTAATGTACTCAAGTTTGCTGATGATAAAAAGCTACGTGGGAGTGTCATTACCACAGCTGGTCTTGATTGTTGCGCAAACCAAATCCCAGAGGGAAACTTGGTTTACAGGCCATAACTTTTTTTATATTCTGAAAACGAGAAGAGGTACTGATCTCAGTAGTAAGAGGTCCGGTAACACTTAAATTTGGGATTTAAAATTGGGATTTTAAAAAAAAAAGTAAAAGTTTTATTAACAAGAATAAAAGATAACTTAAGCACATAAGTTACATAATTAAGGTTAGTCTTACAAAAATTCCTCCAAAAACTCTACTTTGTCAAACACACAAGCAAACACCTTCCAAGCAATACTCACTTATAGATGTCTACTATGAAATCCAGTAATATTGCCCAAGGCAAACTGCTGTAGCTTCAATAAAGGTGTACCACATGACCTTTACCCTCTCCCACTCTGCAGTGGAATCCACTTCAGAATAAAACTGCTTGTTGCAACCCGAGACTTTTCTGGCTTGACTGCATGGGTGATTCAAACTGCATCCCCTCCCAGCCCAAAGCTCCGGCTATCTTAACAGCTCAAACAGCTCCAGCTATCTTTACAGCTACAGCTGAACAGCAACTCTAAAATACCCCTTTTCCTCCTTTCATTTCAGTTCTATGTTATCACACCTCTTTGAAACTCAACCCCTTTTAAATATAAGATCTTTCATGTTTCCATCTTGTCTTTGCTTTCGGGTCAGTAAAATATAATATACCTACTGCTGCTTACCTGTGGAACCCCTGCAAGATGCACCTCTGGCCCCCCCTTTGATATTCAAACAAACTCTCAACTTATCTAAAAATGCAAATATTAGATCTAACCTATTTACTTGTACCTCAAACCTAACACGTCTATCCTTTTCGTGTTTTCAGACCCCCCCCCCCCCCCCCCCCCCCAGATAACCTGACTCTTAACAATCTCTTGCCCGGCTTAATTAAAACACACACGCATGCACACACACACCCAGCCCCCTTTATGGAGTAACACAATACTCCTCAAAATATTTTTTAAAAAATCCATCCTCACATCTCCCTCCCTAACAAAAAATGAACCATCATAATTCCAAAACGATTTTTCATCCCATTTCTTATTCCTTATTACATTTAACTATACAAACAAAACTCTTACACTACAGTGAAAATATATACACAGGTCTTTTGTCAAAATAGAGTTCATTCGAGTCCATTCTCCATTTGCCAATATCCAAGTGCTTTTGAGCATTAAATTCTTGACAACGCACCTGTCATCAAATTTTCTCATTTAGCCACATGCATAATTTGTAAGTTGAACGGCTGCAATAATAAACTCCATTGAAACAGTCTTGCGTTTCTGTTCCAAAGCTTGTCCAGAAACTTCAAAGGATTGTGGTCAATATATATAACTGTCTCTGAAGAGTAGTTCAAAATGCTGCAAAGCTAACACCAAACTTAGTCTCTTTCTCTATAGTCGAGTATTTCTTCTGGTGTATATTGAACTTCCATGAGAAATATCCCAACGGCTTCTCAATTCCTAGTTCTTCATCTTGTCGCAATACAACACCAACATCACTGGCATCAATAGCCAACCTAAACTGCTTTGTAAAATCAGGTGCTGATAGGACATGTGTATTTGTTAGTACAGTTTTCAAGCTGTCAAATGCATTTTGACATTCCTGTTAAATTCCATTGGAATTTTCTGGGTATTTTTAATAATCTAGTCAGCGGAGCAACTACACTGATGAAATTTGGCATGATTTTCCGATAAAATCCACTCATGCCTAGAAATCTCAAAACTTCCTGTTTCACTGTAGGCACTGGGAATTCCACAATAACTTTGACTTTTGCATCTCATGGGGCCACTAGGCGCATGTCCAACAGTGTGGCCTAAATATATAACTTGAGATTTTGCAAATTTACTTTTAGCCAAATTCACAATCAAATTAGCTTCCTGCAGTTGATCAAATAGTTCCTTTAAGTTTTATAAATGTTCCTTCCAGATTTGACTGATTAATATTAAGTCATCAATATAAACAGCACAATTGCTCAGTCACTTTGTTAGTTAGTCTCTGAAATGTTCCTGGTGCATTTTTCATACCAAATGCATTACTTTGCATTGATATAAACTGTCTGGCGTCACGAAAGCTGATATCGCCTTTGCCCTTTCCGATAAGGGTACTTGCCAATATCCTCACAGCAAGGCAATTTTTGTGATAAACATTGACTGCCCTACTTTTTCAATACAATCCTCCAATCATGAAATAGGATATGAATCTGCTTTTGTTACTGCATTCACATTTTGGTAATCAATACATAGTATTTGTGATCCACCTATTTTCAGCACCATTACAATGGGTGAACTGACTGGGCACTATGATGTTATTTTTAAGCATAAATTCAATTTCTTTCTGCACTTGAGCTAATTTTACTAGATTTAATCTATATGGGCGTTGCCTTATTGACTCCGAATTCCTCACATCAATATCATGTACAGCTAAATCTGTTTTCCCCAGTTTATTTCCACAAAATGCTTTGTGTGACTGCAATAGCTCTTTTAAATCACTCCGACACTTTTCTGGAAGGTAATCCAATATTACATCTAGATTCTTAAGCACTTCCTTGTTGTCCAATTTAATCAGAGGAAGACCTATTTCAGAATCCTTAATTCCTACCTCAGTTTCCTTACTTACAACTATGAGTACCGCCTGCTGATTATTCTCTGTTAAAGTATTTTTTGAGCATATTTATCTGCACACTGACTCTTCCTTCTATCCGGGGTACTTACTACATAATTTACCTCAGAGTCTCTTTTTGATCTGATAAAGTCCACGAAACTTCACCTTCAACAGTTCACCTGATACTGGAAAGAATACTAACACCTTTTCCCCCAGTCACAAAACTATGAGCCTTTGCCCTTTTGTCTGCCTTTGCCTTCATTACTTGTTGAGATATCTTTAAATGTTTTGTCGCTAGTTCACACACCTTACTTAATCTCTGTGAATTTTGTCACATAATCCGGGAGAGTCATTTCAGAACTTTGACTTACTAATTTCTCCTAGATCAGTTTGAGTGGTCCCCTTCATGACCATAAATTAACTCAAAAGGACTGAACCCTGGTTGACTCATTCGGGGCGTCCCTAATAGCAAACAACATCTCTCGATCCCAATCATGTGGAGTCTTGGCTGTATGCTCTAACCATAGTCTTTAAAGTCTGATGTCACCTTTCTAAGGTGTCTTGTGATTCAGGGTGATAGGCTGACAACCTAACTTGCTTTATTGCTAGGCTGTTCATTACTACTTTAACACGCTGTGACATGAAATTCAATCCCTGATCTGACTATATTTCTTTTGGCAACCCATACCTTGTAAAGAATTTGGTTAACTCCTCTACAATCGCCTTTGCTGTAATTTTCCTTAAAGCTATTGCTTCTGGAAAACTTGTGGACACATCCGTGATTGCCAGTAAGTACTGATTTCCACTTTTAGTCTGAGAGAGGGGTCCTACACAATCAATTAGGACCCTGTTAAAAGGCTCCTCAACTGCTGGAATTGGAATTAAAGGTGCAGGCATCATCACTGCCTGAGGTTTTCCTATCACACGACATGTGTGACATGTTTGACAGAACTTGACTATACCTTTATGTAGTCCAGGCCAATAGAAATGTTTTTGTAGCTTGAGTTGTCCTAATTCCCAAATGTCCAATCATTGGAATTTCATGAGCCACTTTCAAAATTTCATTCTGGTACCACTACTTGGTGCACTACTGTCCACTTTTCATCTGCCGGAACATGAGGCGGCCTCTGTTTCCTCATTAACACATTGTTCTTAATGTAATGACACTCAGGAATCTTTTCTGCTTCTATTTCAGAATAAGCTATCTGATATAATTTCTTCAAACCTGAATCCTTCTGCTGTAATTCCACTAACTGAATTAAATACTTCAACATCATCCTCTTTAATCTTCTCCTCCTGAGTAATCTCTTCAGAGATTGATCCAGCCAACTGAATTTCAGCACACTCCCCCAGTCTTTTAGATTCTTCCTCTTCCTGTTTAAACTTGTGCGTTTGTGACCTTGTTACCATACAATCTGGAAACAATGGGGAGGTGGTGGCTTTGTGGTATTGTCACTGGATTGATAATCCGGAGACCCAGGGTAATGCTCTGTCGTTCAAATCCCACCAATAAAAAAATCTGGAATTATAAGTCTAATGATTGCCAATTGTTGTAAAAACCCATTTGGTTCACTAATGTCCTTTAGGGAAGGATATCTGCCGTCCTTACCTGTTCTGGCCTACATGTGACTCTAGACCCACAGCAATGTGGTTGACTCTTAAATGCTCTCTAAACAAGGGCAATTAGGGGTGGGCAATAAATGCTAGCCTAGCTAGCAACGTCCACATCTCAACAAATAAAAAAAGTCCAGGATGCTGTTTCTGTAAAACCTCTGTTGATTGTGTCTCAACAGGCTGCTCTACTACAGTATGCATAGTCAATATCTGTGATCCAACTATATCATTCCCTAGAATAACTTGAACCCCTGCAATGGGCAATTTGTCTACTACCCCAACAATCACTTCTCCTGTTTTCAAATCACTTCTTAAATTTACCTTACACATTGAAATAGGTTTGACTTTGCCATGGATTCCTTTAATTAACATCTTGTTCTGCCATTACCCCTCTGGACAACAGATAGCACTATCCCATAACATTAAGGACTGGCTAGGCCCAGTATCCCTTAAAATGTTGACATCCTTTCCTGGTCTTCCCTGTACACATGGATATGTTTTCCCTACGCATATAAAATCTTTAAACATCTCTTCAGCCCGCCCTTCAGAACTCCCTTGGGTAAGTTGTGAGCACATTCCCACTTCTCTAGCTACCACTGATTCTTCCTGCTCCACTTGTACAAAAGCCCACTGGGTTTTCTTGCCTCTGGCTCTCAGAGCCCACCGTATTCTTATTTCCCGAATTTTTCTGAGTTCCAATTACCACATTTAACCTCCAATAACTTGATCTCGTGTGTCCGGCCTTATTACAATGGTAAAATCTCAGTTTCCTTCATTCAACTCTCCTTTCCACCATCCTATCTTTAATAGACTGGCACCCTTCAGCTTGAACTTTATTACTAACATTTTTACTATCATTAGGTTTTCTAAATCTCCAACTTGCTGCTGATTTCCATATGACTTTTTTTCCTAAATTCAACTGTGTGCGCAAAATATCATACATATCGGCTAGAATAGCAGCTTTCCTGATCTTTTTGCTTTGTCTTTCATCTAAATATGTCTCAATGTTTATGGGAATGCTATTTCTAAATTGTTCCATCATCATAACCTCTCTTACATTTTCAAAAGTCCTATCTCTCCTTTCTTTCTTAATTCTAAGTTTCACTTTAAATAATTCATACTGTCTGGCTTCTTTCTCTGAAGCTCTCTATCTTCCCAATTGCTAGCTTTTCTCTCTGAAGTTCAAATTCAAGCCTTCGCACTTCTATCTCTTGTCTTTTCGTTCCCTTTTCCATTTCCTGCTCCTCTCTTTCCCACTGAAGGTTTTTTATTTCTAGTTCTTTTAATCTATCCTTTTTCCCTTCTTTTCTTTCTAACTCAAGTTTTTTCATTTTCTTTTTCTCTTTCTTCCAATTCAAGCTTTTGTCTTTCTCTATGTCTTTCTATATCAAGCTGCTTCATTTTGCAACTGAGGTTTTACTACCTCCAGCTGTGACACATGAGTTTCAGAGTTCTCTTCCTCCAAATTTAAATGTTGGGTAAGTACTTTAAGCATACTATCTTTGTGAAATTCCGCTTTTATCTCCACCTGCACTTCATCTGCTAATTCTTTCAGCTAATTTTTAGTCACAGATTTTAAATACTCCACAGTTACATTTTCCACTCCTAGAAAAGTCATAGCAATTGCCAAAGCCATGTTACAGTCTAACCACTTTAAAACCCCACAACACAAAACTCCTGAGTTCAGCATTCTTCTCGTACTTGTATCCCTTGGATTCACAAACTCCAACCTGATCAAGGAATTTTAATAACCCTGCAAAGAGCCCCAATTTGTTATGACCACAGCTGGTGTTAATTGCTGCACAAACCAAGTCCCAGAGGGAAACTTGGCTTATGGGCCATAATCTTTTCCTCATATTCTGAAAACGAGAAGATGACATACTGTTCTCGGTAGTAAGAGGTTCAGTAACACTTCTGGGATTTTAAAAAAAATTAAAAGTTGAAATTTCTTTAACAAGAATAAAAGAAAACTTAAGCCACCAGATTACAGTTACACAATTAAGGTTAGTCTTACAAAACATTCCCCCAAAAACTTTACTTGGTCAAACCCTAGTTATCATCGAGTTGCCTTCCAGGCAACACTCCCTTATAGATGTCTACTATGAAATCCAGTAATAATACACAAGCTTCTGTAGCTTCAATAAAGGCATACCACATGACCTTTGCCCTCTCCCACTGTGCGGTGGAATCCACTTCAGAATGAAACTGCTTGTTGAAGCCAAAGACTTTTCTGGCTTGATTGGATGGGTGATTCAAACTATACCCTCTCCCAGCCCAGAGCTCCAGTTATCTTAACAGCTCCAGCTATCTTCAGCCATCTCTACAGCTCCAGCTGAACAGCGACTCTAAAATACCCCTTTTCGCCCTTTCATTTCAGTTCCATGTTATCACACCTCTTTGAAACTCAACCCCTTTTAAATATAAGATCTTTCATGTTTCCATCTTGTCTTTGCTTTTGGGTCAGTAAAATATGATATACCCACTACTGTTTAGCTATGGAACTCCTGCAAGATGTAAGCATGTTGCTTTTTACCTCTGACTCCCCTTTGATATTCAAACAAACTCTTATCTAAAAATGCACATGTTAGATCTAACCTATTTACTTGTACCTCAAGCTTAACATTTCTATCCTTTTCATGTTTTCAAACCCCCCAGACAACCTGACTCCGATCAATCTCCTGCCCAGCTTAATTAAATCTCTCTCTCACTCTCACACACACACACCCACACACCCACTCCCCACTCCCTCCAGCCTTTTTATAGAATGACACAATATTCCCCATAATATCAAAAATAAATCCATTTTCACAATGTAGGTTGTGAGGACTCCTCAAAGAGGTTGCAAAGTGATATAGACAGGTTAAGTGAGTTGGCAACAAGGTGGCAGTTACTATGTGCAATTTTTGTCTCCATAATTAAGGAAGGATATACTTGCATTGGAGGCAATACAGCAAAGATTTGTGAGATTAGTCCCTGAGATGAGAGGGTTGTCCAATGATGAGATGGTGAGCTAATTGGATCTATATTCTCTCAAGTTTAGAAAAATAAGAGGTGATCTCATGAAACATTCATGACCATGAAGAGGCTTGACAGGGTAGGCACTGAGGTTGTTTCTCTTGACTGGAGTATCTAGAACACGGAGGGACAGTTTCAGGATAAGGCGTCGATCATTTAAGACTGAGCTGAGGAGAAAGTTCTTCACTCAGTACGTTGTGAATCTTTGGAATTCTCTGCCCGGCGTTGTGAATGCTCTGTCGTTGACTATATCTAAGACTGTGAGAGACAGATTTTTGATCTCGGGGATTCAAGGGATATGGGGAGCGAGCAGGAAAATGGAGTTGAGATAGAAGATCATCATTATCATATTGAATGGTGGAACATCACTTCTCTCTCAAAATTACCACTGTGCAGAAATGTGATCTTTATATCAGTTGATTTACAGTCCCATGTGTATGTGGCCAAAAGAGTTAAAAAGATTTTTGCCTACTTATCCAATTGAGGGAGAATCCACTCTAACATCTGTATCACCCAGTCACTCTTCAAAACCCCGAGCAACTAGCTTCGCTTTAGCCTGAAGTCCCTCCGCAAGGACTTTTTCACCAAAAGTCCACTTGTTTGAGAAAGCCGGTTTCCCTTATTTGGTACCTCAGAGTAAATTCCTTTGTTTCATCTGTCTCATTCATTTATCCTCCAGTTTATTGGCAGCCACCAAATCATGATCAGAAGGAGTTCTGCTTTTAGCTCTTTTGTGAGACTGTTCCATGGCCTTCATTTCATTGTCTAATCTATTCAAGCTATGAACTCTACTTGCACTTTTATGTCTGCCAGGATTGCTACGAGCTCGCTTTCTTGCACCATTGGAGATTTTTTCTACAGTATGTGATCATTTTCTGATACAAGAATCACTTGTGGGCTCACTGTCAACATTTGCATTGTGCTTTCTTTCTTTCAACTCTTTCACCCCATTCTGTCAGCCTATGGACCTAATGTTTTGGCTATCTTCCTGCATGTTCAACCAATATTTAAACTTGTCAGTAGATTTACCAACATGCCCCACAGTTGTCTCATCCCTCAATTCGCTAGACTCGTCTGGAACATATGTTACCCTAATCTGGGCAATTGGCCTCCGGATGTGCTGGCTTGGTTCTGTGTGTCATGATCACCCATGTTATTATTATCCAGCCCTTGATCAGCTGTATTCTGTTCCTCGGAACCTTCATCACAAAACATTTGAGGTGCACCTACCTCATTTACTTTATCAGCTGTTTAAAATCCAAGATTTTGTAATTAATTCCAAACTATCGTGATGAATGGTTTCATTGCCATATGAGAATTACTGTCTTACCATCATGTCGTATTATCTTACCAGGGCTTTTCCATTACCTAGGACTTTTTTTATAATGCACCGAATCTCCTGAGTTAAGTTCTCTCTCAGGTGGTTTTATATGATGCCTCAGTGCTCTTGCAATTTACTCAGCGACCTCAGCCCTGATGCCATTCTCTTTGCATGTAAAGCATTCAAATGTGCAGAAAAAGTGGAACTTTCAGCTGCAGTTTTCAAGACCAAAATATTCATAGTTTCACACATGTCTCTGAACTCACCATTGACAAAATGCCTGTGATTATCAGTCAAAGTCCAGCCCCTATTCATTTCTCCATGTTTTGTTGATACTAAACCTTTTGTTCTCACTATTTATCATTGTAGAAAGACAAAATCTGCTAACCAGGTCTACAAAATGTAGAGTGAACATATTTCTTTGTCCCATACCTTTAGATCCATGCCAGTTACCTCATTAAAGTCAAATGTCAATGAAAGGCTTACAATAGGACATAATGGTGTCCACTAATCTCTTCCAAAAGGCTGGTGTACTTTATTTAATCACATCTGCCTCTTTTAGCAGAATTTTTCATCTTTGCCAAGTAGGATGAGCAAACAGTCTATGTAATTTTAAGGCAATTTGTTTTTTTTCCCTCTGCTTACTATCTGATCCCATTAATATATGTCTAAAACTCTGAGAAACATCAGGCTTTGTTAAGGGATACAATAAAGTCATAAAAAAATAAAGTCACAACTTGCTAAGTTGCACATTAACTGCTTTCCAAAAAATAATAAAAAAATCCATGCTAAGTTTCATCCGTACTTTTTTCATAAAATGTATTCAACAGATAAGTAATTAATGAGAGACTACATCAGTGCTTATAAAATGGCTGACTCCAACTATTTTAGATAGAATTACAACTCTCTTTAGTGACCTCAGTGTGTTGTCATCACTAAACCTAAAGCAAGTAGTACTTTTATTGAGGAAGATAAACTTACAGTTGTACCATGTGAAGCTTTGCTCTGAAAAGAGCAGTTGTTACCTTAAAAGAGTTCCTTGCAAGAACTGATAGGCCCCATCATTTCAGGTAGCCTACCACCTGGAGGAATGACTGGAACAGGTGAAAGAAGTATTTATATATAGTGGAGGATGGAATATGGGCAGGATGTTAATGCTAATAGGTCAGGCTATTAATTTTGTGATAGGCCAATTCATATTAACATTCTTGCTGCTGATTGGTTAACTGTGTAGAATGGATGATAGTGTGATTCTTGAGTAAAAATATCCTGATGTTGCTGATGAGAAGGCTGCTCTCGGGGAACAGTGTGGTATTGGTAGATCTTCAGGGCCTCCCTGATGCCAGTGTGTGAATGATGAGCCAAGTTTAGAATTGGACTATTGGATATGCTGGTTGTGTGTTTGACGATAGCTGACTTGTTGCATTAACTGTGTTTGAAGTAGGTTTGATGTTCCTTGAGTCTAGGATGTAGACTGCAGGCTGTTTGTCCGATGTGGACAAGTCCTCAATGCGCATGGCATGCTGTAAATTCCTGGTTTGTTGTAATATAGTTTATTGTCTATGTTCGTATGAAGAATGGAGTGAAGCTTCTTAGATGACGTGTCAGACTTCTATGTCTGCTGATTTGAGTATATGTTGCAATCTGTACGAGGTGGAACCGATGTATGGAAGACTGACTCTTGTCTTAGTGGAAATAGTTGTTATAGAGCAAGTAACTGGTGGGTGTGTTTTAATCTTGTGTGAAGGGAATCCATTGAATTGAAGCGTCACTGATGGAGTTGGTGCTTCTAATGAGGGTGTTAGAAATTGATTAGAGGGATGATTGAAAATCAATAGTTCAGGTATCTGTCATTAGGAGTGGACTTACAGTAAATCTGATATGTGTTACGACGAAACTGGCTGATGAGAATATAGAGAAATGGTATGGAAAGTTGTTCCATCTGAATGGTGAAATTAATATTCAAATTTTGATTATTTAAGTGTTGTAGGAAACTTATGAAGTTCTCTCCTACCATGTTGTCATATGATGAAAGTGTCACTGACATATCAAAGCCAGAGTTTATTTCTTAACCTTGCATCTATCCTCACTACTTAGTAAACCAAGGTAGCGTTTTCAGCAATCTGTTCCACATAACTGTTGAAAGAATATAGGGCTTTTCATGACCACCAGAAGCCGCAAAGTGCTTTACAGCCAGTGAAGTACTTTTGAAGTCTATTGACTTGTAATGCAGGAATAAATACAATCGCTATCTAGTACTGTGCAATTAAAGGAGCCTGTGACTAACCCCTTCATCACTGGACTAAAATTCCTTGTGACCAATATAATTCTTTCAGATTCATCATATATACATATGAATACATATGAAAAAGGAGCAGGAGTAGGCCACTCAGCCCCACGAGCCTGCTCTGCCATTTAATAAGATCATGGCTGATCTGGTAGTAACCTGAAATCTACGTCCCGCCTACCCCCAATAACCTATCATTATCTTCATCCTGTTCCTCAGAAATTGCTGCTTCATATGTCATTTCAAGGATGCCTGTTCGCTTTGGGCAATTCACTACATAACGGTACACTCATAAAGCACCTATTAATTGTCCCTTAGGCATTCCTAGGATTTATTTATCTATTATTGCTGTTCCAATTTAGGCTGCTGTAATAGTCAGGCGTACTTAAAAAAAAAGTTTTCTTCATTCTGCGCAACTTTAATCCTTCCATTGTATTGATTCTTTTATCCAGCATCTGAACTATTTTGAAATATGGCAATTATTGAGTCTTCTATTGCTTTTGTCACTGTGGAATGCCTAATTTGTTCCACAAAGGCTGAAGGAAATGACTGCTTCTTCAGGAATTTTGTGAAAGCAACTGATATCTGATCCAACACAGTCTCCTCTGAACAGCAGTTAGAATCGGTAGGCTGGCATGTGAGAAGTCATAGAACGATCCATTTAAATACTAGTATTCATCCAGGGATTTCAAAATTGGATTTTGTGAATCTTTTATGCATTCTCTTAAAAGCCCATGATATGGCCTTCCATGGAGTGACCATCTGGTTCCTGAAATCTGTCAAAGTCCAAATATGCTCAAGAGGCATTTAACAGATTGTATTTCTTATGAATTTCATCCAAGGACTCAGATAGAAGGTCCAAACCTTCATCACTATTCAACTGCTGGGCATCCATTTCACAAAATAGTTATGTTGTTCTCGCAGGAAGCAACAATGTGAAGACCACACCTTGTATTGTTTTTGGTGAGGGCACAACCCCAGGTTATCTGTTTCATTCCTCCCGTAGCCATATGGTTCACTTTCCAAAAACATCAGTCCAATTGTACCCCAACAATTTACACTTGCTTTCTGCCATTTTCCACAGTCACCACGAGGATATTATTTTACTGCCTGAAGTTTTTTTTCCTATTTTCCAACTTTCAGCTTTTGGCAGCCATTTTCTGATATTCTTCAGAAAGCCAATTAGTGAAGGGTGGAACTGCAGCCGTACACACTTTTATTTACAGAGACACATTACAAACATGCACCTCTTCATCCAACAATCACAAGTTAAGTTTTTTTTTAAACATAGGAAGCCTCGTCTGGAGTTTAAATCCGGGACTCCTCGCATACTCAAAGCCCCTAAGTTAACCATACTCCTAGAACAACAAGTTGGTGGCCTGCTCCTTTTACTGGGGCACAAATGAATCCCTAGTTAATGCCCATCATGTGCATACAATTAACAAGCACCTCTATGTCAGAACTTCTGTGACTGGTCAAAGTTCTAAGTTTTGAAGATAAGAGAATCTGTTTTGGGACTATTTTGCTGATTGAGAATGGTTTGCTGCTGAGTTTTATTTGCTCTTCTGAACTGATTGGAAATTTTCTGTCAAATTCAAAATGGAGCTGTTCAAAACTCAACACTTCTTCACATTTTACCTACCTTATACTCACCAAATGACTTTGTACAAAAGACGAAGTGGGTTTCTGCTCAGTTCCCACAAACCAAATTTATCATTCATTGGGAAATTTTCATCCAGTTTTTGCCCACTGTCAAGCCATTCTGTCTGAGGTTTCCACTGGCACATCAGTCAGCTCTCCAAAAGAACTAATCACAAAAGCAATAGATTCTTGTGACAAATCTATTCTATCATTCACAGAACGCACCATTGGAACATAGGAATTGCCAGCTGAAAAAAGACCAAGGTCCATCTAGCTTGTCTTCTCCTATCTTGGTTGTTGCATTATACACTAATGATAATACTGTTATGACTCATCATAACAATCATTCTCTTAATTATTCTACAATAGTTTGTTCGAGAAATCTATGTAATTTTTATTTGAATGAATCAGCACTATTTACTTCCGCTCCCACACTAAAGTATTGTTTCCATTGGTTGGCTCTTAATTTACCCCCTTCAAGTGGAGGCTATATTCTCTGGTTCTGCTGCTCTGTACACGATGAAACATCTAGTTTTTTAAGAATCCTAAGATCAACAATCATTTCCTCTCTTAATCCTTTTTTTCCAGGAAGAACATGTTCAATTTATGTAATAGTTTCTCATAAACTAATCCCTCACTCCTTCGGTCAATTCTATTGTCTTTTCTGTATCCTTTCAATGGATGCAATGGCAGCTGGCCTGGCCTTACTGTCCATCCAGAAAATTTGGACCATTGCCATGATGTTCCACGTTGGAGCTGCTATGTATTGGTTGGACTTGCTTTCATCTGCTGACCCGGAGATGTTATTCCAATTAGTTAAGCTGACCATGATGACAACTTCCCTTTACATACAATATGGTTGGTGTTTCCATGGCACGGAAGCCTATTGTTTTCACTTGTGCTACACACCATTTTAGCAGGTAGGGGAACAGTAGCATAGTGGTTATGTTACTCAACTAGTAATCCAAAGGCCTGGGTTACTAAACCAGAACATGACCCCAAATCCCACCATGGCAGCTGGGGAATTTAAATTCAAACAATTAAATAAATCTCAAATAAAAAGTATCAATGATTTGATTGTCATGGATTGACATAAAAAATCCATCAAGTACGGTAATGTCCGTTCAGGGAAGGAAATCTAGCATCTTTATCCACTCTGGCCTACCTGTGACTCCAGTAATGTGGTTGACTCTTATCTTCCCTCTGAAATGGCCAGGCAAGCGCTTCAGTCAGCACTATCCAAAAAGGTGGCTCACCACCACCTCCTCGAGCAATTAGGAATAGACAACAAATGTTGGCCTTGTCAGCCCGCATCATGTGAATGAATTAAAAAGGATCACCAATAAGCAGTAACCAAGGAAGTAAAGCATACACGACAATCATTAAAGCACGATCATTAAAGCATGCATATGCCTGCATTCATCTTACCATTTTAACAACAAATATATAAAAATAATAAATTTCACAAATATGTCTTTCAAATATGAGGATTGAGATCATGACCCTATCTATTATTCATTTTCTATTTACTAATCAGGAATCACCACATCTGGATTCTCAATTTGCCAGATGTGACTCGTGGTTAATATTGAACAACACTGTAGTGAACAGCTGGCTGGAACGAGTGAATTTAGGTCAGGAGTTCTGGCTTTTACTTGTGCTGAAGAAATTCTTTTAAAATCACGCATTGCAGTGATTTATGAGCTGGAGTGTTCATGAACTGTGCATATTCTCTTCCAGCTGAGGTTTGAGATGAACAGCAGACAACTACAGCTTATGTGTTCACAATAAAGCTTATTATTGGAATTCATGGAGAAGTTTCAAATTGAGACAAGTGATTTTCAATACTAGCCTAGGAATGTAACAGGTATTCACTGCAGCCTCAGTGTAAACATGCAGTCAGTGTGTTCAGCAAGAGCTTAGACATCTTGTGTGAGTGTGTCTGTAACCTTGGGAGCGTGTATGGTCACAGTCAACACAACAGCGATAGTGTGAATGAAGATATATTTGAAATGAAAGTGTGCTCAGCTTGGCCTCCATGCCTCATAGTTTGAACTCTTTGAAAGCAGAACAGAACTGTACATTAGTGAAGGGCAGCTATCCTGGGAATCTTTTGTTCAAGCACAGAGTGCAGATGTAAGTATCTTGAGGTTTGATATTTGGAGAGGCAGTGTGTTCTTATGAAAACTCAACACTTGTTCTGTGGGTGTTCTGGCGATGGATAGTGAGAGCTCGGATAGCATATAAAGTGTATTGGAGTTTGAGCAAAGTCTCACTCATCTAACTTTAATTATTTGCCAAGTGCAGTGTTCTTACATGTCAGCCTTCCAAACGAACAGTCAGTTTTTCAGTGTCCATGTTTATCAGAAAAAAATCACTATGCATTAATTTGCTCTTCCAATGCTGCCTGTCAGTCAGTGTGGCTCAGTTCTGTGCATATTGGACTTAGCTCTGGGACTTGTGCATTTGGTGGAGATGGGAATTTAATTACTCTGACTGCATCTCAAACTTTTCCTGAGGCATAACATTCTAATGCTAGAACTAGATCAATCTTTATGAACAAGATAATTCGGTTGAAAATTTACCTCAAAGGTGTTTATGTTTCAGTCAGAGTTCAGAGAAATTCCCTACACTGCTCTCATGCCCACCCCCACTGTGGGTCAGTGGCTCACAGATGGACTCAGGAAGGTGGGCAGCAGCTTTCAATCTGTACTTGTTTTTACTTTAGACATTGGTCTGGAAACACTTTTTGATGTGATTTCCATATGTCGTAACTCTATAATCAGATCCACTTTTCCGTTGCCACCTTTTTGGATCTGTATCAATCATCAGTTTTGGGCAGTTTCCTAGGTTGACATGTTCAGTTCTGTTAGGGAGCTGGAAGCAATATAACATCAGTGAGGGAACGCAACTTTTGTGGGATTAATAGTCACATACTGCCCCCTTGTGGCTGTGTTTTTTTGACTAGCAGCAAGTTGAGTGACTCTTCATCAATTATTTCCTGTTCAGGTGAAATGATCTTTGATTCAGATAAAACAGATACACGCTGATTCACCGTTTAGATTGTATATTGACTGTAATTGGTTTTAGAGTGTTTACTGATTGACTGGAATTGGCTTAGTGTGCACTGACTGACAAACATACAAACTTGGATTTCCAGAAAGCATTTGATAAGGTGCCACGTCAAAGGTTATTGTGGAAAATAAAAGCTCATGGTGTAGGGGGTAACATATTGGCATGGGTAGAAGATTGGCTGGCTGGCAGAAAACAGAGTACGTATAAATGGGTCTTTTTCTGATTGGCAGGATGTGACAAGCAGAGTCCTGCAGGGGTCTGTGCTGGGGCCTCAACTTTTTACAATTTATATCAATGACTTAGATTAGGGGAGTGAAGCCATGGTAACTAAATTTGCAGATGACACAAAGATAGGCAGGAAAGTACGTTTTCAAGAGACCATAGAAGGTTGCTGACAGATATAGAGGTAGGTTGAGTGAGTGGGAAAACATTCTGGCAGATGGAGTATAATGTGAGAAAATGTGAAGTTGTTCACTTTGGCAGAAAGAATAAAAAAGCAGAGTATTACTTAAATGGAAAATGGCTGCAGAATTCCGAGGTGCAGAGGGATCTGGGTGTTCTAGTGCATGAGTCATAAAAAGTTAGTATACAGGTACAGCAAGTAATTAAGAAGGTTAATAGAATGCTATCCTTTATTATGAGAGGAATTGAACATAAAGTATACAGGGCATTGGTGGGACCACATCTCAAATATTGTGTGCAGATTTGGTTCCCTTATGTCAGGAAGGATGTAAATATGTTGGAGGCAGTTCAGAGGAGGTTTACTGGATTGATACCTGGAATGTGTGGGTTGGCTTATGAGGAAAGGTTAGACAGACTGGGCTTGTTTCCACTGGAGTTTAGAAGAGTGGGTGGTGACTTGATTGAAGTATATAAGAGCCTGAACGATATGGACAAGGTGGATGTGGAAAGGATGTTTCCTCTTGTGGGTGAGTCCAGAACTATGGGGCACTGTTTTAAAGTTAGGGGTTGCCCTTTTATGACAGAGATGAAGAGATTTCTTTTCTCTCGAGAGCTGTGCTTTGGAACTCTGCCTCCAAAGGCGGTGGAGGCGGGGTCACTGAATATTTTTAAGGCAAGAGGTAGGTAAGATTCTTGTTAGGCAAGGGAATCAAAGGTTATTGGGGGTAGATGGTAATGTGGAATTCGAAACACAAGCAGAACAGCCATGATCTTATGGAATGGTGAAGCAGGCTCGAAGGACTGAATGGCCTACTTCTGCTCTTATTTTGTATGTTTGTTAGATATCCCAAACTGGGCAGTCATCACTCTTTGCTTTAGAGAACAGTGTAAATCCCCCTCACTATACTGTTACCTACTACCACTACATTCCTGTTCTCTTCCCCCCACTTAACCAACTTCCTGTACCATGGTGCCATGGCTAGCCTGCTCGTATACCTTGCAGATCTCGCTTTCGTCCATGCAGGTTGTGAGCATCCGAGTCTGTTTACACTTGCAAAGTCTGAGGCTCCTCCACTACTATCTGCTCAGTCCCTTTACCTGCCCCACCCATGATCACATCCTGAACATGTCAACCTGTCCCTCAACACTGATCAAAATACACAATCCTATTCTAAGGGGTGTTACTGTCCTCTGGAACAATGTGCCCAGATATTTTTCCCACTCCCTTATGTTGCACCATGTCTGCAGTTTGGCTTCAGATCAATAATCCTGATCCGGAATTTCTCTAGCTTTTTACACTTTGTGCGTATGTGTTTGTCATGGATCGCCTTGGCATCCAACTACACCTCTTTCCCCTGTGCACAGAATTTCCATGTGAACCTAATTTGCTACTCACTTGGTCTCTATATCACTCAATCGTAGTCCCCTGTCTCCTTGTGTGCCCTTTACTGATCGTGATGAATTGGTTTAGAGTATGTACTGATTGATTGGAAACTATTTAGAGTGAACGTTGACTTGTCAGTTAAATAAACAAGTTATTGCATTTTGCTAGAAGATTCTCAGCTCTTTCTGAAGTGCTATTATCCTCATCAATAGGTCAGCTAAGACTATTTGCGATGAACCAAGCTAACACTGTGGTAGGGTTGGCACCATGTTCAAATACTTCGGGTGGAATTTAATGCCTTTCCCTGTGGCGAGCTTTGTGACAGGAAGGCATTTAATTGGGTGGGTGGGGAGCCAGCTGCCTCTCTGCCTCTGCCTGATTAAGTCCATGGCGGGAAGGCTCGTGGATGGCCCTTAATGCCCACCTAAGGGCCTCATCCCACTGCCCCTGCTATTCATAAAGTGGCAGGTGGGTGACTTGCCATGTGAGAAGCCCGAAAACCAAACGTGGTTGTTTGTGGGCTTCCGAGGGGGGTTGGGGATCGCTCATTCAAAGGCACTTGGTACCTGATTGAAGGCCCTGGCATTTGGAAGTGGGCAGTGCCCACCTCCTTGCTCTTGCTGCTGACCTCCCTTGCCCCTCTCCCTGAGCTCCCCCCACCACCCCCAGAATTATCCTCTCACCATCAGTCACCTGTGACCTGGGTCCCTCGGTGATCTTGGGCTTTGGGTGGGTTCCTCAGTGGCGCTGCTGCATAATGAAGAGCTGCCAGCCTCTGATTGACCCACCCTACCTTGGTGTGTAGGGCTTTCACCGCCAGGGTCCTTGACCCAGGGAAGGCCTGCCACTGTCCAGATATGTGATGGGTCTTCCCAAAAAAGAGATGAAGTAGGTTGTGAAGAGGACATGAGAGTACAAGGAGACATAGATGGGTTAAGTGAGTGGCAAAGATCTGGCAGATGGAGTGTAATGTGGGAAAATGTGGAATTGTCTATTTTGGCAGGAAGAATAAAAAATAAGCATATTATCTAACTGGTGAGAAGTTGCAGAGCTCTGAGGTTCAGAGGGATCTGGGTGTCCTAGTGCACAAATTGCAAAAGGCTAGTATGCAGGTACAGTAAGTAATTAGGAAAGCTAATAGAATGTTATAATTTATTGTGAGGGGAATTGAATACACCAAGAAGGAGGTTATGCATCAGTTGTATAGACATTGGAAAGACCACATCTGGAGCACCGTGTACAGTATTGGTCTCCTTATTTAAGGAAGGATGTAAATGCGTTAGAAGTGGCTCAAAGACAGTATACTAAACTAATACCAGGAATGGGCAGATTATCTTATGAGGAGAGACTGGACAGGCTAGGCTTGTATCCGCTGGAGTTTAGAAGAGTAAGAGGTGACTTGATTGAAACCTTTTAAGATCCTGAGGGGTCTTATTAGGGTGGATATGGAGAGGATATTTCCTCTTCTGGGAGAATCTAGAACTAGGGGGTCATGGTTTAAAAATAAGGGGTCACCCATTTAAGACAGAGATGAGAAGAATTTTTTTCTCTGAGAGTAGTGAGCCTTTGGAACTCCCTTCCTCAAAAGGCAAAGACAGAGCCTTTGAATGTTTCCAAGGCAGAGGTAGATAGATTCTTGATTAACAAGGGGGTGGAGGGTTACCAGGGTAGGCAGGAGGTTACAGTCAGATCAGCCATGACCTTATTGAATGGCGGAGCAAGCTCAAAGGGCCCAGTGGCCTACTCCCACTCCTAGTTTGTATGTGGGGCTTTCACCAGCTCTCCAGTGGATGGGTAACATACCCCAAACACCTACATTAAATTCCGCCCCAGTTCCTAAATTTGATGTGTGTGTAATATCTATTTAGGTTTGCTGTTTTGCCATTGTTTTCTAACTTGAATACTGGGAGCCGATGGTGCAGGGCACCACTGAGGCAGGGTCTAGTGGCAGAGAGGATGAAGCAAGTGGTTAGATGACATCCAGATGAGGTTTTAGAGGGTGGCCTATAGATTTTAGAGAGAAGATTGAGAGAAGTGAGATATTTTGAGGTTCTAAGAAAGGAACGGTCGACGAATCCTAATTTCCAGACTGAAGATGCAGGAAGGAGGAAGAATCTCAGAGCGTGGCAGCTACACGCTTATATTTTCTTAAATCATGTGTCTTTCAACATCATGTACAGTATGCTGGATTGTAATTGTAATAAGCTTAGCGTGTCCATAAAATTGTACCTTAGATGTCGAGTAGCACACTGCGTGTCTGGTATTACTGATCCTGAAATAACAGGACATTAGCACTGTGTCCCATTTTGCTAGACATTGTTGTACTGTGTCCCATAACCAGGCAACTGGTATTTGTGGGAGAGCAGAATGCTGGTGTCAGTGTGGAATTAGACCCTAAATTTTTTAAAAGGCAGGGAGACCCGAGGGTACGGATACACAAATCACTAAGTGTAGCAGTGCAGGGTAACAACACCATATAAATGCTAACAAAGCATTGAGATTAATTTCTAGAGGGATAAAACTGAAAAGCAGAGAAGTTATGTTAAAACTTGTACAAACCTTTGGTTAGGCCACACTTGAAGTTCTGATGAAAGGTTATCGACCTTTCTCTCTCCACAGATGCTGCCGGACTTGCTGAGCATTTCTAGCATTTTCAGTTTTTATTTCAGATTTCCAGCATCTGTAGTATTTTGCCTTTGTTGTGAAGTGCTGTGAACAGTTCTGATTTCCTTATTACAAAATGAATACAGAGGCACTGGAAACGATGCATGGAAGTTACCAGAACTGAAAACATACAGTTATTGGGAAAACTGAACAGGCTGGGGTCTTTTCTCTAGAAAAGAGATGGCTGAGGGGTGGTGACCTGATAGAGGTCTTTAAAATTCTAAAGGATTGTGGGGAGTCTAAAACTAGGTCATTTATATCCAAGATTGTTATTGATAAATCCAACAGGGAATTCAAGAGTAACTTCTTTTGAGAGATTAGTAAGAATGCAGAACTAGCTACCACAAGGAGTGTTGAGATGAATAGCATAGATGCATTCAAGGGGAATGTAGGTAAGTATATGGGGGAAAAGAAAATAGGTTTTGTTGATAGGGTTAGATGAATGAAAGTGAGAGGAGGCTTGTGTGGAGTGGAAGCACCAGCTTGGACAAGTTGGACTGATTGGTTTGTTTCTGTGGGGGAAAAAAATAACTGCAACTTGCCTGAATGTCCCAAGTACTGATCAGTTTCTCCTTCTGTCCACAGGCGAGGAGCGCGGACCTTCCTGATCTCCCTGGAGAACTCCCACTCCGTCCATGTGGGAGCACCGCCAGCATGAAAGTCAAACATGTGAAAAAGTAAGAATGGGTGTATTCCCATTTACACAGGCCTGGGCTCACCTGGTTGGCTTCTGTTTTGAGACTGCAAGCTGTCCATTGAGCAGATTATCCTCCTGATTTTTCACTACACTGATCAAACTTTACTTCATCTAATCAACCACGTTCTCACCTTGGTCCCATTGTTGTTTTCTGTTTGATACAAAGTGTCACATTTCCTCTGTTTTGGATTACTCTGACAGCAGATGTGTGTTCAGTAGTGTATTTGCGTCCTTCACAAACTGCACTGGATTTTAAACACATCAAAGAATGTTTTTGATGCTATCTTACATCCATGGAGTCTGGGATATGCATTCACTTTCTTAGAGGTGACATTGAAAATCACACAATTAAATATCATCTTCAATGTTCTTTCCTATGTTGAATGCTTGACTGAATTGATTTCATTCCAGCCAAGCTGATGAATAAAGTGCTGGATATTCCCAAGGACACTAATAGATGGGAAACTCCAATATTGTGGCCTCTGGGATTGAAAGTGATGAAAACATGGCAATCTTTTGGGGCAGCAGATGTGATGACCCACATTGAGGCTCCTGTATCTTCCACCTGGTCAGTGCTGAGCCATGGGAACCATCCCAGTATTTGCATTCCAGTATTTACAGAGCTGTGTGTACAGTCTATGCGGTGCTGACCCAGGGCCAGTCTCAGTGCCTGCATCAGTCACATTGTGTCAGGCTTGAATGATGTTGCCCTGGGACAAGAGACTAATCAAACCCTTTTAAAAAATAAATCAAGAGTAAGCAAAATCAAACTGAAGCCTGGCTTTTTGCCACCTGATGTTGCAATGGGAACAGCAGTGATATTGGCCTTGTGGAAATGCCAGTGGAGGGTTAATAATAAGTACAAAAGCAAATACTGCAGACGCTGGAAATGTTAAATAAACCAGAAAGTGCTGGAAATACTCAACCGGTCTGATAGCATACGTGGAGAGAGAAACAAAGTGAATATTTCAGGTGGATGACCTTTCAAGAACCCAACAATGACATTTTTCAAACCATGGGGCTTTGTAGATGTCTGCTTTGTCTTTCTTCAGTGTTCGAGCTTTGATAATGCTTTGGTTGATAATGCTTTTAATTTAAAGGTTTTAATTACAAATTCAGTAGTTTTTATTGATGAGCAGGATGGGTTACCCATTCTCCTGAATAGCAGGCATTCTTCATTAGAGCTGAATTCCACATGTTGTGAGTAAAGTAAGTCTGGCATTTTTGTGTCTTTAACTGTAAGAAGTTAAGATTGACCCAGATGGATGTGAACAGGAAAATCTCAGAGACAGAGTTAACATTTCGAGTCCGTATGATTCTTCAACAGAAGAGTTCTGATGAAGAGTCATATGGACTCGAAACGTTAACTCTGCACTCCTCTCCACAGATGCTGTCTGACCTGCTAAGTTTTTCCAGAAATTTTTGTTTTTGTTTCAGATTCCCAGCATCTGCAATATTTTGCTTTTATCCAGGTCAGAGAGTTTAGTTAAGAGAAGCTCTAAAAGAAGAGAGAGAAGTGAAGAGAAAGAGAGAAGCTCAGGGAGTGGAACCAAGGGTGAGGGGATCTGGCCACCTTAAAATGGGGTGAAGGGAGGGGTTCACCAACAGATGGGGTGTAGGGAGCTGGTTGCCCACAAAAAGCCAGAGTCAGAGGATTGATGGAGAGATGGGATAAAAGACAAGCGGAGGTTTCGGAGATAGTGTTGGCCAAGGTAGTAAAAGAGTTTGAAGTTCAGCAAAAACAGTTTAAATTTAGCATGTTGATGAGTTAGCAGGCAGTTAGTTGATGCAGGAGAGGAAACCCTTATGAAAGGGGGATATGGTGGATGGGAGAGAAGTGCTATCTTAGCTGGAAATAGAAATATAAATATGTCCTCCAACTAAACATTGAAAAAACTGAAGCCATTGTCTTTGGGCTGCATCGCAAAATCCTTTCCTTGACCACCATTTCTACCTCCTCTCCCTGGCAGCTTTCTGAACCTGAGCCAGACTGTTTGCAGCATTGGTGATGTGTTTGAGTCAGAGGTGAGCTTCTGACCACATACGTGATCCATCACCAAGACTGCTGACTCCACCTACATAACATTGCCCAGTGTCAACCCTGCCTCAACTCATCTGTTGCTGAAGCCCTCATCCAAACATTTTTTTTGCCTCTAGACTTGACTATTTCACTGCTAACCTCCTCATCTTCCACCTTCCATAAACTTAAGCTCATCCAAAAATCTGCCCATATCTCAAAACGCACCATCTTGTTCACCCATCACCCCTGTCTTTGCTGACCTGCACTGGCTCCCGGTCAGAAAGCGCTTCAATGTTGAAATCCTCATTCTTGTTTTCAAATTCCTCCATGGCCTCACCCCTTCCCTATCTCTGTAATCTCCTCAGTCCCTTAAGCCTATAAAATCTCTGTCGTCCTCCAAATCTGACAATTTGGACATCCCAGATTGTAATCATTCCACTATTGGCTGCCTCCCCACTAGTTCTGGAATTCTTCCTTAGACCTCTTTACCTCGCTACATCTCTACTTCTTTAAGATGTCCCGTAAAACTTATTGCTTTGACCAACTTTTAGACATCTACCCTGATATCTCCTCCTGTGAAACGGTGTCTTCATAAGCCGTTCGGGGTGCTTTGCTATATTACGGGTGCTATAAAAATGCAAGTTGTTGTAGTTGGTTCTGGTGATGGCACAGGATGTTAGATTTGAACCTCAGGACACGCTCATTCAGTGTGGATGAATGTGAAGGACTAAGTTGGAAAGAAACTGTGTTTATGGCTTTGGCCTTCCCAAGGAGCCTTAGTGAGTTTCTGCAGTGCATCTTGTAGATGGTAAAGATGGCTGCCACTGTTGTCAGTGGTGGAGGGAGTGAATGTTTGTGGATGGGCTGCTTTATCCTGGATGGTGCCAAGCTTCCTGAGTGTTGTGGGGGCTGCACTCATCCAGGCAAGTGAAGAGCATTCCATCACACTCCTAACTTGTGCCTTGTAGATAGTGGGCAGGCTTTGGGGAGTCAGTAGGTGAGTTACCTGCTGCAGGATTCCTAGCCTTTGACCTGCTCTTGTAGCCACAGTATTTATATGACTAGTCCAGATCAGTTTCTGGTCAATGGTAACCCCCAGAATGTTGATATTTGAGGATTCAGCGATGGCAATGCCATTGAATGCCAAGGGGCGATGGCTAGATTCGCTCTTGTTGGAGATGGTCAGTGCCTGGCACTTGTGTGGCACAAATGTTATTGCCACTTGTAAGCCCAAGCCTGGATATTGTCTAAGTCTTGCTGCATTTGGACATGGACTGCTTCAGTATCTGAGGAGTCGTGAATGTTGCTGAACATTTTGCAATCATCAGCAAGCATCCCCACTTCTGACCTTATGATGGAAAGAAGGTCATTGATGAAGCAGATGAAGATGCTTGATCCTAGGACACTACCCTGATGAACTCCTGCAGTGATGTTCTGGAACTTAGATGATTGAAATTGACCTCCAACAACCACAACCATCTTCCTTTGTGCTAGGTATGACTCCAACCAGCGGAGAGTTTTCCTGCTGACTCCCATTGACTCCGGTTTTGCTAGGGCTCCTTGATGTCACGTTTGGTCAAATGCTGCCTTGATGTCAAGGGCAGTCACTCTCACCTCACTTCTGGAGTTTAGCTCTTTTGTCCATGTTTGAAGCAAGGCTGTAATAAGGTCAGAAGCTAAGTAACCCTGGTGGAACCCAAACTGGGCATCGGTGAGCAGTTTATTATTAAGAAAGTGCCACTTGATAGAACTGTTGATGACACCTTCCATCACTGATGATCAAGAGTAAACGGATGGGACGATAATTGGCCTGGTGGGATTTGTCCCGCTTTCTGTGTACAGGACATACCTGGGCAATTTCTACATAGCTGGGTAGATGCCAGTGTTGTAACTGTACTGGAACAGCTTGGCTAGGGGAGTGGCAACTTCTGGAGCACAAGTCTTCAGTACTGTTGTTGGAATATTGTCAGGGCCCATAGCCTTTGCAGTATCCAGTGCCTTCAGCCATTTCTTGATATCATCCAGAGTGAATTGAATTGGCTGAAGACTGGCATCTGTGATGTTTGGGACCTCTGGAGGAGGCTGGGATGGATCAAAGATTGTACCAAATGCTTCAGCCTTATCTTTTGCATTGATGTGCTGTGCTCCCCCATCATTGAGGATGGGGATATTTGTGGAGCACTCTCATCCAGTGAGTTGTTTAATTGTCCACCACCATTCACAACCTGATGTGGCAGGGCTGCAGAGCTTGCATTTGACTCGTTGGTTGTGGAATTGCTTAGCTCTGTCTATCACTTGTTGCCCATAGTGTTTGGCATGCAAGTAGTCCTGTGTTGTAGCTTCACCAGGTTGACACCTCAACTTTAGGTATGCCTGTAGCTGCTCTTGGCATACCCTCCTGCACTCTATATTGAACCAGGGTTGATCCCCTGGCTTGAGGGTAATGATAGAGTGGGGGATATGCCAGGCCAGGAGGTTACAGATTGTGGTAGAGTATAATCCTGCTGCTGCTGATGGCCCACAGCGCCTCCTGGATGCTAGTCTTGAATTGCTAGATCTGTACAAAATCTATCCCATTTAGCAGGGTGGTAGTGCCACACAATATGATGGAGAGAATTCTCAATGTGAAGACGGGACTTCGACTCCACAAGGACTGTGCGGTGGTCACTCCTACTGATAATGTCGTGGACAGATGCATCTGTGGCAGGAAGCTTGGTGAAGATGAGGTCAATTATGTTTTTCCCTCTTGTTGGCTCCCTCACCACCTGCCACACACCCAGTCTAGCATCTGTGTCCTTTAGGAGCGTTCAGCTCAGTCTGTGATGGTGCTACCGCGCTACTCTTGGTGATGTCCATTGAAGTTCCCCATGCAGAGTACATTCTGTGCCCTTGCCACCCTCAGTGCTTCCTCCAACTGGTGTTCAACATGCAGGAGTTCTGATTCATCAGCTGAAGTGGGGGGTGATAGGTGGTAATCATTAGGAGGTTACCTTGCCCATGTTTTATCTGATGCCATGAGACTTCATGGGGACCGGAGTTGATGTTCAGGACTCCCAGGGTAACTGCATATCACTGTGTCGTCACCTCTACTTGGTCTGTTCTGCCGGTTGGACAGGACATACCTAGGGGTGGTGATGATGCCGGTTGGACAGGACATAGCTAGGGATGGTGATGGTGGTGTCTGGGACATAGTCATACTTATGGAATCATACCTTACAGACAATGTCAAGCTGTTGCTTGACCACTCTGTGAGAGGCCACCCAATTTTGTCACAAGCCCCCAGATGTTAGTAAGGAGGACTTTGCAGCGTCGACAGGGCTAGGTTCGCTGTTCTCGTTTCCAGTACCTAGGTCGATGCCAGACGGCCAGTTCAGTTTCATTCCTTTTTATTGACTTTTTAACTGATACAACAGAGTGGCTTGCTAGGCCATTTCAGAGGGCATTTAAGAGTCAACCACATTATTGGTGACACCAAGTTAGGTGGCACAGTAAGTGGTATAGCTGAGACTACGATGTTGAAAAGAAATGTTGGTACATTAGGCGAGCAGGCAAGACTGTGATGTAAGATTTCTAAGTTATTCCAAAGCTTCTAATAGTATTTTCTAAATGGATAGCAGTTAGTAGTTGTGGAGGAGTAGAGAGATTCAGGTGTCCACGTATAGAAATCATTAAGTACCAAAAACAATTTTAAAAAGGTAGGTTGAATATTGGTCTTTTATCGCATGAGTCCTGGAATACAAAGAGGTAGAAGTTATGTTACATAGAAGCTTTGGTTAAACCCCATTTAGCTATTGTGTTCTGTTTTGGGCACCACACCTCAGGACGGACATATTGGCTCTGGAGGGGATGCAGTGCAGATTCACTGGGATAATACTGGGCTAAAAGGGTTAAATTGTAAGGACAGATTGCAATAAACTAGGTTTCTACTCCCTTGAACATAAAAAAAATAAGGGGTGGGTTTTTTGAGATGTTTAAGATGTTAAAGGATTTGATAGATAGATATAGGGGAACTGTTTCCCCTGGCGAGGGAGTTCAGAAGAAAGGAGTATAAATGTAAAATGAGAGCTAGGCCTTTCAGGGGGAATGTCAGAAAGCATTTCTTCACACAAAGGATCGTGGAAGTTTGCTAGTCTTCTCTTGATGCTGGGGGTCAGCTGAAAATTTCAAAACTGAGATTTACAGAGTTTTGTTAGGTAAGGATATTAAGGGTTATGTAACCAAGGCAGGTTATTGGAGCTAAGATACAGATCAACCATGAACTACTTGAATGGCAGTGAAGGCTAGTGGGGTTGAATGGCTTTCTCCTGCTCCCATTTCCCTTCTTGTCTGGGAAATTAATCTACCCCATCCCAGTCACTGGAAATATGTTATTGTTTTTGGAAGTGGAAAGCAGAAACCCGTCTCAAGCCAGCTCTTCATTCTAGCTGCAGGGTTTTCTGCCACTAATGCACGCTGTGCCTGAAAGTGTACTCATCTCTTGCAGTGTTTTCGGGTAATGGCCTTGCATTTCTCCCCCTTAAGTCAGCTGTGTGTGTAAAATGTTGGCGGGGGCTTGCTGTTGATCACTGCGCTGATGCTGTTAGTACAGTTCTGTGTAATTGAAGCCAGTAGGTTTGCTGCTGTGAGATGCAGGGTGACAATCTGGTTAGTTTTGTAGCTACTTTGGATCAGAATAAAACGGTTGAGACTTTGCTTACAGGGCATCAATGCACGCTGCGGGATTTCGGCTTGTACCCAGACTCCATTCCTATCCCTCTGTCCCAATTTGTGCATCATGCAGGCAAGTAAAGTGTTTGTCTTGCAGCAACTTCAGTGGTCAGAGCTGCAGAAATAGAACACCTGGCATTTGCCTTAGAACACATGATCTAACCTGGTCCTTTCTATCTTGACGCACTCTTTGTATTAAAGTCATCTTCTATAGTCCTTTTAGCTAGTTATATTTGGTTAATGTATGCAAATACAGATACACTTTTGAAGGGTCGTTCCCTTTTTGGATTTCGATGTTCAGGGTGTAGGATATTTGTGGTGGGAAAAAAAGTAAGAAAGTTGCATTTATATAGCACCATTCATGATCACAGGGTGTCCCATGGTGCTTTACAGCCAATTAATTACTTTTAAAGTGCAGTCACTGTTGTAATGTAGGAAACACGGCAGTCAATTTGCGGACAGCAAGCTTACACAAACAGCAATGTGACAATAACCAGATAATTTATTTTTGTGATCATAGAATCATATTTTGCTGAAGGGATAAATATTGGTCAACACACCTGAGATAATTCTCCTGCTCGTCTTCAAGTTAGTGCCATGGGATCTTTTATGTCATTGGGGCACTGTGCCAGTGTCAAGTATTCTCAGATTAATGATGCAAACCAAAACTCATTCTATTTTGCCCAAACAATGTGGCTCTGGCCATCTGCAGATGAGGTTTTTCTACAGCATTGTACATTTCCTCACATCCTGTGACCTCTGAGTGAGATTATTCCAAAAGAAGGGAGAAGGATAAATTACACCAGTAACTAAAGGCAAGTCAGCTTAATGTTTGTGGTGGGGTACCTTTTAACAAACTAATCCAGGAGGAAATTAACAGCCATTTGGGGAGCCATATACAAATAAAGGAGGGCCAGCCATGGATTTGTTGAGGGAAAATTGTGTTTGACTAACTTGATTGAGTTCTTTGATGAGGCAGCAGAGAGGGTGGATGAAACGCTCCAGTTGATGTTGTGTATATGGACTTTAAAAGGCATTTGGCAAAGGACCACATAATAAGTCTTGTTTGGAAAATTGAAGCCCATGCATGTAGCAGTATGGATAGAAAAGTGGCTCAGGAATAGAAAACAGTTGTGGTGAATGATCATTTTTCAGACTGAAGGGAAGTATACAGTAGAACTCCTCAAGGTTCAATGTTAAGACTATTGCTGTCTCTGATATAGGTTGGTGTCTTGGAATTAGGGGTACATTTTGAAAACCTAAATATGATACAAAGTTTGGAAATATTGTCAGCAGTGAGGAAGATAATAATGTACTTCAAGATGATATAGACAAGCCAGTGGAATGGGCAGACACATGGCAGGTGAAATTTGTCTAAACATAGAAACAAGAGTAGACCATTCAGCCCCTCAAGCCTGACCTGTGACTAACCCCATATACCCTCCTTTGTCCAGTATCCCTTTGGTTGACTAAAGTTTATCAATCTTAGATTTCAAATTAATAATTGATCTAGCATTAATTGCTATTTGAGGAAGTGTGTTCCAAACTTCTACCACCATTTTGTGTGTAAAAGTGTTTCCTAATTTCACTCCTAAGTGGCCTGGCACTTAGTTTTAGACTGTGCCCCTTAGTCCTGGACTCACAGCTGTCACTTATGAAATGTCCTCTGGAAGTCTAGAAAAATAACATCCATAGACATTCCCCTGTCCGCTACTTTAGTCACCACTTCAAAAAAAATTCAATCGGGTTTGTCAAGTATGATCTCCCCTTTACAAAACCATGCTATCTCTCTCTGATCAGCTGAACATTTTCATCTTGCCTAGTCACCCAGTCCTTAGTTGTCGCTCTAGTAATTTCCCAACAATAGATGTTAGACTAACTGGTCTGTAATTCTTTGGTTTTTCTCTTTCACACTTTTTTAAATAGTGGAGTGATAGGCATACTTTTCCAGTCTAAAGGGATGGTTGTCAAACTGAGAGAACTTTGGAAAATTATAGTTAGGGCATTTGCAATGTCCTCACCTACTTCATTTAAAATCTGGGGATGGAAACCATCTGGTCTTGGGGATTTGTCACTTTTTAGTGCTGTTATTTACTTCATTACTGTAATTTTGTTTATGATAATTTTGTTGAGACTATGTCCTTGGCTCAGTATTAGTTTCCTTACACATGCTGACCTCTTCTACTGTAAATACTGCTGCAAAGTAATTATTCAAAATGTCTGCCATTTTCTTATTTCCATCAACAATATCACCATTATCAGTTTCCCAGGGATCCACATTGTTCCTGATTATCTCCCTTCCCTATTAGAATTGTAAACATTTTTTGTTGATTTTCCTATCCCTTGTAAGTTCCTTTTCATGCTCCCTTTTTGCAGCTCTTACCATCTGTTTTGTCACCTTTTGCTGTTCTTTGTATTTTTTCCATTTGCCAGCATCGGTGATATTTATGCATTTTTTATTCCTTTTTTTTAGTTTTATGTTGTTCCTTACCTTTCTTTTCTCCAAGGCTGATTTCTTTGGCAAGTAATGCTCTTGCCCTTTTGGCTATAAACTGAATACATTCTTTTTTGAACACCTCCCACTTATTTTCTGTTGTTTCACTGATTATCAGATTTGTCCAGTTTATAGTAGTTTCAGTTTCATTTCATTAAAGTCAGCCTTACCTTAATGTAGAAACTTAATAGCTGCTTCATATTTCTCCCTGTCAACCACTACTTTGTGCTTGATCATATTATGATCACTATTAGCTAAATGTTCATGCACTATTAGACTGTTAACTAAATCTGACTCTTTACTAAATTTAATATGGCGTGCCACCTTGTTGGTTCTGGAACATACTGTTGCAGAAAACAATCTCCGCACACCCAAGAAATTCACTACCTTTCTGACATGCACTATTTTCACTGGTAGCAGTACATTTTACCTGTTGAATTGGATCAGTTTCTGCGGATTCTCACTCTCTACCTTTTTGGGTCCCCCTTCTTCTGAACACTATTCGTCCCTTTCTGTGTGCCTTATACAAGGTGTGACTGAGGCCTGTAGTAAACTACCCAGATATTGCCCTTCCCCTCCTTTTTGTGTTGGGAGTGTCTCCAACTCACCATCCAGTGTGACAGAGGAGGAGGTATCAACTATAGATGTGCTCACTTAGGAGATTCTCACTGTCCACAAATTCCCACATACAGTAATTCAGACACACAACCTGCTCTGTCAATCTTAGTCTAAATTATTTGTATGCTGATATCTACTTTTAAGTTTATTGTAAGATTTTTTTTCTGAATACTAACTTGCACCTCCAAAACACTGGGCAAAAATTTTAAATACCTACCGCCTCAAGCTTACAAGAAGCACAACAACTACTGGAGGCAAAATGCAACCCCTTCCCCTGCACTGAATTCAGATTCTCACCAAATTCACAACCTTTACATTCAATTTATGCCACACTCCTTTTAAATCACTCTGCAACCATTTAACAAAGAAAAATTTGAGGTGATACATTTTGATAGGAAGAATTACAAGAGACAGAACAAGCTTAATGGTACAATTTTTAAGGGGGTGCAAGAAAAGAGAGACCTTAGGGGTGTTTGTGCACAAATGTTTGAAGATGACTGGAGATTTTAACCAACCAAAAAAGTATATTGACTTGGAAAAAATAGAGGAACAGAATATAAGAACAATTAAGTTATGGTAAATCTACATAAAACAATATTTGTCCCCAGCTGGAATATTTTGTCTAATTCTCGGCACCACAGTTTAGGAATGGCATGAAGTCTTTGGAGAGGATATAGAAAAGATTAGCTAGGATGGTTCCAAGGATGAGGGGTGACGGATATGTAGATCGACTGGAGAAGCTGGTATTGTTCTCAGCAGGGAAGGTAGGCTTGATAGAGATGTTTAAAATTGTGAAAGTTTTAGATAGAGCAAATAAAGTGAAACAATTGCCAATGGCTGAAGAGTCAGTAGCTTGAGGGCATAGATTTAAGGCGATTGGCAAAATCACCAGAGATATGAGGAGAAGCTATTTTATTCAATGTGTGGTCAGGATTTGGAATACACTTTCCGATAGGGTGGTGAACACTGGTTCAATAGTAGCCTTCAAAAGAGAATTTTGTTCATACTTGGAGGAGAAAATATTGCAGGGACATGGGAAAAGAGCAGGGGAGTGGGACTAACTATGTTGCTCTTCAAAAGAGCTGGAACAGACTCAATGGGCTGAATAGCCTCCTGCTCTGTTCAGTTCTATGAATATCAACCATTGCCAAATGATGTACCATTTTTTGCGATCAAACTAAGAAATAGATTAAAACTGGCCAAATGGTTTGCATAAGACCAAGTAGCCTGAAGGAACTTTCTTCCCCCTGCCTGTGCTGGGCTTGGACACAGGTGAAATGGCAAGTTCTGACCCAATGCACGTTGGGGACATTCATTTAAAGGGTTGAATTGCTTGCATTGTTTTCTTTATTGATTCTGCAACATTTGCTCATTAGGAGAAATTGAACCTTGGATCCATTCATACAATGACTAGAGTAACATGAGGCCTCTACAAAGCCCCCTGCTTCTATTTGCCACATTTGAGGCTATTGTACCACACTACTCTCAGCCTATCCATTCCCAGAATGTGGGTGTTGCTGGCAAACATATTTTTATTGTCCTTAGTTAGATGCGTTGAAAAGGTGCTAGGGTCTTCATGAGACACAACAAGTAATCTGATGCAACTCGTTAGCTTGCTAGGCCACTTCAGACGGTCAGTAAGAGTTTGTGGGACTGGAGTCACAAAAAGACCAGAGAGGGTAAAGACAACAGACTAATGAATCAATTGGATTTTTACAACAACTCAACTTCATGGTATCAACTTTTGATTATTTTCAGATTTTTGAAGCTGAATTCAAATTCTGGATGACAGTAACCTTACCTGGCAGTTCCTCGGAGGGCTAGGAAAGGGAGAATGCAGGAAGGAAATGGTTGGTGATGCCAGGGCCTGACAGTTCTGGATGGTGGGTGGGGAAGAATTATATTCCCATCTTATCTACTATCCTGTCATTTTGTGGGAAGGACAGTGGATAAAAATTTACCCCTTGGGTTGAGGTTAGCTGATTTCAGCTGAGCAGGGGCATATTACCACAGCTGTTACAGGCACTGTGAGGTAATGGTGAAAGCGAAGGTTAACATTAATACTGTGCACCTCTCCATGTTACAGGCTGGCATTCACTAAAGGTCACTTTCCCAAACTGGCTGAATGCGCCCATTTCCACTATGAGAACGTTGACTTTGGCAGCATACAGGTGAGTGGCACTTGTATATACTGTACTGTAACAGGTCATGTTAGTGTACCTCATTACTGTTGTACAACAATGTTATTATACTACATGGTGATGTTATACCTCACTATATCCTAACATATGGTGATGCTGTGACAGTTCAGATTGTTCTGTAATCAGCCTGTATCTCACCATACAAGTCCAGAGTAGATCTTGGTACCACCATCACAGGTTCATTGAGTTCATTGAGGAATTTTGTTATGGTGCTTTTCTTTAATGAATGTCAATTAATACAGAATTAGAAGGAGTTTTCTATTAGATCCATTAGAATTACATTGCAATGACTCAAACCTGAATTTGTTTAGGAGCTTTGCAGCTGGAAGAGAGAGAAGACAAAATGTACAGCCAAACGGTGCAAGAATAGCATGCAAACTCACTGTCCCACCAAGCTGCTGTTTGTTCGATTCTGGGACCCAATAGGTGAAAGGACTGTGCTTTCTGGCTGTACCAACTATTCTTTCAAATGTAACATTTTAAATCAAATCTCCTTTCTGGTATAGTATAAGGGTTTGAAAACCTATTTGAATTGCAGTAGCTGATATTTGAATATCCAAAGTCCTTTGATGAGTTTGTGTGCACTAAGTGAGCAGCTTACACTGTAATATGTTTGGGGAACGTGGTGTTATTCAATCAATGATAGTTTTGTACCATCTTCTTCATAATAACTGCTCCCTCTCCTGCCATGTTTCTACCTTATAAAACATATGTTCTGCATCACAATGTCAACCAGCTTGTACTCAAACTGTTTACAGTAATGTACCAGCAGTTTAGTAACAAGGCCATGAAGCTGGTCACAGTGCCTGGAAAATCAGACTCTGCAATACTTCTCTGCTCCACTGTCAAATATTTCTCCAAAGACTTATCTGATTCTCAAAGCTGCTGATACACTCGGCTCCACTGCCTCCCTAAGCACATATTTAGCACCGTCTTTCTAAAATAGGACCAAACTCTCTCTTCATCTTTTGTCTTCTAAGTTTGAGGTTATGGCCTGCAGTTGTACAATCTGTGGCTGAGTTATACATTCTGATGTGTATTTTGTCTATATCCTTCAGGTTCTTGAATCCTATAAGATTATCCCTGTTTCCCCTCTCTAGTGTTACCATTTGTAGCTCCTTTAGCCTCTTCTCATTGCTTAGGTGCTTAGTCCCAGTTCTCAGTCCAGTTGTCCTTTTCTGCCTCCTTTCGTTGCCTGGATGTCTTTCTAATAATACTATGATCAGACATGTACTCAGAACCCCAGGTGGGACTGGACCAAGACTGTGTCCACAGAGAATCATTACCTGAAATTTGTCTGTTCCTCTGATTCCATTGCTCAAGATCCTATTTGGCTTCTTCACTGCTGCCTACACTGTGCTAATGGCCTCCATGATTTACTCATGGACCTCCAAATTCTTCTGTATCGTGTCCTGTACAATATTGCCATTGTCTTGTCTATTATCCTTTGCCAATCTTACGATTTAGCAGTTGCCCACATTAAAAGATAGGTGCCTGTTGCCAATGCAGCTCCCCAATTTATTCATGTCCATCTGCATTTAACTGGCTGTTGACTGTAGTCCCTCCCAATTTGGCACCACCAGCAAAGTTGTGTTTCAGTCCTTAGCTCCAAGTACATTACAAACAACATTAATCTCTCGCACACTCTACAACATCTTAGAAGGTCACAGGCAAGCCTGTCAGGGTTTACTGGGCGGCCTTCGGGGGACGCAGGAGAGCCATGCCGCTTGCACGTATCCTCTGAGCCACCACTAAATTCTGGTGGGCTCGGGGGATAATGGTCATTGTCTCAATAAGGAGCCTACATTGACATCCCACTGAGTGGGCAGGTTTTTCCCCCCACCTTACGACTCCGACTCGCGGGAGGTTGTCCTGCCACCAGGGGATGATCATGATCTCCACAATTAAGTGGACCCGGCACCATATTTCTCACCACGACAGGCTGCATTATTTCTCACTTAAGGTGAAATGGCTGCCCTCTGCTGCCAACAGTATTTGTTCATCTTGACTTTTCCTGTGCACAGAATAGCTGTTCTGTCCCTAGATGGCAGCATTTGCAGTCATTTACAGGCATCCTCACATCTTTTAAGCGTGATCTCAGCCTTACATTTTAAAGGCTGATGGAATTTGGTAACATTTGAACTGCCCCCTGCTATTGTACAGGCCATTTTGCCCAGAAAGAAGGGATGAACCCTGCCCACTCTCTGAATAAACTAGTGCCGAATGTGTGTTTTCCAACAGATTTCCAGCTAGCTCAGATCAGTTTTGCTTGTACGTGTGCTTTGTGAGTCTTAGTGTTTTATCTCCTGTTGTCTACTCCTGTTGTTGCTTGCGGAAGGGGCTAAGTTTAACACTGAATTCTCCTTTAGGACCTGTGATTAAAGTCTCTTCTGTCTACTCACTATCAAGGTTGTTTTTGCAGCAGAGAGTGTGTGAAAGAAAATCTCTTCTCTCAGGTGAAACAGTAATAACACCATCCAATCAATCGTTTTGTTCACATTAGGTCAATTAGAAAATAAATACAGCAGTAAACATCAATGACCTTTCACTGCATTTTCTACTCTCAGAATTTGTCTGCAAGTATTCTTGGCATTAGGCACAGCCTGTAGCACTAACCCATGTGATGCTTAATCTGTTTTAATGCAATGTAGGTCAGAATATCTGCCAAAAGTTTTACGCGTTATGTAAAACCCAATATTCTAGCCATGATCACTGACACAACCATTGCATTAAATGCTTGCCACTTAAACATCCTACTACAACGTGTCACATTTTCCTCCGGTTCAAGAGACACACACTTGTAAGAAATGGCTGTATGATGTTCAGAATAAGACAGGCCAGCACAGAAAGCCCAGGCATCCAGCCAAGCTATCACTGAGAAAGCATTGGCACTGCATGGTGCTGCGACATCGATGATTTAGGACAGCATCAAGAAAATTTAAAAGGGAATTGGATATGTACTTAAAAGCAGAAATTTGCAGTGCTATCGGGAAAGTGCAGGGCAGTGGGACTAATTTGATAGCTCTTTCAAAGAGTCGGCACAGACATGGTGGCTGTGTTCTATGATTTTATGATCAACACAAAAATCCGTTTGTGCTCCTCATTGAAGTGCATTGTCACTGAATCAAAACATGTTAGTAATGCCTTTGATATCGCCAATCTGCACAACATTCCATATAAATTTATTGCAGATTACACTCGATCACTTTATCAGGTAACTATTGGTCCAATAGCATTGACTTACTCCTCAGACAGCGACTTGACAGCTCAAAAACCCTGGCATCTTCAAGCAGAACACCACTAATACTGACTATCCATTGAGCTTTTCCTAAAGATAGTTAAACTGAAACATAGGCTCCCCTGAGGAACTTAGGGAAGCCTCTCAAAGCCTAATCTAAAGACCTATCTTGAAGCAAACTTAGCTTTGTACCCATCCCCTGTCTCCTGCTGTGGATGATGAGTGCTCGACCACTCTTTGTGTTGCTATGTTTCTTATTTGCAGACAGCCCTGTATTTTCACAATCACATCTGGCATGCCTCAAAATTCTGCCATGAGCTCCCACATAGCACTTATACACCCATTGCCCCTCTGTGGCATTACTTAAAAGCAAGGTGTTAGCCTTAGCACTCGATCATCACCCTCAACTTCACTACAGTTGCTGGGCTGTCCGACATCAAGTGAATTTCTGTTCCTGGTTCTCAGTAGCTTGCTTAGGTGAACCTGTGGTGTTACTCTGAGCTAAACTTTGCAAGACTTTCTCCTTTATTCATACTGCGACCCATGACTACATTGTCATTGTCTTCAGGCTCAATAACTCCAATGTGTTCTCAACATCAACTCTGACTCACCCAGGACCCTGCTGCCCAATTTATATCCTACTCGCCTATTGCCTCATCCAAGCTGACTTTTGGCTTCCTATCTCTTTGACTAAGTTTATGAAGTCTTTAAGATGTTTGCCCACTCCACCCTGGTGACGACCTCCAGACTACTTCACAAATCAAACTCTCCACTCATTAGACTTGGCATCTCTTTCCTGCCTCAGCCCTCTGCCTGTCCAGCTACTAATGACAGAACCTTCAAGCACCAGGCTGTACCCTCTCCAATCTTCTTCTTAAAACCCTTTGCTTTGCTACCACTCTGTCCACTTTCAAAACTCTCCTTAAAATAAAAATAATAATAATAGATAGATAAAGGGGAAACCAGTAGGTGTAATATATTTGGATTTCCAAAAGGTGTTCGATAAGGTACTGCACATAAGGCCAATTGTTGGAGGTAATATATTATCATGGATAGAGGATTGGCTAACTAATAGAAAACACAAAGTTGGGATGAGAGGGGCATTTTCAGGTTGGCAGTCCTGGGGCCACAATTATTTACAATATATATTAATAACATGGATGAGGAAAATGAATATACTATCGCCAAGTTTGTGGATGACACAAAAATAGGTGGGAAGGCAAGTGGTGAGATTGACACAAGGAGTCTACAGAGGGATATAGACAGGTTAAGTGAGTGAACAGAAACTTGGCAGATGGAATACAATGTGGGAAAATGTGAGGTTATGCACTTTGGCAGGAAGAATAGAAGAGCTGAATATTATTTAAATGGAGAAAGACTGCAGAAGCTGCAGCACAGAGGAAATTGGAGGTCCTCGTGCATGAATCCCAAAAAGCTAGCATACAAGTTCAACATGTAATAGGGAAGGCAATTGGAATGTTGGCCTTTATTTCAAAGGGAATGGAGTATGAAAATAGGGAACACAAACAAAAATAGCTGGAAAAACTCAGCAGGTCTGACAGCATCTGTGGAGAGGAATACAGTTAACGTTTTGAGTCCGTATGACTCTTCATCAGAACTAAGAAATATAGAAATGAGGTGAAATATAAGCTGGTTGAGGGGGGTGGGACAGGTAGAGCTGGCTAGAGGGCCAGTGATAGGTGGAGGCAAAGAAGAGATTGCCAAAGATGTCATGGACAAAGGGGTGTTGACTGCAGTGATATTAGCTAAGGAATGTGCTAATGATGACACCACTGTCAAACCCCTTTGTCCTTTTGTCTATGACATCTTAGGCAATCTCTTCTTTGCCTCAATCTATCACTGGCCCTCTATCCAGCTCTACCTGTCCCACCCCCCCCCTCAACCAGCTTATATTCACCTCATTTCTATATTTCTTAGTTCTGATGAAGAGTCATACAGACTCGAAATGTTAAATGTATTTCTTTCCGCAGATGCTGTCAGACCTGCTGATTTTTTCCAGCTATTTTTGTTTTTGTTTCAGATTTCCAGCATGTGCAGTATTTTGCTTTTATGAAAATAGGGAAGTCTTGCTAAAGCTATCCAAGGCATTAGTTAGACCACACCTAGAATACTATGAACAGTTTTGTTCCCTTTATCTAAGGAAAGATGTACTGGCATTGGAGGCAGCCCAGAGAACGTTCACTAGCTTGATCCTGGTTACGGAGGGATTTTCTTATGAGGCAAGATTGAGTAGGCTGGGCCTGTACTCATTGGAGTCTAGAAGAATGAGAGGTGACCTTATTGAAACATATAAGATTCTTAGGGGGCTTGACGATAGATGCTGAGAGGTTGTTTTCTCTTGTGGGAGAGTCTTAGACCAGAGGGCATAATCTCAGAGTAAGGGATCGCCCATTTAAGACAGAAATGAAGAGGAATTTCTGCTCTGAGAGCAGTTAATCTGTGGAATTCTTTACCACAGAGGGGTGTAGAGGCTGGGTCGGTAAGTATATTCAAGGCTGAGATAGGCAGATTTTTAATCAGTAATGAAATCAAGGGTTATGGGGAAAGATAGGAAAGTGGGGTTGAGGATTATCAGATCAGTCAGGATCTCGTTGAATGATAGAGCAGTCCTGATGGGCTGAATGGCCTACTTCTGCTTGTACATTTTATGGTCTTATGGTCTTAAAATCTCCCTCTTTGGCTCTTTGAAGTTTCCCGTAACCACTCCCAATTCCAGCTGGATCTTTGAGCCCCACTGTCCCACTCCTGCTGCCATGAATGGCCTTGGTGGATTTTACAGCATTATCAGTGTTGTATGAGGATAGGTTGTCATCTTGCACGCTATTAAATTTGAGGCTCATTGAACACTCTTGGACTCTAACAGGTTCTTTTCTAAGACCCAGAACCGTAATGATAAGGACAAGCTGTAAATCCAAGAAATCAGATGTCAGAGCTGAGAAGACTGGATATAAACAGCTGGTCCCTTCTACTCTGTATTTGCTGTATTTGGAGCTCATTGTTGTTAGTGCCAGTGTGTGCAAACATAAAGTGGTTTTGACTTCTCAGTTTGATTAACTTAATAGATTCTCATGGTGTGACCAAGTGATTTGTAAAGGAAGGTTTATGATGTATTTGACATGGTTTGTTTTTGTTTTTGACTGTTGAAGTGTTTTCAGTTTCGGCCCATTATTCAATTTTGCAAATGGAGTAGCGTGTGATGAATCACCCTGGTCTCCCTGGATTGAGTGAAACTGGTTACTTCCTAGCTATGGTCTGAGACTCGTGGCAAGGCAACAGAAACTGAGGTGTAACTACTGGATGGAAGCCCAGGTTGTCCCCATAGAGTACTGTTGTTCAGAATTAGCAAAGTGATGGTTACAGTGAGTATGTAAAATGAGTGTGCAATGGATTCTGTCTCTTCAGTGAAAATGCCAATGCCATGAGTTATTTTCAAGTGGTTTGCAGCAACAGGAGCCGAGAGTCTGAAGCATTAACTTATGGTTTCTCTGAAGTGCTGACGAGCATTTTTCTAAGGTTAAATTAATCTTAGACATTTTCCATGACACATTATCAGGGAACGTTCACAAGAGATGCTGGGGTATTCCTTACTGGCAAAATAACTCTGCAAGAGTTTCCTTGTTTTGATAAGAGGTCATTATAGCTGCAACGCATGATCAGCTGAGAGAGCAGTACTTGGCCCAAGAACATGGAGAGCCTGTCTCATTTCATGCATGTGTGTGTTTCAGTATCTTGTGTGTGTTGTAAGCATGTATTTAGGAGGGTTGACTTCAGCACTATTGGAACTCTGTGCCAAACAAAATACATGTTGTTGGCTAAGTGCCAGATTTAGCCAGTTGACTATTTCTATTTATGTTTTGAACCCAGCAGAGGTGAGAGTTATGCAGATTTAGAAAGCATCAACATTGGGCTTCCTGATAACCTTGTGGGTGAAACACTGCTCAGTAAAACATTAAACTGTACTTACTGGCTGATGGCGCTGGCTTCAGGTCTCCATCTGCACTGGATTGAAGCTGGGTGTGAGACACCTCAGTCCTTTGGGTAGGGATGATTTCTCACTGCCTATAAAAAGTGTACTTTGGGTGAGGGCACCGCGTTGTCAGTCAGACAGCCTTCCAACACTTGCACGTGAAGAGTTGCCAGAAACACCTGCAAGTTTCATGTAAAACTGCTGGGACTTTAAAATCAGCTGTCAGGAAGGCACATCTTTATAGCTGGTTTGTAACCATCTGCACAATTGCTGTGCTTTAGATTCTGGTAGCACTTGTGCTGGTGTCATGTACTATGTCGCGCAGGTTCGGTGAATTATAGAGCAACAATTTGATCATGTACTGACTGGGCCTCTTTCAGTAGTGATTTGATTATATAACTCATTTGGCTCTTCAAAGCCAGCCCACTGAAAGGAATTCTGTAAAATGCCATTTGTCTTGATGCTCTTGCCATTATCCAGGCTGAGGAGTTGCATTGAAGAGGAAGCCCTGTTCATGTTCCTGTGGTGACATCATGATCACAGAGCTACGCGATACTCCAGTCTGCAAACCTTGTGCTGAGTTGTGCTGTTGGGTAGTGCCAGCAGCGGGAAGAGCAGAATAAAGGCTGTTTCACAGCAAATACATTCATAGCTACGTAAATTCACAGCTACAAAACTGGCATCTACCTGACAGTATGGAAAGTTGCCCGGGTATGTCCTGTACACAATCCAGGACAAATCCAACCCGGCCAATTATTGCCCCTGTCAACTCTTGATCATCAACAAAATGATGGAAGGTGTCATCGACAGTGCTATCATGCCATCAGTGGTAGTCAGCAATAACCTGCTCATTGATGCTCAGTTTGGGCTCTGCTAGGGCCACTCAGCTCCTGACCTCATTACAGCCTTTGTCCAATGGACAAAAGAGATGAGGTGAGAGTGACTGCCTTGACATCAAGGCAGCATTTGACCGAGTATGGCATCATGGAGCCCTAGCAAAACTGGAGTTAATGAGAATCAGGAGGAAAGCTCTCCGCTGGCTGAAGTCATAACTTGCACAAAGGAAAGATGGCTGTGGTTGTTGAAGGTTAATCGCCTCAGTTTAAGGACATCACTGCAGGAGCTCCTCAGCATAATGTCCTAGACCCAACCATCTTCGGCTGCTTCATCAATGACCCTCCCTCTTTCATAGGTCAAAGTGGGGTTGTTCACTGATGATTGCACATGTTCACCACCACTCGCGAATCAACAGATACTGAAGCAGCAAGACCTGTACATATGCAGCAAGAACATATACAACGTTCATACTTGGGCTGATAAATGGCAAGTTGCATTTGTGCCACACAAGTGTCAGGCAATGACCATCTCCAACAAGAGTGAATTCAACCATCTACCCTTGACATTCAATGCCATTATCATTGCTGAATCTCCCACTATCAACATCCTGGGCATTACCATTGACCAGAAACTGAATTGGCCCAGCCACATAAATACTGTGGCTACAAGAGCAAGTTAGAGGCTGGGAAATTTGCAGCAAATAACTCACCACTTGACTCCCCAAAGCTGGTCTACCATCTACAAGACACAAGTCAGGAGTATGAAGGAATTGTCTCCACTTGCCTGGATGAGCACCAAAGCCGCCTGCTTGATTGGCACCCCATTCACCACCTTCAGCATTCACTCCCTCCACCACCAACACACAGTGGCAGCAGTGAGTAACCATTTACAAGATGTATTGCAGAAACTCACCAAGGCTCCTTCGACAAAACCTACAATCTCTACCACCTAGGAGGACAAGAACAGCAGATGCTCTGGAACACCATCACCTACAAGTTCCATCCAAACCACACACCACCCTGACTTGGAACTATTTCGCCATCCCTTCACTCCTCAACGCAGTTGAGTCGCTGGATCAAAATTCTGGAACTTCCTAACAGCACTGGGTGTATCTACACTGCATGGATTGCAGCGGCTGAAGAAGGCGGCCTACCACTACGTTCTCAAAGGCAATTGGGCATGATCAATAAATGCTGGCTTAGCCAGTGACACCCACATCCCATGAAAGAATAATAATAAAAAGTACATCTCCAGCAATATGTCCGTCTTGCTGGTTAAAGCACTGCGGAGATGGAAACCATGTACAGGCACAGTACTTCATGTTAAAATAAAAATTTGTGTTCTCAGGTTTCTTGTGATGAGAGGGTGAATTCAATTGTGGAGAGAAACCTGATCATTTCCGGTTTACCGGAGAAATGTGAGGTGATCTGATTTCACCTTGATCTTGTGTCGATTGTGTGGGGTGCCTTCCAACTGTTAAACCTGTGTGTTAGCTTTCCACACCCTGATAATCTATTTCTGGTTTAGAATTATCCAGCTTATTAATTATTCAGATTGACACAGGTCTGCTGGGGCACTAGATAAAGCAGTGTAATTCAGTGCGTATTTGTTTATAGTTCTGTGTTTTTTGTTGTCTTGTGTGAAGCCTCTTTGAGCGACCCTATCATGCTGCTGAGAGTAGTAGCTGTTGTATGTACGGACTGCAGCAGTTCATCATCATCATCACAAAGATTTAAAGGCACGGTCCTTTTCTTTATGCAGGTATGGGTTAGTGAGCATGTTCAGTGTAAGGGAGCTGTTCAGTCTCTGTGCAGTGCTGATTGCAATTCACCAGCCACATTCCCTATCAGAGCTGCACATTTCATGCTTTAGGACTTAGGTTCCAGAAGATGGTCAGATCTCTCAGATTCCTTTGCTAGTTTGTTCTTAGTTCCTGAAAAGCCAGTTAATTTACTGCGTCCTGATTTTAAGGCTAAAGCATGTAGTGGGTGATGGTGCCCACTGAGAAATTAATCTGAGCTGTGAGGGTTTACTTGTTCATTTTCCATCTGTGTTATGCAGCAGGACTGAACACCCAGCAAGATTACAGACTTGCAAAGAAACAGGGTAGACATTTACCTTGCCAATAATGTCAGAGCTCCAGTTTTGATCATGTACCTGCTGCTCTTAGTTTCCAAACCTCCAGATTTTATCTAAGATAAATGTCTCAGAAATCACATTGGCTGATACTGACCTCACCATCCTTTTGTGTCTGGTTGCTCTGGCTGGCATGGTGGATCCTGAGAAGCTGTGCACCAATTGAAAACCTGATGGCATGTTAAGTAGTGATGTTCTCCAGTTAGACATTTTTCTCTCTATCCCTCCCTCACACAGTTGCACTCATTCACACTGACACTCATAGGTTTACACCTGTGGATTGAAGCTCATCTTTGCAGAATGGGCGTCTTGCATGGTTGAATCGCTTTAGTTATAACCTAACTGAGGAAAAATTTCCACTGATTAGTCAATCAGTAACTCAAGAGCATCAATTTAAGATCATCACCAAAAGAATGAAGTAAGAGGCTAAGAGGTTTGTTTTATGTAGAAAGTGGTAAAATGATGGACGCCTGACCAGAAACAGGGGAGTGGGGCAGCAGAATCAATTATGGGTTATAAAAGGGAAGTGAATAAATATTTGCAAAAAAGGGTTATTTGACAGAGTGTGGGGAAAGAAACTAAGTGGCTCACTCAGATCTAGCATAGGTGTGATGGACACTGGAGATTTCCTGGTGATCCCTGTGCATTCTTGACACTGTACACAAGGTATAGTGCCTGGTTTTGATTTCCTGTGCATGAAATGAAGTTCTGCTATTTTCTTTTTATTCTGCCTGATTTTTCTCTGCTCCTTTCCTGAAGGTGCTGGCTGTTGCTGGGGTACAGCACCATAATGACTAGGAGATGGAAGAATGTTGGAGGAGGGCTTGTTGGAGGAAGGAAGGGGGGCGGAGGTATTCAGGCACAGAGTTAATGCTGACAGAAATCATGCAATGTATGAGGTGGGGTGGGGCAAGGAGCTTATGATATGAGCCTCATTTGGTATCAAGCATGAACTTGTTGAAGAAGAACACAAAGTTATGCTGGGCAGGAGGTGAGTAGCAGATAGCAGTGAAAGAATTGGACAGGACTTACTGAGAACAGGGTGTTGAAAATGTGTTTAAATGTGTCGTATGGTCTTCTCTACATGTCTACCTTAAACTCTGTGATCATGTATGCTGTCCCATCCTGGCTTCTACATCTTGTTTTGAATTCCTTCTCCTATCTCTTTATTGCGTTTGGTCTGAGAAAGCTTTGTTGCACATTCCTGATTTTTCTCCATGAGCCAGAAGTCAAGTCTTGCTGGACTTTGAACTCCAGAAAGACAGCAGTACCGAAGGCCAGTAACTATATGAGGTTATACACCTAACTGATGGATGGTTGAGGCCCTGAAATATTTGATTGGGTACATAGAGAGAAACTATTTCTTCTTGTGGGGGAATCCGGAATGAGGGAGCATAATCTTAAAGTGAGAGCTAAACCTTTCAGGAGTAGTGTGCGGAAACACTTCCTCATGCAAAAGGTTGTGGAAATATGCAACTTCCTCCTTCCACGAAAAGCAATTGAGGCTGGAGGCCAATTGAAGATTCCAAAACTGAGACCATTAGAGGTAAGGATATCAAAGGTATTCAAACCAAAGTGGGTAAATGGAATACAGAATACTAATGAATACAGATCGCGTTCTAACTAAATAGCAAACCAAACTTGAGGGGCTGAGTGGCCATCTCCAGTTCCTTTTGTGCAGTAATGAAAATTGGTCTCTGTCCCCTGGACTAAAAACCTTCAAATGCAATTCTGAAGGACAGTGTGATGGCTCTTGGGTAAGGGCAGAGTGGAAAATGCCATGTGCATAGTTATTGTTTGTGATGTCTGATATTAGCAGTAGATACAGTGAGTGTCAAACTCCTGTGTCCCTGGGGAATGCCATATTGCACAGGAGTGCTTACACAAAGAACACAAATCAAATTTTAAAATTCAAATATAGGTGCTTCAATAACCAGACTGAGAGCTAAGTTAATATGAAGAATATGTCACCTAAAAGAGAAAAACAAACTGCCATTCGGGCCCAGGAACTGCAGGTGTTCAGCTTCCAATCGCTTTTACCATTTTCAAAAAAGCGTTCTAAATTTGGTTTTGTATTTGCATTGTCCGTCAGTATTGGTGAGATGTGAGGTTCTGTGATCGGATTAAAAGCAGTGACAGATTGCTGAAACAAAAGCAAATGGATGTGCTGCTGACCTGAGCACATACTGTAGAATGTAAAAGGTTTTACTGGTTTGTGTGCGGGTCGTCTTGATTTTTAAATGGGGGATGGATTAGAGATTCCGTTCTCCTAATTAATTAAACAAGCCAAATAAAGAATCTATTTGGTGAATACACTTTGTTAAAATGCAGCCTGCATAGTTTTATTAGCTGGATGATCAAATGGAAATGTTTGACTAATTCTACTAGATATGATTCCCTAATAACTGTGCTTCTGTTCATCTCCCTGGGCTATAGTGCAGTGCTCTGTGGTGCATAATGAGAGATGGCTCTGCTTCCTGAGCTAGAAGTAAGGAATAGCGTTATAATTTTGTTAGTTAAGTTGTAGACCCACCCCCTTACCCCCAGGGTGAAATGCTGGTTCAGAAATAACCCATTATCCGAGTTTAACCCTGTAGAGGCTGATTGCTGTTCAAAATTACGCATGTGTTTTCTTGTAAAATGTTTCTCTCATTTTTGTTGCTAGATATCAGAATTGGGTGATTGCATGGAGTTTTGGGCATTTCACCCGCTATGTTCAAAATACACTGGTCCAGGCAGTTAATTTGTAAAGAGACCCTGTTATCAATCCAAAAGGGTTAATGACTTTACTTACAGTTCTATGTCTTGTTACTATTCTCAAAACAAATGAATGCTACAAGATACACTCTGTTTGATTTTCTTAAAGGTTGCCCTTCATCATCCATCCACATTGCTCAGCCAGCCCTTATTTTTCACAACTTCACTTTAATAAATCCTTCAATACTGGACTCTTTGCTTGCATTCAGCTCCTAATTTTGAAACCCTTGTACATATCCTGGCGTAGAGTCTGTGTTGCATTTTACTTTAAATAGAAAATTGCTGGGGGGAGGTTAAGATGAGCTCAATACCATGTGCAGTTTGTGTGGGGGTTGGGGGAGGAGAAACACACAGCCAGCATGGAATCCCTTACCAGAAATTAACCGAAGGCCAGCTAATGTAAGCACAGTGTTTGAAAAATCCTCAGTTCTGACTGGCACCATTGAAATAATTCCTCCTAGTAAGAGAAATGAAAAAGGGTAATTTAGAAAGTTTAGGACTAAGCAAAACTCTGACCTTCTGGCTTGAAAAAGATATATAATGCGAGAATTCAGAATTTGTCTAATAGCCCAACCCTAATGGGCTTCCAGCGTACGCAGTCAGTCTGAACAGTGCTGCATGGCTGCTCAGAAGCCAAGCATTGTTTTTATTTAATGAGTGAATGTCATGTTTGAGATAAAGACTCTTACATGAACTGTTCATGTCCCTACTGAGTGCTTTGAGCAGTGAAATGTCTGGCAGGCACATCATTGCTGCACGTACTCCTGTGTTGCTCTTGGCTGCTGCTGCGCTCCATGCTGTCGGTCCAAGTCCTGTGGGACTCTTCCTACTACAGAGCAGCTGCCTTAGCTAAGCAAATTGAGCATGAAACGGGCAGTGCGGAAATGGGTTAACGGGGAGCTCAGCGACTCCAGTTATAAAAAAAATCTGATCACCGTGTGGTCTGCGCGATACAGGCGACGGATTCTGGAGGATGGATATTTTTTCTTGCTGTACAGCTCTAGCATTTAACTTGTGCCTGGACATGACTCAAAAGAGCTGCTAAATCTCTGCTGGTCTGTATATTGTGAGAAAAGCATTGTTAGGAAGGGTAAGTGCGAGACTGCAGTGGTATTCTCCCCTTTAAATGGGTGTTGCTCAGTGCACTTTGATCATTCGGTGCCTTGTTTAGCAAGCCTTTTGTTATCTAATAACTGTGCACCATCAGAAGGACAGGCACTTATGGGATTCATGCGCTTTTCTTCATTAAGCCCTGTGTTTTGCAAGAGTCTTACAGCCGTCATAGTTGTCTTACACAAATAATGTAAAGAACAAATCCATTTTCACAGCAGTAATCTGAGGGTGGAATTGTCAAACAGAAAAACGGTTTTAATTTTGTCAGATTACATACAAGTCCCAGTTTCTTGTTTTCTCTGGGCAGAATTAGAAAAGACACTAAAGCATTTGTAGCGAATGAATGGTTGATCCTTCTCTTTATGCTAATTATGTGCTGTGTCTTTATTATATCTGGGGGAACGAAACACTTAATATGTTAACACTTGATCCAGAGCCTATGTGTGAATCTGAAGCTTCCTATGGTGATCAATCCATTTTTAAACATAGATTGGGCCTGGCTGGAAATCACTGATTGACGAGGGCCCGTATTAGCCAGCTGGTAATGACATCACTGATTGTAGCCCCCCCCACCCAACCCCAATTCGTTTAACACAGACTCCAGCATAATACATTCCAGGGTCAGCAGTGACGAGTAGACCCTCATGCATTATTTAATGAATTTTTGGTCTTGAACTAATGTGTTTTTTAAAATCTTTTTGTTCCTTTTACCCCCTCTGCCCTTCCTGATTACTTGGCCTTGTGAAGCTGGCGCTGACGGAGGAGCAGAGTGATGCAAGCAAGAATGGTGCTGATACCAAAGACCTTGTGTTTCTGGTTCAGGTCTCCTGTCAGGTAAGGTTACATATGCAATTGGCGCTTGGCTTTAACTAGATGAGCCCCTATACTGATGCATCTTGTGCCCTGTCATACAACAGTCACAATGTGATGATGTATAAATCGAGGCAAATAATATAATAGAAGAGAAATGCATTGGCCTAAATATGTGAGACAATGTCCTTGATCAATGTGGTTATACTCCTGGACTGGTCCAATACTGCACCATGCCACTGGGGCATCTGTGGCAGTCAGGCCCTGCAGTCCAGAGGTTTTTACCAAATTTGCTGTAACCATTGCCATTGGAAACAGTGGCCAGACTTAAACATGGGTTCTAAATTATATTGAGGCTAGGTCCACTTATTTCTTCCATCTCTTGCTAATGTCTGCATGGAACTCTACGTTAATGATGCTTTTTATGGATTAGTAGAATGTTGGGTAGACCACACGTGGAGTAGTATGTACAGTTCTTGAAGTAATAGAAAGGCTGACTGCACTTAAAGTCACCAGGACCAGATCACGTGCATTCAAGTATACCAAGACAAGTAAGGGTGGAAATTGCACGTTCATGATCCTCCAATCCTCCTTAGATAACGGGTGGTGCCAGAGGACTGGAGAATTGCAAATGTTACACACTTGTTCAAAAAATAGTATAAGAATAAGCCCAGCACTACAGGCCAGTCAGTTTAAGCTTGGTGGGGGGAAAACTTTCAGAAGCTATAATCCGGGACAATATTAACAGTCACTTGGTCAAATGTGGATTATTTAAGGAAAGGCAGCACAGATTTGTCATGGAAAATCATGTTGGGACTTCAGTTATGAGGAGAGATTGGAGAAACTATGTTGTTCTCCGAAGGTTCAGAGGAGATTTTATAGGAAGTGTTCAAAATCATGGGAATCTGGGCAGAGTAAATGAGGAGAAACTATTTCTATTGGTGGAAGGGTGGGGAACCAGAGGACAATGATGCAAAGTCATTGGCAAAAGAGCCATAGAATCAAAGAGTCATGAGGATACTGAAGGAGGCTATTTGGACCATTGAGTCAATGTCAACTGCCTGTAGAATGATGCATTCAGTCCCAATTCCCCACTTGATCCCCGTAGCCCTGAAAAGTTTATTTCCTTCAAGTACCTATCCCATTTCCTTTTGAAATCACTCATTGTCTCCACTTCCAATACTCTCATAGATAACAATTTTCAGGCCATTACCACTTGCTGCGTAAAAAATGTTCTTCCTCACATCTCTTGCCCAAAATCTTATGTTCCCAGTGTACCATCAGCTGATGGGAACAGCTATTCTTTGTCTACTTTATCTAAATCTGTCATAATCTTGTACACCTCTGTCAAATGTCCCCTCAATCTCACTTGCTCCAAGGAGAACAACCCCAGCTCCTCCAACCTAATCTTGTAGCTAAAACCTCTCACCCTTGGAACTATCCTGGTAAATATCCTCTGCACTATCTCAAGAATCTTATATCTTTCTAAAGTGTAGTGACCAGAACGGGACGAAATACTCTAGTTTTGGCCTAACCAGAGTTTCTGTGCTTTTGTACTCAGTGCCTCTGTTTATGAAGGCCAGCATCCCATATGCTTTGCTCATCGTGCTCTCAATGTGTCCTGTCACTTTCAAAGATCTATGCACATGAACCCCAGTTCTTTCTGTCCCTGCACACTCTTTAGAATTGTGGCATTAAGTATATGTTGCCTCTTCCTATCCTTTCTTCCAAAATGCATCACCTCGCACTTCTCTGTATTAAAATCCATCTGCCCATTCTGCTAGCCTGTTGCAATTGATTATTGTGATACTCACTGTTTGCCATTGCTCCAGGTTTGGTACCATCAGCACATATTGAAAATTTACTCTTGGATGTTAGAATAATAATTTAAAAAAGCACTGACTCTTGGGGAGCACCACTTTCTAGCATCCTCCAGTCTGTCAAACAGCCATTTACTATGACTCGCTGTTTTCTGCCCTCAAGACAATTTTCTTTTCAAGTTGACATTGACCCTCCTATTCCGTGAGCCTCAATTTTTCTTAACCAGCCTTTTATGTGTACTTTGTCAAAAGGTTTGTTAAAATCAACATAAATAATATCCACTGCTTTCCCTTTGTCAACCTTCTTTGTTGCTTCATCAAAAATTCCATTCGTTTAGTTAAACACCATCTGCCTTTAACAAATCTGTGCTGGCTATCCTTAATTAACTCAAACCTCTCCCAGGTGCATGTTGCTCAGTTCATAGCACCCTCGCCTTTGAATCAGAGGGTTGTGGGTTCATGTCCCACTCCCGGAAACCAAGAACTGTGATTGTACTCGAAAGAGTTGCAATCTGTGACTGTTGATAACTCGAAGAGTTTGATTTTATTTTTCCTGATTATTGTTTCTAAAAGTTAACCCACCACTGCTGTAACATGAGGAAAAACCATTTTTACACAGCAAGTGGTTAGGGTCTCGAATTAACTGTCTAAGAGTGTGATGGAGGCACGTTCAGTATGGCTTTCAATAGGGATTTGGATAATTACCTGAAGAGAAACAATTTTCAGGGCTATGGATGAAAAGCTGGGGGGTGGGACTAGCTGAGTTCTTGCAGAAAGTTGGCATGGACATGATTGGTCAGATGGTCCCCATTAGTCTTGTACAATTCAATTCTATGATCTTGCCCTCATATTCCGTAAAGAATTTCAAGGCTGTGAAGAAGGTGCAAAAAATAATTTTTAAAGATGACGCCCAGGAGTTTATACCTATCAGAAAATTCTTAGCAGGAAATAGACTGAATGGTAACCTGATAGAAGTCTTTAAGATTATGGAAGGTTTTGATAGAATAGACACAGGGAAAATGTTTCCTTTTGTGAGAGTGTCAATAAATATATCTACAAATATAATCTTTAAATGTAAAATAGCCACCAATAAATCAAATAGGAAATTCAGGAGGAATTTCTTTACTTAGAGAGTAATTAGAATGTGGAATTCATTACCTCATGGAATAGTTGAAGCAAATAGCATGGATACATTTAATGGAAAATACAGAAGGACTAAGGAATTGGATTACTGTAGCATCGTGATTCCAGGCTCTGTCCTATTGCTCTGTCACGATTATGGCCCTCTTTCAACACTATATGTTCTCATTCAAAAAGAGACTTCCTAAAGCAAGCCTGTTGTGTCCCTTTGTCATCCCCCTCCCCCAAACTTTCCTTTATATATGAGGTGATGTAAATGTTATACCTCCAGATTAACAATTTAATTATACCACCGGGATAGAAGCTGGAAATAGTTTTAATTGTCCACTGCACACTGCTGCTCTGTTAAGTAGAAAAACAGTACATGGTAAATCATCCAATTCAGGCTAAAACCCCTAATTAGGTTTATTACAAGAAAATAACATGCAAAGAGACAAATTTAGTTAGCAAAGAAAGCAATACGGTGTTTAATTCTGTTAGTTTAATTCATTTCCTGAAAGCAAGTTAACCTATTTGGATTACTGAAGTGCTTTCCCCTCCAAAGTGGCAGTATTGATGATTCTGGCTTTGCAGCGTTTTTGTACTGTAACCCTGAAAATATTCATGAATTAAATGAAGGACAGCTATGCTCAAAAGGCAGCAGTAATTACACCTGGTACAGGAAGCTTCTCTCATCTTAAATCAAAGGTTTTTTTCCTGCACTAACAGATTTCGTTGAAGCTGTCTCCAATACTTTCTCAACAACAGGAAACAAGTCTTTAATCAGTTATATCTTGAGGCAGAGAGAAATGGCTTTTGAGACCTTGGTAGATTTTGTGTCTAACACTTCAGTTTCTAAGCGATCATAATGGGTCTCCTCTCAATGTCACATATTAATACTTCGATACTGAGGTGTTTAGCCAACTACCTGTATCCTAATGAGCTGGTGTTTACAGTCTAAAGTGTAAACAAAGGAGAGGCAGCCTCTCAAATGCAGCCACTGTTTGTATTTACTCCTTACAGATCCTCCTGTGAAGACAAAGAATAGGGGAAATCATCAGAAAAAGCAGCCATAGATGGTTTCTATTTTAAGCATTCCTGTGCCTAGGCCTAGCTAAAATTCAAATAAGCAGTGACAATAGTAATTTGAAACCGGGCTAATTCTTGTTTAACATGCTTTAATTCCAGTAATACCTGCTGTGTCCTGTTCCTCCAACTCCCTAAATGGTTTCCACAATCCCACAGTCCCAACGACTCTTTGGGAGTTACCCTTAAACTCTCTGTCTTTTAAAGCTTATCAATTTGAGATTAATAACGAAACAAAAAATTGAAAGGAATGTAAGCCAAGTCAAATATGTGACACATCTCTCCTTTCTGAATGGTTCTTGCTGCTGTCCTGCAGAATGGGCTGGGTAAAATTGTCTTCTGATCCAGCATTTGGGAACCTCTAGACAAACCCAGAGATCATTGTGGCTCATTCTGTAAACCTCGCACTGTATGTTTTGGGCATATGTTAAAATATGCTTGTCTATAATTGTAAATAGAGTGGCTCATAAATCAGAGAATCTGTTCAATTTCAGGGCACGTGAGGAGACTATCTATGAATTATAATTCAATTACATTTCTATTTGGGAAATAGAATGCATATTTACAGCCACTTACTTGATCGTATCCTCTCATGGCCTTGCTACTCCCATTGTGTCAGTCATAGATAAAGCCATCTCTGATCACTTCCTTATCATTGTCCATCCACATCCCCCTTCTCCCTCCCAACCCTGCTTCCTTCTGTGTCAACCTCTGAAGGAAAAAAATACTCTCTTCCATTTCTCAACATCCTAAATTTTAGCTTTCTATTCTCCACGATGTTTCTGAAGATTATCAAGCAAGTCCTTACCTCCAGCTTTGATGCCCTAGATCCCTGCAAAGCCATGACTCTTACTCCGGCCATTCCCAGCTACAGCCCTCTTTGAGTTTAAGGGACACAACTTGGATGAATATGGTGGACAACTATTTTAAATAGTAATTGCCATAACTGGATCTTGCTCTCATCAGCCAATACTGCTCACTATTCCAGCATCATCCTGGAATGCAAAGACAATCCTGGCTTCCTTTCTCTATTGCAAACCATCATCTTAAAACCCTCATTCATGTCTCCTCCACCTTTCCCTCCAACAAGAAGCCCACGGGCTCAAGGACTTCTTTGTCATTAAGATCAAGAGCATTTGATTGGTTGCCTCTGTTGCTTCCCTCTTTTCCCCAGCCTGTCGGCCAGAAAACAGTAAGCTATGCCCCACTCCTAGCATTGAACTTGCATCTTTCTCTAGCTTGTCTCCTCCTAATTTGTATGTTTGTTCGTATGTAAGTTTGCAGCCTTTTGACCTAATTGTCCAAGATTTTGGTCATTTGCTCTAATATCTCCTTATATGGCTCAGTGTCAAATTTTGTTTGGTAACACTTCTGTGAAGTGCCTTGGCATGTTTTACCACATTAAATGTGCCATTTACATGCAGGCTGTTTGTATTGTTGTGTAGGATGATCTTGAAAGCAAAGTCTTGGATGACCAGCCAGAGATACAAGGTTGTTGATTATGTTCTGTGAAAAGTCTAGTGATAAACTCTTGCCTCTCCTTATTAATGAAAATTTCTAGTCTGCATGGAGATTTGTCAGTTCACTCCCTCATTGCCAGGCCTTAGATAACTCGTTGATTCAGTGGGGTCACCGCTTTAGCCTGGCCTAAGAGCTGATGCAGAGTTGTTTGGGAAAGTATGCTGTTAGATGGGAGTGTGGATTTATGCTCATTCTGGTCTAGTTTTGCTGCTACTCATCAAAACCAGGGTATAGGATAAGAAAAAGTTATTAGTTATGTGAAAAGAACAGGAGGAGTGAGGACACTAAGAATGAAGTTGGGTGAGGGCAGGATAACTGATGTTATTCAGGCTGCAGAAGTGCTGAATCAGTTTAAGAAGGAGACAGGCAATTGATTAATTTGATTTAGAAAGGGAGCTACAGGGTGTTGGTGATAAATTGTGACTTCATCCTTATTACTACCAGTACAGTTGCAGAACAGCTGTGCAAACTTAAGGTGAATAAATCTCAGGGGCCGGATAAGATGCATCCAAAGATTCTAAAGGAAATAAGAGAGGAAATTGCAGGAACTCTGGCACAAATCATCCAGAAATCACTGAGTACTGGAGAGGTCCCTGGAAACTGGAGAAAAACAGGTGTTACTCCTGTTTTTCGAAAAAGTGATGCAGGATGCTGCAGGTCAGTGATGTGGGCGTCCATTGCGGAAAAAGTTATAGAATCCCTTACTAAGGAAAAGATTATGGAACATCTGGATGGAAATAAAATCATAAGGATCCCCAAGTATGCATTCATGAACAGGATGGTATGTCGATGTAATTTACTGGTTTTATTTGAGGGCATGACAGAGGAGCTTGATCGGGATATGGCAGTGGGTGTGGTGAACTTGGATTTCAGTAAGGCCTTTCATGTAGTTCCTCTGGAAAGGCTGGCACTGAAATAAAGCTGGAGTGACTATGTAATTGGTTGGCTGATAGGACCCATAGAGTAATGATATAGACATTGTCATCAGCTTGAGAGAAGGTTACCATTTGGGTTCCACAGTGGTCTGTTTTTGGACTGCTGTCACTTAATATTTTCACAAATAATGTGGAGCTAGACACCATAAGCACAATGACTAAATCTGCAAATAAAACAAACCTGTGAAAGTGGTAGAGTGAAATACTCGACAGGATAAATTGCAGGAGGATTGAATGTACTTTGGAATTAGGAGTTCAAGTGACAGATGAAATTCAATGTAGAGAAGTGCAGAGTTCTTCACGTGGTGGTGAAGAAGCCCAGGAACTGACTATCACATCAGTGGAAAGAAAATGTATTTCCATCCATTGTTTTATTTCTACCTTTTAGCCTTTTTCGATTCCTTCACCCCACCCCACCCCCACTAGGGCTATTTGTACCTTGCTTGTCCTGCTTGCTACCCTTAATAGCACATTCTTTAGATAATATCACCACCTTCAACACCTCTTTGTCCTTTTGTCTGTGCTCTACTTGTCCCATCCCCCTTAAACCAGCTTATATTTCACCTCTCTTCTATTTTTACTTAGTTCTGTTGAAGGGTCATTCAGACTCAACGTTAACTGTGTTCCTCTCCGCAGATGCTGCCAGACCTGCTGAGTTTTTCCAGGTATTTTTGTTTTTGTAGTGGAAAGAAAATAATGGATATAGAGAGATCTAGAATCCTCATCTTCAATAAATTGAAATTATCCTAAGAATTCTTGACAATAATGAATAAAACAAATCAGATGTTGGGATGCATTAAAACATCAATATTGAGCCATAAGAGTGAGGTAATCCTTCTAGTTTCTAAATCATTGGCACAGCTACATTTGGAATACTGTGCATAGTTCTGTTGTTGCCTGAGTATAGAAAGGATATTGCAGCTATTGAAAGGATACAGAAGAGCAACTTGAATGATTGAGTGATTACGAAGAGCAATTATGTAAATTGGATGTGTTCACACTGGAACAGTGAAGGCATGGAGGTGATTCTAAGGGGACTAAACAGTGCAGACCATGAAAGCTGTTTCACCTTGTCCAGAACAGCAGAACCAGAGGACACGCCTTGTGCTTAGGAGAAAATAAATTCAAAACTGAGCGGTGGAAACAACATTTGTGAACAAGTGGTTGTCCTATGAAATAGGCTTCCTAGACAGATGATGGGAATATGCAGTATTGATTCATTCAAATGCAATGTGACTGAGTAATTTGAGACATGACATGTCACAGGTGAATTTGTATGTGTAATATGTCACCTCATGTCTGAGTCTGTTGGTCTCTATTAGTCAACAACTCCATAACTATTGTATTATGGAACTACCAGGATGGTAGAAGATGAAACAGATGGACTTCGATCTTTTCTTATCTAACAATTGCTATCTTCTTGAGAAATGCATGGGGACTTTCTGGGGAGAGCAGAAAATTGCCTTATTGTTTAAGTTAAGTATTTTTGTGTGGCTGATCTATGCCGAGTAATCTTGTAATTCTTTTTGAGATGGAGGTGATTCCATTGTAGAAAGAGCCACAGATAGTGCTGCTCTTCTTCCCTTATTGAACAATAAACTGAGCATGAATCAGCTGAGTTTATAGAAAATGCAGTTCCTGCGTGCTAGCTTCCTCTCTTGTTTATAAATGTAAATTTCATTTTTTCTTTCCCAGCTCCTGAATTTGATGAGTGTAGTTGGGGACCAGTTTTGGCAGACCTCCAATTGCCGGACCCGGCCCTGTCCTGTATTCACCTGATCTCTGTGTCTTGAACTTTCCACCAGTACTCAGTTAGTACATCAGGAGTGTAAATCCTGGTTAATTTTATTTTTTTTTTCTTTAATTCATGTCCGGCCCAGGAGCTAGATGTCAGCTAACTGAGAGAAGCTGGGGTTTTCTGTTCTATGCTTTAGGAGGACAGTGGGTGAGGTCACTGGGAAAATTGTGAGAGTGCAAGAATCTGTCTCCAGATTTCTGGTTGAGCTGTAGGTGGTTCAGGAGCTTGGGGCTTCTGACTCGGCTCCGCCAGTTTCTCAGTGCACTTGCGACTGTAAAGGACATCTTTATATCAATATAACCTTCAGGCCATCCATTTATTTAGTGTTTAGCTTACCGTTGAACACAGCGACTGACATAGATTCATAATTGCTGAATCAACTCTGTCAGAAGAAACGTAAAGTGGAGAATGGAAAACCTGTCACAACCTAGTACGATGTTCTTCATTGCAAAGCCGGGAAGCTAGTGGCAGCTCCCATCGACGTGAGGTGCGGCTCCCTGACCAGTGTTGTAGTGCTGCTGGAGCAGAGCTCTGGCACCTCCATCCAGGGTCCGGAGAGCAGAGCGAGGTGGAGCGGAGTGCTGGGGTCCCAGGGAGGAGAGGCTGGCTGCGAGCTCTGGGGCCCCGGGAAGGAGAGGCTGGCTGTGAGGCCCAGGAGTGGAGCCCCAGGTCAATGAGTGGGTGGGGGGCACTGACTGCTGTGTGTGTGTGTGGGAGTGAGAGTGTGCGCGGGGGGTTGAGAGGGGGAGCAAGAGAGCACGCGCGCGGGAGACAGTCTACTGTGGACCTAATTGTAGTCCCCTAATTGAGATGGAATTGTTTCCAAGGTTTATGCCTTCTGCTGCTGAAGGGGCTGACTCTGGCAATCTGATGCTCTCCAATACCTAATACAAATGCCATTCTTTGCGTATGAGCCTAGGTGGTGAGTGTCAGGCGATCACTTGGAGCTGAGTTTGATGCTGCCCTCACCCTCAGCTGTCCGAGTGAACACTTGCAGAAGGGTTCACTGGATCGATGGTGATGCGGAGTAGGAACATCTGGGCTGATTTTGCCCTTCTTGTTCCAGGCCCACTGATCGCAATTCTAGCACTTCTACTGCTACCTGTGCTGAGAGCAGTTAGTGCAGCACAGGCCAGGGACCAAGCCAGTCACATCTTTACCAACTGAGCTGTTAGGTTGTTTCCCGCATTTCAAGTCCACACCTATCAGACAATGGTGAAAGACAGAGCTGTAACTGTCATGCAGACACTCTCACACTCACTCTCTCGCACCCTCACACTCACACTCGCTTTCTCCCTCATGCTCTCTCTCTCTCTCATTCTCACATGTTCTCTCCCACGCACGCGCGCTCTCTCCAACACATGCGCGCTCTCTCCCACGCACGCACTCACTCTCCCACGCACGCACTCACTCTCCCACGCACGCACTCTCTCTCTCTCCCGCGCACGCACTCTCTCTCTCTCCCGCGCACGCACGCACTCTCTCTCCCGCGCACGCACGCACTCTCTCTCCCGCGCACGCACGCACTCTCTCTCCCGCGCACGCACGCACTCTCCCGCGCACGCACACACTCTCTCTCCCGCGCATGCACGCACTCTCTCTCCCACGCACGCACTCTCTCTCTCTCCCACGCACGCACGCACTCTCCCGCGCACGCACGCACTCTCTCTCCCGCGCACGCACGCACTCTCTCTCCCGCGCACGCACGCACTCTCTCTCCCGCGCACGCACGCACTCTCTCTCCCGCGCACGCACTCACTCTCTCTCCCGCGCACGCACTCACTCTCTCTCCCGCGCACGCACTCACTCACTCTCCCGCGCACGCACTCACTCACTCTCCCGCGCACGCACTCACTCACTCTCCCGCGCACGCACTCACTCTCTCTCCCGCGCACGCACTCACTCTCTCTCCCGCGCACGCACTCACTCTCTCTCCCGCGCACGCACTCACTCTCTCTCCCGCGCACGCACTCACTCTCTCTCCCGCGCACGCACTCACTCACTCTCCCGCGCACGCACTCACTCACTCTCCCGCGCACGCACTCACTCACTCTCCCGCGCACGCACTCACTCACTCTCCCGCGCACGCACTCACTCACTCTCCCGCGCACGCACTCACTCACTCTCCCGCGCACGCACTCACTCACTCTCCCGCGCACGCTCCCACTCACTCTCCCGCGCACGCTCCCACTCACTCTCCCGCGCACGCTCCCACTCACTCTCCCGCGCACGCACCCACTCACTCTCCCGCGCACGCACTCACTCACTCTCCCGCGCACGCACTCACTCAGCAGTCAGCCTCTTCCTCCCTCCCCATTCCCCCCAGCGACCTGGGGCTCTGCTCTACAGCGGCTCACTCCTGGACCTCGCTGCCAGCTACTCCTTCATACTGGGAACCTCCACTGCTCTCTGACAACCTAATCCAACAACAGAATTAATTTTTTCTGGTAACTTTTTAATTCTTTTTTGGGATGTGGATGTTGTTGGCTAGGCCAGCAATTATTGCCCACCCCTAATTACCCTTGAGTAGGTGATGGTGAGCTGCCTTATTGAACCGCTGCAGTCCATGTGGTTAGTGTAGGTACATCCACAGTGCTGTCAGGGAGGGAGTTCCAGGATTTTGACCCAGCGACAGTGAAGGAATGGCGATATATTTCCAAGTCAGGGTGGTGTGTGGCTTGGAGGAGAACTTCCAGGTGTTTGTGTCCCCATGTGTCTGCTGCCCTTATCTTTTTGGATGGTAGCATTCGTGGGTTTGGAAGGTGCTGTCTAAGGGGCCTTGGCGAATTCCTGCAGTGCATCTTGTAGATGGTACACACTGCTGCCATTGTGCGTCGGTGGTGAAGGGAGTGAATGTCTGTGGAAGGGGTGCCAATAAATGGGCTGCTTTGTCCTAGATGGTATCAAGCTTCTTGAGTGTTGTGGGAGCTGCACTCGCCCGGGCAAGTGGAGAGTATTCCATCACCCTTCTGACTTGTGCACTATAGATGGTGGACAGGCTTTGGGGAGTCTGGAGGTGAATTTCTTGCCACAGGCCTCTAATTCCTAGCCTCTCACCTGCTCTTGTAGCCACAGTATTTGTAAGGCTAGTCCAATTCAGTTTCTGGTCAATGGTAACCCCCAGGATGTTGATAGCAGGAGATTCAGTGATGGTAATGCCATTGAATGTCATGGGGAGATGGTTAGATTCTCTCTTGTTGGAGGAGATGATCATTGCTTGGCACTTGTGTGGTGCGAATGTTACTTGCCACTTGTCAGCCCAAGCCTGGATATTGTCCAGGTCTTGCTGCATTTGGACATGGACTGCTTCAGTATCTGAGGAGTTGCGAATGGTGCTGAACATTGTGCAATCATCAGCGAACATCCCCACTTCTGACCTTATGATGGAAGGAAGGTCATTGATGAAGCAGCTGAATGTGGTTAGGCTGAGGACACTACCCTGAGGAACTCCTGCAGTGATACCCTGGAACTGTGATGATTGACCTCCAACAACTGCAGCCATCTTCCCTTGTGCTTGCTGTGACTTCAATCACCGGAGAGTTTTTCCCCTGATTCTCATTGACTCCAGTTTTGCTAGGGCTCCTTGATGTCACACTCGGTCAAATGCTACCTTGATGTCAAGGGCAGTCACTCTCACCTCACTTCTGGAGTTGAGCGCTTTTATCCATGTTTGAACCAAGGCTGTAATGAGGTCAGGAGCTGATTGACCCTGGCAGAATGCAAACTGAGCGTCAGATGAGCAGGTTATTGCAAAGCAAGTGCCACTTGATAGCACTGTCGATTACTTTACTGATGATCTAGAGTAGACTGATGGGGCGGTAATTGGCGGGTTGGATTTGTCCTGCTTTTTGTGTACAGGGCATACCTGGGCAATTTTCCACATTACTGGGTAGATGCAAGTGTTGTGGCTATACTGGAACAACTTGGCAAGGGGCGCAGCAAGTTCTGGAGCACAAATCTTCAGTACTATTGCCGTATTCTTGCCGGGGCCCATAGCCTTTGCAGTATCCAGTGCCTTCAGCCATTTTTTTGATGTCACATGGAGTGAATCGAATTGGCTGAAGATTGGCATCTGTAATGCTGGGGATCTCATGAGGAGGCTGAGATGGATCACCCACTTGACACTTCTGGCTGAAAGTTGTTGCAAATGCTTCAGCCTTATCTTTTGCACTGATGTGCTGGGCTGCCCCCCATCATTGAGGATGGGAGTATTTGTGGAGTCTCCTCCTTCATTGAGTTGTTCAATTGCTTACCACCATTCATGACTGGATGTGTAAAGCTTAGATCTGATCCATTGGTTGTGGAATCGCCTAGTCTGCCTGTTGCTTGCTGCTGATGCTGTTTGGCATGCAAGTAATCCTGTGTTATAGCTTCAGCAGGTTCACACCTCAGTTTTGAGTATGCCTAGTGCTGCTCCTGACATGCCCTCCTGCACTCTTCATTGAAACAGGGTTGATCCCATGGCTTGGTGGTAATGGTAGAGTAGAGGATACGTCAGGCCATGAGGTTACAGATTTTGGTTGAGTACAATTCTGCTGATGGCCCACCGTGCATCATGAATGCCCAGTCTTGAGTTGCTAGATCTGTTTGAAATCTATCCCATTTAGCATGAAAGGTATCTGCAATGTGAAGACGGGACTTCAACTCCACAAGGACTGTGCAGTGGTCACTCCTATCGATACTGTCATAGACAGATGAACCTGTGGCAGTCAGGTTGGTGAGGATAAGGTCAAGTATGTTTTTCCCTCTTGGTTCCCTCACCCTGCTGTAGGCCTAGTCTAGCAGCTATGTCATTTAGGACTCGGCCAGCTCGGTCTGTAGTGGTGCTACCGAGCACTTGTGGTAATGGACAACTGCAAGCTGTAAAATTACAGGCTCAGCAAGGTGATGTGCATTTGTAAAACCCTCAAAACCCTCTGTGCCCTCAAACTGTAATATCCTCGCCCTTTGTACACCACGGACCAGTTGGCATAAGGTCAAGCAGATTAGAGAAATAAACGCATGGCTCAAAGAGCAGTGTGGGTCGAAGAGGTTTTGATTCATTGGACATTGTCATCAGTACTTAGGGAAGACTGAGCTATTCAGTTAGGAGGGGCTATACTTGAACCAGGCTGAGACCAGTGTCCTGGCCAATTGTATAACTAGAGCTGTGAACATGACTTTAAACTAACAGAGCTGGGGGAGGGGTCAGGTGAAGGGTGATTTAGGAATCCAAAGTGAAAGGTTAAGGCATTGGAGGAGCATATCAATGTGGGTAAAGACAAGCAGAGTGGGGCAGAAAGGAGACAGAGCGTTGAACAAAAATTGTACATCAATGAATAAGGTCATTACGGGGGATAGAAAGAAAATAATGAAATTAAAGGTTCTTTATCTGAATGCACAAAGCAATGCAATAAGATAGGTGAACTGTTGGCACAAATACAGGTAAATGATTGAGATCTAATCACCATTTTGGAGACATATTTGCAAGATAATCAAGGTTGGGAAATCAATATTCCATAGTACACAATATTTTGGAAAGACAGATGAAATGGCAAAGGGGGAGGGGTAGCCCTGATAGTAAAGGATGACAGAAGGACTTCAGAGAGAAGGGATCTGGCCTCAGAAGATCATGAAGTAAAATCAGTGGAAATTAGAAATAGCAAGAGTCAGAAAGCACTGGTGGGAGTAGTTTATAGACTCCCTAACAGTAATTATACTGTTGGACAGAGCATTGAACAAGAAATCATTGGAGCTTGTAACAAAGGCAATGTAATAATTGTGGGGGATTTTAATCTTCATATATGGGACAATCAAATTGGCAAGAGTGGCCTAGAAGGTGAGTTTGTGGAATGTTTTTGTGACAGCTTCTTGGACCAAAACGTTTTGGAACCAGCTAGTGATAAAGCTATCTTAGATCTTGTATTGTGTAATGAAGCAGGGTTAATGTCATAGTAAAATACCACTGGGAAATAGTGATCATAATACCATTGAATTCCAGGTTAAATTTGAAAGTGACATACTCCAATCACAAACAGGAATCTTAAACTTAAAGCCAATCACATGGTTATGAGGGATGAACTGGCTAGGGTAAATTGGGTAAATAGATTACTGGCTGCAAATTAACAGTGGGAAACATTTAAAGAAATAATTTAAAATGTCCAACAAAAGCACATTCCATGGAAAACAAAAACTCAACAAAGACCCACCTGTGACTCACCCAGGAAGTTAGTGATAGTATTAGCTTAAAAGAAGAGGCTTGTATTATTTCAATAAACAGCAACAAGTCTGTGGTTTGGGAGTGTTGTAGAAATCAGCAAAGGGTGACTAAAAAGTTGATAAAAAGGAAAAAAATAGAATGAGAGTAAATTAGCCAATCACGTAAAAACAGATTGCAAGAGCTTCTATAAGTATGTAAGAGAGAGTAGCTAAAGTTAACTTTAGGCCATTAGAATCAGAGACAGGAGAAATTATCATGGGGAATTAAGGAAATCGCAGTGACATTGCGCAAATATTTTGTGTCTGTCTTCACACTAGAAGACAACTTCCATTCCAGAAATAGACAGTAAACTAGGTGCCAAGAAGAGTGAGGCAATTTGGGAAATTAATATCAACAGAAAAAAAGTATTAGAGAAACTTAAGAGGCTAAAATCCTGGGGACCTGATGGTTTACACGCTAGTGTTCTAAAAGAAATAGCTACAGAGATATTGGACGAGCTGGCTGTAATTTTCCAGAATTCATTGGATTCAGGAACGGTCCCATCTGATGGAAAATTGGCAAATTTTACTCCACTTTTCAAGAAAAGAGGGAGAGAGAAAACAAGGAACTACAGGACAGTTAACCTAACATCAGTTTTTGGGAAAATGCTGGAATTTATTATTAAGTAACTGTTAACAATGAACTTAGAAAAACATAGTATGATTAGAGCAAGTCAAGATGGTTTTACGTCCTGTTTAACAAATTTATTGGCGTTTTTTGAGGATGTAATTAGTAAGATAGATAAAGGGGAACCAGTAGATGTAGTATGCCTGGATTTCCAAAAGGCTTTTGATAGGGTGCCACACAAAAGGTTAACAAGCAAGATAAATGTGATGGAGTTGGAGGAAATATATTAGCATAGATGGAGGATTGGCTAACATACAGAGCAGAGAGTGGGTATAAATAGGACTTTTTCAAGTTGGCAGGTAGTGAATAGTGGAGCATCACAAGGGTCAGTGCTGGGGACTCGGCTATTTACAATCAAAATAATGACTTAGATGAGACAGTTTATCTAAGTTTGCTGATGATAGAAAGCTAGGTGGAAAGGTAAGCTGTGGGGAGGACACAGACTGCAAAGAGATATAGACAGGTTAAGTTAGTGGATAAGAATGTGGCAGATGGAACATAATGTGGAAAAATGTGTGGTTATCCACTTTGGTAGGAGGAACAGATGTGCAGAGTATTTCTTAAATGGTGAGAGATTAGAAAATGTAGATGTACAAGGGACCTGAATGTCCTCGTCAATAAGTCACTGAAAGCTAACATGCAGGTGCAGCAAACAATTAAAAAAAAACAAAGAACAAAGAAAAGTACAGCACAGGAACAGGCCCTTCGACCCTCCAAGCCTGCGCCGATCGTATTGCCCGTCAACTAAAACATTTTGCACTTCCGGGGTCCGTATCCCTCTATTCCTATCCTATTCATGTATTTGTCAAGCTGCCTCTTAAACACCAATATCGTACCTGCTTCCACCACCTCCTCTGGCAGCGAATTCCAGACACTCACTACCCTCTGCGTAAAAAACTTGCCCCGCACATCACCTTTATAGTTTTCTCCTCTCACCTTAAATCTATTTCCCCTAGTAATTGACTCTTCCACCCTGGGAAAAAGCTTCTGACTACCTACTCTGTCTATGCCAATCATAATTTTGTAAACTTCTATCAAGTCGCCCCTCAATCTCCGTCACTCTAGTGAGAACAATAAATTAGGAAGGCTAATGGTACGTTAGCCTCTACCACAAGAGGATTTGAGTACAGGAGTAGTGAAGTCTTGCTTCAATTGTATAGAATCTTGGTTAGACTGCATCTGAAGTAGTGTGTGTAGTTTTGGGCCCTTTCCCTTAGGAAGGATATTATTGCCATAGAGGGATTGCAGCAGACTAGTTGCTGCGATGACAGGGCTGTCTTATGAAGAGAGATTGTGGAAACGGCCTGTATTCTCTAGAGTTTCGAAGAATGAGGGATGATCTCATTGAAACCTACAAGACACTTAAAGGGATAGACAGGGTAGATGCAGGTAAGATGCATCCCCTGGTTGGGGAGCCTAGAACTAGGGGACACAATTTCAAAATAAGGGGGAAGCCACTTAGGGCCAAGATGAGAAGGATTTTTTTTTATTCAGAAGGTTGTGAATCTTTGGAATTTTCTACCTCAGGGGGCTGTGGAAGCTCAGTCATTGAGTATGTTTAAAGCAGAGATTGACAGATTTCTAAATACCAATGACAAAGGGATATGGGGGAAAAAGGCATTGAAGTGGATCGTCAGCCATGATTGTATTGAATGGCGGAGCAGGTTTGATGGGATGAATGGCCCACTCCTGCTGATATGTTCAAAGAGACTTGGGTATGTCTGTATAAGGAATGCAAAATGTTAACATACAGGTACAGCAAACAATTAGGAAGGCAAATGGCATGTTGGCCTTCATTGCAAAGGGATTGGAGTACAGGAATCAAGAAGTCTTGCTGGAGTTATATAGGGTTTTGGTGAGACCACATCTGGCATACCATCTGCAGTTTTGGTCTCCGTATTTAAGAAAAGAGATACTTGCATTAGAGGCAGTACAGTGAAGGTTCACGAAATTGGTCCCTGGGATGAGGGGGTTGTCCTATGATAAGCGGCTGAGCAAATTGGGTCCATTTTCTCTGGAGTTTGAGAGACAATCTCATTGAGACGTACTAGATTCTGAAGGGGCTTGATAGGGCAGACACTGAGAGATTGTTTCCACTGGTCAGGGAATCTAAAATGGGGGGAGCGGGGGGTGGGGAGCTTAGCCTTGGGGTAAGGGGACAATTATTTAAGGGTTGAGATGAGGGGAAATTACTTCACTCAAAAGGTTGGGAATCTTTGGAATTCTCTGCCCCAGAGGGTTGAGAATGTTTCACCATTGAATATATTTATGGCTGGGGTAGACAGATTTTTGGTGCCTCAGGGAATCGAGAGATATGGGGAAGGGGCAGGGAAGTGAAGTTGAAGCTGAAGATCAACCATGGTTGTATTGAATGGCCAGAGCAGGCTTGAAGGGCCACATAGTCTACTCCTGTTTCTATTTCTTGTGTTCAGTCCTCCCCTCAACAGAAGAATGTTTTTTATGTTCAAATAATAAGCAGTTAACCAGAGGTCTGTAATAATTTTAATTAGCTATGGAGAGGTGCATTTTGATTTAATTGAGTTACTTTGTGAATCTTGATTAATTTGAATTGCATAAGCTTTGCTTAGTTTTGATACATCTTTCACCAAGCTGGGACCGTTTTTCCAGCAGTTAAAAAGTTAGCAGTCCTTGGATCACTCAGATGATGAGTCACCAGTAATTGAAAGCGACTATAGTGAAATCTGAGAAACGTAGGACCCTTGCATTCTGCAGACAGACTGCCTTGTTTGGTTGCATGGATGCTACTGCTGTAATTTCCTTGTTGTTGGCAGTGCCACATTTTAAAGTTTCTGCACCAGAATTGTCTGAGATCTCTGTGTTGCTCCAACTCTGAACTCGTGCACATCCCCAAGTTCCTTTGCCCCTTTGCCCACCATTGACAGCCGTACCTTCAGCTGGCTAAAGCTCTGGAATTACCACCACCTTTCTACCTCTCCTTCATTAAGACACTCATTTAATACCCTTGTGTTGACAGTGTCCCGGTGACATTGCAGTCAATGTCCCTGCTGCTGTGCAGGCAGTGTCCCGGTGACATTGCAGTCAATGTCCCTGCTGCTGTGCAGGCAGTGTCCCGGTGACATTGCAGTCAATGTCCCTGCTGCTGTGCAGGCAGTGTCCCGGTGACATTGCAGTCAATGTCCCTGCTGCTGTGCAGGCAGTGTCCCGATGACATTACAGTCAATGTCCCTGCTGCTGTGCAGACAGTGTCCCGATGACATTACAGTCAATGTCCCTGCTGCTGTGCAGACAGTGTCCCGGTGACATTACAGTCAATGTCCCTGCTGCTGTGCAGACAGTGTCCCGGTGACATTGCAGTCAATGTCCCTGCTGCTGTCCAGGCAGTGTCCCGGTGACATTGCAGTCAATATCCCTGCTGCTGTGCAGGTAGAGTCCTGGTGACATTGCAGTCAATGTCCCTGCTGCTGTACAGGCAGCGTCCCGGTGACATTGCAGTCAATGACCTGCTGCTGTGCAGACAGTGTCCCGGTGACATTGCAGTCAATTTTTTTTTTCTTTTTTTTTGCAAAAATATACTTTATTCATAAAATATCTTCAATCACATTCCAAACCATTTCAAAAACACCATTACAAGGGTACAATCCAGGTTAAACTTTTACAAAATGTATCACCAGGTGCATCAGTACAAACAATATTACAATCATTTACAGCCTTTCATTTTGAGCTGTACAGCCCGAGGGGCTCTAAACAGTTCCCAGTCTCTCGGTGCGCTGTGGCAGAAAGGTCTTAGACAGCGACCCTTCCCCATTGCGCCTTTGCGGCAGCTGCCCCAAGCTTTAGTGCGTCCCTCAGCACGTAGTCCTGGACTTTGGATTGTGCCAGTCCGCAACAATCGGTCGGGGACAACTCTTTGCGCTGGAAGACCAACAAGTTTCGGGCAGACCAAAGCGCGTCTTTCACCGAGTTGATGATCCTCCAGCTGCAGTCGATGTTTGTCTCGGTGTGTGTCCCTGGGAACAGCCCGTAGAGCACAGAGTCCTGTGTCACAGAACTGCTCGGGATGAACCTCGACAGCAACCACTGCATCTCTCTCCAGACTTTCTTTGCAAAGGCACAATCCACAAGGAGGTGAACAACGGTCTCTTCCCCACCACAGCCACCTCGAGGGCAACGTGCAGAGGGGGTGAGACTCCTGGCGTGTAGGAAGGATCTGACGGGGAGGGCCTTTCTCACCACCAGCCAAGCTACGTCTTGGTGCTTGTTGGAAAGTTCTGGCGATGAGGCATTCTGCCAAATGACTTTGACAGTCTGCTCGGGGAACCATCCCACAGGGTCCACCCTCTCCTTTTCCCTCAGGGCCCCTAGGACGTTACGTGCTGACCACTGCCTGATGGACTTGTGGTCAAAGGTGTTTTTCTGCATAAATTTTTCCACCAGGGACAGGTGGTACGGCACGGTCCAACTACTTGGAGCGTTCCGCGGCAGCGTGGCCAGACCCATCCTTCGCAACACCGGGGACAGGTAGAACCTCAGCACGTAGTGACACTTGGTGTTTGCGTACTGAGGGTCTACGCACCGCTTGATGCAGCCACACACAAAGGTGGCCATCAGTATGAGGGCGATGTTGGGCACGTTTTTTCCCCCTTTATCTAGAGGCTTGTACATCGCGTCCCTGCGGACACGATCCATTTTCGACCTCCAGATAAAGCGGAAGATGGCTCGAGTGATCGCCATCGCGCAGGAGTCTAGAATGGGCCAGACCTGCGCCACGTACAGCAACAGCGAGAGTGCCTCACACCTGATGACCAGGTTCTTACCCGCAATGGAGAGGGAGCGTCGCTCCCACATGCCCAGTTTCCTTTTCACCATAGCCACTCGCTCCTTCCAGTTTCTAACGCATGCCCCGGTCCCTCCGAACCATATCCCCAGCACCTTCAGGCCGTCAGCCCTGACAGTGAAGGGGACAAAGGATCGGTCAGCCCAGTTCCCAAAGAACATGGCCTCGCTCTTCCCACGATTTACCTTGGCTCCCGAGGCCAGTTCGAACTGGTCGCAGATGTGCATCAGTCTGCGCACCGACAGCGGATCCGAGCAGAAGACGGCGACGTCGTCCATGTACAGGGAGGCTTTTACCTGAGTGCCTCCACTGCCTGGGATCGTCACTCCTCTTATGCCCGGATCCTTCCTGATGGACTCGGCAAAGGGTTCTATGCAACACACGAAAAGGACAGGCGAGAGAGGACAGCCCTGCCTGACTCCAGATTTAATCGGAAAGCTATCTGTTTCCCACCCATTGATTGAGACTGCGCTACTGATGTTAGTGTAGAGCAGTTGGATCCAATTTCGAATTCCCTCCCCAAACCCCATTTTGGAGAGCACATCCCCCATGTAGGTGTGCGATATTCTGTCAAAGGCCTTCTCCTGATCCAAGCTGATGAGGCAGGTATCCACACCCCTGTCCTGTACATAGGCAATCGTATCCCTGAGCAGCGCGAGGCTGTCAGAGATCTTCCTGCCTGGCACAGAGCAGGTCTGGTCAGGGTGAATCACCAATTCCAGAGCGGATTTGACCCGATTGGCGATGACCTTGGACAGAATCTTATAGTCCACATTCAACAGTGAAATGGGTCGCCAATTTCTAATTTCCTCCCTTTCCCCCTTGTGCTTGTAGATGAGGGTGATGATGCCTTTCCTCATGGATTCTGACATACTACCGGCCAGGAGCATACTCTCGTACACTCCTAGCAGGTCTGGGCCGATCAAGTCCCACAGAGCCGAATACAACTCCGCCGGCAAGCCGTCGCTTCTGGGAGTTTTACTCTTCTCGAAGGACTCAAGGGCCTTAGTCAGTTCATCAGGAGTTAGCGGTTTGTCCAGGCTCTCCCGCGTACTGTCGCCTAAGACCTCCGTGATAGAGGACAGGAAGGACTGGGAGGCCGTGCCGTCCGTGGGCTTCACGTCATACAATCCGGCATAAAAGGATTTGCTGATCCTCAGAATGTCGGACCGTGATGACTTTACTGAGCCGTCTTCTTCCTTCAGGCTGCTGATCACAGAGCGCTCTCTGTGTATCTTTTGGAAGAAGAAACGTGAGCACGTCTCATCCTGCTCCACGGAGCGGACTCTGGAACGGAAGATGATCTTGGAGGCCTCCGAGGCAAAGTGCGAGGCTTGCTGGCCCTTCACCTCTTGGAGCTCCTCCTTGACATCGACCCCCATCGACTGCAGCCGGAGCAGATTCTGCATCTTTTTCTGGAGTCGGGACATTTCCCTCTGTTCCTTTCTAGCTTTCTGGGTGCCTTTGAGGATGAAAAACCTCTTGATGCTTCCCTTGATCGTTTCCCACCAGTGTGTCAGGGACTCAAAGAGGGGTTTCACGGTTCTCCAACCTTTGTAATCCCTCTTGAGCTCCTCAATGTTCTCTGGGGTCAGCAGTTGCACATTTAGCTTCCATGCCCCCCTGCCCACCCTCAGGTCCTTCTCCAAGTGGCAGTCCGCCAGTAGGAGGCAGTGGTCAGAGAAGAACACCGGCTTGACGTCGGTGGATCTGACTGTGAATGCACGGGACACAAACAGGAAGTCTATCCTGGAACGAATGGACCCGTCTGGCCGCGACCAGGTGTATCTACGCTGCGCTCCGTCTGCAGGGTTGCTGAAGACGTCGTGCAGCTTGGCATCCTTAACTGTTTCCATCAGGGATCTGGACGTAGCGTCCAATCTGCTGCCGGCCCTGCCGGATCGTCCAGCCGCATCGATGATGCAGTTGAAGTCACCGCCCAGAATGACCGGCCTGGAGGTCGCCAGCAGCAGTGGGAGCTGCTGAAAAACCTCCAGCCGCTCAGCCCCTTGTGCCGGGCCATACACGTTAATTAACCGGAGTGGAGCGTTCTTGTACATTACGTCTGCTACGAGGAGTCTTTGTCCCTGCTGCTGTGCAGATAGTGTCCTGGTGACATTGCAGTCAATGTCCCTGCTGCTGTACAGGCAGTGTCCCGATGACATTACAGTCAATGTCCCTGCTGCTGTACAGCCAGTGTCCCGGTGACATTGCAGTCAATGTCCCTGCTGCTGTACATGCAGCGTCCCGGTGACATTGCAGTCAATGTCCCTGCTGCTGTCCAGGCAGTGTCCCGGTGACATTGCAGTCAATGTCCCTGCTGCTGTACATGCAGCGTCCCGGTGACATTGCAGTCAATGACCTGCTGCTGTGCAGACAGCGTCCCGGTGACATTACAGTCAATGTCCCTGCTGCCGTCCAGGCAGCGTCCCGGTGACATTGCAGTCAATGTCCCTCTGCTGTACAGGCAGTGTCCCGATGACATTACAGTCAATGTCCCTGCTGCTGTACAGCCAGTGTCCCGGTGACATTGCAGTCAATGTCCCTGCTGCTGTACATGCAGCGTCCCGGTGACATTGCAGTCAATGTCCCTGCTGCTGTCCAGGCAGTGTCCCGGTGACATTGCAGTCAATGTCCCTGCTGCTGTACATGCAGCGTCCCGGTGACATTGCAGTCAATGACCTGCTGCTGTGCAGACAGCGTCCCGGTGACATTACAGTCAATGTCCCTGCTGCCGTCCAGGCAGCGTCCCGGTGACATTGCAGTCAATGTCCCTCTGCCGTCCAGGCAGTGTCCCGGTGACATTGCAGTCAATGTCCCTGCTGCTGTCCAGGCAGCGTCCCGGTGACACACAAACATTGTCCCAGTAGTTAACCAGGCAGCGTCCAAGATTTGTACAAGCCTTGTCTATGTAGGGCAATGATGGAACAAGTGAAATAATGAAGGTAGGCAGTGAATGGGTTAAAAAAAAACACATCTACTTAGATTGAAACAATTTCAGCTTTTAACTGTGTTAGATGAAGGAGCTTTCTCCTTGCCACTGAGCTGAAGTAAAAAGCAAATGAAAAAGATCAATAATTGGATCAGAACAGTCCATTCATCAAGGAACTCCTGACAGAGCAAGATGATTACACACTGTGCACAAACGCTGAGCTTGCATTTGCAGTGAGGATTGGCAGCTCTACAGTCAGAGCATGAGCCTCAATGCCTCTCCTGATTGTTCAGCAATTGGAAAGAGTGTCTGTTTTTTTTATAAATATCAGCAACATTTTTACCTTCCAGTAGGAAAAATAATTTTTCATCTTGATAATTCCTGCTGCTGCTACTCCCTTCCCCGCCCCCGCAACCCCACCGTGGCTGACGGGGCATTTAATAGCATCAGTGGACCACCTGAATGGGTTTATACTGGGATTAGGGCAAACGACTTGGGCATAACGTGGCATCTTGTTGAAATTCAACAACTATGAATTTCTACATAGTGCATCCCACAGAATCTGTTGCCAGAAAGCTGCACGTAGCAATGAAAACCTCAATATCTGAATGACCTCGGATACCCTACTTGTGCTGAACCCAGCTGGCTTCTTTAAATTGTCCATCAATGGTAAGTGGAATTAGAGAAATTGACAGAACCATGAAGCATTCCTGATTTACCAAATCAAGAAGTATGTCAAATGGTGAGTGTTGACATCCTCTGTCATATTTTTATTTGAACAGTACGGCAGTGCTGTTGGATTGTTGCCCTCCCATGCTAGCTTTTAGGTTGTCTCCATGGTGATGAGCAGTGTTGTGGAATCATAGAATCTTGCAGCATAGAGGGAGGCATTTCGAGCCATCATGGTCTGATAGAAGGGTCCACAGTCCCATTCCCCCTGCCCTTCTTCACACCCTTCTAAAATGTTATTTTTTGAATATTTTCCAATCTCTTGAAAAAATTGTGCTGGTTTCTGTTTCCCACACTGTTTCTGGGCTGGCAACTCATTCTAGCAACCTTCTGTGTGAAAAATTTTCAAAAATCCTCCGAACCTCTCCCTTTGCTGTTATGGTGATGATCCTCTAGCTAGCAATTCACTAATTAGCTGAAATAATTTTTCTTGATTTACTTTTAATTGTAATCACCGTTATCAGATCTTCTAACCTCCTTTGTAATCAAAAGAGCCTCTATTACTCCAATTTCTCCTCATAAGTAAGGTCTTTCACCCCTAGTATATCAGGAACAGGATTAATAGAATGTATTGCTTGCCATGAACTGATTGCAAAGCCTCTTTTTTAAGGTTGAAAGGAAGTTATATTTTCTGCTTTTCAAAAAAACTTTCAGATTTTTTTAGAGCAACTGATGATGCCATAGCTTGTGGAATGGGCTTCTTGATTCCTTTTTAATTTATTCATAGGATTTGGGCATCACTGACAGGGCCAGCATTTATTGACTTTGGGAAGTTGGTGATGAGTTACCTTCTTGAACTACTGCAGTCTGTGTGATGGAGTACTTTCACAGTGCTGTTTCACTGCTGTTAGGTTGGGAGTTCTAGGATTTTGACTTAATGACAATGAAGGAACAGTGAGTTATTTCCAAACCAGGATGTCGTGTGACTTGGAGTGTAACTTGGAGGTGGTAGTATCCTTGCGGAGAACAACATCTAGGTAGTGGAAGTTGTTAGTTTGGGAGTTGAAGAAGGAAAGTTGGGAAAGTTGCTACATTGCATCTTGTAGATGATACACACTGCAGCCATGGTGTGATGGATGTTGATGGATGGGTGTCAGTTGAGCAAACCGCTTTGTCCTGAATGTTTTCAAACTTCGAGTGTTGTTGGAGCTGTACTCATCCAGGCAAGTGAAGAGTATTCCATTACACTCTAACTTGTTCCTTGTAGATGGCAGAAAGGCTTTGGGGTGTCAGGAGTGAGTCACTCGCTATAGAATACCCAACCATTGACATGCTGTAGGCACAGTATCTGCGTGGTTGGCTCAGTTAAGTTTTGGTTAATGATGATCTCCAGGATATTGATGGTGGGAAATTTGGCGATGTTGATGCTGCAGAATAGCCAGGAGGGGTGGTTGGAATATCTCTTGTTGGAGATGGTCTACATGTTATTTGCCACTTATCAGCCCAGGCCTTGTTGCATGTGGGTATAGACTGCCTCACTATCTGAAGAGTTGAGAATGGAACTGAATATTTCAATCATCAGTTAACATTCTTATTTGCAATGGAAGGAGGGTCATCGATGAAGCAGCTGAAGATGGTTGGACCTAGTACACTGCCGTGAGGAACTCCTGCAGTGATGTCATGGGACTGAGGTGATTGGTTCTAACAAACACAACCATCTTCCTTTGTGCTAGGTATGATTCCAACTTTTGGAGAGTTTCCCCCTGATTCCCATTGACTTCATTTTTGCTAGGGCTCTTTCATGCCACACTCGGTCAAATGCTGTCTTGATATCAAGGTCAGTCATTCGCATTTCACCTTTGGAATTCAGCTGTTTTATTCATGTTTGGATGAAGGCTGAAGTCAGGAGCCTAGTGGTCCTACTGGATCCTAAACTAAGAAGTGGTGAACAGGTTATTGGTAAATTGTGGGCAATACATATTTGAGCAATTTTCCAGTTTTTGTCAGGTAGATGCCAGTTTTATTGTTGCACTGGTTAGAGGTCTGGGTAGTTCTGGAACACAGGTCTTCAGCACTACAGCTGGGATGTTGTTGGGGCCTATAGCCTTTGCTTGTATCCATTTCACTCAGTTGTTTCCTGGCATCACAAGTTAGCTGAAGACTAGCATCTGATGGGGAGGAGGCCAGGCTGGGTCGTCACTGGGCACATGTGGTTGAAAATGGTTTCAAATGTTGCACCAATGTCTCTGCCATCATTAGTTGTAATGTATGTCAGTATAAAGTTATTTGATGGGTTATGCTGGTAGCCCCTGTGATCAGGCACACTCCACTGAACTGCTTAATTAAAAGTGGATGTTACAGTCAGCATGTGGTCTAAGCACTGACAAGGGGATTATTTAAACAGGGAAGGTGTTCATTGATGTTTAGCTTTGTTCTGGTGAGACCAACTGCTGCTGACAGGATGGTGCTTTATCCTGAGATTGGGGGAGAATTTTTTGTCCATCTCTCGGATATTTTGTGGGTTAGTGACTGGTGTTTTGAGCATGTGCATGGAGAACCTTTGAACCTGGAGGTCAGTTGAGGAACAGAATGGAGTGCTTCAGGGGAGGACTGAGCAGAAAAGAAGAGGCAATCCATTCAAAATGCAGCAGCAATCAATGTAATTGGGGTGTCTTGATGATCTCCCAGTTATTATTTGCTGGAGGCCCACTCCTTTATGGTCGATAATTAAGGTTTGACTACAGTCCAAGATGCTACGTGCAATGTTGAAACATTTCCAGCTTTGTAACTGTAGAAGCTGGAGAGGAATTTAGATTTCTGTCAGTGAAATTGAAAGTAGAAAGCTTGCATTTATATCGTGCTCCTTACACCCTGGGCACATTCCAAGCCACTTTACTCCCAATAAATTCATCTAGAAAAGCAGTCATCGATGTTTTGTAGCAATGACAGCAACCAATTAACACATGGCAAGGAGATGATTAAAAACAGAAGAGGATGGAACTACTCAGCAAGTCAGACAGTATCTGTGCAGAGAGAAACAGAGTTAATGGGCAGAATTTTTCCGCCGGCGAGCTGGGGGTGGGGCCCGCTCGCTGACGTGAAAATGACTTGGGGTCATCCCGCCCCATTTAAATATTCAGGAAGGCGGGGGCACAGCGCGATCAGCTGTCCGCCCGCCGAACTGTCAATGGCCAACTGGCGGGATGAGATTTCATGTCTGTTTTAAGAAAGTTTAATAAAGCTTTTGTGATATTTATTAACATGACCCATCTAAACCTTGGTCACCATGCAACCATGTTTCTGTAATGATAATCAGATGATATCCATGTATTTTTATTTGTCAATTCATCCAACTTGGTGCATTCAGGTAAGGAGCCTTTAATTCTGTCTGCTTATCTTTTTGCTGGTGCAGTCTTAGTATGCTTTGTCCCTTCTCATCTCACACTGGTTATCATTCCCTGTATTGCTACCCTGCAATATTGCCTTGTCCTTTCTCATTAACTTTCTAAATCTACCCTCACATGAATTCTGTCCTCCACTATTTAGCTTAAAGCTCTCCTTACATCCCTAGTTATGCGATTTTCGAATATTTTCCACGACATTGGCCCCATCACGGTTTAAGTAAAGGCTGTCCCAAAGGTTCAGTCCCCTCTTTTAGCCAGTACTGGAGCCAGTGTCCTATGAATTGAAACCTATTTCTCCTGCACTACTCTTTGACAACCATTCATTCAACTCTTATACCATTGCTCGTGGCTCGAATAGTAATCCAGAGATTGTTACCTTTGTGGTTCTGCTTTGTTATTTAGCCCCAACTGCCCACACTTTGTCAGCAGAAACACCTCCTTAGTCCTATCTATGCCATTGATGCTCATGTGGACTATGGCAACTGGACCCTTCCCCTCCCACTCCCAAGTTTCTAGTTCCTCTCAGGCCTCACAGAGATGTCCTTAACCCTGGCACTGGGCAGGAAACATAGCCTTTGGGACTCTTGCTTTTAGCTGCAGAGAACAGTATCTATGCCCCTGACTATGCTGTCCCCTACTAATCTACATTCTTTTCTACTCCCTCCACTTGAATGCCCCCTGGTGCTATGACTGCATCCTGGTAACTCTTCCCCCTCCCTGATGCATCACAATGTCTGAAGCTCATCAACTGTGAGCCAAAATTTCTCAAGCTGCAGATACTTATTGTTGATGTGGTTGCCGTGGATCACACAGTGTCCACCAGCTCCCACATGCTACAGCTACAATATATGATCTGCCCTGCCACCTTTTAGTATTTCGTTTGATTAGAGTTTCAAGTTTAGGAATATCTATCAACTATAATTTGTGGTTATATTAAGTAGCATCTAGTTAAGCTATAAATTTAATACAGTACTGAACTCCTTCTCTCCTGTTCCCTAGTAAAAACTACTGCCCCAATTTAGAGGGAAAAAAAATTAAAACTCACCAACCAATCACTTACCTGTTCACTTAATTAATGCGTCTGGACTTTAGCTTTCAGTTATCACTGTCTCTTGCTGCCTCTCTCGGCCCACTCCCTGTTCTGTAAAAAACCAGAACAGCAGCACCTCTTCCCTTAGTACAATGAATTGCCTCGCTCACCAAATTCTTGGCTTCAGTACTCTGTCAAAGCTGTATTCTGTCGAGCTACTACTTAATCAAATGAAGTTTTGATTGATTTCTTTCAGAAAACAAATATGCTGGGATAGTTATGAATGCTTGAATTTTGAATTGAGCTAAATAGTGTGCTTGGGAGGAGTAGATTCTTAAAGCTCTCTAACACTTGGATTTTCCTCTTGTTGGGCCAGATTTTCATCCTGGCGATCTGACTCGGGAATCGGGTCATTTCCCGACCTGGCAATCCTGCCTCCTGCCTAGCTGTGCCCACTCATACTATTTCTATGCCAAGGTGGTGGGGCTGGGTTGGAGTTGGGGCTGCCAACACCGGATGCAGGTGGGTAGATGCCATGGCAGGTTAAAAGGCCACTTCTGAGTGATAGACAGCCCAGTTCTTGAGATGAGTATGAAGACCCTAACCTTCACTCATCCCCCTCACCCCCTTCAACCCTTTCATCCCCATTCACCCCCACGCCTTCACCTCCGTAATCCTTCATACTCCCTTCACAGCCCCTCATCCTCATACCCCCTCCTCAACTCTCCATACCCGCTCCATACACCCTCATACCTCTACACAACCCCACACCTCCATATCCCCTCCATCCCCTCTCATCCGATGTACAGTATGTGCAGAACTCATGAGCCCTATAATAGCATTGGAATGTCTTTAAGACAAAACTGTCAAAATAAACTGTCACTCAAAATGCAGTTGAAAGAAAATATTACCCTATTTCAACCCCATAAACCTGTCAAGATAAACAGTAAGTGGAAATGCACTGAGAGAACCATAATCCTATTAAGACCTCCTAAAGTTATCAAGATAAAGAAAGTGATTTAAAATGCACTTGGATCAAAACATAATTGTAGTAAGACCTCATAAAACTATTAAATCAACCAAACTTGACAGCTGTGTCAATAAGTCCTGCTGAGTGCTATTCATCAGCAGGTTTGGAACTCAACCAAGCATTCATAATGATATTCCATTCAGCAACAGTGTCAGCAAAGCCTCCAGAGCTGAATGCATTAGAGGCTTTGAAGTCAGACAGAGGCTCAGCCATCTGTCCAAGCTTTGAAACAGTAAAACAAATTATTGAGCTGAAATTCAATGAAAATATGAAAGCAAAGGTACAATTGACACGTTTAAATCTGAATGTCACTAGGAGGACTTTATCTAGTCGATAATGTAGTCTAATGCATCTGAGATTTTTTAACTTCCACAATACTGTCCAATTTTTTTTTTTAGCAATTTCTATGCTTCTATAATCTGGGTGGAAGCTTGGATATCTGCTCTGTTGATCAGTTGCACTCTTGCTTTACTAATCAAGCTACTGTGGCAGCCTCATTCAACTGCAAGGCATTTTTCTCCGTGTGTGGAAATTGACCTGTACGTTACAGATGGAGCCACGGTATTTAGTACTGTTCAGTCTGTCAAGGCATTGTGTTATCCACCAATCCAGATTCATAACACCACAGAGATGAAAACAAAAAGCTAAAAGCTACTGTGGATGCTGGAAATCCAAAACAAAAACAGAGTTACCTGGAAAAACTCAGCAGGTCTGGCAGCATCGGTGGAGAAGAAATCAGTTAACGTTTCGAGCCTTCACGACCCTTCGGCAGAACTGAAGCATAGTTAGGAGAAAGGAGAAATATAAGCTGGTTTAAGGTGGGGGGGGGTGGGGGGAGAGAGAAGTTGAGGGTGTGGTGATTGTGGAGATAAGCAAGCAGTGATAGGAGCAGATAATCAAAAGATGTCACAGACAAAAGGATCAAAGAGGTGTTGAAGGTGGTGATATTTGTCTAAGAAAAGTGCTAATTAAGAATGGAAGACAGGACACTCAAAGTACAGCTCTAGTGGGGGTGGGGTGGAAAGACTAACAAGGTTTTAGTTTTAGATTTAAAAATAATGGAAATAGGTGGGGAAAGAAGAATCTATATAAATTATTGAAAAAAAAAGGGGAGGGGGGAGAAACGGGGTGGGGATGGGGGGAGGGGGAGTTTAAGATCTAAAGTTGTTGAATTCAATATTCAGCCCGGAAGGCTGTAAAGTGCCTAGTCGGAAGATGAGGTGCTGTTCCTCCAGTTTGCATTGGACTTCACTGGAACAATGCAGCAAGCCAAGGACAGACATGTGGGCAAGAGAACAGGGTGGAGTGTTAAAATGGCAAGCGACAGGGAGGTTTGGGTCTTTCTTGCGGACAGACCGCAGGTGTTCTGCAAAACGGTCGCCCAGTTTGCGTTTGGTCTCCTCCACCGGTCTCCTCTACATTGGAGAGACCAAACGCAAACTGGGCGACCGTTTTGCAGAACACCTGCGGTCTGTCCGCAAGAAAGACCCAAACCTCCCTGTCGCTTGCCATTTTAACACTCCACCCTGTTCTCTTGCCCATATGTCTGTCCTTGGCTTGCTGCATTGTTCCAGTGAAGCCCAACGCAAACTGGAGGAACAGCACCTCATCTTCCGACTAGGCACTTTACAGCCTTCCGGGCTGAATATTGAATTCAACAACTTTAGATCTTAAACTCCCCCTCCCCCCATCCCCACCCCGTTTCTCCCCCCTCCCCCTTTTTTTTTCAATAATTTATATAGATTCTTCTTTCCCCACCTATTTCCATTATTTTTAAATCTAAAACTAAAGCCTTGTTAGTCTTTCCACCCCACCCCCACTAGAGCTGTACTTTGAGTGTCCTGTCTTCCATTCTTAATTAGCACTTTTCTTAGACAAATATCACCACCTTCAACACCTCTTTGATCCTTTTGTCTGTGACATCTTTTGATTATCTGCTCCTATCACTGCTTGCTTATCTCCACAATCACCACACCCTCAACTTCTCTCCCCCTCCCCCCCCCCCCCCCCCACCTTAAACCAGCTTATATTTCTCCTTTCTCCTAACTATGCTTCAGTTCTGCCGAAGGGTCGTGAAGGCTTTCTTCTCCACCGATGCTGCCAGACCTGCTGAGTTTTTCCAGGTAACTGTTTTTGTTTTGTTTCATAACACCACAGCCTTTTTATAATCTGAACTTGAAATTGTTCATTGATGGAATTGGGTTATTTTACCATTCCTTCCTTCCTTCATGATCAGATATCCAACCTATTACATGATTTAATGCAGTTAATAAATTTCCTTTTGACAACTTCTCAGTCACACAGGTCTGTATGAAATCATGATCTACTGCAGCAGTTTGGCAAGTAAAACTGTCCATTATTGCCCTTGTTATGGTATGCTGATGTTAATTGCTGTGCAAACCAAATCCCAGAGGGAAACTTGGCTTACGGGGCCATACCCTTTTTTTAAATTCTGAAAGCAAAAAGGGGACATACTGATCTCAGCAGTAAGAAGTCCAGTAATGCTTTTGGGATTTTAAAAATTAAAACTTTTATTAGCAGGAATAAAAGCACACAAGATTACAGATGCACGATTAAATGTAGTCTTACAAAACATTGCCCTAAAAAAGACACACTACTTGGTCAGACCTACAGGTAAATACCTTCCAGGCATCGCTCCCTTTATAGATGTTTAACTATAAAAACATCCAGTAATATTACCCAAGGCAATCTGCTGTAGCTTCAATAAAGGCATACCACATGACCAGTAAAATTCTTCCACTGCTGTGAAAATCCAAACTTCAGAATAAATTTGCTTTTTGCAACCCAAGACTTTTTCTGGCTTGACTAGATGGTTGATTCAAACTGCATCCTCTCTCAGCCGCAGCTCCAGCTATAGCTCCAGCTGCCACATCTCACAGTTCCAGTTTAACCCCTAACGGCTTAACAGCCCAACACTAAAATACCTTTTTTTCCCTTTCACACCTCTTTGAAACTCAAACTCTTCCAAATATAAGATCTTTCATCTTGTCTTTGCTTTTGGGTCAATAAAATATAATAACCCCCCCCCCCCCCAACACCTATTTACCTATAGAACTCCTACAAGATGCAAACATGTCTCTTGCAACTCTGACTCCCCTTTGATATTCAAACAAACTCTCCACTTATCTAAAAATGCAAATGCTAGATCTAACCTATTCACTTATACCTCAAACCTAACACCTCTATCCTTTCATGTTTTACACCCCCCCCCAGACAACCTGTCTCCTATTAATCACTGCCTAGCTTAATTAAATCATATGCAAACACAGACACACACAGCTTTTTCACAGAATAACACAATAGTCCTCAAAAATATAAAGAAAAACATCCATTTCTCACAGTCTGACATGGTGACATTTCATTAATCTTGTTTAAAATAGTGATTCAACTTGGGCTGCATTAGCAACATGGAGATCAGTGGCTGCAGGTTGGTCCCTGTGCCTACGGTGCCAGTATCTTCAGGGGAGGGTTAGCTTTTCTTGCAGTTTGGATCCCTGAACCTGCTGTTTGGGTCCCTCTACCGAGAGTACTCGTACCTCCAGTCTGGATGTATGTGCCTGCGATGCTCATATCTGCGACGTGGAGGAAGCTTGTGCTAGCAATGCCTGTCTCTGGACTGTGGATTCTGTATCTACTGATCCTCTATGTTCAGATTTAAATTGAGGTTTCCTGCTGCTCATTTTCTCTCCCAAGAACCAGTAATTTATGCAGTAAAACTCTGGGAGTATTGTCCAGAACCTCAGAATCATGACAACCTAAGGAAATCAGCAGGATGTAACATTTAAGGTTTCTGCCTACTCCTGCCCATCCTACGATCCTGATCAAAGCTCATCATGGAATGGGGAATTTTGCAAACCAAAATTTGTGGGTGCGTGAAGCCACATCAGTCTCAAAGACCACCTGGTGCACTGCTGTTGCTACCTCCAGCCCCCAGCCTTCTCCCTGACTCTTCCAGTGTGCCTCTTTGCTTCCCCTTCCTCAGTGCCCACACCCCTACCTCTCCTCCCCCCATCTCTCTTAAAAACTGCCAGAGGTGAACTTGAGAGTTAAAGAGACTAAATTGGGAAAAGTAAATGTGAAAGTTCAGGTAAAGGGCAAATTGAGAGTGGAAACAGGACTGTGAGCATTAGTATTGAGGGTATTGAGTGGTTCAAATTTGGTGCAGTATTCCTAATAAATTATTGACTTACAAAATAAAATGATTTCAGAATTGAAGTGAGAGCTGCATCATTACTCAGTCAGCACGCTTGTTGTAATGGTCATTTGTTCAGTAAATTCACAGGTGAGATTCATTGCCATGAGTCTGCATTGTCTGAGCTTGTGCCCAGTACATAGTGGTTATATTACTGGTCAAGTAATCCATAGACCTGGACTAATCATTTAGAGAGATGATTTCAAATTCCACCATAGCATCTTGGGAATTTCAATTCAGTTAATTAAATAAATCTAGAATAAAAAGCTGGGCTCAGTGGTAGCACTCTCGCCTGAGTCGGAACGTGGTGAGCTCAAGTCCCACTCCAGGACTTGAGCATAAAAATTAATGCTGACACTTGTGCAGTGCTGAGGGAAGGCTGCAGTCTTAAAGGATTTATTTTTCAGATGAGACATTAAATCAAGGCCCCAACCTTATCCATTGCTGACAGGTTCTGGTCATGAACTGAAACCTTGGGCTCAACATATAGGACTTTCCGGAACAGCCTAGTACATTACTTCAGTTTTCTTTGTGCTGATCAAACGGCCAAAGTTGTCACTTGTACTGGAGAACAAGTCCATCCTACATTGCATGTGCATTCTCTGAACTGGCAGCTAATGCACAGTCATCAACAAACAGGAAATCGCCAACCATCTCCTTTAAGACCAGAGTTGTCTAAGGTTGAGTAGCTTCCTGTCTGTGCAATATATGATTTTGATGTCAGGATCACCACCCAGGGAGGTATTGGAGAGCATGGTGGAGAAAAAGATGCTTTTTGAAATGAAAAAGGTTGGATCTAGCATGCAGCCCTGTTTAGCTCCATTAGTGTGTGGGAATGGGCCAGAAGACTCAGCACCATCAAGAAAATGTGCAAGCATACCGTCATGGAAGTGTTGAACTATTATGACAAATTTCTCAGAGCAGCTGAATTTCTCCATTACATTCCGAAGGCCCTCAAGGCTGACTGTATCAAAGGTCTTGATTGGGTCAGCAAAAATGGAATATAGGTCCATGTTCTGTTCTTTACATTTCGCCTGGATCTCTCTTAGCTGCAAACAACTTGTCAGTGGTTCCTCAATGTTTTCTGAAACTGCACTGGCAGCAGATCCTGGTCAAGAAGTTGCACTAAGCGGTTCGGAGGATTCTGTTGAAGATTTTGCTAGTAATGGAGAGCAGTGACATTCCTCTATAATTGTCGCAAGATTGACACGTTCCTTTCAGATTTTACAGGTGGACAGTGGAGGTGCCTTTGTATTTTTGCAGGATGGTTCCTTGCTCCTACATAGACTGAAAGAGTTCAGTGAACTTCTTGACTGGGCATTGACCTCCAGTCTTGTCGACCTTATCTGAGATAGCACCAGCTCCTGGAACTTTGCCACTAGGCAGGAGTTTGATTGCATTTGCTGTTTGTAACAGCTTGGGAGGGTCATTATGCGAACAGTTGTGGCAATCTGTAGCAGCCTGTTGATTGCTTCTTCATTGATGAATGAAGGCTGATTGAAGATATGTTTAAAGTGCTCTGCCTGCCTTTCTAGAATTTGGGCTTTTTCTGTGAGCAGTGTTGACCTGTCAGCACTGAGGATCAGCGATGAACAAAAAGGCTGGGCCATGTAGACAGATTTCTGTGCATTGTAGGTCACAAAGACGCAAATAGATTCTGCAAATGACTGAAGTTCATCAGCTTTCTGACTCAGCAAAGTTTCTTGCATCTCACAACTTGCTTTGGAAAGTCCTGCGATGTTTCAGTAGGCATCATGTTTGGATAGTGATATCTTATCATTGAGGTAAACCCTGTAGAGTTGATGTTTCTCCTCCAGTATTTCCTGAATCACCTCAATATTTTTATCGAACTAGTCTTGATGCTTGCGGAAGGTAGGGCCAAAGGCTTCCAGGGCAGTGAATTACACTATGTCCCTGAAGGTCACCTAGCAATCCTCAATGCAGAGTGTTTCTCTGAGAGCGAGTCCTACATGAATGCCTGTTTGAGCCTTGCGACGTTGAGATGCTTCTGGAACCTTCATGCCCTGGGGCGTCTAGGGGGATCTTGGTGTTTAACTTTAAAGTGATAAGACAGTGGTCAACCCAGCAGTCAGTGCCGCTCATAGCTCTCATGGCATGCATGTCCTGCCTATCCCTCTACCTGGTGATGACATAGTCGATTAGATGCCAATGCATTGTACGGGGTGTATCCAAGACATCTTGTTGCAGTTAGGGAGTTGGAAACCTGTGTTGATGATCAAGTGTCCATGCTCAGCACACACCTTCAACAAGAGGGGACCATTATTGTTATAACTGCCAACCCTGTTTACCCGATAGCCTCTTCCTACACCTGGTGATCTGCACCAGCTCTTGCGTTGAAGTCACCAGGAATGATTAGCTTGACTGACCTTGGCGTGGTAAAAATCAAGGTTATCATAGAATTTTTCCGTGACTGCATCAGGGTTGGTCATAGCAGCGACGTACACACTGATGAGGGTTGCTTGCCTGTGGTCATGCAGGGAAGTTTAAGCACAATCAGACAATCATCAACATCCTTGAGAAGGCAGGAGGAGGGCTTCAGATTTCTGGGGCATTGGGACCGGTTCTGGGGAAGGTGAGATCTGTACAAGCCAAACGGTCTACACCTGAATAGAACCTGGATGAATGTCCTTCCAGGGAGATTTGCTAGTGTTGTTGGGGAGGGTTTAAACTAGATTGGCAGGGAGATGGGAACCTAAGGGTAGATTCAGAAAGGACAAACGGAGCGGGATACAGAAAATTAGCAGGTGGCTATGAAAGACAGAAGAAGCAAAGGTTAAAAGGTTTACAGCACAGAAATTTGGCAATGTTAAAAGGTATTTATTTAAATGCAAGGAACATAGTAAACAATGCCGATGAACTGAGGGCTCAGATAGACACATGGCAGCATGATATAATTGCTATAACGGAAACTTGGCTTAAAGAGGGACAAAAATGGCGCTCAACATCCCTGGATTTAGGCTTTTCAGGCAGGATAGAAAGGGGGAGCTAAAAAAGGTGGGATGTAGCATTATTGATTAAAGAATCAATCTCAGTCGTGAGGAGGGATGATATACTAAATGATCCATGAAATGAGGCCATATGGATTGAGCTCAGGAACAAAAGGGGCAGCCACACTACTAGCAGTGTACTATAGACCCCCAAATATAAAAAAAAATGTAGGCAAATTTCTGAGTTCAAAGACAATAGAGCAGTAATAGTTAGGGACATCAACTACCCTAATTTTAACTGGATACAAACAGTGTAATAGGCACAGGGCACAAAATTCTTGGATTGCAAACTGGCGCAATGTGAGGGGGTGCAATTCTAGATTTAGCATTTGGGAATGAAGCTGGGCAAGTGGATGAAGTAGCAGTGGGTGACCATTTTGGAGATAGTGACCATAATACAGTTAGATTTAATATAATTATGGAAAAGTGTAAAATTAGAACAGGAGTAAATGTTCTAAGTTGGGGAAAGACAACTTTTACAAAGCTGAGAGGTGATCTGACGAAAGTGGACTGGTTACAGCTACTTGAAGGGAAATCTGTGACAAACCAATGGTAAGCATTCAAAAATGAATGTTCCCACAAAGAAAAAGGGTGCTACTGCCAAATCTAGAGCCCCCGGTTATCTAGAAGTATACAAGGCAAGATGAAGAAGAAAAAGAAAGCTTATGACAGTCACGAGAAACTTAATACTGTAGAAAGCCTGAAGGAGTATACAAAGTGCAGAGGTGGAGTAAGAAAGGAAACTAGGAAAGCGAAGAGAAGGTATGAAAAAATATTGGCAGGTAAAATCAAAGAAAACCCAAAGATGTTTTATCAGTACATTAAACAACATAAAAGAGCAAGAGAATAATTAAGGGAAGGGTAGGGCTGATCAGAGATATATATGATAACTTTGCTCTGATGCTGAAGATGTGGGCAGGGTTCTCAATGAGTACTTTGTCTCTGTCTTCACTAAGGAGAGGGATGATGCAGACATTCTAGTTTAAGAGAAGTGTGAATCATTAGATACAATAAGCATAATGAAAGAGGATGCACTGGATGGACTGACATCCTTGAAGGTGGATAAGTCATCAGGGCTGGATTGATTGTATCCTAGGGCGTTAAAGGAAGTCAGGGAGGAAATAATGGATGCTTTTGGGATCATTTTCCAATCATCACTAAATACAGGGGGGGGGACCAGAGGACTGGAGATCTGCAAACATTCCCTTGCTATTTGTTGTATATAATAATGATTTGGACTTAAATGTGGGTGGCATGATTGGGAAAGTTGCAGATGACACAAAAACTGGACATGCAGTTGATAGTGAAAAGGATAGCTGTTGTCTCCAGAATGGTATCAACAGTTTGGTTGAGTGGGTGGAAAAGTGGCTGATGGAATTCAAACCCGAGAAAAGTAAGGGAATGCATCTGGGGAGGGCAAACGAAGCTAGGGAATACACAATAAATGGGAGGATATTGGGAAGGGTAGAGGAAGTGAGAGACCTTGGGTGTACATGTCCACAGGTTCCTGAAGGTGGCAGGACAGTTGGATAAGGTGATAAAGAAAGCATATGGAATGCTTTGCTTTATTGGATGAGGTATAGAATACAAAAGCAGGGATGTAATGATGGAACTGTATAAAACGGCAGTTAGGCCACATCTGGAATTTTGTGTACAGTTCTGGTCACATTACAGGACAGACATAATTGCTCTGGAGAGAGTGCAGAGGAGAATGACAAGAATGTTGCCAGGACTTGAAAATTACAGCTATGAGGAGAGATTGGAAAGGCTGGAGTTGTTTTCCTTGGAACTGAGGAGACTGAAGGGTGACCTGATTGAGGTGTACAGATTATGAAGGGCTTAGATAAAGTAGACAGGGATGCCCTGTTTCCCCTAGCAGAGAGGTCAAACAGAGGCACAGATTTAAGGTGATTGGTAGAAGGATTAGCGGGGACATGAGGAAAAACTTTGTCATTTAGAGGGCGGTGGGTGTTTGGAATTCACGGCCTGGTTTGGTGGTGGAGGCAGAAACCCTCAACCCATTTAAAGGGCACCTGGATCTGCATCTAAAGTGTTATAACCTGCAAGGCTATGGACCAGGTGCTAGAAGGTGGGATTAAAATGGGTAGCTAGGTTTTTTTAATTTTCCTTTTTCGGTCGGCACAGCCACAACGGACTGAATGGCCTCTTTCTGTACTATAGTTTTTCTGTAGCTCAATGGTTCTAACTTACTAATGAGATGGTTCATGACAGCAAAGTCTATACCAGCTTTGCACTGTTTTCCATAGCCATTCCAAAAGAATGTGTAGGCTGCAGTCTTTTTCTTGAGCTGACCCTCCTCGGGTTGATGAGTTTTATTGAGGGCAGCAATCGAGTCGTTGTACATAACCAACTCTATACTGACAAGGGCAGTTTTTCTCTCAGGCTATGGCATTGTCGATGAGGGTGCTCATGTTCCATGCGCCAATGGTGACCGGTGTCAACTTTACATTTTTTTTGAGATTGACGGGATCCCTGCCAGCTGCAGCCTGCTGGCTAGGGAGATGAAGCAGACAATTTTTAGGGCACCTTTTCTAGCCCCTTCCTCATACCAGGGAGGTGAGCAGTGTGGTCCTGAAAAGGGCTGTTTAGTTGTTCAGGAAGCTGCCAAGTTCCATGCTACTTCCTTCCAGTAAAAAATCAACCATGTGACCAGAGCTGCCTGTGTGCTGCAACTTCTAGTGAATCCACACCTGCTGCTACGTCACTCGCCCTCACCACAGGACCTGTGACAGAAGGATGATGCATGATAGATGATAGAAAGATGAAGAACATGATTTGCGTGTGAATTGGATTATAGTGAGGGAGAGTTGCACAGCGTCAGCCTTACTCTCTTGTCCTGAGCTATCTTTGTCAAGTAGCAAAATGAGTCCAGACAGCTGATGATAGATCCAGATGCAATGGGTGACCAGGGCACGTTCCACAACACAGTGCTGACCCGCCTTCAAGACCATTGAGCCTTAAATTGATTTCATTCGCCCAGTCTGCTGGAACCAGCCTTCGCATGCCAGGGTAGACATATCCCTAAGCTGCCAAGAGTGGGAGACCCGACGGCTGTCCTTACCTGGTTTGGCCCTGCCGTCAAAGTGGTTTACTGCATGTGGCCGTGTCATGTGCGAACAACGACTTGGAGCCACAGATGAGAGCTGGGCGAAGGTGAGAACCAATGCAGGATGAGCCAGTCCAAAGATTGCGGCAAGCCAGCTATTAAGAGGTGCTTCCCCTCCCTTACACCCCAACTGGATTACTAGTTACTATTACTATGCTATTGTCCTTATATTACTTTATTGCACTTTACGTTTAAAGATGAAATGATTTACCAGCATTTGCACTGTTGAGTATTAGAGTGTACCCTGTGTCAATTGCCCGATCGGCAGGTGGTTGACATTTCACAGGTCACCTTATGACCTATCAGGCTGCTCCCACTGATTTATTGCTGTATCATTGATTGCTGTTTTCCCTGTTTTCCATTTACAGTGTGCTTCCCACCCCTTTGGGCTTGTGGGAGGCCAGTAGGACAAAAGCCCATGTTTTGCATTAAGTCCTGCAGCAGCTCTTGAGATGGTGGGAAGTTGGACCTTGGACATGACCAAGGTTGTGGCGCTCTCTCCCTTTATATCTATGATATAGCATGGGGGGTATCAGATACATCTGTTTTGTCATGCTTGCAGTGTGAAGACACCATTTCCACTTTACATTTAATTGTTGTTGAATGAGCCTTTAACACTTGGTGCTAAATTTTGAGTGCTAAGCACTTTTTCTGGCTCGTTACTTGCTAATTTAGTGGTAGTTCCTTTGCGTCACTTCAGAATAACCTTTAACCACTAATATATTGAAGCCTCTCTCGCTCTGAATCCTTTTTATTGCACTATTGAGAGTTCATTCTGAGGAAGGAAAAATAAATATCAAGTAGTTTTCTAGCTGTGGTATTTAAAATATCACACTTCAAATTGAGCCTATAGCACTGAAACAGGCCATTCAGCCGAGCTGATCTCTGCCTGTGTTGATGGTTCACACAAGTCCCTTCCCGCCCATCCTTACCTAACTCTATCTGCATATCCTTCTATTCCTTTCTCCCTCGTGCTTATCTAACTTCCCCTTAAATGCATCTATGTTATTTACTTTAACCATGCTTGGTGGTAATGATTACCATGTTCCAGTTTCTCCGGAATTCCTTATTAGATTTATTAGTGACCGCCTTCTATTTATGGCCCCTAGTTCTTGTCTCCTTCAAAAGTGGAAACATTTTCTCTACATCTTCCTTATCCAACTCTTTCTTGTTTTAAAGACCTCTATCGGAACACCTTCTAATCTTCAATTTTCTATAGAAAGGAGCCCCAGCCTGTTCAGTCTTTCCTGATAGGTGTAATCTTTCAGTTCTGGTATCGTACTTTGTGGGTTTTTTTCATCTTCAATAGTGCTTCAGTATCCTTTTTTATAAGAAGAAATCCAGAACTGTTTTCTGAGTGTGATCTAACCAAGGTTCTATCCAGGTTGAACATAACTTTCCTGTTTTTTAATTCTATTTCTCTAGAAATGAACCCCAGCGCCTGGTTCCCTTTTTAAAATGGTCATATTAACTTGAGCCTCCAATTTCAATATATCTGTATCTCCAGATCCCTTTGCTTTACTTCCTTATCCTAGTTGGTTTCTTATTATCTGAGCAGTATATGGCCTGCTTATCAATATTAAAAATACTTTGCCAATTTTGCAAATTTATTACATTGTATTTGTTTTGTCTTGTTTTTCTGAGTTAACTACGCCCCTCAATTTGGTGTTTGCAAATTTTGCAATTATACTTCAGATTCCGATCATGAATGTAAATTGTGAAAATAATGGCCCCAACATCAATCCTTGTTGGACACCACTTCCCACCTTTTGTGAGTCTAAGCAACTGCCCTTAACCCCTACTCTCTGCTGAATTTTATGTTGCCAGCTTGCTATCCATTCAGCTACTTGTCCCCTGACTCCACTCTAACCTTAGCAATGAGTATACTGTGCAGTACCTTAGCAAAGGCCTTTTGCAAATCCAAATATATTACATCTTCTGCATTTCCCTTACAAACTCTTTGTTAGTTCTTCACAGAATTCAGTATGCTTGATCAAGCATAACCTTCCCGTTTGACATCCAGCTGACTTATACTTTCAGTTTCTAGATGCTTTTCTATTACTTCTGTGAGCAATGATTCCATTTATATTTCTGATCGCCTACATTAAGCTAGCTTTCCATAATTCTCTGGACAACGTCTATCTCCCTTTATAATTGAAATTACATCAGCTGTTTGGAGTCCTCTGGCACCATTTCCTATTCTAACAATTTTTTTAATATAATAGAATAGTGCCTCTGATATCTCTTCTCTAACTTATTTTGATATGCATGAATGCAATCCGTCAAGACCAGGGATTTTATTCTCTCTAAGTTTGCTTAGTTTATCAATGATCACCCCCTTTCTAATTTAAATGCCTTTATGTCTTTTATGATCTCTTTTTCTAATGTTGTGCTTATCTTGTTTGCTTCCCAGAAACTTAATCTATCAATATATCTGTAATTTTATGCTTCCATCTACACAGCCTATATTGCTGTCTATCTTTGTGTCAACAGCAAATTTGTATATATGGCTTTCTATCCCTTCACCAAAGTTGTTAATTAATACTGCATTATGTAAATAATGAGGTAAAGTAATTATTGAATTTTTTTTGCCGTTTTGCTGTCATTACCTGTGAGTTTGTTGTGTGCATCCATGAGGGACCCAATCCTGATCCTGATTTTTCTTATGTGTCTGTAGAATACCATTTATTTTAATATTCTTGCTGCTTGCACTGCTGAGGTGAGAATAGCCACAATTATATCCTTAGCTACTGATTTTGTAACACCTGCAGTTCTGTCTATAAACGTTTGACAGTGCGCAGTGCTAGCATCGAATTACTGATCTATCCATTGCTGGTATTGAGAAGCATTATATTGCTATTTGTTAACAATGGTAGAATATTGAAATTGCTATTTTTGCCTGAGGATTTTACCCTGCACATACCTGATGAGCTTATAATCTTAAAAGCAAAATACTGCGGATGCTGGAAATCTGAAACAAAAACAAAAATAGCTGGAGAAACTCAGCAGGTCTGACAGCATCTGCGGAGAGGAATACAGTTAACGTTTCGAGTCCGCATGACTCTTCATTAGAGATAAGGAAAAATAGAAATGAGGTGAAATATAAGCTGGTTGAGGGGGGTGGGACAGGTAGAGCTGGATAGAGGGCCAGTGATAGGTAGAGGCAAAGAAGAGATTGCCAAAGATGTCATAGACAAAAGGACAAAGGGGTGTTGATGGTGGTAATATTAGCTAAGGAATGTGTTTTTGGTGACATTAAGGGTAGAAAGCAGGACGAGCAAATGACAGATGGCCCTGGTGGGGGTGGGGTGGGGGGAAGGGATCGGAATAGGCTAAAAGGTGGAGATAAAACAATGGATGGAAATAAATTTAAAAATAGTAGAAATAGGTGGGAAAAGAAAAATATATTAAAAAATTTTTTTTTAAATTATAAATTATTGGAAAAAGGGGGATCAGAAAGGGGGTAGGGATGGAGGAGAGAGTTCATGATCTGAAGTTGTTGAACTCAATGTTAAGTCTGGAAGGCTGCAAAGTACCTAATCGGAAGATGAGGTGCTGTTCCTCCAGTTTACGTTGAGCTTCACTGGAACATTGCAGCAGGCCAAGGACGGACATGTGGACGTGAGAGCAGGGTGGTGTGTTGAAATGGCAAGCGACAGGGAGGGTCAGGGTCATTCTTGCGGACAGTCCGAAGGGGTTCTGCAAAGCGGTCACCCAGTCTGTGTTTGGTCTCTCCAATGTAGAGGAAACTGCATTGGGAGCAGCGAATGAAGTAGACTAAATTGAGGGAAGTGCAAGTGAAATGCTGCTTCACTTGAAAGGAGTGTTTGGGTCCTTGGACAGTGAGGAGGGGGGAAGTAAAGGGGTTGCACCTTCTGCGGTTGCATGGGAAGGTGGCGTGGGAGGGGGTTGAGGTGTAGGGGGTGATGGAGGAGTGGACAAGGGTGTCCCGGAGGGAACAATCCCTGTGGAATGCCGCCGGGGGGCGAAGGGAAGATGTGTTTGGTGGTGGCATCATGCTGGAGTTGATGGAAATGGCGGAGGATGATCCTTTGAATGCGGAGGCTGGTGGGTGATAAGTGAGGACAAGGAGGACCCTATCAGGGTTCTGGGAGGGAGAAGAAGGTGTGGGGGCAGATGCGCGGCAGATGGGCCGGACACGGTTGAGGGCCCTGTCAACCACCGTGTGGAGGAAACCTCGGTTAAGGAAGAAGGAAGACATGTCAGAGGAACTGTTTTGGAAAGTGGCATCATCGGAATAGATGTGACGGAGGTGAAGGAACTGAGAAAATGGGATGGAGTCCTTACAGGAAGCGGGGTGTGAGGAGCTGTAGTCGAGGTATCTGTGGGAGTCAGTAGGCGTGTAATGAATATTGGTGGACAGTCTATCACCAGAAATTGAGACAGAGAGGTCAAGGAAGGGAAGGGAAGTGTCAGTGATGGACCATGTGAAAATGATGGAAGGGTGGAAATTGGAAGCAAAATTAATACATTTTTCCAGGTCCAGACAAGAGCATGAAGCGGCACCGAAGCAGTCATCAATGTACCGGAGAAAGAGTTGTGGGAGGGGGCCTGAGTAGGACTGGAGAAAGGAATATTCCACATACCCCATAAAGAGACAGGCATAACTGGGGCCCATGCGGGTACCCATAGCCACACCTTTTATTTGGAGGAAGTGAGGCCAGTTTAAGGAGAAATTGTTCAGTGAGAGAACAAGTTCAGCCAGACGGAGAGTGGTGGTGGATGGGGAATGTTCGGCCTCTGTTTGAGGAAGAAGCAGAGAGCCTTCAGACCATCCCGGTGGGGGATGGAGGTGTAGAGGGATTGGACGTTCATGGTGAAGAGGAGGTGGTTGGGGCCAGGGAACTGGAAATTGTTGATGTGATGTAGGGCGTCAGAGGAATCGTGGATGTAGGTGGGAAGAGACTGGACAAAAGGAGAGAGAATGGAGTCAAGATAGTGAGAAATGAGTTCCGTGGGGCAGGAACAGGCTGACACGATCGGTCCGCTGGGACAGTCCAGTTTGTGGATTTTGGGTAGGAGGTAGAAGCGGGCCGTTCGAGGTTGGGAGACCATGAGGTTGGAAGCTGTGGAGGGAAGATCTCCAGAGGAGATGAGTGACAGCCCTGGAAACGATGGCTTGATGTTTAGTGGCGGGGTCATGGTCCAGGGGGAGGTAGGAGGAAGTGTCTGCGAGTTGACGCTCAGCCTCTGCGAGGTAGAGGTCAGTCATGTCTGTGCCTCCTGAAGGTGGAGGTACTCTGCAGTATTTCTATGCTTTACTAAAATTGTGTGCACATTCCATCTCTCCAGCCTGTCTGAAAGTGATTCCTTCCTCCCTTTACAATACAGTACTCAGCAGTGGAAATTCTGCATTCTGTTGAAATGTTGAAGGAAATGTGTGTAATTCAGAATGTGAGGGGAGTGCTCAATTCTCAAGAGGAATAACAAATAGGGAGAATATCACATACCATTCCCTCAGCTGCAACAACATCCATTTTTTAAAATTGAGTTTAATGTAAAAAATTTATCTGGAATGCTGGTGAATTTGATAACAGTAAAGATCCCTTTGCACCCTGTTTGGCAGGAGGACATGGTAAAAAAAAGATGGCACTGTACAGGCTCATGCTGCAAGTGGCAGCTGGAGATTGTGTTTGGTATTATTGGTCTGCTTGTTGTGGAGAGCTGGAGAGTGCATCTAAAACTCTTAATATTTCAGGTACAGAGAATTATTTTTCAGGTTTGCTTGTGTTTCATACTTTTATATTCTTAGAAAATAATCTTGTGAAGAAGTTGGGGGACATATTGCAATTAAAATAGTCTGTGTAGACCCTGAACCAAGCCAATGCTTTTTGCTTTTTGCTAAATACTTCTTTTTGTGAGGTATGAAATTTTTCTCTCTCTATTTTGTTCAATTCTTGTGCCATGCATGAGCCTCAGATTAGAAAGTGAGACTGTCCTCTGCCAATACTAAGTAAATAGGCCCAGATTTTCATCCTCGAGGCAGGTAGTGGTAGTTGGGAAAATTCCTGGCTCAGCCTGCCTGCCTTGGGAGAAAGCGCCTGAGTGGCACTTAATGTGGCAGCTTTCCCTAGAAGAGGTCACAAGGGATTCTCACTGGCTTTCCAGTTGGTGGGTGAGAACTCCGCCAACTCCATTAAATACCACCCATTGAAGGATTGTCAATGGAGAAAACTATGGCAAATGGAGTCCAGTGTGGGGAAGTGCAAGGTCATCTTCTCTGGACCCAAGAAAGACAGATCAGAGTGTTTTCTATATGGTGAGAAGCTAGGGACTGTGGATAAACAAGTTTAGGGTCCATGAATAGAAATCATCAAAAGCTAGTGAACTGATACAGAAAAGAATTTAAAAAGCTGATGGTATTGTGGCTTTTATCTCAAGGGTGCCTGGAATTTAAAGGGATGCAAGTTACACTACAGTCATACAGAGCCTTGGTCAGACCCATCTGGAGTACTACATTCAGTCCTGGGCCTGCAACCTCGAGAAAGATATATTAGCCTTGGAACGAGTGCAGCGCTGATTCATCAGAATGATATCGACGCTAAAAGAAATAAATTATGAGTATAGGTTGTACAGTCAAGGACGTATTCCCTTGAATAGAAGATTAAGAGGTTGAGGTGTTTAAGATGATCAAAGGATTTGCTGCGCAAGAATGAGAGAAACTATTTCCCCTGGTGGGGGAGTCCAGCCTGAGAATGGGAGCTGGTCATTCAGGTGTGATATCAGGAAGCACTTCTACAAACAACAGATAGTGGAAATCTGAAAAGTTAAGGGTCAGCCTCAAAATTTCAAATTTTAAAATTTCAAAATTGCAAACAATAGATTCTTGTTGGCTTAAGGATATTAAGAGTTACAGATCAATGGTGGATAGATGGAGTTATAATGTAGATTAGTCATTAGCTAATTGAATGGCGGTGGGATCGGGCCTGAGGAACTGAATAACCTACTGCTGCTCCTCCCTCCCTTTGGAATTGTCTGGCTGGCATATAGGGTATATTATATGTCAGTGCAAGAGCCCTGTAGCAAAACTTATATTTCAACAAGTGCATTTTAATTTATATGATCGACTTCTTAGATTATGCTTTTAATCCATCCCCTTAAATGGCTTGTTAAACCCACACCCGCAAGCTGAACTATACATTAACCCTATTGTTATAAAATTCAAAATGCGCCATTCAAACACAACTCAATTGTACTGTCCTGTGTTCTAACGCTTTGGCGCAGTATGAAAGATCCCGCTTTCACCCTGTTTTTTTCCTTTTCCTTTCTCTCTCTTCTTTCCCCCCCTCTCTCTCCCTCTCTCTCCTTTTCCCCCTCTCCTCTTTCTCTCCTTTTCCTTTCTCTCACTCACTTTCTCCCTCTATCCTCCTCCTTTCCCTCTCTCCTGCTCCTCTGCGCCTCTCTCTCTCCTTTCCTTATCTCTTCTTTCACCCCTCTCTCTGTTCCGTCATTCTCCCCCCCCCCGCCCCGTGCCTCCCTGCCCACCCCCATCTCCCTTTCCCTCCATCCCACTGTCTCCCTTTCCTCCCCTCCCCCCCGCCCCCACTGCCCATAAATATTTTTACATTTAAAATTGAGTAAGCTTCTGCAAATATCTGTTGCTTGTTTTATTTGCTGCCTTTTCTGCTGCATTCCTAACAACCTTTCTCCTGCTGGATCTGTTTGGGAATAAGTTTCATGGAAAACTGCCCTGGCTTTGGGACAGGGCTTTATGCCAACACAATGTTACTGCATCTGTTTCAGGTTTCTAGCTGAAGGCCGCTCTACCAGGTCTTTAAGTGGCCCGCAATATCCAATTATCCCTCCTGGAAACAATGGGGCAAGAATTTTTGGGGCATTGGGGGAGGATGTTGGACGGTAACAGGATGGGCTCAGCTCAGTACCCTTTGCCATTGAATGGGTTGTTATAGTCACACCTGAAGGTTGCCCACTTGAGAGCAACTAGTGCCTATTTTCAGAACCGGTGCCCTGTAGAATCCCTTTAGCCATCTGATAAGTGGCGGTTATTGCTACATTTCACAGCAGCTGGCCATTACGTGGCGGCCCTATGACTTCATCGGTGCTGGTGCTGTGCTAATTGGGTTGAGAGCCCAAGCTGGGCTCTGGGAAACGTGAATTTGAAACTTTTTTTTAACTAGCGTGACATGTTTTTAAACTGAGTAATGGGGAAAAAGCTGTGTTTAGAGCTGTGGGTCTCTGACCTGTATGAGCTCTTTTAAAGAGGCTGTGTTTCAAGAGAGGAAAGACCTGGCAGAATGTGATGCTAATGCATTAATAACATCGTCACCCTCCTGTGTGAGTAAACCAGAAATCATTACCAAGCCATTGTGCTGCTTTACACAGCAGTTAATAAAGTTGCTGCCTTAGTTGACAGGGATCACCCTCGCCCCACTGTTTGTTTGTGGCTGACTAATCACGCAGTAAGATTTCTCGAGGTCAGAGTGCTGCAGTTCGCCTTTCAAAGCTATAGTGATCTGTCCAGATTATTCAAATGTAAGGAGAACAAAATGCAGTCAATTTTCTTAGCAATTTGACTGCACCTGTGTTGTCTGGGCAAACGCCTTCAGGTGGGATTAGTGGAATTTGCATATTACTTGAGTGGAGATTGTTTTATTTTTATATGTTTGTGGGAGGCTGAATTTGGAGTTCTACTTTCCCCTATGCTCTATGGTGACAGGCCAGGTTCCCCAGGCCGCAGGATGTCGACGGCGTCCAAAGTGGTCCTCGGTATTTCCGTTGTGCTGACAGTGGGGACTGTGGCTGGGGTCCATCTAAAGCAGCAGCTGGACAGGGAGAGGTTGTGAGAAGGAGTTTTCAGAGATCTTGAATGACAGGAGCGCAAAAGAGAGAATCTTCGAATCCTGGAAGAACAGATTAGCCTGACAAAGAAACTGGAAGCAGATCAATTGCAAAGAAGCACCTTGGCCCCAGGGAGCTCTTAACAATCTGCAAAACAGTAGCCTCTTTTTTTTTTAACATGCGGTGATGGCTTTGGATGTTTAACATGGCGGATATTTTCACCCTCTGTAATTGTGGAAAAATGCTTGATAGAATTATTTAACTTAAGATGAATAAAGCTGCTCTTTGGATAACTGCTATGCCATTCTAGCTGTTGACCCTTTGTAGCGTAAACATTGCCAGAGGTTTGGGAGTATGGAAGAAAACGAGGAGACAAAAAGCTTAACTGCTCGCCAAATGGAGGATGAATGACTGCTTCTGAAGGGTTGGAGGAAGGAGAGGTTGAAGGGGAAACTCTACTGACAGTTGAGTCAGAAGACCAGGCCTCAGTGGACTTGTCCCATGATCGGAGTGGGGGGGGTTCCTTGAACAGTAAGCTGGGTGATGAAGGGGAAGGGTCCTGGTTGGAAGAGATGCCTTAAATTCAAGACTTTTTAAATCTAAAAAAAACTCTATAGGCTATGGGCCTAGTGCTGGAAAATGGGATTAGAATAGTTAGGTACTTGTTTGACTGGTGCAGACTCGATGGACCGAAGGGCCTTTTTCTGTGCAGTGACAGATACTGTCGCTGAAAGCACCAGTACTCGTTCCATCTGACAGATCCTGGAGTTGCCCACTTTGCCTGGAGGATGGAGTACTTTGGCGGAGGAATCAAATACATCGTAAAAACAGTGTGTGGATATCGTTTTTTTTTTTGCATTTGTTCAAGAATTGATTCAGGACATTGGAAAATGACAAAGAGTTCTCTGGCCAGCAACACATGCATTTTACCACTGCTTACATTGAGGATGTGAATGGGAACCAGGCCATTCACACAATATTTTTCAGTATAGATGATTGTGTGATTTTAAAAAAAACCTCCAAGCTGCACATTTCACAGGAAAGAATATGCCTGCACATAGAATATAAATAAATATGGTTTGACAGATTGTACATGCACTTCCAAATTCTGATATGAGATTCCCATCATACAACCTATTCAAGAGTGTTTCTTTGCTATGGAGGCAACTAAGTAATCTGATTCTGACCGTTAATCACTAATCACAAATGGAAATTGGAGTTTCTGAATGCAATGGTCAGGGGTTTAATTACAGACGTCATTGTTTGACTCCTTAATAATAAATGTTGGCTGAGCATTTCCCATCTGTGCTTCTGGCAGTGTAATAGCCTTAGTCTGTGAGTGCCTTGGACACGCAACCAGAGACTGGCTGTGTTTCACAAACGCTCCTCTAACCATCGTTCGACAGCAGCACAATCGATGTACTCATAAGAATTGTGCAGCCATGAGGTTTATATTGTACTAAACCCATTTCATCATTTAAAAAAAAAGTTTTATGATGCTGAGTTTCAACATGTTGGCAATTGTACTGCTCATAACTGATCCACTTTAAAAGCCTTATATAAAGGGATCAGAAGCTGCGGTCTGTGTGCGCAATGAAATAAATTGAGCAGCCTGGTGCCCGCAGGGAAGAGAAATGATGCATCCATGTTCAGTGAAAACATGAGTTCAAGAGACTTCTCTTAATACTGCAGTTCGTTAATGGAGTCTTCCTTGATCATTCTATACCATTAAATGGTTTCCCTAATATTTACACTAAGTTCCCTCAGGGACCAGCGTTTATCTCATTTAGTCAGTTAACAAAACACAGAATTCTCACACAAATTTAGTTAACACATCCTTTGCAATACCAACAGCCAAACAGCAAATCCATCTAATTCTAGAGGTGGTGCTTTCTTGGCTGAATGTGAAGGAATTGCACAAAGGGAGGCCTCACAAACTTGCATCCATATGGTACATATGCCTGGTTAGTCTTGGCATTGACTACAATAAGAAATTGAAGCTGCTGAACTTGCCTTGGTGTGGTGGGCATGGACACAGATTTTGTTGTCACTAGCTATACTTGTTTCCAGTGGAGAGTGAGAGTGGGTGAGAGAACAGTACAGCATCATTCTGCCCAAATCGAGTTGCCATGTGAAAGTTCCTAATGGTGTTTGAGGTTTAGTTCCTGACCAGCTAATACTTGGATCAGATCCCAGGCACTTGGACGTGACTGTGGTGCCATTGACTTCTGATGTGATGTTTGTGTCAATAGTTATGCTGCTGAGCCAAATGGCCTAGCAATCTACTCACTTATACCTCGATGCTCCAGAAATGTCTAATAATATAACACAGACAAACCACCCAACATAGACCTAGACACTGAACACAAATGCACACCCAACCCAGCTGACCCTGCAAAGTGTCCTCAAAATTCTGGAGAATTTTGCCAAAGTAAGGGGAACTATCTGAGAGACTAGCCAAGCAACAGCTTGACCTAACCATATTCACAGAATCATATATTTTAGTCAAAGTCCTAAGCTGCTCTATCACCATCCACCAGTGGGACAGAGTGGCGGCACAGAGATCGGGAGGGTGTGGCTCAGGGAGTCCTCAACATTGATTCTGGACCTCATGAAGTCTCATGGCATCTGGTCAAGATTGGCAAGGAAATTTCCTGCAGATTGCCACCTGTTGCCCTTCAGTTGATGAATCAGTACTTCTCCATGTTGAACACTACTTGGAAGAAGTATTAGAGTAGTAAGGCACAGAGTGCACTCTAGGTGGAGCATTTCAATATCCAGTGCCAAGAGTAGCTTTGTAGGACCACAACTGACTGAACTGGCTGAGTCTTAAAAGATATAACTCCTGGACTGGGCCTGTGGCAGGTGCTAAGAAAATGAACACAAGGGGAAAACCGACTTGATCTTGTCCTCACCAGTCTACTTGTTGCAGATGCATCTATCCTTGACAATAATGGTAGGAGTGACCACTGCACAGTACTTGTGGAAACAAAATTGCGCCTTCACATTAAGGACACCCTCTATCGTGTTGCGTAGCACTACCATAGTTCTAAATGGGATAGATTCAAAACGGATCTAGGGACTCAAAAATGAGTATCTATGAGGCATTATGGGCCATCAGTAGCAGAAAAATTGTATTACACCACAATCTGTAACTTTGTGGTTAAGTGACCATCCATTTCACCTCAACCATTACCTCGACCATCTCCGCTTCAACCAATATTTTGTCAGCACCCTCTTCTCAGTAAACACCAATACAAAGTATTCATTAATTATTCTAGCCTTGCCCTACGCCTTTAAGCATATGACAACCTCTTTGTCTCTAATAGGACCCACCCCACCTCTTACAGCTTGCTTGCTATTTACATGTCGATAGGAGAATTTTGAGTTCCCTTTTATGTCACCTGCCATCTTATTCTCATATTCTCTCTTTTCATATTTTCCTCTTTACTTCCCCTCTCAACTCATTGTATTTGCACTGGTTCTACCCTGAAGAATTCACCTGTCATGTTTCATCTCCCTCATCATCCAAGGTTCACTTACCTTTTGTCCGTGTTGGAATGTACTGACCTTGTACCTGAAACCACACCTCCTTAAAGATCGCCCATTGTTCCGTTACTGTTTTTCCTATTAATCTTTGGTTTCATTTTACCCTGGAGAGATCCCTTCTCATCCCATTGAAGTTAACCATCTTCCAATTTAGAAGTTCTACTTTACACTATTATTTGCTCTTCATTGCCAATTTAAACTTTGTAATAGAATGATTACTTTTACATAAGTCTACAGACACCTGGATCACTTGGCCCACCTCATTCGCCAGCACCAGATCCAGCAATGCCTCCTTTCTGATTGAATCGAGAGTTATGATGTGGCAGATGGTAGTGTTCAACATGGAGAAGTACTGATTCATCAGCTGAAGGGCAATAGGTGGCAGTCTGCAGGATTGGGACGATACGGCGTGAGAAGCCGCCATTGCAGTCAGCGGGTAAAATGTCGTTTTCCCTGCCCACTTAGTGCAAATCTGGGATGATTCTGCCCCAGGTCAGAGAACCAAGCACTGGGCATTATTTCTAGAGGGATCAAATTGAAAAGTATGGAAATTATGCTGAACCCCTATCAAATCTTGATTAAACCACACTTAGAGTACTCTTTGCAGATCTGGTTGCTATGTTGCCAAGGGAGGCAATGGCGTAGTGGACTAGTAATCCAGAGACCCAGGGTAATGCTCTGGTTTGAATCCTGCCACAGCAGATGGTGGAATTTGAATCCAATAAAAATCTGGAATTAAAGGTCTAATGATGACCAATTGTTGATTGTTGTAAAAACCCATCTGGTTCACTAATGTCCTTTAGGGAAGGAAATCTGCTGTCCAACATCCAGACCCACAACAATGAACAAGGGCAATTAGGGATGGGCAATAAATGCTGGCCTAGCCAGCACTGCCAACATCCCATGAATAAACTAAAAAAAAAGATATGTAGGTACTGGAGAGGGAGCAGAGAAGATTTACAAAGAAATTGAATACACCAGAATTGCATGGGTATGCATAGCGGGAAAGGATTAACAGATTGGATTTATTTTCTCTTGAGAAAAGAATGCTGAGGGATGATCCAATCGAGTTCTTTAAAATTATGAAAGGTTTTGATATGGTGGATAGAGAGAGAATGGTTCCTCTTGAGGAGAAAAGCACATCTTGTGGCCATCAATATAAGATAGTCGCCAAGAAATCCAATAGGGAATTCTGAAGAAACTTCTTTACCCAAAGGGTGGTGAGAATGTGGAACTCGCAACCACGGAGTGGTTAAAGGGAATAGTACAAATGCATTTAAAGGGAAGCTCAACAAGCGTTCCAGGAAAAAGGGAATAGATGGTTAAGATGGTAGATTCAGATGAGAAAAGATGGGAGGAGACTCAAGTGGAGCATAACCACCGGCATGGACTGATTGGGTTGAATGGCCTGTTTCTGTGCCATATATGCTATTAATATAATCCTATGATATTTGCGTAACTAAAGTCACCCAAAACCACCACTCTTTACTTCTTGCACACCTGTGTGATTTCCTGCAGGTTTGGTCCTTTATTTCTCTCTCACTATCTGGAGGCCTGTGAAATACCGCTTGTTGCGTGATCTTCCCCTTTTTTGTTTCTCAACTCCAACAAAAAGGATTCTGTTTTTGCAGCCTCCAGAACACCCTCTCTTTCCAACACTCCAATGTCTTCCTTAACTGGTACTGCCACCCCACCTCCTTTTTGCCTTCCCAATCTTTTCGGAACTCTTCGCATCCTTGAATATGAAACACCCAGCTCTCACCATTTTAAGCCACATTTCCATTATTGGCATTCTCTAATTTCCACGTGCCTATTTGTGTTGCAGCTCACCAACTTTATTTACCACACGTTTGTGTGTTTACACACATGCATTGTAAACCTGTCTCTGTATTCCTCATAGTCCTTCTTAGTCTGCTTCTGTCTGATTATAGTACCACTTCCTCCTCTAGTACTATCTAAAACTGTCACTCCTTTATGCAGCTTATTATTGCTATAGGCTGGTACCCATTGCCCTGCTAATTTAATTTAAATCCTCCCCGGCCATTCTAGTAAACTCTGCCAAGATTACATTGGCTTCAGTCCTATTAGGGTGCAACCTTTCCCTTTTGAATAGGCGCCTCCTGCCTCAGAGCTGGTGCCAATGTCCCAAACTGCTTCATGCCTCAAGCCACACATTGATCCTCCCAGTCTCCCTATATCTACTCTCACTAGCACATGGCACTTGGAGTAATCCAGAGATTACTACCTTCGAGGTCCGACTTTTTAACTTCCTCTCTAACTCTTGAAAATCTGACCGTAAGACCTCAATACCTGCCCTCTTTTATGTTCTTTTATCACATTTTTCCCCCAATAATTGCCTTGAATTTTGACCTGGTTTCTCGTCTCCCAGTGTCTGTATTGTGATGCACTAGGCAGGTAGAATAGATGAACCATTGGGTCTTTTCCTGTCAGTCATTTTCATATGTTTGTAGAAGCTGTGAAGCTCACCAAGGCAGCACCTCCCAAGCCCATGTCCTCTATCACCTTGTGTCCTATCAAGGACAGAAGATGCAGGGGAACACCATCACCCTAAAGTTACCTTCCAAATCACAAATCATCCTGACGTCAACATGTATCGCTGTTCCTTCACAGTTGCTAAGTCAAAAACCTTGTGCTCTCTTATTAACAACACTGGGAGTACCTACACTAGATGGACAGCAGTTGTTCAGGAAAGCCATTCACCGTCACCACCACCTCGAGTGCATCTAAGGAAGGCCAATAAATGCTGGTCTTGTTAGCGACACCCACATCCTGAGGATGAACAAAAAAAAATCTCTGATATGGAGAAAGAACAGTGGGAGAATCCTAAGTTAATGGGAAAAGTGTTTGAGTTTGAGACATCAACTGTTGCGCAGATGAAATCAGACAATGTTCATTTTCCACAATGCGCACACAGCTATACTGGAGTGATTTTAGAGGCAACTACATAACCATGAAATGCATCGTGCCTAGACCCATGTTAAAAGCTTTGTGAACATCCAAAACAATAAATTATTAATCAATTGTGGGGATATGTAAAATCAGCAAGAAGGTTAGCTGTCAAATTAATGAAATTAAAAGCATGAAACAGGCCTGAACATTAATAATTTGCCACTTAACAGCAAATAACTTTCATAACTTCTAATGAAAGAGCAACTTAATGGCAGCTAAAATGTATCATCTTCCTTAGGGTAGGATGGATACCAGCAAATAGTCATTCTGGAAAGGTGGACTAGGAGTATGAGGCTGAAGGGATTTAACAATTTTGGATTTCTTGCCAAATTTTTAATACTAGCTTGCTACTTAAATGGGCAGCCTCCTGGAAGAAACCTGTTGATGGAGTGTGCTGCACCTCTGCTTTGGGTAGGCCCTGGTTGGGCTGCGGCATGGGACCTGGATGGAGAGAGCAAGTGAGCACACACGGACACAACATAAGAACACCCCACATGGGATGATGACAACGACATAGGATTACATGCATAGCATATACAGCATCAAAACAGGCTGTCTGGCCTAACAAATCTATGCTGGTGTTTATGCTCCACTCGAGTCTCCTCCCATCTTTTCTCGTCTAAATCTACCATCATAACCACTATTCCTTCTCCCTCGTATGCTTGTCTGGCTATCCCTTAAATGTACCTATATTATTCACTTCAACCACTCCCTGTTGTAGCGAGTTCCACATTCTTACCACTCTTTGTGCAAAGAAGTTCCTTCTGAATTCCCCATTGGATTCCTTGGTGACTATCTTATATTGATGGCCTGTAATTTTGCTCTTCCCCACAGGAGGAAACATTCTCTCTGTATCCACTCTATCAAATTCTTTCATAATTTTAAGTACCTTTATTAGGACACCCCTGAGCTGCCTTTTTACCAAGAGAAAGGAAACCCAATCTGTCAATCTTTTCTTGATATATATACCCATGCGTTTCTGTTAATTATCTTGTAAATTTTCACTGCACCATCTCCAGTGCCTGTTTTAGTGTTTTTTTTATATAACCTGGTGACCAGAACTGCATGCAGTATTCTTCTGGTTTAATTAAGGTTCAATGTAGGTTTAGCATAACTTCCCTACTTTTCAATCTATCACTTTGGAAATAAAGCCTAGTGCTTGGTTTGCTTTTTTATGGCCTAGCTAACCTGTCTACAGCACAAGTCTACAACATTCTGGGCCCCATATTGAGTTCAATAATTTAGATCATAGTCTACACCTCCCTCTTGCTCTATGTGGTTTTTTTTTATTTTTGTTTTGCTGGCTTATTTCTTTCTTTATCCCTTCATATTGCATTCAGATGGTGGCCATGTAACCATTCACACCTTATCTTTCTTTCTCTACTGTACCCATTACCATTGTCTTTGGCTTTTGCATCATAAAATCTTTTGTTAATCTCTCCTACCCTCCACCCTATTACAGACCTTCCTTCCCTTTTGCCCTTTAGAAACTAGGAACAGGGGTCGGCCATTCAGCCATTCGGCCCATCGAGTCTGCTCTGCCATTAAATATGACCATGGCTGATCTTCTATCTCAACACCACATTCCCACTTTCTCTCCATACCCCTTGATGCCTCTAATATCCAAAGATTTATCACTTTATTTCTTGAATATACTCAGTGACCCAGCCTCCACAGCCTTCTGTGGTAGACAATTCCAAAGGTTGACCACCCTCTGAGTGAAGAAATTTTTCCTCAACTCAGTCCTAAATGGCCTGCCCCATATCCTGAGACTGTGGGCCCCTGTAGAACCCCTGGTTCTAGACTCCCCAACCAGGGGAAACATCCTCCCTGCATCCAGTCTGTCTAGCAGTGTTAGAATTTTATATATTTCAATCAGATCCCTTCTCATTCTTTTAAACTCTAGTCTTGCCACCCCAGGTATCAGCCTAGTGAACCTTCGCTGCACTCCCTCTATGGCAAGTATATCCTTTCTTAGGTAGGGAGACTAAAATTGCATGCAATATTCCAGGTGTGGTCTCATCAAGGTCCTGTATAACTGCAATTAGACATCCCTACCTCTGAACTCTAATCCTCTTGCAATGAAGACCAACATACCATTTGCCTTCTGAATTGCTTGCTGCACCTACCTATTTACTTTCATTGACTGGTGTACAAGGACACCAGGATCCCTTTGTACATCCACATTTCCCAAAATATCACGATTTAAATAATACTCTGCCTTTCTGTTTTTCACACCTAAATGTATAACTTCACATTTAAACACGTTATATTGTCTGTCATGTGTTTGCCCACACACACAACTTGTCTAAATCACCCTGCATCCTCCTCGCAACTCTCAACCTCACCCAGTTTTGTGTTGTCAGCAAACTTTGAAATATTGCATTTGGTTCCCTCATCCAAGTCATTTATATATATCATGAATAGCTGGGGCCCAAGCACTGATCCCTGCGGTACACCGCTAGTCACCGCCTGCCACCCGGAAAAGGACCCATTTATTCCCACTCTCTGTTTCCAATTTGTCAACCAATTCTTAATCCATGCTAGTATGTTACCTCCAATCTCATGTGCTTTAATTTTGCCCATTAGCCTCTTATGTGGGACCTTATCAAAAGCCTTCTTGAAATCCAAATACACCAGGTGCACTGGTTCTTTCTTATCTATTCTACTAGTTACATCCCCAAAAAACTCCAGTAGATTAGTTAAGCATGATTTCCCGTTCATAAACCCATGCTGACTTTGTCTAATCCCGTTAATGCTTTCCAAGTGCCCTGTTACCATGTCTTTTACAACGTTTTTTTACAATAGACTCTAACATTTTCTCCACTACTGATGTTAGGCTAACTGGTCTGTAATTCTCTGTTTTTTCTCTCCCTCCTTTTTTAAATAGCGGGGTTACATTTGCCACTCTCCAATCTGTAGGAACTGCTCCAGAGTCTTTAGAACTTTGGAAGATGACCACCAATGCATCCAATATTTCCAGGGCCACTTCCTTTAGTACTCTGGGATGTAGATTATCAGGCCCCAGGGATTTTTCAGCCTTTATTCCCATTAATTTCTTTAGCACCATTCTTTTTCACTAATACTGATTATCTTCAATTCCTCCCTCTAACTAGACCCTTGGTTCCCTAACATTTCTGGGAAATTATGTGTGTCCTCTTTTGTGAAGACAGAACCAAAATATAAGAACATAAAAACTAGGAGCAGGAGTAGGCAATTCAGCCCCTTGAGCCTGCCCATCATGGCTGATCTCATTTTGGCCTCAACTCCAATTTCCCTCCCTCTCCCCATAACATTTCAACCCATTACGAATTAAAAATCTGTCTATCTCCTCCTTAAATTTATTCGTTGTCCCGGCATCCACTGCACTCTGAGGTAGTGAATTCCACAGATTCATGACCCTTTGAGAAAAGTAATTCCTCCTCATCTCTGATTTAAATCAACTACCGCTTAACCTAAAACTATGGCCTCTCATTCTAGAATGCCCCACAAGGGGAAACATCTGCTCCACATCTACTTTGTCTATCCCCTTTAGCATCTTATATACCTCAATTAGATCTCCTCTCATCCTTCTAAACTCTCGCAAGTATGGGCCTAAACTGCTCAACCTCTCCTCATAAAACAAGCCCCACATCTCTGGAATCAATCTAGTGAACCTCCTCTGAACCGCCTCCAGTGCAACTACATCTTTCCTCAAGTAAGGGGACCAAAACTGTGCACAGTACTCCAGGTGCGGTCTCACCAATGTCTTGTACAGTTGCAACAACATTTCCCTATTTTTATACAGTATTCCTTTAGCAGTAAATGCCAAAATTCCATTTGCCTTCCTTATTACCTTCTGTACCTGCATACTAGCTTTCAGCAATTCATGCACGAGGACACCCAGATCCCTCTGCACTGAAGCATTCTGAAGTTTCTCTCCATTTAAATAATAAGTCGCCTTTTTATTCTCCCAGCCAAAATGGATAACCTCACACTTATCCACGTTAAACTCCATCTGCCAAATTTTGGCCCATTCAGCTAACCTGTCCATATCCATTTATAAATTTCTTATTTCTTCATTGCAACTTACTTTCCCATCTATTTTGGTGTCATCTGCAAATTTAGCTATAGTACCTTCTATCCCTGAATCCAAGTCATTAATATAGATTGTAAATAGTTGGGGCCCAAGGACTGAACCCTGTGGCACCCCACTAGTTACAGCTTGCCATCCAGAAAAAGACCCATTTATCCTGACTCTCTGCTTTCTGTTGGTTAGCTAATCCTCTTACCAAGCTAATATATTACCCTTAACTCCGTGTGATCTTATCTTGTGTATTAATCTTTTGTGCGGCACCTTATCAAAGGCCTTCTGGAAGTCCAGGTATACTACATCTACAGGATCCCTATTATCCACATTGCTTGTCACATCTTCAAAGAACTCTAGCAAATTAGTCAAACACAATTTACTCTTCATAAAACCATGCTGACTCTGATGGATTGCATTTTGACTTTCCAAATGTCCCATTACTACTTCCTTAATAATGGATTCCAACAATTTCCCAACAACAGATGTTAAACTAACTGGTCTATAGCTCCCTACCTTCTGCCTCCCCCCCGCCCCTTTTTGAATAAGGGTGTTATATTAGCATTTTTCCAGTCCACTGGAGCCTTTCCAGAATCCAGGTAATTTTGGAACATTATAGCCAATGCATCCACTATCTCCGTTGCCACTTCCTTTAAGTCCCTGGGATGTAGGCCATCAGGTCCTGGGGACTTGTCACCCTTTAATCCCAATATTTTGCTCAGTACTTTTTCTCTTGTAAAGGTGATTGTTCTAAGTTCCTCTTTTTCTATATCCTCTGTTACTATTAGGGTGGTACTAGTGTCCTCCACTGTGAAAACTGAGGCAAAATATTGATTAAACGTCGCTGCCATTTCTGCGTTCCCCACTATTAACTCCGCAGTCTTGTACTCCAAGGGACCAACATTCACTTTAGCTACTCTCTTTCCTTTTATATACTTGTAGAATCTTTTGCTATCAGTTTTTACATTTTGTGCTAGTTTTCTTTCATAATTTACCTTTGCTTTTTTTATTATTTTTTTAGTAACCCTTTGTTGATCTTTAAAAAGTTTCCCAATCTTCCAGCCTGCCACTGACTTTTGCAATTTGGTATGCCTTAGATATTGCCTTTAAGTTATCTTTAACTTCCTTGCTTAGCCATGGATGCTTTTCCCCCTCTTACCATCTTTCTTCCTCATTGGGATATATTTTACATGGGAAGAAATGAATATCTCCTTAAATATCTGCCATCAACTGTCCTACCTTGTAGTCTTCCTGCCCAGTCCACTGGGGCCAAATCTGCCGTCATACCTATGCGTTCAATTCTTCTGCCATTTCTTTGTTGCCTATTATAATTTCCCCCGTTTCTGACTGTAAGGGACCTACATTTGTCTTTGCTAATCTTTTTCTCTTCACATATTTATAGAAGCTTTTACAGTCAGTTTTTATGTTCCTTGCAATTTTACTCTTATACTCCATTTTCCCCTTCTTGATCAATCTTTTTGCCCACTTTTATTGAATTCTAAACTCCCAATCCTCAGGCTTGCTGCTTTTTCTGGCAATTTTATATGTCTTCTCTTTGGATGTAATACTATCCCTAATTTCTTTTGTAAGCCATGGTTGAGCCACCTTTCTTGTTTTATTTTTGCGCCAGGCAGGAATGAATAATTGTAATTCATGCTAATGTTCCTTAAATATTAGCCATTCCCTATCCACTGTCAACCGTTTTAGTAAGGTTCCCCAATCCATCATTGCCAACTTGCCCCTCATACTTTTGTAGCTCCCTTTATTTAGATTGAGGACCCTAGTTTTGGATTCAACTTTTTCACTCTCCATCCTAATGAACAATTCTATCATTTTATGGTCGCTCTTCCCCAAGGGATCCCACACAACAAGATAATTAATCCTTTCTCATGGCACAATACCCAGTCTCTAGTTGGTTCCTTAATGTATTGGTCTAGAAAACTGTCACGTACACACTCCAGGAAATTCTCCTTCACATTATTATTGTTAGTTTGATTTGTCCAATCTATATGTAGATTAAAGTCACCCATGATTACAGTTGTACCTTTATTGCATGCGTCTCTAATTTCCTGCTTAATGCCTTGCCTTGCATCTCCATTACCGTTTGAGGGCCTATAGACAACCCCCACCAACGTTTTACTTGCCCTTGCTATTTTTTATCTCAACCCAAACAGATTCCACATCATGATTTTCTGAGCCAATATCCTTCCCCACTATTGCATTCATTTCTTCCTTTACTAACAATACTACCCACTTCCTTTACCTATTTTTCTGTCCTTCCTAAATTTTGAATACCCCTGGATGTTCAGTTACCATCCTTGCAGCCATGTTTCCGTAATTGCAACTATATCATAACTATATCTGTTTGCACTGTTAATTCACCTACCTTATTGCGAATGCTCCGCGCATTAATATACAATGCCTTTAGACTTGTCTTTTAAAGCTTATTAGTTATCTTAGCTTTATTTTGCAGTATGACCCCATTTGCTTTTCGCCCTTGTTTTTTTCTGCCTTCCATTTTTGCTCCTTACTTTCCTGCCTTTTGTTTCTATCCTAGCTTCTCCCTCCTCTGTCTCCCTGCTCAGGTTCCCATCCCCCCCCCCCGCCATTCTAGTTTAAACCCTCCCTAACCGCATTAGCAAACACCCCCGCCGAGGACATCGGTCCCAGTCCTGCCCAGATGCAACCCGTCCCGGTTGCCCTGGTCCCACATTCCCCAGAACTGGTCCCAATGTCCCAAGAATCTGAATCCCTCCTGCCTACACCATTTCTTCAGCCATGTATTCATCTGACATGTCCTGTTATTTCTATTCTCGTTAGCATGTGACACCGGTAGTAATCCTGCGATTACTATCTTTGAGGACCTACTTTTTAATTTACGACCTTACTCCCTATATTCAGCTTGTAGGACATCATCCCTTTTTTTACCTCTGTCATTGGTATCAATATGTACCACGACCACTGGCTGTTCACCCTCCCCCTTCAGAATGCCCTGCAGCCTCTCCGAGACGTCCTTGACCCTTGCATCAGGGAGGCAACATACCATCCTGGAGTCTCTTTTGCGGCTGCAGAAATACCTGTCTGTTCCCCATACTGTTGAATCCCCTATCACTATAGCCCTGCCATTCTTCTTCCTCCCCACTTGTGCAGCAGAGCCACCCATGGGGCCATGGACTTGGCTCCTGCTGCTTTCCCAACAGTATCCAAAACGGTATATCTGTTAGAGAGGGGGGCGGCCACAGAGGACTCCTGTACTACCTGCCTTCCTCTACTCTGCCTGGTGGTCACCCATCCCCTTTCTGCCTGTTCAGTCTTTACCTGCAGTGTGATCACCTTACTGAACGCGCTGTCCACGATAATCTCAGCATCGCAGATGCTCCACAGTGAATCCACCTGCAGCTCCAGCTCCGAAAGGCAGTTAGCCAGTAGCTGCAGCTGGACACACTTCCTGCACACATGGTCACCAGGGACACTGGAAGTGTCCATGACTTCCCACATAGCACAGGAGGAGCATATCACAGGTGTGAGCTCTGCTGCCATGACTTTCTTTTAGATTAAGCTCGTTAGTTGCTGCCTTTAAAGAATACTAATTACGCAAGGGGCCTATTCCACTCCAAACACTCCCACTACAGTCCAAAGTCCTCACCTTATTTTGTTTAAGCTAATGGACTGCAGAAGTTTAATTCCCCTTCTAAAGGCTTACATTTCTGTCTTTCTCCAGTTATGATGGAATATCATTGACCTGAAATGTTAACTCTGTTTCTCTCCACATATGCTGCCTGACCTGCTGAGTATTTCCAGCATTTTTTAATTTTATTTTTGATTTCCAGCATCTGCAGTATTTTGCTTTTGCACTACTTTGTGACTAGTGTATTTGTACTCTGGGATTCCTTTGTTCATCTACCCTACCTAGCCTTGCTCTTCTAAGTCATCAATGACCTCTTATTCTTTCTTCAGAAATGTAGAACCAAACCTCACATTTAGCACAGAATCACAGAATTGTTACGGTGCAGAAGGAGGCCATTCAGCACATCATGTCTGCGCCAGCTCTCTGAATGAGTATTATGACTCAGTGACATTCTCCTGCCTTTTCTCTGTAACCCTGCACATTGTTTCTATTTAAACAATCATCTAATGCCCTCTTGATGCCTTGATTGAACCTGCCTCCACCACACTTCCAAGTAGTGCATTCCAGACCCGAACTACTCACTGTGTGAAAAAAAATTTTCTCATCACATTTGCTTCTTTTGAAAATCATTTCAAATTTGTGCCCCTTCGTTCTCGATCCTTTTCCAAGCAGGAACAGTTTCTCCCTATCTTCTGTATCCCGTTCCCACATGATTTTGACCATCACTTTCAAATCTCCTCTTAGCCTTCACCTCTCCAAGAACAGTCCCAACTTCTCCAATCTATCTTCGTAAATGAAGTTCCTCATCTGTAGACACATTTTTATAAACCTCTTCTGCACTGTCTCCAATGCGTTCACATCCTTCCTAAAGTGTGGTGCCCGGAACTGTACACAATACTCCAGTTGTGTCCTACACAAGTTCAGCATAACCTCTTTGCTCTTGCACTCTATGCCTCTAATAATAAAGCCTAGGATACTGTATGCTTTATTAACTGCTCTCTTCATCTGTCCTGCCACCTTTAATGTCCTATGCATATATATGCCCAGGTCCCTCTGCTCCTGTACCCCTTTTAGAGTTTACCCCTTATTTCATGTTGTCTGTCCATGTTCCTCCTACAAAAATGAATCACCACATACTTCTCATCATTGAATTCATCAGCCACTATCTGCCCATTCCACCAACTTGCCTATGCCCTTTTGAAGTTCCACACTGTCCTCCTCACAGTGTACAATGCTTTCAAGTTTTGTATCATCCGCAGACTTTGAAATTGTTCCCTGCACACCAAGATCTAGATCATTAATATATATCAGGAAAAGAAGGGTCCCAATACTGACCTCTGGGGATCTCCACTACAAACCTTCCTCCAGCCTGAAAAATATCCATTAACTATTACTCGCAATTTCCTATTACTCAGCCAATCTTGTATCCGCGTTGCTACTGTTCCTTTTATTCCATGAGCTATAACTTTTCTCACAAGTCTGTTGTGCGGCATTGTATCGAATGCCTTTTGGAAGTCCATTTAGACCACGTCAACAGCATTACCCTCATCAACCGTCTGTCACCTCTTCAAAAAAACTCCAAGTTAGGTAAACACAGTTTTCCCTTAAGAAATCTATCCTGGCTCTTCCTAATCAGCCCACATTTTTCCATATGACCACTAACTCTATTCTGAATAATTTTCTCCAGAAGCTTCTCCACCACTGAACTTAAACTGACTGGTCTATAATTGCTGGGCTTAACCGTACAATCTTGAACAAGGGCGCAATGTTTGCAATTCTCCAGTCCTTTGGCACCTCCCCTGAGTCTACGGAAGACTGAAAGATTACGGCCAGTACCTCTGCAATTTCCACTCTCATTTCCTTCAATATCCTTGGATGCATCTCACCCGGTCCCGGTGCCTTGTCAACTTAAAGTACTGACAGTTTATCCAATACCTCCACCTTTATCAATTTTGAACCTTTCTAGTGATAGAGTTTCTTCCTCTATCACCACAGCCTGGGTGGTATCTGCTTCCTTGGTGAAGACAGATGCACCACATTCATTTAACACCTCAGCCATGCCCCCTGCCTCCATGTGTAAATCCCCATTTTGGTCCCTAATCGGCCCTACTCCTCCTTTTACCACCCTTTTACTATTTATGTGCCTATAGAAGACTTTGGGATTCCTCTTTATGTTGGCTGCCAGTCTTTTCTCATAACCCCTCTTCACCTCTCTTATTTGCTTGTTCACCTCTCCTCTGAACCTTCTATATTCATCTTGGTTTTCAGTTGTATTTTATACTTGACGCCTGTCATAAGCACATTTCTTTCTTCTTTATTTTAATTTCTATCTCCTTTTTTCATCCAGGAAGCCCTGAATTTGTTTGCCCTACCCTTCCCTTTTGAGGGAATATACCTCGACTGTGCCCAAACCATTTCTTCTTTGAAGGTAGCCCATTGTTCAGCTAGTTTCTCCAACCAACCTTTGGCTCTAGTCTATCTGGCCCAGCTCCGTTCTTGCCCTATTGAAGTCGGTTCCCTCCCAGTTAATTATTCTTATTCTGGATTGCACATTGTCCTTTTCTACCGTCATCCTAAACCTTATGATACAATGATCACTGTCTCCTAAGTATTCCACCACTGACACTTTGGGCCCACTTCATTTCCAAGAACCAGGCCCAGCAGTGCCTCTTGTTGGACTGGACACATACTGCTATAGAAAATTCTTCTGAACACACTCTAGGAACTCTTTCCCCTCTCTGCCCTTTACACTATCACTATCCCAGTCTATATTCAGGTAAGTAAAGTCCCCCATTATAACTACTCTATAGCGTTTGCATCCCTCTTTAATTTCCCTGCAGATTTGTTCCTCTACATCCTTGCCACTAATTGGCGGTCTATAGACTATACCGAGCAATGTAATTGCACCCTTTTTTGTTCGTTAGCTGTAGCCAAATGGATTCTGTCCTTGAACCCTCCGGGATATCTTCTTTCTCCAGCACTGCAATGCTCTCCTTAACCAATACACCCACTTGTCCACCTTTCTCCCTGCCCTGTCTTCCATGAACACCTTGTACCCGGTAAATTTACCACCCATTCCGGCCTTTCTTGAGCCGGGTCTCTATTATTGCCACGTTATAATTCCGCATAGCAATCTGCGCCTGTAACTCACCAATCTTATTTACTACACTCTGTGCATTCACATACATGCAATAAAACCCTGATTTAGACTTCATTACTTTCTCCCTTACTCCGACTCTGCCTATGTAATGGCATAGCCGATGGTAAATGCTGAGTTCAAATCCCCTAGGGAAACTTGAAACAACTGCCACAACTTGTTTTGCAATTTGTATAAATTTTGAGATGCGTGCCCTGAATTCAGTAGTAATAAGACCACCAAGTCTTATCAGTTTTTACAAAACTAGATTAAATATTTATTATTAGAAGAAATGACTTTAAATACATACATAGATCTACAAATTACTACTATGATATTTCTAATTCCCTACAAATTACTACTATGATATTTCTAATTCCCCTAATCAATCTTACCTATCGTTAAGGCAACAGTAAGACACTCAGATTTTAAAAGAGCCAGGCAAAGAAACGTGATACCCTGAACAAGTGGCTTTCCAAGTGAGTTTTCTTCACTTTAGTCCTTTGAAGACAGCAGCATGAGGCATAGATGCAGAAGTCTTTCTCACACTTGTAAGATCTTAAAAATGCCTTCCCTTACACACAGCCCTTGCTCCTTTTATACATATCTTTTTCTTTGAATGCAAATACCCATTGTTTCACCTTGTCTTTGCACTTTATCTCCCTGGTAATAAAACCCTCTCGTAGCACTAAATTTTACCAGTAATCTTTGGGAAAAATAAACACACCGTTTCTAAACTTCACTTGGCTAGGTGACACATTTCACCCCTCCTTTGAAAACAACCTAGTCTGGTTTATTTCAAAATGCAAATATCCCCTTGACACCTATGTTTCTAAACTTCCCCATGTTTATCTAATTAACATTTCAAACCTAACCTCTCCTTAGGTCAAAGCACCCAGACTAGCTAGCTACCTCTAATTCAATTAAACCTCACACACACACACAAACACACATCTCACTATTACTGTATCTTACAATAAATTCCAATAACATTATGAGAATTATTATCTCCTCTGGTCAGCCTGTTAGCTTACTACTCTTAATTCTAGTGCAATCTGTGTCTCCCAGTATTTTGCGCACCTTGGTATTACTTTTTAATTTTCTCTCCTGGTTCTCACACCCCAGCTGAGTTAGTTTAAAGATCTCCCAACAGCACTAGCAAAACGCCCTGCAAGGAATTCGGTCCTGGCTCTGTTCAGGTGCAACCCGTCCGCCTTGTACAGGCGCTGTCTCCCCCAGAGCCAGTCCTAGTGCCTCAGAAATCTAAAGCCCTCCCTCCTGCACCGTCTTCCCAGCCATACATTCATCTGCCTGATCCTCCTACTTCTGTACTCACTGGCACATGGCACTGGGAGTAATCCAGAGTTTGCTACTTTTGAGGTCCTGCTTGCTAATTTTCTACCTAGCTCCCTAAATTTAGTCTGCAGGACCACATCCCCCTTCCTACCTAAGCCATTGGTACCAACGTGAACCACGACCTCTAGCTGTTCACCCTGTTCCAGAAGAATGTCCTGCGGCCGCTTTGTGACACCCTTGACCTTGGAACCAGGGAAGCAACATACCATCCTGGAGTCACGTCTACAGCCACAGTAACGCCTGTCTGTTCCCCTAACTAATGAATATCCTATCACTAATTCTGTTCCTCCTGTACAGCCGAGCCGCCCGTGGTGCCACAAACTTGACTCGGACTGCACTCCTTGGAGGTACCAATGCCCTCACCAGTAACCAAAATTGACAACTGATTTGCGAGCTGGACACTAGGGGACTCCTACACTACCTGCCTGGTTCTCTCGGACTGTCTGGTGGTCACCCATTCCCTTTCTGCCTCCATGTTCCTAACCTGCGGTGTGACCACCTCTCTGAACGTGCTATCCACGTAGCTTTCAGCCTCGCAGATGTGCCACTGTGACTCCAGCCACTGCTTGAATTCCGAAACCCAGAGCGAATGTTATCCATGTTAAACTTAATTTGCCAATTATTTACCCCTCCTGTAATTTTTTACACTCCTCAGTATTTAGGGGAGGCGGTGGCATAGTGGTATTGTGACTGGACTAGTATTCCAGAGACCCAGGGTAATGCTGTGAGGACCCGGGTTTGAATCCCACCACGGCAGAATTTGAATTCAATAAAAATCTGGAATTAAAAGTCTGATGACCACATTGTCGTAAATACCCCCCTTTAGGGAAGGAAGTCTGCTGTCTGGCCCACATGTGACTCCAGACCGACAGCAATGTGCCCTCTGAATAAGGGGAATTAATAAATGCTGGCCTAGCCAGTGATGCCCACATCACATGAACGAAAGGTAATTTAGACAATTTGAGTGAGTGGGCAAATACATGACAGATGCAGTATAACATGGATAAATGTGAAGTTATCCACTTGGGTCGGGAAAACAGAATGGCAGAGTATTATTTAAATGTTGATTGGTTGAAAGCAAGGCAGATAAGAAGGCAGATGGATTGTTGGCCTTCATTGCAAGAAGACTTGAGTACAGGAGCAAGGATGTCTTACTGCAGCTGTACAGGTGAGACCACACCTGGAGTATTGTGTGCAGTTTTGATCTCCTTACCTAAGAAAGCAGGAGTACAGCAAAGGAGTGCAGGAGTGTAACAGACTAATTCCTGGGATGGCAGGATATGAGGCAAGATTGGGTTGACTAGGCTGTATTCACTGCAGTTTAGAAAAATTAGGGAGGATTACATTGAAAGATATAGAATTCTGGCAGGGCTGGACAGATTGGATGCAGGGACGATGTTTGCTCTGTGTGGAAGGTCTAGAACAAGGGGTTACAGTCTCAGGATACAGGGTAGGCCATTCAGGACTGAGATGAGGAGAAACTTCTTCACTCAGAGGGTGGTGAATCTATGGAATTCTCTACCACAGAGGGCTGTGGAGGCCACATCACTGAATATATTTAAGAAGGAAATAGATTTCTAGACTCTAAAGTTGTCAAGGAAAATAGGGAGGGCGTGGGAGTATGGTGTTGAGAAAGACCCATGACCATATTGAATGGTGGAGCAGGCTTGAGGGGCCGAATGACCACCGCCTCTTGTTTCTATGAGTCCTAAAGGATATAGCTGCTAGACTGGGTCTTCAGCAGGTGGTGAGGGAAGCACGAAGAGGGTAAAGCCTACTTGACTTTGTTCTCATCAACCTACATGTTGCAGATGCACCTGTCCTTTACAGTAATGGTAGGAGTGACCGTCGCACGGTCCTTGTGGAGATGAAGTCCCATCTTCACATTGAGGTTGCTCTCCATCATGTTGTGCGGCACTACAGCCATGTTAAATGGGATAGATTTCGAACAGGTATAGCAACTCAAAACTGAGCATCCATAAGGTGCTGTGGACCACCAGCAGCAGCAGAATTGTATGCAAGCATAATCTGTCGTCTCATGGCCCGGCGTATCCCCCATTCTATCATTACCATCAAGCTGGGGGATCAATTCAGGTTCAGTGAAGAGTGCAGGAGGGCAGGCAGGAGCAGCACCAGGCTTTCCTAAAAATGAGGTGTCAACCTGGTGGAACTACAACACAGGACTACTTGCATGCCAAATAGCGGAAGCAGCAAGTGATAGACAAAGCTAAGCGCTTCCACAACCAATGGATCAGATCTAAGCTCTGCAGTCCTGCCATGTCCAGTCATGAATAGCGATGGACAATTAAAAAAACTAACTGGCGGAGGGGGCTCCACAAATATCCCCATCCTCAATGATGGGGGAGTTTAGTACATCACTGCAAAAGACAAGGCTGAAACATTTGTAGCCATCTTCAGCCATAAGTGTCGAGGAGATGATCCACCTCAGCCTCCTCTGGAGTTACCCAGCATCACAGATGCCAGTCTTTAGCCACTCCATGTGATATCAAGAAACAGCTGAAGGCATTGGATATTGCAGAGGCTATGGGCTATGACATTATTTCAGCAATAATGTTGAAGACTTGTGCTCCAGAACTTGCCGTGCCCCTAGCCAAGCTGTTCCAGTACAGCTGCAGAACTGGCATCTACACAAAAGGCAGGATAAATCCAACCTGGCCAATTATCATCCCATCAGTCAACACTCGATCATCTGTAATGTAATGGAAGTGTTATCGACTGTGCCATCAAGCGGCACTTACTCAGCAATAAACTGCTCATTGATACTCAGTTTGGGTTCCAGCTTCTTGCCTCATTACAGCCTTGGTCCAAACATGGACAAAAGAACTGAGTACAGACATGAGGTGAGAGTGATTGCCCTTGACATCAAGGCAGCATTAGACCGAGTGTAGCATCAAGGAACCCTAGCAAAGCTGAAGTTAATTGGAATCGGGGAAAACTCTCTACTAGTTGCAGTCATACCTAGCACAAAGGAAGATGGTTGTGGTTGGTTGGAGGTCAATCATCTCAGCTCCAGGACATCACTGCAGGTGTTCCTCAGGGTAGTGTCCGAGGCCCAACCATCTTCATCTGCTTCATCAATGACCTTCCATCCATCATAAGGTTAGAAGTGGGGATGGTCGCTGATGCATGCACAATGTTCAGCACCATTCACAACTTCTCAGACACTGAAGCAGCAAGACTTGAACAATATTCAGGCTTGGGCTGATGTGTGGCGTGAATGTCACTGGCCACTAAAGTGTCAGGCAATGACGATCTCCAACAAGAAAGAATCTAATCATCTCTCCATGACATTCAATGGCATTACCATCGCTGAATGCCCCACTATCAACATCTTGGGGATTATCATTGACCAGAAACTGAACTGGATGAGCTATATAAATACAGTGGTTACAATAGCAAGTCAGAGGCGGAAAATTCTGCAGAGTAACTCACTTCTTGTCCACCATCTCCAAGACATAAGTCAAGAGTGTGTTGGAATATTCTCCACTTGCCTGGTTGATTGCAACTCCAACACTCAAGAAGTTTGACACCATCCAGGACAAAGCAGCCCACTTAATTGGCACCCCATCCACCACGCTCAACATCCACGCCCTCCACCACTGACGCACGGTGGCAGCAGTGTGTACCATTTACAAGATGCTCTGCAGCAACTCACCAAGGCTCCTTCGACAGCACCTTCCAAACCCAAGACGGACTGCAACAGATGGATGGGAACACCACCATCTGCAGGTTTCCCTCCAAGGCACACACCATTCTGACTTGGATCTATATCACTGTTTGTTCTCTGTTGCTGCGTCAAAATCCTGGTGCTCCCTTCCTAACAGCACTGTGGGCGTTCCTACACCTTATGGACTGCAGCAGTTCAAGAAGACAGCTCACCATCGCCTTCTCAAGGGCAATTAAGGATGGGCAATTAATGCTGCCCAGATCCCTTGAATGAATGTTTTAAAAAAACTATCCCCTTGAATTTGATGTCATCAATGAATTTTGAAATTGTGGGTAAGGGCGCCACACTCTCACCCAACGCATGCACATACACTGCTGTCAGCAGAAACAAGCCTGCATCACTCATTTTCCATCAGAATCTGAACACGATTACGTTCCTGTTGAGCCAAGAGAGTTGGGTTATTTTAAAGTGTTTGAAATATGTAGCAATGATCGTGTAAGCTGGCTGTACTCACTCAGTATAGCCATGTGTAGGCTGTGAGAAAGCAGCATTTTTGCTTGCACTGATGTGTTGCAGCTTTAAAGGTCAAAAAGGAGCAAGCTGTGGTCTAATTCCTTGTGGACCAGGGCCTCAGAGTTGGCTCTGGAGCAATAAGAAATGTAAAGTTTAAATTGACAGATGCTATGACGGAGCACAGATGTTTCTTCTGAAAGTAGTTCTTGTTTAATAAAACTGCTCATATTCGTCATTTTCTTTTCTGTAGAAATTAAGGGATAGAATGGTTTAAATTTTATTGGTAGTTCCGCCCCACTTCCCTCCCCAACAGCCTTTTCCCCGTTCCAGTGGTCTAGGTAATTACTCTGGGACCTGAAGAGAACCAAATGCTTCCTGAAATTTTTAGTGATTTTTGGACCTATTTCTAATTTTCTTGTTCAGAAAACATGTCTTTTAGGTACCGTATCTACGAGTGAGTATTTCCCACTTCCCACAAGTTACCAGTTTAATTATAATGAAGAAACAAATGTATGGGGGTACTTTTTGATCAAAGGGATCAATTTGATGTTGAAAGTGTGTACATTGCTAAAAAGATTGAGTATATGTTTTTTAAAAATTAGCACAGTTGTCCCAGGCCCCCCTCACTGGTGCAGGCTGCTCCAGTGAGGTTATTAGCCAGAGGGGTCCTGGGAGAGAGGGAGAGCTCCATCATCAGTGGTTAAGGTTTTATGGAAACATATGTTAAAATATTAGAAATATTTAAATGATACGAGACTGTAAAATGTTGAAGAAAGAGCTTGCATTTATATAGCTTCTATCATGTGTTCAGGATGTTCAAAGTTCTACGCAGCTAATGAATTATCTTGGCGACTGTACTGTGGAGAAACTGGCAGCACAGTTGTGTGCAGTAAGATCCCGCAAACAGCTGTGAGCTTAATGACCAAGCTAACCTGTTCTCGTTTTTCTTATTCATTCATGGAATGTGGGCTTGGCTGGCTAGGCCGGCATTTATTGCCCATCCCTAGTTGCCCTTGAGAAGGTGGTGATGAGCTGGCTTTTTGAGCCACTGCGGTCCGTGTGGTAGAAGTACACCCACGGTGCTGTTAGGGTGGGAGTTCCAGAGACAGTGAAGGAATGGAATTTCCAGGTGGTGGCATTCCCATGTGTCTGCCGCCCTTGTCCTTCTAGATGGTAGCGATTGTGGTTTTGGAAGGTGCTGTCTTAAGGAGCCTTGGTGAGTCCCTGCAAGTACATCTTGTACTTGCAGGGACTCACCAAGGTACACACTGCTAGCACTGTGCATCAGTGGTGGAGGGAGTGAATGTTTGTAGAAGGAGTGCCAATCAAGCTGGCTGCTTTGTACTGGGATGGTGTCAAACGTTTTGAGTGTTGTTGGAGTTGCACTCATCCAGGCAAGTGGAGAGAATTCCATCACACTCCTGACATGTGCCTTGTAGATGGTGGACAGGCTTTGTGGAGTCAGGAGGTGAATTACTTGCCACAGGATTCCAAGCCTCTGACCTGTTCTTGTAGCCACAGTATTTATATGCCTAGACCAGTTCAGTTTCTGGTCAATGGTAACCCCAGGATATTGATAGTGCGGGATTCAGCAATGGTAATGCCATTGAATGTCAAGGATCAATGGTTAGATTCTCTCTTTAGTGATACTGATTGAGGGGTAAATATTGGCAAAGACACTTTAGAGCTTTCAATTTAGAGATAGTGGAGGTGGTGAGGTCGAGTTTGGTGTCATAGGCGTACATGTAGAATCTGACATTTTGCTCTTGGATGATTGTCAACAAAAAGCAGCATGAGAATAGGGAATAGGAGGGAGCCAAGGATAAATCCTTGGGGGGCATCAGAGCTAACAGTGCGGGAGTGGGAAGAGGAGCCATTGATAGCAATTTTCTAGCTACGATTTGTTAGATCAAAATAAAACCAAGCCAGAGCAGCCCCACCCAACTGGAAAATGGTGGAGAGGAGGAGGATGTGTCAAAGGCTTCATGCAGGTCGAGAAGGGTGTGTTTACCTTTGTCATAGTTACATAAGATATCATTTCTGACTTTGCTAAAAGCAGTTTCGGTACCTTGGCAGGGACGGAAAAAAGTACCAGTTGACATTAATTAATAAAATACTAAGATGTATTTCTAAGGCAATTGTTGAAACTGGCTGTTTTCCTTTTTCAAATTGCTTGATTTTTTTTTGGCTTGATTCTCAAATGACATATGTTCAGTGTCTTCAGTAAACTGCCTTCTATCTGCAGGACAGGAGTTGGATTGTGAAGAGGAGTTATGAAGATTTCCGGGTGCTGGATAAACACCTCCATCTCTGCATTTACGACCGGCGGTTTTCCCAGCTTGCAGAGCTACCACGTACAGACTGGCTGAAGGACAGTGCAGAGGTATGGTGCCCAGCTACATGCTGCCCCTTATGTGGACAATGAAGAAATCACAGTTCATTATTGGGAGATAGGAAGGGAAGCAGTTGAAGTAGTATTTTTCGAAAACCTTACAGTCCATGTGTGGAGTAGCATTTGTGACAAACCTCACACTGCAGGAGAAAGATTGCAGGGAACAGCTCCCCTCCTCCCTCAACATGCAAGGCTCCATGTGCATTTTAGAATCAAAAATTAAGACCCATCTATCTCACTATAGCTCAATTTATTTCCCCTCCAACACCCCCATCCTATCCCTGCTCATATTTGTTTATGGCAAGCCTTGCTGTCTGTTATGCAGCATAGCCACGTGCTTCTCTCTGCCCTGAGGCTTGACCAGGCCCTCTTGTCCTTGATTTCTTCCCTTACCTCTCCCACCTGCTCTTTTATTCTCCACTCCCTATCTTGCTCTGCTTTCTCTCCCTCCGGCAGACCTCATCCTCTTTTCTCCAATCGTTTTTCTTTCTCTTTTGGTTACCCTGGTTCTGCTGCTCCCCTTCTCCTTCTGTACTTACCCCTTCACGTCATCCCTCTACTTTTTGCCTTCCTACACCCCAGCCCCTTATCAGCCTGAGGCTTCCCTCCCCTGCCTCCTCTCCTGCCCTCACCTCCTTCCCCTCTCTACTCCCTTCTCTTCCCCCTCTACTGCTTTCTCTTCCCCAAACTACTCCCCTCTCTTCCCCCCCCCCAACTCCACTCTTCTCTCCCCCATCCCCTTTCTTCTCTCCCCGCCCATCCCATAAGACCATAAGACATAGGAGCAGAAATTAGGCCATTCGGCCCATCAAGTCTGCCCCATCATTCAATCATGGCTGATAAGTTTCTCAACCCCATTCTCCCGCCTTCTCCCCGTAACCTTTGATCCCCTTACCAATCAAGAACCTATCTCTCTCGGTCTTAAGTACACTCAATGACCTGGCCTCCACAGCCTTCTGTGGCAATGAATTCCATAGATTCACCACTCTCTGGCTAAAGAAGTTTCTCCTCATCTCTGTTCTAAACGGTCTTCCCTTTACTCTGAGGCTGTGCCCTCGGGTCCTAGTCTCTCCTACTAATGGAAACATCTTCCCCACGTCCACTCTATCCAGGCCTTTCAGTATTCTGTAAGTTTCAATCAGATCCCTCCTCATCCTTCTAAACTCCATCGAGTATAGACCCAGAGTCCTCAAATGTTCCTCATATGTTAAGCCTTTCATTCCTGCGATCATTCTCATGAACCTTCTGTGGACCCTCTCCGGGGCCAGCACATCCTTCCTGAGATACGGGGCCCAAAATTTCTCACAATATTCTAAATGTGGTCTGACCAGAGCCTTATAAAACCTCAGCAGCACATCCCTGCTTTTATATTCTAGTCCTCTTGAAATAAATGCCAACATTGCATTTGCCTTCCTAACTACCGACTCAACCTGCAAGTCAACCTTAAGAGAATCATGGACTAGGACTCCCAAGTCCCTTTGCACTCCAGATTTCTGAATTCTCTCCCCATTTAGAAAATAGTCTATGCCTATATTCTCCAACAAAAGTGCATGACCTCACACTTCCCCACGTTGTATTCCATCTGCCACTTCTTTGCTCATTCTCCGAACCTGTCCAAATCCTTCTGCAGCCTCCCCGCCTCCTCAATACTACCTGTCCTTCCACCTATTTTTGTATCATCTGCAAACTTAGCCAGAATGCCCTCAGCTCCTTCATCTAGATCATTTATGTATAAAATTGTGGTCCCAACACTGACCCTTACGGAACTCCACTAGTCACCGGCTGCCATCCTGAGAAGGACTCCCTTATCCCCTCTCTTTTCTCCTCCCCCATCCAATCCCCCCACTCCCTTCTGCCCCACTCCCCTCCCCCCACTTCCCCACTCCACTCTTCCCATCACTCATCCCTCTCTCTCACTTGCCCCTCTCCCCCTCATTCCTCCCTTCTCCCCTCTGTCTCTACTCACTGTGAACCCCGGCCCTCCCTCTTTTTTTGTCACTGCCTACTTCTCTAATTCCACTGCAGCAAGTCATCGCATTGCAACCAGAGAAAGCACATGTTCTATCCAGCTGAGCAGTTATTCTAGGTTAAAGGAGACCACAGAATGTATTGAACTTTTCAGCAACATGGATTACAGGAAATGCTTTTTCTCTGCTTCCAGAAGATGTTTGAAGTGATTCCAAATAGTTTGGTACACTTTGTATGAGTTGTAGTATTAATGGTGTCCTGTCACTGTATGGAGTGATTCCCCAGGGTGCTATCACTACTGATGATAACCTCCTAATACAATCCCTTCCTCACTAATGGATTCTGTAATCTCAGTTTGCAGGATTTAGCTGGAAATTGACTTCTTGTTGGTGTTCTTGATTTGATTTATTTCGTCGAATAATCTTTCAGTTTACAGATGATTCAGACCTGTTGTCTGCTCCTTCTAAATAAAGGAAAGTCTTGCATTTATAAATGCCTTTCAAGATGTTCCAAAATGCTTTACAGGCAATGAAGTATCTTTGAAGTGCACATATAAAGTGTAAATATAAAATTACAACAGCGATTATTAACGTCTTCAGGGTTGAAGCTGCAGCTATTTCCTTCCCAATGAGCGCTCTCACCTCAGGCGAAGCAGAGCAGATTTTAGCTACTGAGAACTCTGGGACACGCAAATGTTTTGATTATAAACCTTCCAGTTATTTTGGTGGATGTGCTACTTAGAACCATAGAACACTACAGCACAGAAAACAGGCCATTCGGCCCTTCTAGTCTGTGCCAAAATATTATTCCGCTAGTCCCATTGACCTGCACCTAGTCCATAACCCTCCAGACCTCTCCCATCCATGTATCTATCCAATTTATTCTTAAAACTTAAGAGTGAGCCCGCATTTACCACGTCAGATGGTAGCTCGTTCCACACACTCACCACTCTCTGAGTGAAGGAGTTCCCCCTAATGTTCCCCCTAAACCTTTCCCCTTTCACCCTAAAGCCATGTCCTCTCGTGTTTATTTCTCCTAATCTAAGTGGAAAGAGCCTACTCGCATTTACTCTGTCTATAACCCTCACAATTTTGTAAACTTCTATCAAATCTCCCCTCATTCTTCTACGCTGCAAGGAATAAAGTCCTACCCTGTTTAATCTTTCCCTGTAACTCAACTCCTTAAGACCCGGCAACATCCTAGTAAATCTTCTCTGCACTCTCTCAATCTTACTGATATCCTTCCTGTAGTTAGGCGACCAGAACTGCACACAATACTCCAAAGTTGGCCTCACCAATGTCTTATACAACCTCACCATAACATCCCAACTCCTATACTCAATACTTTGATTTATGAAGGCCAGTATGCCAAAAGCTTTCTTTACAACCTTGTCTACCTGTGACGCCACTTTCAGGGAATTATGTATCTGAACTCCCAGATCCCTTTGTTCCTCCGCACTCCTCAGTGCCCTACCATTTACTGTGTACATTTACTTACCTGATTCTACTCAAGACATCTTTGACCTTGAGCTGTATTACTTAGGGCAAAAGAGCCAGCAATTGCTCTGCATTGCCTCTTTTTGGAAAGGCCCCTAACAGGCCAGCAGCCTCCCTACCCTACCCCCCTGAGCTCCCTGCCAATCAGAGGTTGGCGGCGCTGTACTCAGCAGCGCCATTGGGTAGGTGGTGACTGCTGCTGGTACTACACCCACCTGAGGCCTCAGATCAAGGAGCGACCCAAGCACGGGTGAGTGATGGGGGGGAAGGGGCTCGGAGGAGGGTGGATTGGCAGTAAGGGTAAGAGGTGGCTATCAGTGCTACTCCCACTACCCCCACCTCCATGATGCCAGGTCCCTTGATCAGGCACGGAATGCCATTGAATGGGGGCACCACACAGTAGGAGCCCACAAGCAAACATACTAGGGTAAGCGGGGCAAGAAGGGAAGGCGGTGGAGTCACCCTCCTACCTGATTAAATGCAGCTCCTGTCAACAAACACATCACAGGGAGGACACAAGATTTCACAAGATTGCATAGAATTTTACAGCGCAGAAACAGATCTTTTATCCCTTCTGGTCTATACTGAGGTTTATGCTCCAAATGAGCCTTGTCTCACCTTACTTCCCACCAAAATATCCTTCAATTCTTTTCTCATGTACTTACCTAACTTGCCCTTAAATGCATCAATCTGTTCACCTCAACCTCTCCATGTGAAAGAAAGAACTTGGGTTTATATAGTGACTTTCATTATGACTGATGTCCAGGGCATCCCAAACTATATTACAGCCCGTCAGTGCTTCTTAAGTGTAGACCCTGTGGTAATGTAGGAAATTACATTTAATAGATGTGATAGTTCCATATACTAACCATTCTCTGGGTAAAGAACTTTCTCCTGAATTTCCTATTTATCGGTGACTACCTTATGTTTATGGCCTCTAGTTTTCAACTCTCCCACAGGTGGAAATTTTTTCTTCACAGTTACCCCATCAAAATCTTCCATAATTTTCAAGATCTTTATTGAGTCACTTCTGAGTTTTGCATAAGCATACAATTTAAAGCACAAAGACAGTCTATTCGGCCCATCTGGCCTATGCCCGTGTTTGTGCTCCACTCAAACCTTCTCACACCCTACCTCAGTATTAACAACAGCTTGCATTTGTAAAGCGCTGTTAACATTGAAGAATCTCCAAAGCCGTTTTACAGGGCTGATTAGTAAACAAAATTTGACACTGAGCCACTAGAGAAAAGAGCCATAGTCCGTTTAGCATTTCCTAATGAGGGTATCTTCTCAGTTTTGTTGTCATCCTTGTGATTTTTTTTACACCTTCTTTGGTGCTTCTGGTTCCTTTCTTTTAATATGAAGATCTGAAATGTACACAGTGCTCCAAGTGTGGTCTAACCAAGGTTCCAAACAAATTTAACAAAACTTCATTGTCTCTCTACCTTGCTTTCTTCTTTAAGACACTCCTTAAAATTTCTCTTTGACCGAGCTTTTGGTCACCTGCCTTAATATTTCCTTATGTGGCTCAGTGTCAGATTTTGTTTTTTAATGCCTCTGTGAAGAATCTTGAGATGTTTTATTATGTTAAAGGTGCTATGTATTTTATGTAAATGTTTAACAGCACTGGTCTCAGCACCGAACCCTGTGGTGTACCACTTCCTACTATTTGCTGGTCTACATTACTCTTAATTCTTGCTAACTTTATTTTGTAGGTAGCTTCTTACCACTTCTGCTAGTTGTCCCGTAATCCACATGTACTGATCTTGACCATTAGTTTATGATGCAATACCTTATCACATGTCTTTTGAAAATCCAAATATTTTACATCTACTGCATTCCTCTTGCCCACTCTTTTTGTTACTTCTTTGAAGAATTGAGTAAATTTCATTAAATATCGCCTTCCTCTTTATTCTGTTTTCAGTTTCTAGATATTCTTCTGTTATTTCTTTGGATAAAGATTCCATTGTCTTTCCTATCATCTACGTTGAGTTAACTGGCTTGTCCTGGATATATTGCGCCGCCCCCCCCCCCCCACCTTTTAAATATAGGAATAAGATTAGCTGCCTGCCAGTTCTCTGGCACTATTCCTTTTTTCAATGATTTTTTAAATCTATGTTCAATAGTGTCTCTACTGTCTCTTTACTAACTTCTTTCAATATGTGTCAATGCTATATATCTGGATCAGAGACTTTACCCTTCTTACAGGTTTAACTAGTTTATCAATTATATCTTCCATTTCTAACCCGGCAAACTAATTATTCAATCTATCCGTAATTTAACTGTCATTATCTGTGAGTTGAATCTGAATATCCTGTGATGTATCCTGATTTTCCATTTGTTATTAATGTTACTTAGTGTATTGTTAGGTTCAGTTTTATCCTTATCACTTTATTTATCCATGGTGTTTCATTATTCGCTAGTTCTTGATTATTATAGGAATGTATTTCTGCTGAAGTCTATTTATCTCCTTTTTATTTCCCACTGCTATTTCATCTCTTAGTCTTTGTTTTTTCTGTTTGTCTTCCTGAGTTCCAACCAAACCCTTCAAAATTAGCTAAGTTCCAATCTATTACTTTGGTCTATGCCTCACATTTGTCTCTCTGAATCCTTATTTTAAACCTTATTATATTGTGATTGCCGTTGACTAGATGTTCCCCCTACGTTTACTTATCTGCTCTGGTTCACTTACATTACTGGATCTGGCAGTTATTCCTGCCTTGGGCTTTTTATCAACTAAATCATAGAATTGTTACAGCACAGAAGGAGGCTAATCATGTCTGCACTAGGTCTCTGAATCAGAAATTCACCTTGTGCCATTCTTCCACCTTCTCCTGGTAACCCTGCACATCCCTTTTAGATAACAGTTTAATTCCTTTTTGAATGCATCAACTGTCTCCTCCACACACTCAGGCAGTGCATTCCATACCTTAACCACCTTCTGAGTTGAAAAGCTGCTTTTCTGATTTCGCTTTTGCTTTCTTTGTCAATTATTTTAAATTTGTGCCCTCTCATTATTGATCCTTTCACAAGTGGGAACAATTTTTCCCTATCTACTCTGTCCAGATCCCTCATGACTTCGAATACAGTAAGTCCCCACTACAGGTCACCATGTTTAAAGTTGTTTTGCTTTACCGTTGTTTATACTTTAGGGCCTTTTTTTTTGATCAATGACGGCATTTTCATTTTTGCATCATCTGCACTCCCCACCACACTGAACTTTGGGATGGCCTCTGCCATGTTGTCACGCTGGAGATGCCACTGCAGTCACCAGAGGCCCAGGCTACGGGGAGAGAGCAAGGTCTGAGATCCAGATGCAGGAGCATAGGACAGGGATGGGAAGCTGCTGGCGCTGATGAAGCCGGAATAACCCGGGCTAGGAGTGGTGGGGGGTACAGGAGGGAGCTGGGCCGCTGACTGCATTTGCAGCACCCAGTCCCCGGCTCTATTTGCTGCCCCCTGTGGGCTCTTTCCGCGCCCCCTGGCCCTTGCCACGAACCTCATCCGGCTCTTCCATAGGCAGTGCCCTCACCAGCTCTTTCTTCGACCCCATGGGACAGGGGCTCGGCCTCTCCAAACTGTCAGGAAGGGGTCTAGGCTCTGGAGAGAGAGAGACAGAGTCAGAGCAGGAAAGGAGGGAGACGGACAAAGCGGGAAAGGGGAGAGGGAGATGAACAGAGTGGGAAAGGGGAGAGGGAGACGGACAGAGCAGGAAAGTGGAGAGGGAGACGGACAGAGCGGGAAAGGGGAGAGGGAGATGGACAGAGTGGGAAAGGGGAGAGGGAGATGGAGGGCAATGCATTTGACACACTCTACTTGGACTTCAGTAAGGCTTTTGACAAGGTCCTGCATGGGAGACTGATAATGAAGGTAAGAGCCGATGACATCCAAGGCAATTTGGCAAATTGGATCCAGAATTGGCTGAGTGGCAGGAAGCAGAGGGTGATGGTCGAGGGGTGTTTTTTCTGTGATTGGATGCCTGTGTCCAGTGGGGTTCCACAGGGATCGTTGTTGGGTCCCTTGCTGTTTGTCGTATATATAAACGATTTAGACTTGAATGTAGGAGGGTTGATCTGTAGGTTCGTGGATGACACGAAAATTGGTGGGATGGTAAATAGTGAGGAGGATAGCCTTAGATTACAGGAGGATATAGATGGGCTGGTCAGATGGGCTGATCAGTGGCAAATGAAATTTAATCCGGATAAGTGTGAGGTGATGCACTTGGGCAGGACAAACAAGGCATGGGAATACACGATGAATGATAGGACCCTGGGAAGTACCAAGGATCAGAGGGACCTTGGTGTGCATGTCCACCGACCCCTTAAGGTAGCGGGACAGGTAGATAAGGTGGTTAAGAGGGCATATGGGATACTTGCCTTTATCAGCCGAGGCATAGAATATAAGAGCAGGGAGGTTATGCTGGAACTGTATAAAATGCTGGTTAGGCCACAGCTAGGGTATCGCATGCAGTTCTGGAATCCACATTATAGAAAGCATGTGATGGCACTAGAGAGAAGGCAGAGGAGATTTACCAGGATGTTGCCTGGGCTGGAGAGTTTTAGTTATGAGGAGAGATTGGATAGACTGGGGTTATTTTTCCTGGAGCAGAGGAGATTGAGGGGGAACATGAAAATGAGGTGCAATAAATTATGAAGGGCATAGATAGGGTAGACAGGAAGGAACTTTTCCCCTTGGTGAAGGGATCAACATCCAGGGGGCATAGATTTAAGGTCAGGGGCAGGAGGTTTAGAGGGTATGTGAGGAAGAATTATTTCACCCAGAGGGTGGTGGGAATCTGGAACTCACTGCCTGAAAGGCTGGTAGAGTCAGAAACCCTCATAACATTTAAGAAGTATTTGGATGTGCACATGTGATGCCATGGCATACAAGGCTATGGGCCTAGTGCTGGAAAATGGGATTAGAATGGTTAGATACTTGTTTGACCGGTGCAGACTTGATGGGCTGAAGGGCCGTTTTCTGTGCTGTAGACCTCTATGACATTGAGACAGAGAGAGAGAGAGAGAGGCAGGCAGAGAGCAAGCGAAGCAGGCAGAGAGCGAGCGAGAGCGCGACGCAGGCAGAGAGCGAGCGAGAGCGCGACGCAGGCAGAGAGCGAGCGAGAGCGCGGCGCAGGCAGAGAGCGAGAGCGCGACGCAGGCAGAGAGCGAGAGCGCGACGCAGGCAGAGAGCGAGCGAGAGCGCGACGCAGGCAGAGAGCGAGCGAGAGCGCGACGCAGGCAGAGAGCGAGCGAGAGCGCGACGCAGGCAGAGAGCGAGCGAGAGCGCGACGCAGGCAGAGAGCGAGCGAGAGCGCGACGCAGGCAGAGAGCGAGCGAGAGCGCGACGCAGGCAGAGAGCGAGCGAGAGCGCGACGCAGGCAGAGAGCGAGCGAGAGCGCGACGCAGGCAGAGAGCGAGCGAGAGCGCGACGCAGGCAGAGAGTGCCGAGACAGAGGGAGAGAGAGCCGAGACAGAGGGAGAGCCGAGACAAAGGGAGAGAGAACAGGGAGAGAGAGAACAGGGAGAGAGAGAACAGGGAGAGAGAGAACAGGGAGAGAGAGAACAGGGAGAGAGAGAACAGGGAGAGAGAGAACAGGGAGAGGGAGAACAGGCAGACAGAGAAAGAGGGAGAACAGGCAGACTGAGAGAAAGAGGGAGAACAGGCAGACTGAGAGAAAGAGGGAGATCAGGCAGACTGAGAGAAAGAGGGAGAACAGGCAGAGAGAAAGAGAGAGAACAGACAGGGAGAAAGGGAGAGAACAGACAGGGAGAAAGGGAGAGAACAGACAGAGAGAGAACAGAGAGAGATGGACCAGACAGATAACAGACAGAGAGAACAGAGAGAGAGAGAGAACAGACAGTGAACAGAGGGAGAGAGAGAGAACAGACAGAGAGAAATAGATTGAACAGAGAAAAAGAGAGGGAACAGACAGACAGAGAAAGAGAGAACAGGGAGAGAGAGAACAGGGAGAGAGAGAACAGGCGGAGAGAACAGGCGGAGAGGGAGAGAGAGAACGGGCAGACGGAGGGAAAGAGAGGGAACGGGCAGACGGAGGGAAAGAGAGGGATCGGGCAGACGGAGGGAAAGAGAGGGAACGGGCAGACGGAGGGAAAGAGAGAGAACGGGCAGACGGAGGGAAAGAGAGAGAACGGGCAGACGGAGGGAAAGAGAGAGAACGGGCAGACGGAGGGAAAGAGAGAGAACGGGCAGACGGAGGGAAAGAGAGAGAACGGGTAGACGGAGGGAAAGAGAGAGAACGGGCAGACGGAGGGAAAGAGAGAGAACGGGCAGACGGAGGGAAAGAGAGAGAACGGGCAGACGGTGGGAAAGAGAGAGAACGGGCAGACGGAGGGAAAGAGAGAGAACGGGCAGACGGAGGGAAAGAGAGAGAACGGGCAGACGGAGGGAAAGAGAGAGAACGGGCAGACGGAGAGAGAAAGAGAGAGGACAAACAGAGAGAGAGAAAGAGAGAGGTCAGACAGAGAAAGAGAACAGACAGACAGAGAGAAAGAGAACAGACAGACGGAAAGAGAGAACAGAGAGATGGAACAGATAGATGACAGACAGAGAGAGAGTGAGATATCAGGCAGAGAGAGAGAGAGAACAGACAGAGGGAATAGACAGAGAGAGGGAGAGAGAACAGACAGACAGCGGGAAAGAGAGAGAACAACAGACATGGAAAGAGAGAGAACAGACAGACAGAGAGAAGAGAGAGCAGACAGATGGAGAGCGAGAGAGCAGACAGACGGAGAGCGAGAGAGCAGACAGACGGAGAGCGAGAGAGCAGACAGACGGAGAGCGAGAGAGCAGACAGACGGAGAGCGAGAGAGCAGACAGACGGAGAGCGAGAGAGCAGACAGACGGAGAGCGAGAGAGCAGACAGACGGAGAGCGAGAGAGCAGACAGACGGAGAGCGAGAGAGCAGACAGACGGAGAGCGAGAGAGCAGACAGACGGAGAGCGAGAGAGCAGACAGACGGAGAGCGAGAGAGCAGACAGACGACAGAGAGAGAGCAGACAGAGGACAGAGAGAGAGAGCAGACAGAGGACAGAGAGAGAGAGCAGACAGAGGACAGAGAGAGAGAGCAGACAGAGGACAGAGAGAGAGAGCAGACAGAGGACAGAGAGAAAGAACAGACAGAGGACAGAGAGAGAGAACAGACAGAGGACAGAGAGAGAGAACAGACAGAGGACAGAGAGAGAGAACAGACAGAGGACAGAGAAAGAGAACAGACAGGACAGAGAGAGAGAACAGACAGAGGACAGAGAGAGAGAACAGACAGAGGACAGAGAGAGAGAACAGACAGTGAACAGAGAGAGAGAGAAAGAGAGAGAGCAGACGGACATATAGAGAGGACAGACAGAGAGAGAACAGAGAGAGGGAGAGAAGAGACAGAGGGAGGGAGAGCAGAGACAGAGGGAGGGAGAGCAGAGACAGAGGGAGGGAGAGTAGAGACAGAGGGAGGGAGAGCAGAGACAGAGGGAGAGAGAGCAGAGACAGAGGGAGAGAGAGCAGAGACAGAGGGAGAGAGAGCAGAGACAGAGGGAGAGAGAGCAGAGGCAGAGGGAGAGAGAGCAGAGGCTGAGGGAGAGAGAGCAGAGGCTGAGGGAGAGAGAGCAGAGGCTGAGGGAGAGAGAGCAGAGGCTGAGGGAGAGAGAGCAGAGGCTGAGGGAGAGAGAGCAGAGGCTGAGGGAGAGGGAGCAGGGACAGAGGGAGAGGGAGCAGAGACAGAGGGAGAGGGAGCAGAGACAGAGGGAGAGGGAGCAGAGGCTGAGGGAGAGGGAGCAGAGGGAGAGGGAGCAGAGGCTGAGGGAGAGGGAGCAGAGGCTGAGGGAGAGGGAGCAGAGGCTGAGGGAGAGAGAGCAGAGGCTGAGGGAGAGAGCAGAGGCTGAGGGAGAGAGAGCAGAGGCTGAGGGAGAGGGAGAGAGCAGGCAGACAGAGAGAGCAGGCAGACAGAGAGAGAGAGAACAGGCAGACAGAGAGAGAGAGAGAGAGAGCAGGCAGACAGAGAGAGAGAGAGAGAGAGAGAACAGGCAGACAGAGAGAGAGAGAGAGAGAGAGAACAGGCAGACAGAGAGAGAGAGAGAGCAGGCAGACAGAGAGAGAGAGAGAGAGCAGGCAGACAGAGAGAGAGAGAGAGAGAACAGGCAGACAGAGAGAGAGAACAGGCAGACAGAGAGAGAGAACAGGCAGACAGAGAGAGAGAGAACAGGCAGACAGAGAGAGAGAGAGAACAGGCAGACAGAGAGAAAGAGAGATAGAGACAGACAGAGAGAAAGAGAGATAGAGACAGACAGACAGAGAGAAAGAGAACAGACAGACACAGAGTCGGAAAGGGGAGAGGGACAGAAGGCTGACAGGCAGGAGAGGAAAGCAAGCAAAAAGCTGAGCTTATTTTCTCGAGTGCTGTGGATGAGATACACAAGCTGTGATATTCGGTTTGTTTCAGTGATTTATTGTTATCTGATGTGAATTTATACAGTATTTCTCTGAAGCTCAATGATTTATTTCATTTTGCAAGTTATTCCAGCTGTGAATGCACAGTGCTACACATTTACGGTGCTGTATTTCAACTCGTACATTTGTTTTTCTGGGCAAGATTTGGCCCAAGGAACCTATCTCCAGTTTTAACATCCTGTGGGATCCCATAATTCACTTAAAGCTGTTTCACTTAAAGTTGTGATTTTCAGGAATGCAACAACTTAAAGTGAGGAGTTACTGTACCTCTGTCAAATCTCCTTTCAGCCTTCTCTTCTCCAAGGTTAAAAGATTTCTGAACATTTTGAAAAATTCCATGAATTTTTCTCTTTTACTTACCTCTTGCCAGTTTATTTGAGTTGTTGAAATCCCCCTTGTTCTATATCCTCAACGCAGTTCATAAATGCTTATATATTTCTTCCTGCACTTCTACTATTCAGTGGTCTGTAGATTTGTGTGATACTTTGTTGTTCTTTGTCTCAATCAATATCTGCTCCTGTCTTAATAACAGTTATGCTCCTTTTTCCCAAAGGCATTGTTATCTCTAATTAGTATGGCTACCATGCTTCCCTCCCATCTATCAAGCAATGCTTATTGCAATTCCTGTTCTTTGGGTGGCCATAATTCAGTTATCCCTAATATATCTGGTTCCTCATTACAAATGATTGCCTCCAGTTTTCCCCATTTTGTTTTGAATGCTGTACAGACAATATATGTTTATACTAACCATTCATCTCACTTTATTTCAGAACGTTGTTTATACTTATATTTTGTGTACGTGTTCCTCGACCATTAATAATCACTTTGTTCCTTACTGTGGTCTGACGTTTTCACTCATGATGCCGGGATGTAACTCTGTTGGGATCAGAGGAAATGACACTTGGTGCAGGGTGGAGCCAGAGTCTGATCCCAAGTGTCAAAGAGAAAAAAAACTTATCGTGCCTTATCATGTATGCAATGAATTACTTATATTGTGTAATCACTGTGCAATATGGCAATATCTGGCAGCTAATTTACATACGGCCAGACCTCATAAACAGAAAATGAGTATCTCTATTAATATCTCTATTGTAGGTTGAGGGGGGAGTTTTGACCAAGACACTAGGAGAACTCCTTGCTTATGAATGAATATTGCCATGACATGGTTCATATTCACCTGAACTGCTGGAGCAGGCCTTGATTTAAAATGACATCCAAAGTAGAGTTTTGAGGTATTGAGGTGTGGCTGAGTGAGGGGAGGCACTGTCTGATACACCGCTGATTTGAGGGCTGTTTTTTTTTTGAAAAGCGCTAGTGGTTTTATAAAAGTAAGAAAATCTGCTGCTTAATGGAAAACAACCTCTCACGCAGTTCCGCAGGGCTCATCAGATCACTGGGAATCAAACATTTGAGTACTTGAGTTGTAATCATTGGGTTAAGTTGCAGTACTGTGCATTGCACCTGTGTCTTTGAAAGAGGCAAAGATGCAAAATTAAAGCAAATGGTGGGAAGAGTGGGATACAAATAGAGGGGCTGGCCAGTAATGTTGACTAGAGGTAACACACTTCTAGTCAAGGTCTCATTGATGCATAAATCCTGACTGTTCTTCATTAAAGCTTCTGTGTCTTTTCATGGACCTGAGGGTTAATGAAAATCCTTCTTATCTGATTACAGGATTAAATTTCTTTGAAGTAGAAGATTAAAAGACATAGGTGATGATCACGTATTGTCTAAGGGGTTGAATATGCCATTGACTGTGAGGTGATATCTTATTTATGTGGCAGTAGTAGCTTAGCTGCAGTTCAGTCTTTGGAGGTAAAATGTTGCACCCATCTGAGGTGCACTGAGCAGCTGGTGCTGAAGAAAGGCTGTAGCATCTCCTAAGATAGATAAGGACAATGAGAGGGGGAATATGCCTGGGTAGTCTCACTCAGCGACTACAGAGACAGGAAATAGGATGCGAAATAGAAATATAGAGAAGCGAACCGTACCTTAAGTACTCCAGTGAACAGTGCCAATGTGTTCTCTATCCAAATCTATGGGGTTATGGGATGTAACTTCAGATAAAGGGGAGGGACAGAAAATTAACTGCTCAGCCTTGTCAAACAGGCTGTGCAAGGAGCAGTTAAAAGGGTGATAACTGAACTATGGAAAAGACAGAAGCCCCAACAGAGGGGTTAGGCAGAAAGTAAAGTGCTGATATGCAATTTGTGTCATTCCTTTCCTTTTATTTTCAGGTTTCTGTTAGTTCCTGCTTCCCTATTTTTTTCAGCCTGTTCTAATAATTTCACAGTAATGTGTCAGGTTGAATGAGTTTCTGTGAATCACTCACAGAACAGGATCAAAGTGCTGCCATAACCAAATCTGCCCCATAATTCACAAAGACACAAGGCTTGGAATTGGCTGTGGAGCAGATACAAGCCGGAGCCAGCATCCTCTCCAATTCCTGGAATATATAGACTAACTTCTGTGTGTTTGGAGCCAAATGCTACAAAAAGAATTTTTTCTCCTGCCACGTTCACCTCTCCTTGCTGGGATCCAGTTACTTGGGCTCTCGATGCTCTCTGGTACATCATCCAAGTGGCCATTATTCATCTGAGAATCTTGCTGTGTGGACTGTTCAGCTGTGGGAGGCCATCACATGGGTTTTAGCAAGGCTTTTGACAAGATTCCATATGGCAGACTGGTCAGAAATGTAAAAGCTAATGGAATCCAAGGGAAAGCGGCAAGTTGGATCCAAAATTGGCTCAGTGGTACGAATAAGATATTGAAAAATTGACTGTGTGATTGATAGTGAGGAAGAAAGCTGTAGACTACAGGAAGATTTCATGCACTGGTCAGGTGAGCAGACAGGTGGCAAATGGTATTAAACCTGGAGAACCATGTGGTAGTGCAACTGGGAAGGGCAAAAAGGCAAGGGAATACACAATAAATGGTAGGATACTGAGAAGTGTAAAGGAACCTTTGAGTGCTTGTCCAAAAACCCCTGAAGGCAGCTGGACAGATCAGGTGAAGATGAAGACTTACGGGATTATTTCCTTATTGGCCAAGTTATAGAATATAAGAGCAGGGCAGTTAGGATTGGACCTGTATAAGACACTAGCTAGGCCACAGTTGGAATACTACGTACAGTTGTGGTTATTGCATTACAGGAAGGATGTGATCACACCAGAGAGGGTGCCGAGCAGATTTATGAGAATGTTGCCAGGGCAGGAGAATTTTAGCTTTGAGCGAAGAATGAATAGGCTGGGCTGGTTTGTTTTGGAATAGAGGAGGTTTGTGGAAGATTTAATTAAGATGTATAAAATTATGAGGGACCTTGACAGAGAGGATATGATGGACCTATTTCCTTCAGCAGAGAGATCATTATCCAGGTGCACAAATTTAAAGTAATTGGTAGCAGGATTAGAGATGTGTTGAGGAGAAATATTTTCACCCAGCCAGTAGTGGGGGGCCTGGAACTCAGTCTGAAGGGTACTGGAAGGGGAAACCCACATCACTTAAAAAAAAAACTTGGAAATGTGCTCGACATGCCAAAAGCTACATGGCTACATAGCAAGAGCTGGAAGGTGAGATTAAGCTGGATGGCCCTTTTTAAGCTGACATGGAAATGGTGGGCTTCAGTGCCATTATATTCTTTGATTCTGTGATCAGAGTGCAGATCAATTGTCTTATCAACGTATGTTTAGAAGTGGGCGAGTCTCTGCCTAGTGATTGGTAGCAAGAACCCTTGCATGTCCTTCTACTTCCAGGGCAGGATCTTCCGGTCGGCGAGCGGGTGTGGGGCCCGTTTGCCAACGCGTAAAATGATGCGGAATGACGTTGGGTGGAACTCCCGACGTCACCCCGCTTAATTTCCATTTTCAGGTCGGCGAGGGCACAGCCTAGTCAGCTGCACGCCTGCCGACCTATCAACGGTCCATTGAGGCCATTGAAAAAGTAATTAAGGTCATTAACCTTAAAATTGGTGGGCAGGCTGGGAGCCATGGTGGGCTTCGGAAAAAGCATGAAACCTTATCCACCGCGGGATGAGGTTTCATGAGGGTATTTAGATTTTTATCAAATCTTTCAATATAAGTTATGGGCATGTCCCAACTCACATGAGGGGACATATCAGGGAATTTAAAAAAAAATCATTTTCTATTAAAAATTTTAATTCCAAGCCAATCTCCCTGAGGCAGCACTTAGCCTCAGGGAGATCTGTGCACTCTTTTGTGCGCATGCGCGAAAAAGCGCACTCCCGGCTGAGGGAACCCCACCACCCGCATAGTGCTTCCTGGCGGACGCCACGCTGGGCAGGCCTTAATTAGCCCACCCACGTAAAATGGCAGCGCGGTGCCAACTGGAGGCGTGCCCGCCCACTCCCGCACTCCCCCTCCCCACAAACGAGGGGAAATTTCTGCCCCGAGTATAGACTCACTGTGGCAATTGTATCACCCCTGCTGTTGCTCTGCAGGAGTCGGCATACCTAGCTTTGCTAAAGCAAAATTATGGAGAAAAATGATTTTATTTTGTTTACCAAGTACATTCTCACACATGGCTCCATTTACACATCAAAATCATCTGTGGCCAGAAATCTACCCCTTAATCTCTCTCTACCTCCAATCTCTTTATATTTTTTTCTATTCATTCACAGACTGTGGGCTTCGCTAGCTGGGCTAGCATTTATTGCCCATCCCTAGTTGCCCTTGAGAAGGTGATGGTGAGCTGCCTTCTTGAACCGCTGCAGTCCATGTGGTGTAGGTACACCCATAGTGCTGTTAGGAAGAGAGTATCTAACCCCATCTTTCATTTTAAGCAATCCTTCCATGTCTACCCCATCCCTCTGTCTACCCCATCTCCCTCTAGCTCCATTTCTTCCTCTAACTCCATTCCTCTCTTTAACTACACATCTCTCTATCTGGAGTATTGCTGAAAAAAGAGACATGCTGTCTAAGCGTTTCATCTTGCACTCATTAGGACAGACACAAAAATCCAAATTTCAAAAGGAACAACAATTTATACTACATGAGAAAAGGGCACTGATTGGTTAGCAAGTTGACTCTGATATCTCTGTCAATTCATGTAGTTCCAGCTCTACCTTTGACCTGTGTCTGCAATCCTGTTTAAGTTTACATCCATGCATGTAATTCATGTCCTAGCTTTGATCCATGCTCATAATTCTTTCTTTGTTCCAACCTGTATCTGTAATTCAGTTCTTGTCCCAGCTCTGATCCAAACTCTTTTGTTCCTGTCATTTAGTTCCTTTGAGCCTTTCTTTCTCCATTTTGCGTGATGGGACTGTCCTAATATAGTTAAAGAGCAAATTATGTTCAACGAATGTGGAAGTCCAATCCAACACAGCTTTCAGAAAATTCCTTTATGCTAAGTCCAATGTTTAAGAGAGCGTAGGGGCTGTTTTAATATTTCCAGTTGCTAAATTTTGCTTTCCGTGGAGTTAACCATCTCTCTCTTTGCAAGTTAGAGCAGGAAGATGGAATTAACCATCTCTCTATTTTGCTGGTGCTTGGGAACATTTTACCCACTTCGCTGGCTTCAGGGGTGTCTGTTTTAACAATCTGTCATTGTTTTTCTTTTACAGGCCGTTACCCAGATGCTGATGGCGTATCTGGCACGACTCACTGTCATAGCAGATAACAAGATCAACTGTGGGCCTGCTCTCACGTGGATGGAGGTATGTACTCTGCTTCTGCACCCTATGTTGTAATGCCAGCAAGGATTACAAAGTGCAGCACTAAACAGAGGTTCATTACATATTACTCTGTTGTTAATAACAGCTATCATTATGGAATACATAGGAATAGGAGTAGGTCTCTCATTCCTGTTCACCATTCGATTAGATCATGAATGCTTTACATCTTTACTCCATTTACCAGCCTTGGTTCTGTAACCCTTAATACCTATTGAATTATAGAATGAGAGTACAGAAAATGGCCATTCGACCATCATGCCTTTGCCAGCTCGTCAAAAGAGGTCTCCAAAAAATCACATTCCACATCCCTTTCCCCATAGCCATACAGATATCTCCTTTTCAAGTATGTATGCCTAATTCTCTTTTAAAAGTTTGTGATGAATCTGCTTTCACCCAGTGCATTCCAGAACACCGTAACTCACTGGGGAAAAAAATGTTTTCATCTTGCTTCTGGTTCCTTTTTTTCAAATTATCTCAGATCTGTGACATCTGGTTACTGACCTTTCTGCCAGTGGAAGTACTTTCTCCTTGGACACTTTATCAAAATGTTTCAGGACTTTGAACACCTCTATTAAATCTCCCTTTAGTCTTCTCTGCTGTAAGAAGGAAAGAACATCAGAACAGGAGTAAGCCAGCCAGCCCTCGAGCCTATTCCACCATTCAGTTAGATCATATCCGATCAGTATTTTAACTTTCTATACCTGCCTTGGTTCTGTAATCCTTGATATCCTTACCTAACAATCTAGCAATCTCAGTTCTGAAATTTTCAGCTGATGCCCAGCCTCAACAGCTTTTTAAGGGAGAGATTTCCAGATTTCCATACCCTTTGTGTGAAGAAATGCTCCCTGACATCACCCCTGAACAACCTAATTCTAAGATTACGCCCTCTTGTTCTGGTTCTGCAGCTATTTAGCTCACATCTCCTGTAAATAATTGAGTCTGGGTTATTAATTCAGTGGCAGATATTTTGGTAGTGTGTCCTCTGATATTTGAAGCATCAGAAAAATGACAATGTGTATTTGTGGCCTTGACCCATTTGTTTTATGAATACTGATGCGAAAACTGCATGTCCCAGCGCATCAGTGACTATTATCCTTCAATACTGTCCACGTGTTTGCCCTTGAAAATAGAATACCACTGATCAGGTGACATGTGTTGCCAGAATGTAAACTATGGTAACTTTCCAATGAGTTTAGGATGGATGTTCCTTATTTAGAATGTGTCTGGTGACCATTCAATGGCTTATACATGGCTAAATCAGAAACTAATTCAGTGAAAGCACACTGATGGTGCAGGAAACCCCAGGCTGTTCCTGTGTCTGCTACATTAGATGATTCCCCCACTCCATCCTGGTGGTTGGAGTACTAAAGTCAGCCTCAGAACTCTAGAGCAGAGCAGGGTATATCAGCATCTTCCCAACTAATTTAATCCCTGTTTGTGCTTGGGTCTCACTGTGTTCAGTTTAGGAAGGGGAAAGTTGGCAAGTATTCCCGTTCCCAATTGCTAACCAGTGACCCCTCCTAGGCAATGTCTGCAGTCATCTGCGGGCTTCAGGTGAGGATGACATTGGGCTCTGCTGCACTGCCACCAGTGGTAGGGTGTAGAGGTTATGTTACTGGGCTAGTAATCCAGAGGACTGGACTAATGACCCCTGGATGTGAGTTCAAAACCCACCATGGCAACTGGGGAATTTAAATTCAGTTAATTAAGTAAAAACAGGAATTTACCAAAAAGCTAGTATCAGTAATGGTGCACATAAAACTGCCACATGTCCTTCAAGGAAGGAAATCTGCCATCCTTGACCAGTCTGGCCTAAATGTGACTCCAGATCTACAACAATATTCTTGATTCTTAACCACACTCTGAAATGACCTAGCAATGTACTCAGTTGTATAAAACTACTACAAAAAAGATTAAAAATACAAACACACAGACCGTCCAACATCAATCTAAGCATCAGACACAACAAAGGCATGTCCAGCCCTGTCAACCCTGCAGCGTCCTCCTCCTAACATCTGGGCACTTATGCTAAAATTGGGAGAACTGTTCCACAGACTGGTCAAGTGACAATCTGACATCGTCATACTCACAGAACCATACCTTTCAGCCAATCTTCCAGACTCCTTCATCACCATTCCTGGCTATGCTCTGACCCACGGCAGGACAGACATTCAGAGATCGTGACGCAGTGGTATATGGTTTGGAAAAAGCCAACATTGTCTCCAGATCCCATTAGGTCTCAGGACATCAGGTCAAACATGGGCAAGGAAACCTCCTGCTGATTGCCACTACTGTCCTCCCTCAGCTGATGAATCAGTACTCCTCCATGTTGAATACCACTTGGAAGAATCACCAAGAGTAGCAAGAGCACAGAATGTACACTGGGTGGGAAACTTCAATGCCTATCACCAAAATAGTCTGGGTACCACTACTGACTGAGCTGGCCGAATCCTGGAGGACATAACATTTAAAAAAAAAGTTGACTTACTGGATCTGTGGCAGGTAGTGAAGAACCAACATAACTGAGCTTATCCTCATCAACTTAACACCTACCTCTTCACAACTGGGAAGAGTGCCCTGTAGTCAGCATTGCAGTGAAACAGTCTGGGAAGAGTGTCCTGCAGTCAGCATCGCAGTGAAGCAGCCTGGGAAGAATGTCTTACCGTCAGCATTGCGGTGAAGCAGTCTGGGAAGAGTGTCCTGCAGTCAGCATTGCGGTGAAGCAGTCTGGGAAGAGTGTCCTGCAGTCAGCATCGCAGTGAAGCAGTCTGGGAAGAGTGTCCTGCAGTCAATTCTTGTTGAAAATAACAAGAGTGACATCACAAGACAGCGCGAGAGAGCGGCGGAGAGATCAGAACCAGCACGAGTACAGGGAAGCTTCAAAAAGTGACGTCAGCACAAAGGCTTTTACTGATTGGTGAGTAGTGGGTAAGTGCTTTTTCTCCAGTTTAAAATAGATTAAGCTAAGGAAAGGTAAGAGTTCTAGTTTTTATTTAATGTACATAAATAATTTAATGGTTTTTTTACTGTATTTAACTTAAAGTAAGGGTTTTTTTTTCAACTAGAGGCATGGCAGGGTATCTCAGTCCTGTGTTATGCACCGCCTGCAACATGTGGGAAGTCCTAGACCTTGCGCTCTGACCGATCACGTATGCAGGAAGTGCCACCAGCTGCGGTTACTTGACCAGCTGCGGTTACTTGACCAGCTGCGGTTACTTGAGCTCCGAGTTTCGAAGCTTGAGCGGCAGCTGGAGGCACTAAGGTGCATCCGCGAGGCTGAGAGTTTCATAGACAGCACGTTTTTAGAGGTGGTCACCCCACAACTTACGAAAGTGCAGACAGAGAGGGAATGGATGACCACCAGTCAGCAGAAAGGTGTCAGGCAGGGAGTCAGGGAATCCCCAGGGTGCATCTCGCTCGAGAACTGTTTTTTTTGTATTGGAAAATGGTAAGAGTGACTGTTCCTCTGGGGAGTGCAGCCACGCTCATGGCATTGTGAGTGGCTCAGCTGCACGGGGGGGAGAGGAAAAAGAGGGGAAGAGCAATAGTGGTAGGAGACTCGATAGTAATGGGAACTGACAGGCGTTTCTGCGGTCGTAGACGTGAGTCCAGGATGGTATGTTGCCTCCCTGGTGCCAGGGTCAAGGATGTCACTGATTGATTGGCTGCAGGGCATTCTAAATGGGGAGGGCAAACAGACAGAGATCATGGTACATATTGGTACCAACAACATAGGTAGAAAGTGGAATGAGGTCCTGCAAGCAGAATTTAGGGAGCTAGGAAGCAGATTAAAAAACAGGACCTCAAAGGTAGTAATCTCTTGATTACTTCCGGTGCCACACACTGGTGAGTATAGAAACAGGAGGTTAGTCCAGATGAATGTGTGGCTGGAGAGATGGTGCATGAGGGAGGGCTTTAGGTTTCTGGGACATTGGGACCGTTTCTGGGGGCAGTGGAACCAGTACAAGGCGGACAGGTTGCACCTGAACCGGAATTCGACCAACATCCTTGGGGGGAGGTTTACGAGTGCTGTTGGAGAGGGTTTAAACTAACTTGGCGGGGGGTAGGGATCCTGAGAGGAAGTTCAGCAGGGGGAGATGCACAGCCAAAATTAGAAGAGAGCGCAAGTGAGTCTGGAAGGCATAGAAATTACAAGCCAGTTAAAGCACAAGGGAGTTTGGCAAGCTTGGATGGTATTTATTTTAATGCAAGGAGTTTGACAACTAAGGCAGATGAGTTGAGGGCACAAATTAACATATGGAAGTATGATGTCATTGCTGTCACAGAGACATGGTTGAGAGAAGGGCAGGATTGGCAGCTCAATATTCCAGGATATAGGGTCTTCAGGCGAGACAAGGAAAGGGGTAAAAGAGGAGGGGGTATCGCAATATTGGTCAAGGAATCAATTACAGCAGTAAGGAGGGATGACATCTTAGAAGACTCCTCAAATGAAGCCATATGGGTAGAACTGAAAAACAGAAAAGGAGCAATCACATTGCTGGGAGTATACTATAGGCCCCCAAACAAACAGTCAGAGAGAAATAGAAGAGTAGATATTTAGGCAAATTTCAGAGAAGTGTAAAAATAATAGGGTAGTATTAGCGGGGAATTTCAACTTCCCCAACATTGACTGGGTTCGTCACAGCGTGATAGGTTTAGAGGGAGTAGAATTCTTAAAATGCATCCAGGAGAGCTTTTTAAGCCAGTACATAGAAGGTCCTACAAGAAAGGGCGGCCCTGGACTTAATTTTAGGGAATGAAGCCGGGCAAGTAGTAGAGGTATCAGTAGGGGGAGCATTTGCAGATAGTGATCATAACTTTGTTAGATTAAAGGTTGTTATGGAAAAGGACAAGGATGTGCCAGAAATCAGAGTTCTAAATTGGGGGAAGGTCGATTTTAATAAGATCAGATATGATTTGTCCAGAGAGGATTGGGTGCAGCTACCTTTAGGTAAACTTGCGTCAGAGCAGTGGGACTCATTCAAGAAGGAAATAGGGTGAGTACAGGGCCAACATATTCCAGTAAAGACAAAGGGTGGGACCATCAAGTCCAGGGAACCCTGGATGTCGAAGGATATACAGGATTGGATAAAGAGAAAAAGGGAGGCTTATGGTAGATACCGAGGGCTCAAAACAGTGGAAGCCCTAGAGGAGTATAGAATGTGTAGGGTGGACCTTAAAAAGGAAATTAGGAGAACAAAAAGGGGGCATGAAAAAACATTGGCAGGTAAAATAAAGGAAAATCCAAAGCTATTTTACAAGTACATTTAGAGTAAGAGGATAACTAGGGAAAGAGTAGGGCCCATTAAGTACCATTGTGGTAATTTGTGTGTGGAGCTGGAAGATGTAGGTAGGGTTCTAATTGAATACTTTGTGTTGGTGTTCACAAGTGAGAGGGACGACGTGGGTATGGAAATCAGGCAGAAGATCTGTGACATAATTAAAGATATTAGCATAGAAAGGGAGGAGGTTCTAAGTGGTCTGGCAGGCTTAAAAGTAGATAAATCTCCAGGCCCGGATGGAATGTATCCCAGGATGTTGAGTGAGGCAAGGTAGGAGATAGCAGGGGTGTTGGCAATAATTTTCAATACCTCTCTGGCCACAGGAGAGGTGCCAGAGGACTGGAGGACAGCCAATGTGGTACCGTTATTCAAGAAGGGAGGAAGGGATAAACCAGGGAACTACAGGCCAGTGGTGGGGAACCTATTGGAAGCAATTCAGAGGGACAGAATTAATATATACTTGGAGAGGCAGGGATTAATCAAGGTCAGTCAGCATGGTTTTCTTAAGGGGAGGTCATGTCTGACCAATTTGATAGAATTTTTCGAAGTGGTGACCAGGTGTGTAGATGAGGGCAATGCATTTGACATAGTCTACTTGGACTTCAGCAAGGCTTTTGGTTAGGTCCTGCATAGGAGACTGATAACGAAGGTAAAAGCCCACGGGATTCAAGGCAATTTGGCAAATTGGATCCAGAATTGGCTGAGTGACAGGAAGCAGAGGGTGATGGTCGAGGGGTGTTTTTGTGACTGGATGCCTGTGTCCAGTGGGGTTCCACAGAGATCAGTGTTGGGTCCCTTGCTGTTTGTGATATATATATATATGTCTTAGACTTGAATGTAGGAGAGTTGAGAAGTAAGTTCGCAGATGACACGAAACTTGGTGGTGTGGTAAATAGTGAGGAGGATAGCCTTAGATTACAGGAGGATATAGATGGGCTGATCAGTGGCAAATGGAATTCAATCCGGATTAGTGTGAGGTGATGCACTTGGGCAGAACAAACAAGGCACGGGAATACACGATGAATGGTAGGACCCTGGGAAGTACCGAGGATCAGAGGGATCTTGGTGTGCATGTCCACTGGTCCCTTAAGGTAGCGGGACAGTAGATGAGGTGGTTAAGAAGGCATATGGGATACTTGCCTTTATTAGCCGAGGTATAGTATATAAGAGCAGGGAGGTTATGCTGGAATTGTATAAAATGTTGGTTAGGCCACAGCTAGAGTATTGCGTGCAGTTCCGGAATCCGCATTATAGGAAGGCTGTGATTGCACTAGAGAGGGCGCAGAGAAGATTTACCAGGAAGTTGCCTGGGCTGGAGAGTTTTAGTTATGAGGAGAGATTGGATAGACTGGGGTTATTTTCTCTGGAGCAGAGGAGATTGAGGGGGGACATGATTGAGGTGTATAAAATTATGAGGGGCATAGATAAGGTAAACAGGAAGGAACTTTTCCCCTTGGTGGAGGGATCAATAACCAGGGGACATAGATTTAAGGTAAGGGGCAAGAGGTTTAGAGGGGATGTGTGGAAGAATTTTTTTTACCCAGAGGGTGGTGGGAATCTGGAACTCACTGCCTGAAAGGCTGGTAGAGGCAGAAACCCTCAACATTTAAGAAATAGTTGGATGTGCACTTGCGATGCCATGGCATACAAGGCCTTGTGCTGGAAAATGGGATTAGAATAGTTAGGTACTTGTTTGACTGGCGCAGACTTGATGGGCCAAAGGGCCTTCTTCTTTGCTGTAGACCTCTATGACTCTGTAACTCCTCAGGTACTGGAGCAGGTCCGTGCCTGCATGAAGCAAGACCTGGATACTGTTCAGGCTTGGGCTGATAAGTGGCAAATAACATTCATATCACGTTAAGGTCAAGCAATGACCATCTCCAACAAGAGATAATCTAACCATCTCCCTTTGACATTCAACATTATTCCCATGACTGAATTCTCCATCATCAACATCTTGAGGGTCACCATTGATCATAAACTAACATGACCAGCCACACACATACCATGGCTATAAGAACAGGTCAGAGGTGGGGTATTGTGTGGCAAGTAACTCACCACCTGACTGTCCTTTTCCTGTCCACCTTCTATATTCTTTCAGGAAAATGTTAGAGTGATCAAATATCCTTCACTTACCTGAATGAGTGTGGCTCCAACACCCGGGAAGGTCAATGCTATCCAATGCATCCCGCTTGATTGACATCCCATCTACCCCCATAAAATTCACTCTTCCCACTGCCAGTGCACGGTGGCTGCAGTGTGTACCATCTCCAAGATGCACTGCAGCAACTCACCAAGCTTACTTCGACAGCACCTTCCAAATCCATGACCTCTACTATCTAGAAGAACAACGGCAGCTAGTGCATGGTGCCACCATCACCTTCAAATTCCCCTCCAAGCCACATAACATCCTGACTTTGAAATATATCACCATCCTTCATTGTCTCTGGGTCAAAATCCTGGAACACTTGACCTCTGTGGGAATACCTTCACCTCATGGACTGCAGAAGTCAAGAAGTTGGCACACTATCATCTCCCAAGGGGATTAAGGATGGGCAACAAATGCTGGCCATGTCAGTGACACCCATAACTCATGAATGAATGAAAACCTATTGACAGTTACTGCGTAGGTGTGCATACACAATCTGGACACTTCAAAACAACAGCAGCTTGTATTTATGTAGCATCTGAAAACACTCAACACGAGCGATATCATGAAAACCTTTTTTTGGCACTGAACTAAAGTGATGTCAAGGCAAGTGACCAACAGCTTGATCAAAGAGGCAGATTTTAAGGAGTATTTTAAAGGATGACGGAATTCCAGAGCGTAGGGCTAAGGCATCTAAATGTGTGGCCCATGGTGAAATGATTAAAATCGACGATGCGCAAAAGGCTAGTATTTGAGGAGTGCAGAGATCTTGAAGGTTTATGGGAGGTTTTAAGTAGGAAGGGGCAAGGCATTGGAGGTATTTGAAAACAAGGTTGAAAGTTTTAAATGGGGGCGTTATCAGACCAGCTACTGCATCTCAACAAGTACAGAAGTGATGGGTGAACTAAACATAGAGCAAAGTTTTGGATGAGCACAAGTTTATATAGGGTTCCAGCAGTAGACGAGCTGAGGCAGGGACTGACTCGGGCAATGTTGCAGAGATTGGTGTAGGTGGTTTTGTGGTTGGATGTTCATCTCTGGCCCAAAAGCAGGACCAAGACTGTGAGTGGTCTGGCTCAGCTTCACACAGTTTTCAGAGATGCAAAAGGTGGCAGGGACCAAAACAGTGACTTCAGTCTTCCCAATATTTAATTGTAAGAAATTTCTGTTCACCAAATATTGTATGTCGGACAAAATGTGTGACAATTCAGAAGACAGTGGAGGGGTCCAAAGAGGCGGTGGAGAGTTAGAGCTGAGTGTCCTCAGTGTATATATGGAACCTGATGCTTTTTCTCCAATGACACCACCAAGTGAAGGCTTATGGCTGAAAAATGGAAGGAAGCTAAGCATCTTTGGTGGACTCCAGGTGTTACCATGCACGACTGGAAAAAGAAGCTATTGCAGGTGATTCTCCGGTATGATTCGGCAGATGAGAATGGAAACAAACAAGGAGCGTGCCACCCAGATGGACAACAGAGAGGCACTGGAAGAGGATGGTGAAGTCAGCTGTGCAAAAGGTTGTAGATCAGCACTTCCCAAACTACTTTCCTTTGTGACCCCCACAACCCGTGAAAATTAAAATGACCCCAGCAAAAACAAAACGACAATAAAGCAGCATAGTAATATTCAATATATAATTATTAAAGTTGGCATGTTATAGATCAACATATAATACATCATATAAATATGAAAGTCTGTATTTTGAAAGTACTTTGTAAAAAATGTTATTACTCTATTGCCATGGAGCGAGATTAATGTCTATTACGTTATTAGAAATTATTTTTCAAAATAGAGTTTAGTGGTGTCTGTGCCTGTGTGTGTGTGTGTGTGTGTGTGTGTGTGTCTTAATTAGATTAAAGTCAGCTGGTCTAGAGGTTTTGATTTTGTAGAAAGAAGTAGGTTTGAAATGGTAATTAGATAAACATGGGGAAGTTTAGAAACATAGGTGTCAAGGGGGCAGTTTGCATTTTTAAATAAGCCAATCAAAAGAATGGGTGAAATCTTGCACCCAACCAGAAGATGCCAAGCAATGTGTTTATTTTTAGCTTGCAAATAAAATTGGTGGGATCAAAGGATGTTATTGTTAGAAGAGGTAAAATTAAAAGTCTAGTGATACAATAGAAAATTGACATTCAAAGCGTAAGATATGTATAAAGGAGAAAGGAGATTGTGTGTAAGGGAGAGACATTTTAAGATCCAACAAGTGTGAAAAGCCTCAAGCTGCTGTCTGCAAGGACCCAGAGATAAAGAAACTCATTTTGAATGTGACTGTCCAGGTTGTGCTTTGCCAGGTGTCTCATTAAATCTGAGATTTATTGTTGCCTTACCAGGGGTCTAATTGAGAATCAGATTAAGTAGGGGATTTTTGTAGTTATTATAGTAGTAATCTTGTACGTGCTTACAATTTTCTTGTATTAATAAATGTTTAATTTAGCTTAATAAAACCTCCTTGAGACTCGGTGGTCTTATTACTATTGAATTCAAAGCCTGCACCTCGAAAACATACAAATTGCAAAAATGGTTTATGACAGTTGTTTCAAGTTTCCTTCTGGGATTTGAACAACTCAGCCTTTACCATCAGCTGTGTCATAATACTATGTACTCACCAGAAATTACAGTCAAGTCAAATAACCTTTTAGTTTTCTTGTGAGGGTTTCAAATGACACAAAGTGAAATACATAGTTCCAGAAGCTGCAGTTTCCCTATGGATTCTGTTATGTACAATGTAGCTTTAAAATGAAATGTATTTAATTCACTTACCTGAATGTGAAGCCATGTTCCTCCCAAACTGGGGAAAGTAGTGTTTCTGAGCAGCCATAGAACATAACATGTGACAGTTATTGGTGATTGAGGTTTCAGCTAAGCTCTCCAAATTCACCAGTGGCAGAAGACTCAGCGAAGCCCCTCTCCCTTCCTTTCCCACGCACACTGTAATCAAACCATCTCACCATCCCTCTAAACACACTATAATCAGCCCCTCTCCCTTTCACCCTCCCCCTGCATACTGTAATCAACCTCTCTCCCCTTCTCCCCATGCAGACTGTATTCAGCCTCTCTTCCCTTTTCCCCTCACAGACTGTAATCAGCCCCCTCCCCTTTTCCCACACAGATTCTACTCAGCCTCTCTCCCCTTCTCCCCACGTAATCAGCTCCTCCCTCTCTCCCAACAGATTGTAATCAGTCCCTCTCTCCTTTACCCCTGACAGATTGTAATCAGCCCCTTTCCTTTTCTCCACAAACACACTGTGGGTGGTTTGGAAGCTCTCCTCCGGGCCACTTTCCATCCTGACTTGGAAATGTATCGCTGTTTACAATCGCTGGATCAAAATCCTGGAACTCCCTTCCTAACAGCACTGTGGGTGTACCTATACCACATGGACTGCAGCGGATCAAGAAGGCAGCTCACCACCGCCTTCTCAAGGGCAATTAGGGATGAGCAATAAATGCTGGCCTAGCCAGCGACACCCACATCCCATGAATGAATAATAATAAATTCAGCCCTTCTCCCCCCACAGACTTAAATTAGCCTCTCTCCTCTTCTCCTCACACGTTATAATCAGCTCCTTTCCCCTTCTCCCCACACAGACTGTAATCAGCCCCTCTCCCACTTGGCCCGCAAACACACTGTATGTAATCAGCCCCTGTCCCTTCTTTTGCCGCACACATTGTAATCAGCCCCAATCTCCTCCTCCTCCCATTCATGCTGTAATCTTCTTCTTTCTCCTCCCAACACCTCCCACCCCCAACCCCACCATCCCCATTCAGACCGTAATCATCATCTCTTTTCCTCTTTTGATCTATTTGCCTGTGCCTGCGAAACAAAGTTGCCAGCCCGTGGTAAGGAGCTGGTACAACAGGCAGGCAGAAGCAGAAACACAGTAAAGTTTGAAGCCACCACTCACTTTCCCAGCTCGGCCGGATAACCTCTCTGTTTTTCCTGCACTCTGGACACATTAGTCAGTCAATGAATTACACTTGCCTGCTGAAGAAGAATCATATGAACTTGAAACGCTAACTCTGCTTCTCCCTCCTCAGATGCTGCCAGACCTGAGTTTTTTCAGCAGTTTCTGTTTTTATTTCAGATTTCTAGCATCCTCAGTGTTTTGCTCTTAAATTAGCATGTTCAAGAACTTTGGAGGGGAAAGGGAAGTTGGAGATAGGATAGTAGTTTACAAGGACAGGATGGTCAAGCGTGGGTTTTTGAGCAGAGTGGTGATAATGGCAGATTGGAATGAGGCAGGGACAATATCTGATGAGAGAAAACAGATAACATCATCAGTGTAACATGGGGCCCAGGGAGAGCAGTTGGGTGGTCCACAGTTTGGTTGAAATAGGAGGTGGGTCTTATGGACAAGATGAGCTCAGAGAGAGCACAGCACAGAGAGATAGAATCCGGGGAAAGTTGCAAGTTCAGGGCTAGGGCAGTGAGGAATGTCGGCTTGGGGCAGGGAAGGAAGTGACAGAGGCAGTTTGACCTTGATCTTTGTGACAAAAAAAAAGTCCAAGGGCAAAACAAAAATAGAAATACCTGGAAAAACTCAGCAGGTCTGGCAGCATCGGCGGAGAAGAGCAAAGTCCAAGGGCCCTTAGACTTGGAGGGGAGGGTGGTTTATGAATATGTTTTTGGTGGAGAAACTAAGCCAGGGGTTATCTTTAATTCCTGGATGTTTTAAATAGTGAGCAGTTATACCAATTGAGAGCAGGATCCACTAATGCTTCATATGGCCCAGCCACATTTGACAATGAATGATTAAACCAATTGTCTACCAAAGATGTTCAAAATTGTCTCCCTTGGACTTAAGGATATGGAGATGAGGGGTGTGCCTGGGCTATCAGACAGCAGAGAGGTGCCTACCATCTGTAGAGTTAAACCTGTGAGACTTGCTGCCTGCAAGAGTGGGATGGGGAACTGGGGATACAGGAATGCAGTGTGCACAGAGAACTTAAACTCAATCTCAATTTCAGCTAGCTGAAGACCCTGATTGACTCAGTTGACATGGTGGTGTTTTGCTATAGGATGCAATTTACTTCCTCTGGAAGAGGAATTCCCACTTGAAATTCTTATGTAAATCAGAAGTTAAACAGAATTCTTATAAATTTTGATTCTCTCTATTCCGTGTGATGCCTAAAATGCTTTTGCCTGGATATGGAGTGTTGGAGGAGTGTAGTTGGTAGAATCACTGAGGGAGGCAGGTGAACATACATCTGCTGTATCGTGCCTCATATTTTCTTGTATCTTTGCTGGATATCTAGTTCCCTCGTGAAATCCTTCAGACAAGCTGAATTGATATTGTTATTTACTGTCAAAATGAGTTAAGCGTTTGGACTTAACAGGGTGAAAAGGCTGTTACTGTTCACCCTTTGTAAATGGTTTCCCCATCTCTCATTATTCCCTTTCCTTACTTGTTCTTTTGTGCTGTAGATGTTGACACTCACTCTCCAACCACTCTGTGTGTGAGACTTAATACCGAAAGGCAGCTATCACAGTTGAGCTTAATCTTTTCCTCACTGGAACCAATCACACCAGGAGTCACTAGACAGTCATCAGGAGTCATCATGACTTATTTATCTTATTTGAAATCAGCACTTGGACTCGGGGGGGGGGGGGGGTGGGCTCTGAAGCCCACCTGAGCATTCCCACCACTGTGCTGGCTGAGATCTCAGCTAACACAGCCCATGTCACTGAGTGGTTTAGTTGCTGAATGCTGTAGAAGATACTCTTCATAACTGATGAATGGACATGATCCTGATGCAAAGAGTCTCTCTGACATTTGTTTGGTTGCATCTACAGTGAATTTGGAATGTGGTGAATGTATACTCAGTAAAGTGTTCTCCTATTTATATAGTTTACATGTGTGTGCTTCTTCTCTTCATATGTGACTGTGCTGAATCCCCTCACAGATAGATAACAAAGGGAACCATCTATTGGTGCACGAAGAGTCCTCCATCAATGTTCCCGCCATTGCTGCTGCACACGTAATCAAGCGATACATTGCCCAGGCTGCCGATGAGCTGTCCTTCGAGGTAAGTTGCCATTTAATTACAAGTCAAAATAATTCTGACAGATTGGAGAAACAGAGTGCTCATTCTCTTCTATTTTACTTTCATCCTCCAGTTTTTCTCCAACTTTCCTGGAAATGCTGACATGTTTTATGGGCAATGACTGTTTTAGTCTTTAGTATGTGAGCATCTGACAGTGCTAGTTAACTGTGGAGAAATCAAAGCCAAGCCTAATCCTGATCCTGTCCTCATTATTGTCCATAAATATGTGCATATGAGCAGATGTCACTGGAATAGTGGGCAGGCGAGTGAAATGTCCCCTTAATTGCAGTGACCAGCTGCTGCCGCATGGCTTAATGGACTCAGCACAGACTGGGAATTGTACCTGGAACTTACTGAGTATAGCTCAGTGTACACTTACTTTTATTAACTGAGCATCAGGGAGTTATACTCATGTCACTCATGGGTAAAACTGGGTCCCAAGAGCCAAAACCCAACTTATTGGTTACTTTGGATTTGAAATATTCAATCAGATTAACAGATCTAATATTAAAAGTCCTAGTTTTCTGAAACATCCAATGGTATTTGTAGGATTTGGGGTTTACGTTTGGTTTGCCCAGTAACTGGAGAATTGCCTCATCCGTGAAGATTGAGAATGAGTGTGCTGTGTTGTGCAGCTGCTGTGCCTAAGCTTCTTGCAGTGCCAGTATTCAGAACCAAGTTGTACTTACAGGTAGATACCTTGTGTAGAATTTCTTAGATCTGTCTGCCATCTGGTTGGTAGGGAGTCATAGATGAGTGTGTGTCAGATAATAGCCATTCAACTGTTTAAGAATATCCTGCCTCCATTAACTGGAGAAATGGGCTTCCTTTAAAATGTTGTGTTTGACATGGTTTAAGTTACCTTTATCACAACTTAATTGAAAACCAGGCTATGGATGTGACAGTTTTTTTATATTGATGGGGTTCTAGCAGAGTAATGTTAAAACAGAGCTATATAAACTGCCAGTCCTAAATCTGAATTTTCCAATTACCAACCCACTGCAATTCCCTGCTGTATCTATTTAAAACTGGATGAGGGATTCATTTTCCAAGCCTCTGATAACCATTTGGGGGATCTATAGAAAATCAGTTACTGGATGATGTCCAAAGAGTGGAACTTGCTTCTTTTTACTCACCCATTTCTGGTAGTAGGGACAAAAACAAAAATACCTGGAAAAACTCAGCAGGTCTAGCAGCATCTGTGGAGAGGAGCACAGTTAATGTTTCGAGTCCGAATGACCCTTCAACAGAACCAAGTAAAAATAGAAAAGAGGTGAAATATAAGTTGGTTTAAGGGGGTGCGGGTGGGACAAGAAGAGCTGGATTAAGGGCCAGTGATAGGTGGAGATAACCAAAAGATGTCACAGACAAAAGGACAAAGAGGTGTTGAAGGTGGTGATATTATCTGAAGGAATGTGCTAATTAAGGGTAGAAAGCAGGACGAGCAAGGTACAGATAGCCCTAGTGGGGGTGGGGTGGGGGGAAGGGATCGAAATAGGCTAAAAGGTAGAGATAAAACAATGGATGGAAATACACTTAAAAATAATGGAAGTAGGTGGGAAAAGAAAAATCTATATAAATTATTGGAAAAAACAAAAAGGAGGGGGAAAATCGGAAAGGGGTGGGGATGAAGGAGAGAGTTCATGATCTAAAATTGTTGAACTCAATATACAGTCCGGAAGGCTGTAAAGTGCCTAGTCGGAAGATGAGGTGCTGTTCCTCCAGTTTGCGTTGAGCTTCACTGGAACAATGCAGCAAGCCAAGGACGGACATGTGGGCATGAGAGCAGGGTGGAGTGTTGAAATGGCAAGCGAAAGGGAGGTCTGGGTAGGTAATGCTTGCGGACAGACCGAAGGTGTTCTGCAAAGCGGTCACCCAGTCTGCGTTTGGTCTCTCCAATGTAGAGGAAACCGCATTGGGAGCAACGAATGCAGTAGACTAAGTTGTGGAAAGTGCAAGTGAAATGCTGCTTCACTTGAAAGGAGTGTTTGGGCCCTTGGACAGTGAGGAGGGGGGAAGTAAAGGGGCAGGTGTTGCACCTTCTGCGGTTGCATGGGAAGGTGCCGTGGGAGGGGGTTGAGGTGTAGGGGGTGATGGAGGAGTGGACCAGGGTGTCCCGGAGGGAACGATCCCTGCGGAATGCCGCCGTGGTGGGGGGGGGGGGGGGGGGGGCGGGGGGTGAAGGGAAGATGTGTTTGGTGGTGGCATCATTTTGGAGTTGGCGGAAATGGCGGAGGATGATCCTTTGAATGTGGAGGCTAGTAGGGTGATAAGTGAGGACAAGGGGGACCCTATCATGTTTCTGGGAGGGAGAAGAAGGTATGAGGGCGGATGCGCGGGAGATGGGCCGGACACGGTTGAGGGCCCTGTCAACCACCGTGGGTGGAAAACCTCGGTTAAGGAAGAAGGAGGACATGTCAGAGGAACTGTTTTTGAAAGTTCCACATACCCCATAAAGAGACAGGCATAGCTGGGGCCCATGCGGGTACCCATAGCCACTCCTTTTATTTGGAAGAAATGAGAGGAGTTCAAGGAGAAATTGTTCAGTGTGAGAACAAGTTCAGCCAGACGGAGGAGAGTAGTGGTGGATGGGGTATGTGGAACATTCCTTGTTCCAGTCCTACTCCGGCCCCCTCCCATAACTCTTTCTCTGGTACATCGATGATTACTTCGGTGCTGCTTCATGCTCTCGTCTGGACCTGGAAAAATTTATTAATTTTGCTTCCAAATTCCACCCCTCCATCATTTTCACATGGTCCATCTCTGACACTTCCCTTCCCTTCCTTGACCTCTCTGTCTCAATTTCTGGTGATAGACTGTCCACCAATATCCATTACAAGCCTACCGACTCCCACAGCTACCTCGACTACAGCTCCTCACACCCCGCTTCCTGTAAGGACTCCATCCCATTCTTTCAGTTCCTTCGCCTCCGTCGCATCTGTTCTGATGATGCCACTTTCAAAAACAGTTCCTCTGACATGTCCTCCTTCTTCCTTATCCGAGGTTTTCCACCCACGGTGGTTGACAGGGCCCTCAACCGTGTCTGGCCCATCTCCCGCGCATCCGCCCTCACACCTTCTTCTCCCTCCCAGAAACATGATAGGGTCCCCCTTGTCCTCACTTATCACCCCACCAGCCTCCGCATTCAAAGGATCATCCTCCGCCATTTCCGCCAACTCCAGCATGATTCCACCACCAAACACATCTTCCTTTCACCCCCCCCCCCCGGCGGCATTCTGCAGGGATCGTTCCCTCCGGGACACCCTGGTCCACTCCTCCATCACCCCCTACACCTCAAACCCCTCCCTCGGCACCTTCCCACGCAACCGCAGAAGATGCAACACCTGCCCCTTTACTTCCCCTCTCCTCACCGTCCAAGGGCCCAAACACTCCTTTCAAGTGAAGCAGCATTTCACTTGCACTTCCCTCAACTTAGTTTACTGCATTCGTTGCTCCCAATGCGGTTTCCTCTACTTTGGAGAGACCAAACGCAGACTGGGTGACCGCTTTGCAGAACACCTTCGGTCAGTCCGCAAGCATTACCCAGTCCTCCCTGTCGCTTGCCATTTCAACACACCACCCTGCTCTCATGCCCACATGTCCGTCCTTGGCTTGCTGCATTGTTCCAGTGAAGCTCAACGCAAACTGGAGGAACAGCACCTCATCTTCCGACTAGGCACTTTACAGCCTTCCGGAATGAATATTGAGTTCAACAATTTCAGATCATGAACTCTCTCCTCCATCCCCACCCCCTTTCCGATTTTCCCCCTCCTTTTTGTTTTTTCCAATAATTAAAATAGATTTTTCTTTTCCCACCTACTTCTATTATTTTTAAGTGTATTTCCATCCATTGTTTTATCTCTACCTTTTAGCCTATTTCAATCCCTTCCCTTCACCCCACCCCACCCCCACTAGGGCTATCTGTACCTTGCTTGTCCTGCTTTCTACCCTTAATTAGCACTTTCCTTCAGATAATATCACCACCTTCAACACCTCTTTGTCCTTTTGTCTGTGTCATCCTATGGTTATCTCCACCTATGGCCCTCTATCTAGCTCTTCTTGCGCCCGCCCCCCCCAAACCAACATATATTTCACCTCTTTTCTATTTTTACTTAACTTTGTTGAAGGGTCATTCGGACTCGAAACGTTAACTGTGCTCCTCTCCACAGATGCTGCCAGACCTGCTGAGTTTTTCCAGGTATTTTTGTTTTTTGTTTTGGATTTCCAGCATCTGCAGTTTTTTGCTTTTATCTGGTAGTAGGAATACTGGGTACCTGCACACCACCATGAAAACGCCAATCATCTGTGCACCTGCAGGTTCTGCACTTCCTATCTCAGACTGGTTTGCAAGGAAAAGAAAGGGCTTTAGTTGCACTGGTGCAGGTACTCTCAGAACGCCCTTGTGATTTTCCTGCACTGTCTATGTAGTGTACCCTGAAACTGATCACATTCTTGGGCCAGGAGTTTTGTACCAAGTGCTAAATTGGATTTGTTGCAGTTGCGCAGAAGTGTTTGAATTTCCTTGGCTTTGTTATTGACTGCATCCATTGCACTTTAAATATTGGAGTGAAGAAGCTCTTGTTGCTGGGAGGCTAGTGTCCCAGGGAAGCAGTGAGAAAGTTGACTGAAGTGCTGTTTCGGCTCTGTTTTCTAGGTTGGAGATATAGTGTCTGTTATTGACATGCCACCCAAAGAAGATACCACATGGTGGAGAGGAAAGCATGGGTTTCAGGTAAGGACCTGCGCAGGAGTGTGATGGTATAGAGGTGTTGGGCGCTAGGCACTTAACTGACATTCTGTTGTTTTAAGATGCAGGCTCTCTTTTGCAAATTTATCTTTTACAGAAATATTGAATAATTTGTTCCTTAAATGCAGTTGAACATAACCTGGATTATTGCAGGGAATGAACAAAACTTGTGTAACCAACATATCCCTAGCTTGGTGCGACATACCTTGATTCAGTAGCACTGTCCTTTACTGAGCCTTCCATATACATAACACTCACTCATTATGTCTCAATACTATGTACTCATTTACACCTCTTCACTTCTGTTCTTGCCGTTTATGTTCAAAACTATTCTTTGTACAATAGGGTTGCTGAAAGAATTTAAACCTGAGAAAAGCTGTATTGCATATTCCTGTGAGGATATATTTTTGGGGTTTTTTTGTGAAATTGGAATAGCTTCGTGTCTTTCACAGCTGTTGTGGAAACAACATTTATTGTACAAGTGAGAAAACTCTGACAATTTTATCAGTGAGAATGCAACATATGATCTTCCTCATGAGTGGAATGGCTATCGCATTCCTTTTAGTCCTTCTGTCCTCTGTTTTTTGCATGTTGTATATCATCGTTTTATTGCATGAAAGGGCATTCAGCATTGCATCTGTATTAACACTCTGGGGAATAATCCACATCATTCTATCCTGCTATCCTTTATTTATAGCCTTTTAAATTTTGTCAAATATTTGTTCACTTACCTTTTAAAAGCTATTATCGGTTCTGCTTCCACTCCTAATCTCTACTTATTCCTTTTTCTTTTAAAGTTATTAAATTTATATTAAATTTATTATTCGCTCAATGAGTATCAGAGACTGTTCCTCCAGATTATTTTAACCGCTTGACATTATGAACAGTTTTCTGCTCTAGTGGAAAATACCCCATTTTTTCTGGACTTTCTTCAACTGAATCCTCTCATCCCTGCGATCATCACAGTGAATCTGTCCTGCACCTTCTCTATGGTTTTGTAATGTTTGTTCTAATGCAAGGCACCCAACACTTGAGCATATATTCTCCTGCAGCCGAATCAATGATTTTTACTGGTCTAGCGTTTCCTCTTCGTTTTTGCCATAATTTTCCCCAGTTATAAAAGCTAGACTCCCTTTTCTTTTGCAGTTTTATAAATTTGTCATCACATTTGTAAAGATTTGTGTAGCTGAACCAAGAGAGTGTCAGCTGTGGCTTAGTTGTGGCACCCTCACGTTTGTGTCAGCAGGTTGTGGGTTCAAGCCCCACTCTGGGACTTGAGCACACGATCAAGGCTTGCAGGTCAGTGCAGCACTGATGAAGCTGTGGCCTTTTATTGTGATGTGAAGTGAACCCCCAATGAGCTGTTTCAGTGATTTTAAAAGATCAATTGACACTATTCCCAGAACACCAGAATGTTCTCTTGGTGGCCTGGCTAATGTTCCTCCATCGAGCAACATTACCAAATACAGTTCAACTGACCATCTATCTCATTGCTGTTTGTGGGACCCCACGGTGTTCAAATTGGCCTCTCTTCACAAAGTAACTCACAAGAGAAGAAACATAATGGGGTTTGTAACTATAATATATAGGGCTTTATAAACACTGGAAAATGACCTGTGTAATTGTAGTGTAACAACAGCAATGTGTAACAATTTAATAAATGTGCAAAATATGATGGGCACGAATGAGCTGTAAATGTGTTTAATCCAGTCAGGCGCTCAAACAGGATTGAGCTGTGAATTTCAGGATCTAGATCAGGACTGAACTGTGAATGTGTACATTATATTGTCCTGACTAATAATAAGTTAGTTTCTTTGTGGGGCCATTCTGATGCTGGTTTCTTTGAATGGGGTGGTTGGGGAATCAATATTGCTGGGTGAGTTGGGGAACTGCAGGAGTGTGTGCTCAGTGTCTGGGCTGGTTGGCCAACTGATTTCCTAAATCCCAATCCAGCTGACTGTTGCTCGGGGACTGTCTCTCTATTTTTAAGAGCAGTGCTCAGGAAATCACCTCCAAGCAGGTAGGGAGATATTTACAAACAAAATCTTGTCTGTGAGCGTTAGTTTTAGTTTGATGATCTCTCCTTTTACCTCCCGGTTTGAGACTCTTCCATTTATAGGAATTGGAAGTCCAGGTGACTATGCATAAACAAAATCTTAGTTTCAGATTTAATTATTTTATTCATTTTGATCTGCAGAGGAGAAAACAATTTTTTGATTTTAATTGGGAAATTATATCAGTAAATCAACTGATGTGAAGAGCATTGGGACATAATGTCTGATTTGTAGCTTTGTTTGATTTTCAGGTTGGATTCTTTCCCAGCGAGTGTGTGGAGCTCATTAATGATAAAGTTCCTCATTCTGTGACTAGCGCAATGCCAAAGCCAGGTATAGTAATCCTTTATCCTGCACCTACTGTGCAGATGGCCTCGAACCGGTTCTGAATAATGTGGCCATCAGAATCTCTAAATGCTCATACATGATTTCCACAGAAAGGTGTAAATAGTAGTAACAGCTGATAGTGGGCATCTCACTCTGAGATGTTAATATGCGTAACATATTTCACACTTAATTGTATTTTTGCACAAAAATGCCATAACCTTACACAGCCATTTAAGTGTAGCATTTGGTGGGACAAACCTATTTAACTCTGGAGTTTCTGGATTTTTATTTATGTATCAAACTGTGTAACAGATACATCTGGGAGGAGAATCCACGTGCTGCATCTCAGTGTGCCTTTACACTAGATTGGAGGAGCTGTGCCCTTTGTAACTCTGAAGACTGACTGAAGAATGTGCAAATTGTAAAATCTGCAAAATCGTAGTGATGAATAAATACAGCCCACTGAACATGAGAGCATCCAACGCAAGTCACTGCACCAGAGTGTTCCAACTAAACTCAGGGTTTCAAAGAGCTGCTGGTTCTCAGGCTGTCCTTCTCTTTAGAGCTTATTGTTGATAGGTGCTAGTATTCTCACTTTCCTGGTACATTGCCTGTGATTCCAAAGTATTGCTGAAGCTTGGAGCAGAGGCAGGTCAGGAACCGGGAGCAGCATAAATAGAGCCTGGGGATCTGAGCATGGCCTTTCCTACCTGGGACGGAGTAGAGACAGGTCGGGAACTGGGAGCATTTCAGCTTCTGAAGAAACTGAGTGGGGAAAAAGCAACTGTGACATCCCAGAAAGCCAGCAAGTTGATTGGCCATTAAGTGCTTGGTGTAAGGAACAGTGAGTCAAAAGCTAGCTTAGGACACAGGAGTTAAGGTAGATCTATAAAAAACAAGAAGTAAAACTTTAAAATTAAAAAAAATAAATGAAAATAAAAGACTGAGACAGATTTTTAATCAGTAAGGGAATCAAGGGTTATGGGGTAAAGGCAGGATCATTGAGTTGAGGATCATCAGATCAACTATGATCTCATTGAATGGCGGAGCAAACTTGATGGGCCGAATGACGTACTTCTCCTACGTCTTCTGGTCTTAAAATGATTAAAATAAATACCTCAAACACATAGCCGTGTAATTAAGAAACGTATAACTTTTAGTTGTAATTGTGGGTGATAATATTTAATAAACACAGTAACGTGTAGTATACATAGGAATTATTCCAAATTAATTAAGAAAATAATTAAAATAAATTAGTAAATTAGAATAAATCAGTAAATAAACACTGTAGTAAACACTTTATATAAAGTTTAAGGTATGTCAGTGCGGTTCGGCCATGTGGAATGTACATCCTGCGGGATGTGGGAAGTCATCAAGGCACAGTGCCCTTGATGATTACATCTGCAGGAAGTGTTGCCAGCTGCAGAAGTTTGATCTCCCAGTTGCGGAGCTTGAGCTGCAGCTGGAGTCACTGTGGTGCATCCACAAGGCTGAGGATTACGTGGATAGCACGTTTAGAGAGGTGGTCATGCTGCAGCTAAGAAATACACAGGCAGTGAGGGAATGGGTGACCACCAAACTATCTAAGAGAAACAGGTAGGTAGTGCAAGAATCCCCCGAGGCTATCTCGCTCTCTAACTGCTTTTCCATTTTGGATACTGGTGAGCAAGATGGCTCCACAGAGGACTGTAGCAAGAGCCAAGTTCATGGTACCACGGGTGGCTCAGCTGCACAGGAGGGGAGGAGGAAGAGTGGAGGTGCAATAGTTGTAGGAGATTCCATAGTTAGGGGTGCAGACAGGTGTTTCTGTGGCCGTAGATGTGAATCCAGGATGGTATGTTGCCTCCCTGGTGCCAGGGTCAAGGATGTCACAGAGGGGCTGCAGGACATTGTTTTGGGGGAGGGTGAACAGCCAGAGGTCGTGATCCACATTGGGACGAATGACATAGGTAGGAAAAGGGATGAGCTCCTGGAAGCAGATTTTAGGGAGTTAGGAAGGGACTTAAAAAGCAGGACCTCAAGAGCAGTAATCTCAGGATTACTTCCAGTGCCACGTGCTAGTGAACATAAGAATAGGAAGATTGAGCAGTTCAACACATGGCTGGAGAAATGAAGTAGAAGTGGTGGGGGGGGGCTTTAGATTTCTGAGGCATTGGGATCGGTTCTGGGGCAAGTGGGACCTGTACAAGAAGGATGGGTTACACCTTAACAGGCCTGGGATGAATGTCCTCACGGGGAGGTTTGCTCATGCTGTTGGGGTGGGTTTGAACTAGATTGGCAGGAGTTGGGAACCTGAGGGGAAATTCGGAGTGTAGAAGAGAAAACTAGGCATTGGGAAGTCGTGATGTACCAATTGATAACGAGGATAAATCGGAGAGTAGTATCAAGGTAAATAGAATACTTGTGGACAAAAAGAGAAAGTGCTGGAAAGAACTCAACAGGTCTAACAACATCTGTGGAGAGAAAAACAGAGTTAACGTTTCGAGTCCGTGTGACTCCTCAGAGCTAAAGAGAAGTGCAAATGTGTTGAAATTTATACTGTTTAAGGGGGGTGGAGCAGGTGAAGCTGGATAGAAGGCCAGCGATAGGTGGGGGCAAAGGAGAGATTGACAAAGATGTCATGAACATAAGTACAAATGGGGTGTTAATGGTAGTGGTAAGGGCTGAAGGAGGTGCTGATAGTGGCATTAAGGTAAGAAAGTAGAATGTGATAATAGGACAAGGGTAAGCGCTGTGAAAAGAACAACATGAATAAGTGGCAGATGGCCCTTGTGGGGGTAGAGTGGGGGGGAGGGGACAGTGGTGGGGAAAAAGATCGAAAATAGGATAAAAGGTGGGGATTAAACAATGAATAAAAATGAAATTAAATAAAAAATAAGTGGATAAAAATTTAAAAATAAATATTAAAGGGAGTAAAATACTTATTTATTTTCATTTTTATTTATTCATTCTTTTATCCCCACCTTTTATCCTATTTTCTATCTTTTCTCCCCATCCCCACAAGGGCCATCTGTCATTTATTCATGTTTTTTTCACAGTGCTTACCCTTGTCCTCCTGTCATCACATTCTGCTTTCTTACCTTAATGCCACTATCAGCACCTCCGTTAGTCCTTACCACTACTATTAACGTCCCCTTTGTCCTTTTGCTCATGACATCTTTGTCAATCTCTCCTTTGCCCCCACCTATCGCTGGCCTTCTATCTAGCTTCACCTGCTCCACCCCCTTTAAACAGTATAAATTTCATCACGTTTTTACTTCTCTTTAGCTCTGAAGAAGTCATACAGATTTGAAATGTTAGTTCTGTTTTTCTCTCTATAGATGCTATTAGACCTGCTGAGTTTTTCCAGCATTTCCTGTTTTTGTTTCAAATTTCCAGCATCCACACTATTTTGCTTATATCTTAGAATACTTGGAGAGTTTGATAGAATTAGAGTAGGCCAGAGTAAGTCATGAGATGGGGCCAAAGGGGGAACGTAAAAAAGCCTAAATCAGGGCTAATGTACATGTATGTGAATGCACGGAGTGCGGTTAATGAGATTGTGAACTGCAGGCACAAGTGGAATTATGATATTATTGCTATAACAGAGACCTGGCTCAAAGAAGGCCAGGAATGGGTGTTAAATATTCCCGGGTACAAGGTGTTTAGGAGAGACAGGAAAGGAAGAAAAGGGGGTGGGGGAGGGGTGTGCCAGTATTGATTAAAGATGGCATTACAGCACTGGAGAGAGAGGATGTTCCAGAGAGGTCAAGGATGGAATCTCTCTGGTTAGAGGTAAGGAATGAAAAAGGTGCAATTGCCTTGATCGGCATAGTATATCGACCACCAACTAGTGGAAGGGATGTGGAGAAACACATCTGCAAAGAAATTGCGGAGAGGTGCAAGAATTGTAGAGTAACCATAATGTGGGACTTCAATTATCCAAATATAGACTGGGATAGGAATAGTAACAAAGGAAAAAGAGGGGTGAGAGTTCCTGGAGTGTGTTCAAGATAATTTTCTGCAGCAGTATGTTTCCAGTCGAACGAGAGGACATGCACTTTTGGACCTTGTTCTGGGGAATGAGTTGGCTCAAGTGGATCAGATATCAGTGAGATTGCCTCTATGGGACAGTGACCATTGTATCATAAAGTTTAGGTCAATCATAGGAAAGGACAGGGAACAATCCAGAGCACGGATAATTAATTGGGAGAAAGCCAACGTCGATGGGATGAAAATGCATCTGAGTCGAGTGAGTTGAAATCAAATGTTGGCAGAAAAGATGGTGGCTGAACAATGGGCCGCCTTCAAAGAAAAAGTATTACAGGCAATGTCAAAGTATATTCCCTTGAAGGGAAAGAGTAGGACAAATAAATCCAGAGCGCCCTGGATGATAAGAGAGAGAGAGAGAGAGGTAAAGATGAAAAGGAAGCAATGCCCGTACGACAGATGTCAGGTAGAAAATACAATGGAGAATCAGGCTGAATATAGAAGGAACAGAAGGGAAGTGAAGAAACTAATGAGAAAAGCAAGGAGAGAGCATGAAAAGAGGCTGGCAGTGAACATGAAAGGGAATCCCAAGATGTTCTATAATCATGCAAATAATAATAAGGTGGAAAAAGAAAGAATAGGGCTGATTAGGGACAAAAAAAGGGGAGTTACATGTGGAGGCTGGAGAAATAGTGCAGGTATTGAACAAGTACTTTTCATCTGTCTTTACAAAGGAAGAGGATCCTACCCAGGCCAAGGTGAGAAAGGAGGTAACTGGTACACCAGAAGAACTAACAGTTGAGAGGAAGGAGGTGTTGGAAAGGTTATCTTTACTTAAAATAGATAAGGTACCAGGACCGGATGAGATGTATCCAAAGGTACTGAAAGAAGTGAGAGTGGAAATTGCAGAGGCACTAGAGATAATCTTTCAGTCTTCCTTTGACACAGGGGTGGTGCCAGAGGACTGGAGAACTGTGAATTGTTCAAAAAGGGGTGCAAGGATAAAGCTGTCAACTACAGGCCAGTCAGTTTGATCTCAGTGGTAGGGAAACTTCTGGAAACTATTGTTACCATTTATTAAACAATAAGTGTTTCATTTTTCTGAAGTTTGGTTAATATCAACATGATCAACCGCCTTCTGCCATACAATTGTCGCCACATTACTGCCTCCACTAGTCAAATCATTACCCAGAATAAAATCCACCCCTTCAATTGGTGATTTCAGAATAATTCCCACTGTAGCAATTCCATTTATAAAGTGACTTTGCACATTAATTTTACACAAAGAAAGGTTTATAAATGTCATTAATATCTCTTATTAGTACTTTTTCCTTCATAAAACTACCTGGAACACAAATTGTATCATCAGCCACCATCAATGATTGATCTGCCCCGTACCTTAAAATTTTAATCTGTTTACTTATTTTGTTGGAGGAGTAAGCAAACACTTCTCTCTTCGAAACAAAACATCCAGACCCTCTGTTAGCCTGACTTCCTTCACCAGTAATCAAAGAAGAATTCCCTGGACTATCCTGAGCCATATCCCCCTTTCCTCTATGTTCTGAGGGAATATGTTGCACCTGTACTACTGCCACAGTTTTCACAACCATTTCCTTTTATGATGCTACCTTCCCTGAGGATTCCCAAAGTGTTGCCACCACTGCAATAGGTCTACCATTTACTCTCCAGCAATCTGCCCTAACATGTACCACCTTGCTACAGAGAAAATATTTAGGCTTTCGAATGTCACTGCCATCCTCAGTATCTTCCTTCCTGGTCTGAGGAGAATTTTCCTGAGAATTCCTAACTGTCCCTTCTCTTCCCTGGCTACTTGCCTTCCTTTCACCTTCCCATATTCTACCCTCCTCGGGTTTATGGGGATTACAGAAAAAGGGTTTAGGTTTATGGACAAGTTCTTAATCGTCAGCCAACGCTGCTGCCTGTCTAGCTGTTTTAACTCTCTGATCTTCAACTATAAGAGGAAGTGAATCTTTAAATTCTTCCAAGAGAATTATTTCCCTAAGAACTTCATATGTTGTCTCTACCTTTAATGGCTTTATGCAATGGTCAAAACTACTTTGTTTTATCCTCTCAAACTCAATATCGGTCTGCCCAGGTCGTTTTCTTATATTCCAAAATTTCTGCCTGTTTGCCTCAGGGACTAACTGGTATGCACTCAGAATAGCCTTTTTTACTGCATCATAATCCACCGATACCTCTTCTGAAAGTGAAGCGTAAACCTCATGAGCTTTACTTACCAACCTAGACTGTAAAAGTAATGTCCAGATTTCTTTCAGCTGCTTCATTTGCCTAGCCACCTTCTCCACCGAAATAAAGAATGCCTCTATATCCCTTTCCCCAAATTTTGGGAGAGTCTGCACAAACATAAACATCTCACCACTAGGTTTTGGGTTGAAGGTTTTTTCATCAACAGAACTTTCCTCAGCACCTGAGATCTCTTTTTTAAGGTCCAGCTTTTTAATCCAGTGTTCCCTTTCTCGTTCCTTCACCCTTTCCTCCATTGCTAACTTCTCCCTCTGGAGGTCGAGTTTTCGCATTTCCACTTGTCTTTGAAATACTCTCATTTTCCTTTGCCTCTAGCTTTCTCAATTCCAATTCCAATTCTTTTTCTTTCGCCTCTGATTCAAGTTTTTCAGTTCTTTTTCACGTTCAAGTTGTTTGATTTGTAACTGTATCATAGCTAACTCAATTGTTTCACCATGGAGAACATGGTCTCTCTGTTATCCCTTCCAGTTTCAAATGCAGTGCTATTATCCCAGCTATGTCTGCTTTCCTTGCCCCTTCAGGTAATTCTAACTCCAGCTTATCTGCCAATTACTCTTGGTTAATTTCTGTGAACCGGTTAGAGTTACATTTTCCATCTGTGGAAAAGCCTTAGCAACCTCCAAAGCCATTTTGAATTCCAACCCGTATAATACCTCACAGCAACTCCAATTCCTATGCCCAGTACCTCTTTACCTCACTCATTTTATAAGGATTCACAGATCCCACCAATGTTCAAGGATTTCCAATCTCACTTTATAATGATAATCCCGAACTAATTTTTATTCCGAGTCCAATCATCCGCTGTCTGCGTTTCAAATCCTGCAAGAGTCCCCACTTTGTTACAATCCCCAGCTGAGGTTATCCCTGATCCTAGAGTGGAACCCAGCTTGATAGATCCTAACTTTTATTTGTTTGTTTAGATATATGGAGAGGGGCTACTGAACAGAGTCACAGAAGTCAGCTGATAAACTTTTAACAAAACAATGAAACATTTATTAAGCAAGAAAAGATGAACTATATTACAATATTCCTTCACCCACAACTACCTTTACAGATATACAGATTTGTAAGGATAACACAAGTTACAAAAGCTATCTTATACTCTAATATACGCAGCAAGTACACAGTCCATGTATCAATAGGTATCCTGTGGTCAGACACACCACACTCCGAAACCAAGTGACAGATGCCACCTCAACCAGATGCTATGGATCTCCCTGCAACTCCCCCCACCCCCCTGCAGACGCTTGTCACACCGTGAGCCAACCAGTCTTACTGCACTTAGAACTTCACATGAGGGTTTCCAATCTCCATTCTCCAAGGACTTGCTTTGGAATCTTCTCCCAAATCAACTCATTCTCTCAGCCACCTTCCGCAAGGGTTCACCTCCAGGGTTTCGAACTCTCCTTCCGATGTTCCTCTCCCCTGGGTCACCACATGCATTCAAGCCGCCCTCATGCACTCCCTCTCACCGACTCAGCCATCAACGTTATACCACTGCTTCACATGGCCATAGCAAGAGTTATAGACCCTCATTTGTCTCTTTGGACCTTCTTGTCTCTTGTAAGCTGTTCTTGCTTTAAATCTGCTTTCTGCAGCTTTTTTCCCCAAAACCTGAAGCTTGGAGCTTTTCTCTCTGCCCTTCACTCTTAATTAAGAGGATCTTTTCCAGGTTCCTGTCCTTCCTTTGACTAGAAGATCTTCTTGAGACTTTCTCTTGTTCACTCCCCTGCATCTTTGGGGTTTTCCTTAGCTTGGGATTGGCTATCTGTCCCTTCTAGGTGGCTTCTGTTTAACAGCTGTCTTCCAAATCAGCTGAACTCCCACAGCTTCCAAAACAAACTGCTGTTTCTAGCTTTTATGCGTGTGTTGTGTCTGTGGGAGGGACCTGCATCTCTGGGCACCTGTCGCTGAGCAACAGCCCAATTCTTCTGACCTTGTGTTTGCTTAACTTCTTAAGTCATAAACTTTCATTAGAAATGCAAGCACCTTTTTAAAGTGAAGCTAAAACTCAATTTGACCTTTCTTAACACAGGTACAGAAATAAAAATCAAACTTAAACTTTAAAGCTAAAACTCATTCCTAACACCCAAAAATACAAATATAACTTAATTAAGCTAAGTTTATTTCCTAACAGTATACTATGGGATAAAATCAATACTCACTTAAACAAGTGCAGGATAATTAGGAAAAGCCAGCATAGATTCATTAAGGGAAAGCCATGTTTAACTACCATGTAAAGATGCTGTGATACTGTGAATGAAGGCTTCATTCCATCAAATTACTGATGCTCAGAGAAACCAGAGCTATAGCTTTTTGACTTCATCGCCAGTCCTTGTAACTCCCAGGTTGTTTAACAGTGAATAAAATGAAACAAATGTCACCACCCAATAATTTTACTAAGCACACAGAGAATTACTTCTCTTATAATGCTAGTTTCTCAATTAAGCTACAGTCCGTCTCACATGCCAGCTCACCACTCATGGCCAACTAGCGATACAGTGGCTGATCAGCCAGCCTAAAATAACAGCCAATAGCATAGTAGCAGAGTAGATAGAGAACTTGGCAAATGGGGAGATGTGACTTGAGTTTGATGACCCAACTGTGCTATATACTGGAGTTTGCACAGCACTTGTGTTGAAGTGAAGTCTGCCCTGTTTGTTGGAGCGAAGTCTGCTCTGTTTGTGTGTTGGAGCGAAGTCTGCCCTGTTTGTTGGAGCGAAGTCTGCTCTGTTTGTGTGTTGGAGCGAAGTCTGCCCTGTTTGTGTGTCGGAGCGAAGTCTGCCCTGTTTGTGTGTCGGAGTGAAGTCTGCCCTGTTTGTGTGTCGGAGCGAAGTCTGCCCTGTTTGTGTGTCGGAGTGAAGTCTGCCCTGTTTGTGTGTTGGAGCGAAGTCTGCCCTGTTTGTGTGTTGGAGCGAAGTCTGCCCTGTTTGTGTGTTGGAGCGAAGTCTGCCCTGTTTGTGTGTTGGAGCGAAGTCTGCCCTGTTTGTATGTTGGATCGAAGTCTGCCCTGTTTGTGTGTTGGAGCGAAGTCTGCCCTGTTTGTGTGTTGGAGCGAAGTCTGCCCTGTTTGTATGTTGGAGCGAAGTCTGCCCTGTTTGTGTGTTGGAGCGAAGTCTGCCCTGTTTGTGTGTTGGAGCGAAGTCTGCCCTGTTTGTGTGTTGGAGCGAAGTCTGCCCTGTTTGTGTGTTGGAGCGAAGTCTGCCCTGTTTGTATGTTGGATCGAAGTCTGCCCTGTTTGTGTGTTGGAGCGAAGTCTGCCCTGTTTGTGTGTTGGAGCGAAGTCTGCCCTGTTTGTGTGTTGGAGTGAAGTCTGCCCTGTTTTTGTGTTGGAGTGAAGTCTGCCCTGTTTGTGTGTTGGAGTGAAGTCTGCCCTGTTTGTGTGTTGGAGTGAAGTCTGCCCTGTTTGTGTGTTGGAGTGAAGTCTGCCCTGTTTGTGTGTCGGAGCGAAGTCTGCCCTGTTTGTGGTTTGGAGTGAAGCCTGCCCTGTTTGTGTGTTGGAGTGAAGTCTGCTCTGTTTGTGTGTTGGAGTGAAGCTTGCCCTGTTTGTGTGACGGAGCGAAGTCTGCCCTGTTTGTGTGTTGGAGTGAAGTCTGCCCTGTTTGTGTGTCGGAGCGAAGTCTGCCCTGTTTGTGTGTTGGAGTGAAGCCTGCCCTGTTTGTGTGTTGGAGTGAAGTCTGCCCTGTTTTTGTGTTGGAGTGAAGTCTGCCCTGTTTGTGTGTCGGAGCGAACTCTGCCCTGTTTTTGTGTTGGAGTGAAGTCTGCCCTGTTTGTGTGTCGGAGCGAAGTCTGCCATGAAATTTGACATTCTCTGGTAACTGGTAGGTGAAGGAATCTCAAACTGAAACTTAGTTTAACATTTTTATTTAACTTAGAACTTTTAAAACTAAAGGAACCTGCACAATAGTTAATAGGATCATCCCGTCAGTGGCAGTGAGCAATTAACAATTGCACAACTGTTGATGATTGACTGAATAGGGGCTAACTATTGTGAGCAGGAAGCTAACCCAGCACTTGGACGCGGCTCAAAAAAGAGCAAACAGTATCTCTGACAGAGTAACAGAATACACCATAAGCAGTATAAAAATTGGTAATTTGGTGAAAGTGGGAATTTGGTGCAGCAGGGGGAAGGAGGTGCTGCTTTTTTCCTCCAACACTTGTGGTTGAAGAGAGCAGTAAGTATTTAACATTTTGTTGAGTATTTTAATGTTTAATGCTATTTAGTTAGAAAGTGAAAAAAAAACTTGCAACAAACTAAATAGTAGATATAAATAATCTAGACTAAGATATGGCAGAGCAGGTTATGTGTCTGGAGTGCAGTATGTGGGTGATTCTGAATGATGAGACTGTCCAAACTGAACATGCCTCTAGTAGATGCCTCCATCTCGAATCTCTCCAGCTCAGAGTCATTGAGATAGATTGAGAATTAGAAGTGCTCTGACAGATAAGGGAGTAGAAGTATCTGGAAGTTTGCTACAGACTTCACTCACACCTCGTGGAGAGGTGCAGGATCAGAATGGGATGACCAAAAGTGTGCAGAGTAAAGGGAACCCAGGTAAACATAGAAACATAGAAAATAGGAGCAGGAGTAGGCCATTTGGCCCTTCAAGTCTGCTCCACCACTCATTATGATCATGGCTGATCATCCAACTCAATAGCCTGCTCCCGCTTTCTCCCCATATCCTTTGACCCCTTTCGTCCCAAGAGCTATATCTAACTCCTTCTTCAAAACATACAATGTTCTGGCCTCAACTACTTTTCTGTGGTAGTGAATTCCACAGGCTCACCACTCTCTGGGTGAAGAAATTTCTCCTCATCTTAGTGAGATGAGGTGAGATAGAGAGTAAGGATCCCCAGAAACTGCTTCTCCCCAACAGGTAAAATTACTTATTACCTTTGAGGATAAGGATAAAGACTGTCAGAAGGGCAGCTAGAATGCAAATATGGCACCTTTGAGCAGGGTGCTGTGCAAATTGAGGAGGAGGAAGTGGAGGAGAAACATAATGTGGCAGTTATAGGGATTCAATAATTAGGGCAACAGCTTCTTTGAAAAAATATACTTTATTCATAAAATACCTGAAAAAACATTGCAAAACAATTCAAAATGGTCATTGCAGAAAGTGCAATGGTATTCAAATTTTCTGCACTCTGAGGTGCTTCAACCAATGTGATACATGTAATATTTGCTGGATACATTCAATGTGAGTCATACAGCTCCAGGGGTTCTATATAGTTTCCAGCCACTCTGTGCACTCTGGCTGAAAGACATTAGACAGCGACCTTTCCCCATTGCGCCTCTGCAACGGCTGCCCCAAGCTTTAGTGCACCCCTCAGCACGTAGTCTTGGACCTTAGAATGTGCCGGTCTGCAGCACTTGGTTTGGACAACTCTTTGCACTGGAAGACCAGCAAGTTTCAGGCAGACCAAAGAGCATCTTTCACAGAGTTGATGATGCTCCTTGACTGTCTGGTTCTAGGATGATGGACATCTCTAACTGACTTGAAATGATATTGGAGAGGGAGGAGGAAGGATCCAATCATTATGATCCTTGTTGCAACCAGCAACATAGGTAAGAGTAGGCAAGAAGTCCGAGTACAAGAAACCAGGATCTGAAGGATTATAATCTCTGATCTATCACCTGAGCCATGAGAAAATCAACGTACAGATGAACAGATTTGGGAGGTAAACACATGGTTGAAGAAATGATGTAGGAAGTAGCTGTGAAGTGGTAGATTGTATAAATAGAGATTAGTCAAGTATATAGCAAAAGCAGAGTTTTAATGGTGGATTTTAACTTTCATGTAGGTTGGGATAAGCAGATCACATGTCAGGTAGGTAGTGAATTTCTTTAGTGTGGGCAGGATAGCTTTCTCCAACAACATGTCCTAGAACCAACGGTGCAGCATATTAGGTTTAGAAATGAGTAATAAACCAGATTTAGTTAACTGTGTGTGAACATTTATCTAATAGTGATCCTAATATGATAAAGGTCAATGTAGTGTTTGGAATGGAGAAACTTGAAACAGCCACTGAGATTCCAGGTTTAGGTAAGGTTGACCTCAATGCGATGAGACAGAGGCTGTCCATAGTAAACTGGAAAAATTTACTAATAGATAAAATGACAGAAGATCAGTGGGAGATGTTCAAAGAAAATAATTTAAAATGATACAGAACTAGTTTATACCCCTAAGGGGACTCAAGCTCTATTTGCCAAAAACAGTAGCCATGGAATAACTAAGAGGTATTTGCGCTTCTCTAATTCTGGTCTCTTGAGCATCACCGGCTTTAATTGCTCATCCATTTGTGGCCATCAAATTTCAGGTCAATACCTTCTGGGTCTTAAGTCTGGATTTTCCCTCCCTAAACTTCACCTTTTTTTCCTCTTTTAAGATGCTCCTTAAAAGCTCCCTCTTTGGCCAAGCTTTTGTCCATCTTCCCCAATATGTGGCTTGGTCATATCTTATTTTATAATGTCCATGTGAAACACCTTGTGACGTTTATTACGTTAAAGGCACAATATAAATACAAGTTGTTGTTGACATAAGAGACAACATAAAACTAAATGAAAAAGCATGCAAAAATGCACAGATCCCACTGAATAGGGGGATACATAGAGCTGGAAAGGGTAACAAAACAATTTCAGAAAGAGAGTATGAAAATAATCTTTTTTTTAATTCATTCATGGGATATGGATGTCGCTGGCTAGGCCAGCATTTATTGCCCACCCCTAATTGTCCTTGAGAAGGTGATGGTGAGCTGCCTTCTTTAACCACTGCAGTCCATGTGGTGTAGGTACACCCACAGTGCTGTTAGGGAGAGAGTTCAAAGATTTTGACCCAGCGACAGTTAAGGAACGGCGATATGTTTCCAAGTCAGGATGGTGAGTGGCTTGGGAGAGGAACTTCCAGGTGGTGGTGTTCCCATGTGTCATCTGCCCTTGTCCTTCTAGATGGTAGTGGTCGTGGGTTTGGAAGGTGCTGTCGAAGGAGGCTTGGTGAGTTCCTGCAGTGCATCTTGTAGGTGGTACACACTGCTGCTACAGTGCGGTGGAGGTGGAGGGAGTGAACGTTGCAGGTGGCGTATGGGGTGCCAATCAAGCGGGCTGCTTTGTCCTAGATGGTGTTGAGCTTCGAGCATTGTTGGAGCTGTAATCATCCAGGCAAGTGGAGAGGCCACAACTTGCAAAAGATATCAAAATCAACGCAACATTCACAAATATATTAGGGAAAAGGGGGTGGTCAGGAGGAATGTGGGCCCCTTTAAAACTGATAGGGTAATACTTTCAATTAAAATAAGGAAATGGCTGATATGTTGAACAAAATTTACAGTAAAAGCTGGACATCCCAAGAAAACTAATATTGAACCAGGATCAAAGTCTCAGCAAAATTAATGTAATCGAATTATAATACACTAACAAGTGACAAATCCCCAGGACCAGATGTATTGAATCCCAGAATTTTAATGGAAGTAGGTGAGAACATTGCAGATGTCCCAGTTATAATATTCCAATATAAACACAGAAAATGCTGGAAATACTAAACATCTGTGGAAAGAGGAACAGAGAATATTTTAGGTCAGTAATGCTTCTTCAGAACTGAAATTACTTCGAGATATAATGTCTTTAAGCAAGGCAGGGGGGGAGAGGGGAGGAAAGAACAAAAGGGAAGGTCTGTGGTAGAGTGGAAAGCAGAAGAGATTAAATGACCAAAGGGATGATGGTGCAAGGCAAAAAGATGGTAATGGGGCAAGTAAAGAAATGAAAGTGTCTATCGGAAGTGTAAATATGAAGAGTAGAAACGTCATCAACAGCTGCCATCCAAAACAAAAATGACGGTGGTTATGATCTGAAATTTTGAACTCAGTGTTGACTCTGGAAGGCTGTAAGGTGCTTTAGTTGAAAGATGAGGTGCTGTTCCTCAAACTTATTTTCCACATCATTGCAGTAGTAGGTGGCTGAGGTCAGAGCGAGAGTGAAGCGGAGAATTAAAATAGCAGGCACCCAGAAGCTCAGGGTAGCCCTCAAATGAACAGAGGTATTCTGCAAAGTAATTACCCAGCCAACATTTGTTCTCCCCAAAGTAGGGGAGATTGCATCCTGAGCAATGAATACTGTATCCTAAAGTGAAATTTCAGATCATAACCTCTGCTCATATTTCTTTTGCAATACAGTCTGTCCTGTGCTTTTGTTGGAGTATAGTCTATCATGTGCTTTTATTGGAGTATATTCTGCCTTATGCTTGTATTGGAGCACAGTGTGCCTTGTGTTTTTGTTGGCGTATAATCAGACCTGTGCTTATGTTGGGAGTATAAGCAATCAGTGTTGTTTCTGTGTGGAACAAGTCCCTGGCATATTGCATACCTGGTCCAAATATGGTACATTATTCAAGCCGAACAGTGTAAAGAAAGACAGTATTGGTGATACGTTAATGACACTGGTTTTTAAATGAAATTCAAACCAGATTGTTTGTTTGAGTAGAAATCAAAATAAAATCAGAAAATTCTGGAAATGCAGATCAGGTCAGACTGCATCTTACAGAGAAGTGACAGTCACATGTTTTGCACCTTAGTGCTTTGTTAGCATCTTATTTTCACTAAGGTGTGAGAGCTCTGTGTGAATCTTCTATCAGGTGGAGTTGAATCATCTGAGGTCATCAGAGGCTATACTACCACTTAGAAAGGAATGGATTAATCAGGGATAGTCAGCATGGTTTTGTTAGGGGAAGGTCATGTCTTATTAATTTAATCAAATTTTTTGAGGAAGTAACAAGGAGGATGGATGAGGGTAGTGCAGCTGATGTTGTCAACATGGATTTTAAAAGGCATTTGACAAGGTCCCACATGGCAGACTGGTCAGAAAAGTAAAAGCCCACAGGATACAGGGGAATGTGGTGAGTTGGATTCAAAATTGGCTCAGTGACAGGAAACAAAGGGTAATGGGCGATGGATGCTTTTGCAAATGGAAAGCTGTTTCCAGTGGCTTTCCTAAGGGCTCGGTGTTGGGTTCCTTGCTCTTTGTTATATATATATTGATGCTTTGGACTTAAATGTGGGGAGGTATGATTGGGAAATTTGCAGATGACACAAAAATCGGCCGTGTAGTTGATTAGAAGAGGATAGCTCTTGTCTCCAGAATGATATCAGTGGTTTGGTTGAGTGGGCGGAAAAGTGGCTAATGGAATGCAATCCAGAGATGAGTGAGATAATGCATTTGGGCAGGGCAAACAAAGCTAGGGAATACACAATAAATGGCAGGATATTGAGAAAGGTAGAGGAAGTGAGACACCAGAGAATACATACCCACAGGTCTCTGAAGGTGGCAGGACAGGTGGGTAAGGTGGTACAGAAAGCATATGGAATGATTTGCTTTAATGAACGAGGCATTGAGTACAAAAGCAAGGATGTAATGCTGGAACTGTATAAAACACTGGTTAGTCCACAGCTGGAATTATGTGTGCGGTTCTAGTTACCACATTGCAGGAAGGACATATTGCTCTAGAGGACAGAGGAGAATTACAGGAATGTTGCCAGGATTTGAAAATTGCTGCTATGAGGCAAGATTGGATAGGTTGGTCTTGTTTTCCTTGGAACTGAGAAGGTTGAAGGGTGACCTGATTAAGGTGTACAAAATATGAAGGGCCTAGATGGGGTAGACAGGAAAGACCTGTTTTCCCCTAGCAGAAAGGTCAAATACCAGGTGCTTGGTAGAAGGATTAGAGGGGACATGAGGAAAAACCTCTTCACCCAGCACCACTACAACACCTACAACCAGTCTCCACGTCCTCTACATCCCATGGCATTGTTATGTTCATCTAATACCACAGCACCCCTTGTGTTATGTACCATATAGTGAATGCAATGCCCTTCCTCGTGTTGTCATCAAAGAAAATTGGAGGAAAAAGATAAAGAGATGTAATACACATGTTTCCCAATCCCCTCAGTGAGTGAAACTGGGCTCAGTCTGCGATGCTGTGAAGAATGTCTGACTCCATTGCATAAAAAGCAAGACTCTTTTGAATTAAGTGACCAGACTCATAGTATTGGGATGCAGGATCTAATCCTTTGACCTGATCTATTTTTTGATTTGCATGCAGATTTAGAGATGGAAAGCACAAAGCCAAGTATTGCGTTTGTTGCCATCCCTCTGGTGCAATCCTGACCATGCTCAGGTAGACATGATCATGGGAGTAACACCACATTCTGTGTCTTAAAGCAATGCACATTGCTAGTTTAGTGTTAACTGTTGCATTCTCATCTGTGCTAACACTAATTCTCGGACACTGGCACTATGGCATGACATAGTGTTAGCAGCACACAGCACAGAGTAGCTGGAGGTGAAACCAATTATAATGGAAACGTCTTACCATCAGAAAATAGATGTAAGAATGGTAGATGAGCTGGCAGCTATATGTAACATGAGCCTAACTCGGGGACCTTTGTCTCGACTGTTTTTAGAGGCTAATGTAGCTGAAAATGACTAACTTGTGAAGAGTGTGGAATTTGATGATGGGAGTGAGATGGACAAATGGGTGGTCTGATGTGGGTGTGAGAAACAAACTTACAAAGCCTGTGGAAAAGATTAAAGGTATCAAGGTTTTGATCATTCTTGTGCATTCACAGTGCTGGCAGGAATTTGTAACATTGGATTATTTTTAGTTTTTATGCTGGACTGTATCTTCACTTCTGATATTTTAACATCTGTAAGGAGTTTCATTCCTCCAGCAGAGGACTACAGACCATTTAAACCAACAGTGTTTGGACTGTGACTCCGGGACTAATTTTCATCCATTTTTGAGTTGGAGTTAGGCAGTAGCAGTCTGAAAATCAGGGTATACAACTTACTGCCTTATTCTCCCCGACATCCATGCCACCACAAATTTTGTGCACGCTGGAAGAAGGGTGGGAGCTTACTTTAGTGGGACCGTGTTGTTCACCATTTAAATAAATAATTTGGACTAGAATATCAAAATTTTCTGGACAACACCAAATTGATGGATATAGTTAATGCTGAGGCAGATTGACAAAATACATGGAGATATTAACAAACTGATGTGTGAGTAGCAAATAAGTTTCCATGTACATAATTGTGAGGTGGTTCATTTTGGTAGAAGGAATAAGGCAGCCATTTACTCCTTGGAAAATAATTGTCTTAAGTAAGATAAAGGTGCAAAAGGATCTATGTGAATTATTCACAAAGCATTAAAAGTAGCTGTGCGGCCATATAATATCCAAACAAAGCACTGGGGTTCATTCCGGCAGAAATAGAACTAGAAACAGAAAAGTTATGTTGGACTTGGAGTACTGTGCACAGTTCTGGTCTCCATATTACAAAAAGGGTATAGAAGCTCTGGGCACAGTGCACAAAAAGAATTACAAGGGTGATACCAGAGCTGAAACTGTCAGGAGGGATTGAACAGGTTGGGGCTAGTTTTTCTAACAAATAGAAGACTGAGGGTGATTTGATAGAGATCTTTAAAACTTTGAAGGGGTTTGATTGGCTATATCTAGAGAAGATGTTTGCACTTGTCAGGAGTTCAACATTAGGGTTCATCAATATAAGAGTGGTCACCAATAAATCCAATAGAGAGTTCAGGAGAAACTTTTTTTTACTGAGAGAGTGAGGATGTGGAACTCGCTACCACAGGAGTAAAGGCAATAGGTCAATTTAAGGGGAAGCCAGACATGAACATGAAGAAAGAAATAGAATAGTATGTTGATAGGGTGAGATGAAGTAAAGTGGAAGGGTGCTTTGTGGGCCATAAATGGTGGCATAGACCTGTTGGACCGAATGGCCTGTTTCTGTGCTGTAAATACTGTTGCAAAAAATGAATGAAGGTGAATTTGGAAATATCTGTTTTTGGAAAACCTGCTGGAAAGGTATGTCTGGATTTCTCAAGGAGTTAAAGAAACTCATGGTTGTGAATCATTCTGAGAAATGTTAAGAATGTGTAGGAGTGACAGCACATCCTGTAGCACAAACATATCTCTGAGCGGAGAACCAGCAGCAGCTACCACACGCAGCATGCTGAGACATGAGCATCTCCCAGGTGAATCGCTGCGGTGATAGAGTGTCATTTCTACACGATGGCAGGCTGCAGAAAGAATGGGTTTCGATAATATTGAGGAGGTAGTTTGGGGAGTCGCCCATTTATTCTGAAATCCTAAGTGATAAATAGTTTAATAATTCTGAGACGGTGCAGTCTGGCTCCCTGTTTTCCATACAGTCTCACTTCCAGTTTCAGATCTTTTAACTGGGTTGTCTGGGTGGCCACCCACCAGTCTGACCAGCACGAGTCTGAAAGCATCTGACGAGAGTCACGTCCTGTCATGGCATTGACACATGGGTAGCATGGACAGGTTTGTCAACACCTGAGGCTGTTGTGATTCACAGTGAAATCAGTCACCCTGATGTGAGATCTGGTATGGAATCACAATTAATTTCTGCTCTGGCCCTATTCTAACCACTTCATTAACCCTGCCTGGTTCACTTATAGAATGTCAAGTGGGGAATTTGAGTGATTTCCACTGATGATGCTGCTGTGATTTGTTTTGATGTCCTCTGTCGGTAAAGGCAGGTTTGGAATTTTTGAAGAACCCTGGTAATGTCTAGTCTAATGACCTTGGCTTCATGTTAGGAGTCAGTGTGTAAATGCACTTGAAGTTACTGGAGATAACTTTTCTACGGCGCCAAAGCTTTCTCCAGAGAGCCATTTTGCCAAAGAAATGATGCATCACCCCATTTCCTCCCCAACCCCCTCCCCTCGCACTGTCTGAGTTTTTCCCCCTTGATTTCCTGCCTTCCCTCCATGCTGTCCCATCTCTCCCCACCTCCTGCACGATCCGATTTCCACCCCCCCCCCCCCAACTTATCCCCACACTGCCTGATTTTTTTTTTCTCCCTCCCCCCACCCTCCCCTATACCTTTCTACTGTCCACACTGCCTGATTTCCCTTCGGCAGTGCTTGTTCCTCTCCTTCGCCTGCACTATTCACTTCTTTCCTAAACTGTAAGGGAAGAGCAAAAATGGCTGTTCAAATTATTTTCTCAAAAACTTGGCAAAATCCCAGGGAAGTGAACTAGTTGCTTATTTGAATCAGGGTTCAAAATACATGGGGGCATGTGCAAGTTCGCCCTCAAAATCCCCAAAATGACCTGGAAAATTCCATCATGGGGGGGCAACCAATGAAAAAAAAGTCACCCCCGGTCATGGGAGAGACAGAATCTGTGAGAAATTACTCCCCCAAACTAGATTCTATCTCTCCTGATCTTGCTGCTCCTCCAGAGAGAGAATCTGAGATTCCAGTGAAAAACTGGAACTGTTTAGGGAAAAAAGATTTGCAACCCAGGGCCCGGACGGACCAGAGAGAAACAGAGCGCAATCAAGAAAGTAACTGAAAACACAAATGAACAGGTCAGTCCACTGTTACAATGATTCCGCCTCTGACTCCCTCAGACAGTAACCAGCCCCTTCACATTTCCTATGGGTGGCTCTGAAAAGAGCCTTTGGTTATTAGATTAACATTTTGTTCATTCTGTGCCAGTGGCACTCGCAGTAAGAGAGGAGACCTGGACTGGAACCCTTACTCTCGTTCTGACTCCCAATCTATCCCCAGGGCAGGATTTCCCAAGCTCCACAGTGATCCCCCACCTCTATTTAAACTCACCTCTCAGTCCTGACCCCCCCCAAGTCCCAAGCAAAGGGAATGTTAGTGGGAGCGATTGCAACAGCTTTGCAAAGGGGGAGTCAATCATCACAAGCCCAGTAGCCTGCAGCAACTTTACACTCCAGTATAACTAATACTTCCAGTAAGTGTAGCTAGCATTATCAGTCTTCATAATGGTTGGAGCCAGAGTGAGCCACTTTTAAAAGAAATTCCCATTCTTTTACATTTTGTGTGGTAACCTTTGATGTGGCACCTTATCGAATGCCTTTTGAAAACCCAGTACACCACAACTACAGCTTCCCCTTTATCCAAGTTGCTTGTCACTTCCTCAAAGAACTCTAATAAATTAGTCAAACATGATTTTCCTTTCACAAAACCATGTTGACTCTGCCTGATTATATTGCATTTTACTAAGTGCCTTGCTATAACCTCCTTAATAATAGATCCTAACATTTTCCTTATGACAGATGTTAGGCACTATCTCTGCAGCCACTTTTAAGACCCCTTATGAAAGAGACTAGAACTAGGGGACGCAGTTTAAAAATAAGGGTCTCCCACTTAAGACAGAGATGAGGATAATTTTTTTTTCTCTCAGAAGGTCATTAATCTGTGGAATTCTCTTCTCCAGAAAGCAGTGGAGGCTAGGTCATTGAATATTTTTAAGATTGCGTTAGATAGATTCTTGATTGACAGAGGCGTCAAAGGGTATAAGAGGGTAGACAGGAAAGTAGAGTTGAGGCCACAATCAAATCAGCTATGATCTTATCAAAAGGCGGAGCAGGTTCGAAGGGCTGAATGTTCTGCTTCTCCCAATTCATGTTTGTGATTTTGTGATTTCCTTCAGGTCTGCAATACCCTGCTCTTGTATTGCTGCTTCTATTGAGACCCTACGATAAAGTCCATCAGGTCCTGGGGACTTGCCAGCCTTTGGCTGTAATAGTTTTCTCAGTACCCTTTCCCTGGTGATTGTAATTGTTTTAAGTCCGTCCCCCCTCCCCCCGCCACCCAACCTTCCTTTCACCTCTTGGTTTGCAAGTATTTCTAGGATGTTAGTTTAGTCTTCTACAGTGAGGACAGACTTTTTTAGTCATACTTTGCTGGTTTTTAAATTCTGTCCCATCACAGAATTGTACACTTTTTCTTTCAATTTGATACTATCTTTAACTTCCTTGGTTAGCCAAAGATGATGCATCCTTCTCCTCAAGCCTTTCTTTTTTACTGCAATGTACCTTTCCTGAGTGTTATGAAATATCTCCTTAAAGGTGTGCCACTGCATTTCTTGCTGACCGAACCCATAACCTAATTTCCCAGTTCACTTTAGCCAGCTCTGTTTTCATACCCTTGTAATTGCCTTTATTTAAGTTTAAAACACTAGACTCACTCTTCTCTCCCTCAAACGGAATGCAAAATTCAATCATGTTACGATCACTTCTACCTAGGGGCTTCTTTACTGTGAGGTCATTAATTAGTCATGTCTCATTACATACCACCAGCTTTGGATTAGTTTTCTCGCTATTGGCTCTAGAACATGCTGCTCCAAGAAATTGCCCTGAATACACTCTATGAACTCATCTTCCAGGTTACCTTTACTGATCTGATTCGTCCAAACTATATGTGGATTAAAATCATCCATGATTATTGTAATATCTTTCTTACAAGCCCCTATTTTTCTTCCTGCATCATTGTTATTGTTAGGAGACCTATAAACTACTCCCATAATTTATTTCTTACCTTTGCTGTTTCTTATCTCTGCCCAAACTGATTCTACATCTTGATCTTTAGAACTAAGGTCATCTCTCACTATTGTACTAATGTCATCCTTAATTAAGGAGCAACTTCTCCACCTTTTCCTTGCTTCCTGTCCTTCCAAAATGTCAAGCACCCTTGAATGTTCAGCTCCTGGCATTGGTCACCTTGCAGCCACGTCTATATAATGGCTCTGAAGAAGTGTCATACAGACTTGAAACGTTAACTCTGTTTCTGTTACCAGACCTGCTGAGTTTTTGCTCTGTTTTTATTTCAGATTTCCAGTATCCGCAATATTTTGCCCCATCTCCATAATGGCAATCAGGTCATACATTTGTATTTCTTTTTGAGCTGACAATTCATCTGATTTGTTATGAAATTGATGGAGGGCCTTCAGTTCTAATGCCCCTTCTGGCTGTGTATCTGTTCTCTTGGCATACAGGAGCTAACCCTTATATTCTATATTGCTTCAATGAACATTTTGCACAATCCCAGTCCTAACTGCAGTTAGCAACATAGCATTCTGTACAAATTTGCTGATGATCACAAGCTGTGTGTGTAATAACACTTTGGTTACAGGTTGAATTTCAGATCTGAAAGTTTGTGAATCTAGATAACCGCATAAAACTGCTAGCATTTACTGAAGACTCAGAATAGCGTGCAAACACTGCCTTAGAATTCAGTTGTTGCATTTCACAATGTGGAACAGAGCTATATAGACTGGTTTGATCCAAGGTTTGATTTTCACTCTGTCCCATGGTAGTTTAATTCAGCCAGATTAGTGCTGGGGGCAGTACAGTGAGCTGTTGATGCTCTAGGTGGAAAGGGAATAAATCTTCCAAGATCTCTTTTCCCTGCTCACTACCCAGTGTCCCTGCTGAAAAAATGTAGACTCGTCCAGGTGTGATGAATCCATTATTGAATAATCTGCTGACACTCACTGAGCTCACACATTGAGCTTGGCTACTTTGGTGAGGTATTGGAACGTGGTTAGCACCGCACGCTAGTATAAATAAATATCCATAGAATCATTGCAACACAGAAAGAGATCATTCCGTCCATCAAGTCCATGCTGGCTCTCTGTAGAGCACTTTAGTTAGCCCCATTCTATCCCCATAGCCCTTCAACTTTATTTCTCACAAGTGCACATTCAGTTTTTTTTATTGATATCATTGACCATCTCTGCTTCCACCATGCTTGTAAGCAGCAAGTTCCAGGTTATTATCACTCACTGCGTAAAAAGTTCTTCCTTAAATTGCCCCAGCATCTCACAAACCTTAAATCTGTGTGCGTCCCTTAGTCCTTGTACCATCAGCTATTAGGAACAGCGTTTCTGTATCTACCATATATAAATCTGTTATCATTTTGTACACCTCTGACAAATCCTCCGTCAACCTCATTTGCTCCATGGAGAACAATCCCTGCTTCTGCAACCAAACCTTGCAGCTAAAATCCCTCATCCCTGGAGCCATTCTGGTAAATCTCCTCTGCACCCTCTCAAGGAACCTCACATCCTTCCTAAAGCATGATAACCAGAACTGGATGTAATCTGTAGTTGTGGCTGAGTCAGAGCTTTATAAAATTTCAACATAACTTCCTTGTTTTTGTACTTGATACCTTGATTTATGAAGCCCAAGATCCCATATGATTTACAAACTGCTTTTCAATTTGTCCTGCCAAAGATATATGCTCACTCACCCCCAGGTCCCTATGTCCCTGCACACTCTTTAGAAATGCGCCGTTAAGTCTATATTGCCTCTTTCTAGCCTTGTGCCAAAATGCATCATTCTTGCACTCCTCTCTATTAAGCCAGTTTTTTTATCCAAGCTGACACTGGCCATCCTATTCCACGAGCCTCAATTTTGTTAAGCAGCCATTTACGTGGTTCTATGTCAAATGCATTCTTAAAATCCATATAGACACAACTATTGCATTTTCTTCATCAACCTTCTCTGTTATTTCATCAAAAAATTCAATGAGGTTAATCAAGCATGATTGGCCTTTTGCGAATCCATGCTGGCTCTCCTTAATGAACATCTCCAAATGCCTGTTGATTTTTATTTTCCTGATTATTGTTTCTAAAGCCTTACCCACCACTAATATTAAACTGACTGACCTGTCATTACTAGGAATGTCCTACACCCTTTCTTGAACAAGGTTGTCACACTTACCACTTTCCAAACCTCTGGCACCTCACCCTATATCCAGAGAAGTTTGGAAGAATATGGCAAGCCTTTTTGTTATGTCTTATTTCCACTCATTCACTTGGGCTTCATAAATAGACCACCTCTCCATTTCCCTTCGCAACCTGGGATTCAAGATATCCAGACCAGGTAAGTTATTTCCTCCAAACATAGTCAGCCTTTCCAGTGCAGCTGCCTATCAATTTCCACCCCATCCATTACCTCCACCAATATTTTGTCAGCATCTTCTTCCTTCGTAAACACCAATTCAGAGTACTCATTAGGTATTCTAGTCTTGCCCTGTGCTTCTAAGCATATATCACCTTTGTTCCTAATGTGACCCACCCCACCTACTTACTATTTACATACTCATAGAAGATTTTTGGGTTCTCTCTTACGTTAACTGCCATCCTATTCTCATTCTCTCTCTTTGCCAGTCTGAATTTCCTCTTCACTCCCCCTTTCAATGTATTATGTTTGGCCAGATTCTGCCTTGAAGAATTTACCTGACATGCATCAGACATTCTCTTTTTAAAAATTTCTTCATATTCTTTATCTGCCTCGTTATCCAAGGAGAAGCTGAGGTTCTCCTTAGAGAAGAGAAGATTGAGAGGAGATTTATAGAGGCGTTCAAAATCACAGGTGGTCAGGACAGAGCAGATAGGGAAAATCTGTTTCCATTGGTAGAAGTGCCGAGAGCCAGATGACATTGATTCTTTAGCTAATCATTTTAAATTGAAGGCGGCATGAGGAAAATCATTTTTACGCAGGTAGGATCTTGAATGCACTGCCTGAGAGTGTAGTGGAGTCATGACTTTCAAAAGGGAATTAGATAATTATCTGAAGAGAAGATTTGTAGGGCTACGCGAAAAGGCGGGGTAGTGGGACTAGCTGAGTACTGTCTGAGGGCTGGTATGGATCTGATGAGCCGAATGGCCTCCTCAGTCTTGTCACCATTTTATAATTCATTGGCTTGATTTTCAAGAAGCACAGTAAAGATGTAGAATTATTAAAGAGACTTCAAAGGAGAGGTTCAAGGCCAATTCTTGAGCTTGAGTGATAAATTAGGAGTGGGGACTATCTACATTAGGATTTTACTCTTTGGAGATGAGGAGGATGGGGCTGAGATCCCAAGATTACCATGGATGTGGAACACTCGGATCCATGAAAGTTTTTCTTTTCAGCTTGTCATCCGAGGACTTGGAACACAGTTTAATGTTGATTTTTAAAAAATAGGAAATTTAGGAAGCTATTTTTTTATTAAGAAATTGTAGGAAGCAGTAACTAAGTATATCTCATACTGGGCCTTATCAATAGAGGCATAGACTACAAAAACAAAAAAGCTAAGTTAAATATAAACAGAAAATGCCAGAAAAACTCAGCAGGTCTGGCTGCATCTGTGGAGAGAGAAACAGTTGTTGAGTCCAATGTAACTCTTCTTCGAAGCAGTAGTTTTGCTTTTATTTTAGAAATTATGTTAAACCTGTATAAGACGTTGGTTTGTCCTCAACTGGAGTATTGTTTCCGGTTCTGGGTACAGCACCTTTGGCAGGATGTGAAGGCATTACAGAGAGTGCAAAAAGGATTCACAACAATGCTTTGAGGGATGAGGAATTTCAGTTACATAGAAAGATTGGAGAAGTTGGGTCTGTTCTCCTTGGGGAAGCAAACTTTAAGAGGAGATTTGATTGAGGTATTCAAAACCATAAGGGGCCTGGACAGAGTAGATCGGAAAAAAAACTTTTCGCATTGGTGGAAGGATCAAGAACTAGAGGGCACAGGTTTAAGATAATTAGCAAAAGAAGCAATGGTGACATGAGGAAAAACCTTTGCACACAGCGGTTAGGATGTGGAATGAACTGCCTGAGAGTGTAGTGGAGACAAGGTCAATTGAGGCCTTCAAAAGGGAATTGAGTCATTATCTGAAAAGGAAAAATTTGCAGGGCTATGGGGAGAAAGCAGGAGAGTGGCAGAGTGGCACGAGGTGACTTGCTCCTTCAGAGGATCAGCACAAACATGATGGGGCCAATGGCCGCCTCCTGTGCTATAACCATTTTATCATTCTATAATCAGCAGTGGGGGTGTTGGATCAGGAATTAGTGGCTGTGCTTAACAAGGAACTGGATGGAATGTTGTTTGAAATAGGGATTGTTAATATTCATTTAAAAATCACAGGAAAGAAACTGGTGGCAGGAGGACAGTAGATGGAACAATGTCTTTCTGTCTAAAGCTACTTTGTTGGTGAACATCAGAAGAAATACCACTATTGACTCAATAAACCCAACTCTTTATCAATGCAGGAACAAACAAGAGGTTTCTTTAAATATAAGTTAAACCAGTGGGAGCAATTTAAAGTCAAAATGCCCATATAAAGGAGGAGCATATCTTACATAAACACACACACACACACACACACACACACACACACACTGAGTTTAAAGTATGATTTACTCATTTGTAATGATAGATAATGAGTCATCCAAGTGCTATGAATACTTGTGTTATGAGTGGCTATTGAGATTAATATTGCGCAGTATCTGGATCAATGTTATCAAATGGGACCTAAGACCCTTCAGCAAAGTTGCAGGTTGGTTTTTTTTGCGCTGGTAAAGTTGCCATGACTGTGAGTGAAGAACTGCTGGACTATAAGACCAGCCAGAATTATCTGGCGTTAGGAGGGGCCCTGTGTTTTTGGGTGGCTGCTTTCTGCCCTGTCCAGTACTGAGAGCTGATCTGCACAGTTTCCTCATACTTGCTTGTGAGTCAGACTGAATTATTGCTGATTGTATAATGAATCCATTCCTGGCATCCTGTTTTAACAGCACCTGCCAGTTCTACAGCGCACAGCTGAGATAGAGCAGAGGTGTGTATGAAAGAAATCAGAAAAACTTTAAAGGGAATTTGTTTGTTCCTGAGTTTGGTACATTTTCTTTTGCCAGTTTTGTTCCATTTTCTTCCTCTCACTCCACTAGAGATACAGACACCCAGTGGGGTCGGAATGCCTTGGCTACCTTTGTTACACATCTCAAGTGGCCATTCTTTATGGTTAAGCTGAAACAGTGAGTGCCATCAGGTGACCATTGGAGCATGGCAGTTGAACCCCACTGTTAATGTGCACTTTCCAGTAATATCGTGATTGTAATCAGGAGCAGGAGCCCTCGTCAATTTATTTTTCCCAAACTTTCAGTTGCTGAGTTGAATACAGTCTTTCCTTCCCAGGATAAGATGAGCCATCTTTGCACAAATTGGGAATCAGATCTGGACATCCCTAGTTTGAATTCCATTAGTGTTCTACTGGGTCGTGCCTCTGCCCAACAAGATGTCGAGGGCTATACAGGATTGGATAAAGAGAAAAAGGGAAGCTTATGGCAGATACTGTGGGCTCAAAACAGCAGAAGCCCTAGAGGAGTATAGAATGTGTAGGGGGGAACTTAAAAAGGAAATTAGGAGAGCAAAAAGGGGGCATAAAAAAACATTGGCAGGTAAAATAAAGGAAAATCCAAAGTTATTTTACAAGTACATTAAGTGTAAGAGGATAACTAGGGAAATAGTAGGGCCCAATAAGGACCATAGTGGTAATTTGTGTGTGGAGCCGGAAGATGTAGGTAGGGTTCTAAATGAATACTTTGTGTTGGTGTTCACAAGTGAGAGGGATGACGCAGGTATGGAAATCAGGCAGAAGGACTGTGATATAATTAAAGAAATTAGCATAGAAAGGTAGCAGGTTCTAAGTGGTCTGGCAGGCTTAAAAGTAGAAAAATCTCAGGCCCGGATGAAATTTATCCCAGGCTGTTGAGCGTGGCAAGGGAGGAGATAGCAGGGGTGCTGACAATAATTTTCAATACCTCTCTGGCCACAGGAGAGGTACCAGAGGACTGCTGGACAGCCAATGTGGTACCGTTTTTCAAGAAGGGAGGAAGGGATAAACCAGGGAACTACAGGCCAGTCAGTCTAACCTCAGTGGTGGGGAAACTATTGGAAGCAATTCTGAGGGACAGAATTAATCTACACTTGGAGAGTCAGGGATTAATCAAGGACAGTCAGCATGGTTTGTTAAAGGGAGTTCATGTCTTACCAATTTGATGAATGATTCGAAGAGGTGACCAGGTATGTAGACGAAGGCAATGCAGTTTGATGTAGTCTACTTGGACTTCAGCAAGGCTTTTGGTTAGGTCCTGCATGGGAGATTGATAATGAAGGTAAGAGCCAATGAGATCCAAGGCAATTTGGCAAATTGGATCCAGAATTGGCTGAGTGGCAGGAAGCAGAGGGTGATGGTCGAGGGGTGTTTTTGTGACTGGATGCCTGTGTCCAGTGGGATTCCACAGGGATCGGTGTTGGTCCCTTGCCGTTTGTGGTATATATGAGTGATTTAGATTTGAATGTCGGAGGGCTGATCAGTAAGTTCGCAGATGACATGAAAATTGGTGGTAAATAGTGGGGAGGATAGCCTTAGATTACAGGAGGATATAGACGGGCTGGTCAGATGGGCTGATCAATGGCAGATGGAATTTAATCCGGATAAGTGTGAGGTGATGTACTTGAGCAGAACAAACAAGGCACGGGAATACACGATGAATGGTCGGACCCTGAGAAGTACTGAGGATCAGAGGGACCTTGATGTGCATGTCCACCGACCTTTAAGGTAGCGGGACAGGTAGATAAGGTGGTTAAGAAGGCATATGGGATACTTTATTAGCTGAGGTAAAGAATATAAGAGCAGGGAGGTTATGCTGGAACTGTATAAAATGCTGGTTAGGTCACAGCTAGAGTATTGCGTGCAGTTCTAGAATCCGCATTATAGGAAGGATGTGATTGCACTAGAGAGAATGCAGAGGAGATTTACCAGGATGTTGCCTGGGCTGGAGAGTTTTAGTTATGAAGAGAGATTGGATAGACTGGGGTTATTTCCTCTGGAGCAGAGGAGATTGAGGGGGGACATGATTGAGGTGTATAAAATTATGAGGGGCATAGATAGGGTAAACAGGAAGGAGCTTATCCCCTTGGTGGAGGGATCAACAACCAGGGGGCATAGATTTAAGGTAAGGGGCGGGAGGTTTAGAGGGGATGTGAGGAATTTTTTCACCCAGAGGATGGTGGGAATCTGGAACTCACTGCCTGAAAGGGTGGTAGAGTCAGAAACCCTCATAACATTTAAGAAGTATTTGGACGTGCACTTGCGATGCCATGGCATACAAGGCTGTGGGCCTAGTGCTGGAAAATGGGATTAGAATAGTTCGGTACTTGTTTGACCGGCGCAGACTTGGTGGGCTGAAGGGCCTTTTTCTGTGCTGTAGACCTCTATGACTTTTCTTGAGTGTTGTTGGAGCTGCATTCATCAAGGCAAGTGGAGAGTATTCCATCATACCCCTGACTTGTGCCTTGTAGATGATGGACAGGCTTTGGGGAGTCAGGAGGTGAATTACTCTCCGCAGAATTCCCAGTCTGCGACCTGACCTTGTAGCCATAGTATTTCTATGGCTCGTCCAGTTCTTTACCTAGTCAGTGGCAACCCCCAGGATTTGATAGGGGATTCAACAATGGTAATGCTATTGAATGTCATGGGGAGATGGTTTTATTCTCTGTTGTTGGAGATGGCCATTGCCTGGCCTTGCCACTTATCAACCCAAGCCTGAATGTTGTCCAGGTCTTGCTGCATATGGGAACAGACTAGTTTAGTATCTGAGGAGTTGTGAATGGTGCTGAACATGTGCAATCATCAGCAAACATCCCCACTTCTGATCTTATATGGAAGGAAGGTCATTGATGAAGTAGCTGAAGATGGTTGGGCTGAGGACAGTACCCTGAGGAACTCCTGCAGCGATGTCCTGGGACAGAGATTCTTGACCTCCAACAACCACGACCATCTCCCTTTGTGCCAGGTATGACTCCAACTAGTGGAGAGTTTTCACCCTGATTCCCATTGACTGCAGTTTTGCTAGGGCTCCTTGATGCCACAATTGGTCAAATGCTGCCTTGATGTCAACGTCAGTCACTCTCACCTCACCTCTTGAGTTCAGCTCTTTTTCCATGTTTGGATCAAGGCTGTAATGAGGTCAGGAACTGAGCGGCCCTGGTGGAACCCAGCTGAGCATCAGTGAGCAGGTTGAGTAAGTGTTACTTGAAAGCAATATTGACGACACCTTCCATCACTGTGCTGATGATTGCGAGTAGATTGATAGGTCAGTAATTGGGCAGGTTGGATTTGTCTTAGTTTTTTGGACAGCACATATCCACACTGCAGGGTAGATGCCAGTGTTGTAGCTATACTGGAACAGCTTGGCTAAGGGTACAGCTAGTTCTAGAGATCAGCTATTACTGGAATGCAAGAATGTTGCTGTATCCAGTGCATTCATCTGTTTCTCTATCATGTGGTGTGAATTGAATTGGTTGAAGACTGGCATCTTTGATTCTGGGGGAGGACACAATGGATCATCCACTCGGTACTTCTGGCTGAAGATTGTTGTAAATGCTTCAACCTTGTCTTTTATGCTACTGTGCTGGCTCCCCCATCTTTGAGGATGGGGGTATTTGTAGAGCCGCCTCCTCCAATTAGTTGTCTAATTGTCTACCACAAATCACAACTGGATGGGGAAGGACATCAGAGCTTAGATCTGATCCATTGGTTGTGGGATCAATTAGCTCTGTCAACCGCATGCTGCTTTTACTGTTTGGCATGCAAGTAGTCCTGTGTTGTAGTTTCACCAAGTTGACAGCTTATTTTTAGGTGTGTCTGGTGCTGCTCCTGGTATGTCCTCCTGCCCTCTTCATTGAACCAGTGGTGACCCCCCAGCTTGATGGTAATGATAGAGTGGGGGGTATGCTGGGCCATGAGGCTACAGATTGTGGCTGTATAGAATTCTGCTGCTGCTGATGGCCCAGAGCACCTCATGGATGACCAGTTTTGAATTGCTAGATCTGTTTGAACTCATTTAGCCTGGCGGCAGTGCCTCACAACACAATGGAGAGTATCCTCAATGTGAAGATGGGACTTCGTCTCCAAAAGGACTGTGGAGAGGTCACTCCTACCAATACTGTCATGGACTAATGCATCTGCAACATTGGTGAGGATGAGGTTAAGTAGGTTTTTCCCTCTGGTTGATTCCCTCACCACCTGCTGCAGACCCAGTCTAGCAGCTACGTCCTTTAGGGTTTGGCCAGCTCGTTCAGTAGTGGTACTACTAAGCCACCCTTGGTGATGGAGATTGAAGTCCCCACCCAGAGTACATTCTGTGCCCTAGCGGCCCTCAGTGTTTCCTCGAAGTGGTGTTCAACATTGAGGAGCACTGATTCATCAGCTGAGGCAGTGAAGTGGGGGGGTGGGGTGGATAGGTTGTAACCAGCAAGAGGTTTCCTTGCCACTCCAGAGTTGATGTTGAGAACTTCCAAGGCAAATCCATCCTGACTGAGTGCACTGCTGCCTTTAGTGGATATGCCCTGTCCCACCGTCATACCCACTGATGGTGATGGTGGAGTCTGGGACATTTTCTGTAAGATATAATTCTGTGAGTAAGACTATGTAGGCTGTTTCTTGACTAATCTGTGAGACAGCTCTCCCAATTTTGGCACTAGTCCGCAGATGTTAGTAAGGCGAACTTTGCAGGGTTGACAGGGCTGGGTTTTCCATTGTTGTTTCCAGTGCCTTGGTCAATGCCAAGTGAATTGTCCAGTTTCATTCCTTTTTGTGGTCTTTGTAGGCCATTTCAGAGGGCATTTAAGAGTCAACTACATTGCTGGTGGTTACGGAGTCACATGTAGGCCAGACCAGGTAAGGATGGCAGATTTCCTTCCCTAAAGTACATTAGTGAACCAGATGGTTTTTTCATGGTCACTATTACCAAGATTAGCTTTATGTTCCAGATTTATTAATTGAATTTAAGTTCCACCAGCTACCGTGGTGGGATTCGAACCTATGCCCCCAGAGCATTAGCCTGGGCCTCTGGGTTACTAGTCCAGTGATATTACCACTACGCTGCTCCTCTCCCTAAATTCTGGATTTTAGCCATGAGGGAGCTCTTCTGCCTGCATCTTATAAAAATGGCAGTCTCACCATCAATTTACAAATTGATATGCTTTATTATTTTAAAAAATCATTTTGGTTCAAGATTTCCAAACTTTACCAATTATAATAATGGTCACACATTGAATTCAGTTATGTATAAATATTTTACACTTGCTCCTGACTTTGTTTACAGTTACAGCATAATCTGTTTTTTTGTTAAAAAAAAAATCCAAGTTTTGTCCAGTGAACTCTGCATGCTACAAAGGCCCAGTCTCAGAATGAGCTCTTTTAATATTTAAATTGATTGACTGAGGTCTGTGCAGGCAGCTGGAGGGGCCTTGGAGTTTCATGTTTAGAATGTGTTTTAGATTCCTGCTCTCCCTACTGTCTCATTTCAAATTTTCTGACATATTTTCTCAATGAGGCCCTATATATCAATTTATTCATCCCATGTGGCAACGAACTAATATGGCAGCTACATCTCCTCCCCCAGCTTTGGCAATAGACTATTTTGGAGAAATAGTTTCAATTATAACCTAATATTTATCAAGAAGCCTGGGGGCAGGATGGCACCAGGGTGAAAAGAGTAAAAGAGATGAAGGACTGCAAAGCATGAAAAGATTTAGAATGAGTACTTGAGATTGTGAGACAAAGGCCCGATTTTCGGGGAGCTGCAGAAACTCCACAAACCTTTAAAAATGGTGAGCGGGACAAGGATTGACAAGTCCCATCTCCATTTCCAACAGAACCCATTTTTGCCAGTAAGTGAAAGGAGGCTGGGTGTGATACACACGGGAAACCTGAACTTAGCAGAGCCATTTGAACTCGGTGCTGAATTCAAGCGCCCCGTTTTTCACTAGCAAGAGCCTTAACCCATGGTGTGGGAATTACGAGTTTTTAGAATAAACGTAAATGCTCTTGAAGGACAATGAATGTCTATAAAACTGTCAAGCGGTGAAGTTATTTAAATCCCCAGCTTTTTAAAAATTAAAATTTACTGCCTGTGAGAGATTAAGAAAAACTCACATACATACCTAAAAATAAATCCCCAGCCCTTCAAAAATAGGCTTTTTTCTATATTCATTGGATGTAGGCCTCGCTGGCCAGGCCATCCCCATTTGCCCTTGAGAAGGTGGTGGTGAGCTGTGGAGTCTCATTTGGCCAGACCAGGTAAGGACAGTGGACGTTGGTAAACCAGATGGATTTTTACAACAATCAACAATGATTTTGTGGTCATCATTAGACTCTGTATTCCAGATTTTTATTGAATACAAATTCCACCATCTGCTGAAGTGGAATTCGAACCCGGGTCCCCAGAGCGTTACTCTGGGTCTCTGTCACTGGACTAGAAATCCAATGCCACTACGCCACCGTCTCCCCTTGTGTCAGGGAGAGTTAAAAAAACAATCTGGTTACAATAGCTGTAGACAGGAGCTGACTGTTCACTTCTAATTTGATTTTTGTTATGAAATTGATTATATCAATAACATCAAAATTCACCTTCTCACTGTCAGCCTCAGTGATACCAGAAGGCTATGGAAATTAAAACGCAGGGGAAAGAAGGAAAGAAAGGTTTGCATTTATGTAGTACCTTTCACAACCATACAGCAAAACTTCACAGGCAGTAAACTACTTTTGAAGTATAGTCACTGTTGTAAGGAAGGCAATTTGGCAGTCAATTTGAACAAAGCCAGGTCCCACAAACAAAAAGATGCCCAGATAATTTATTTTAGTGATATTGTTTGGGGGATAAATGTTGGTCCAGGACCTCTTTTTTTCAAAATATTCCCAAGGGATTTTTTATCCCCACCTGAGAGGACAGCCATTTCATCCAAAAGACGACACCTTCCTTCAGCCTGGATTTTGCGGTTAAATTTCTGGGGTAGAATTTGAACCCAAAACTTTCTAACATGGAGGCCAGAGTGCGACCAACTGAGCCATATTTGACATTGAAGGAGGTGACAGGTCCATCTCATCTGAGACAGTGCGAGCTCCTCAACTGAAGCTATATGTGTATTTCATTTCCCTAAATGTGTCTAGATTCCTCCTTTTCAAATGGTTAACCAATTCACCATTAAATGTTGTGATGCTCCAAACAATTTTAGATATAGTCCTAATTCTGTATAACTCTTTTAAATTATTGTACTGATAGTTAGAGCTTTGAACATAACAGATAGCACCTCTTATTGTGCTGCTATTTGAAACAGTGGAGAGTCAGGTCTGCTTTCTTTTCGAGGCCTGGATTTGGGGAGAGCTATCATCTGTATGCATAATTTAGAACATGACCTCTTTATACAGCACATTCTCAAAACAGAAACCCACTGCTTTGTGCTCGTGGTATCGTGAAATTTTGGGCATCGCACGTGCTTAGCAGGCAGGCCTGCCTTGAACTCTGACCCTCTACAAGGCCTATACATCAATATGGCTGCACCACGAGATGCTTCAGCACACTTGGGAGCATTTTTGACTGAGACCACCATCACCCTCCCCCCACTCCCAGACTGGGTGAAGGTAACACCATTACTGTGAAGTAATGTTTCCTTGAGACATTTAATGTGTCCTGTTTATCTCTTTATTCCTTAGAAGTTCTGCTTCTGACAGGCAGCGGATTTGCTATATTGATATTGACCAGTTTTTTAGAGGGAAAGACTCAATAGGTAAATGTACCACGTTCTATGCAATGCAGCAGTGATTACTCTTGGGATCTGGCTGGTGCATAGTTTAGCTTGTATATGTAAGCAGGTACTGCTGGCAAGACTGCAGTGATCAGATTGTCAGTGTGAAACAACTTTCTGAAGTGAAGAGTTCCCTGTGCAAGAGACTGGAAGCTAACCACACTGAGTAGGAACTGTCAGGTGCTGCAGGCATCACCTCAAGCAGTATCACTTATTACTTGTGTTGTGTAACACTTCCCTTTTGGCTGCTGTAAATCCCCAGATATCTGCTTAAAGTAAACAGATCAGGAATAGGGTGTGGCATAGTGAACCATCAGCCAATGGGATTGTCTCTTCCAAAGCAATCACCTGAGTGGGCAAGGAGTGGGTGGATCAAGGGAACCAGGCTGCTTGAAGTGAGGAGGATTTACATTAAGCAGCTTACACCGGAGCCATGTGTTAAAGGACAAAGGTACATTTGTCCGGCGATACTGCTGAGTTGCAGAGGACCAGGCAATAAGAAGTCAAATCAGAACTGTTTACAAAGGCACATAATCCTGTCTGAAGCCAAGCTTCAAACCCATTTTGGATTGGCACCTGAGAGTCAGGGCCTAGGGTAAGGACCACATTTGTATTCATAAAGCATTGTGGTTTAGATTGTTAAATATTTGCTTTTGTCAACAGAGCAGAAAATCGTGTGCTCTTAATGTGAATCCATTTAAAATCAGCACTATTCCCACACTTGCCAGTGTGTTTCACACTCCACATGATCTCTGTTACCATTATGATCAGTGCTGCCGCCAGAAATTCAGTGAAGTATGAAGTTTGCTGTCTGAAATCTTGGTACTACTATTCATCTGAACTATGAAAATCATTAATTGTAGATTTACAGTACAGTTAAAGCACATGGATTTTAATAGTTACAGCAGTTAGATTACAACACAATTAAATCGCAGTTTGGTTAAGATAGCTACAGTACAGTTGGATTACAATATGAACATAATGCAGTTCAGTAAATAGCTTTCAGTAAATAGCTTTTAATACAGTTATGGCATTGTTAGATTTGAAGGGGTATGGTAGGAATGTGATTGTATTACTAGACTAGTAATCCAGAAGTCTGGACTAAATGATCTGGAGATATCAGTTCAGGTTCCATCACGGCAGCTGGGGAATTTCAATTCAGTTGATTAACTCTGGAATTAAAACATTAGTAGTTGCATTGCTGAAAGGTTCATCTTTAAGTGAAACGGTTTTAAGCAAATCAGATTTTCTTATTATAACCTATGTAAAAGCTGTAGTTCGGTTCTGCAGGACTTTCTTGTCAGAAAAAAAATTAAATATTATAGGCCGCAAGCTGAAATACAGTACATTCTCAAATATTTGTAAATGAAATAGCCATAAAAGTAAAATAATTTTCTGACTAGTTATCCCCTGCTCATTGACTCTCTCTGCCCCGCTCGCCGACTCTCTCTCTCTCTCTCTGCCCCAATCGCCGACTCTCTCTCTCTCTCTGCCTCACTCGCCGACTCTCTCTCTCTGCCCCGCTCGCCCACACTCTCTTTTTGCCCCGCTCGCCCACACTCTCTTTTTGCCCCGCTCGCCCACTCTCTCTCTCTGCCCCGCTCGCCCACTCTCTCTCTCTGCCCCGCTCGCCCATACTCTCTCTTTGCCCCGCTCGCCCACACTCTCTCTCTGCCCCGCTCGCCCACTCTCTCTCTCTGCCTCGCTCACCCACTCTCTCTCTCTGCCTCGCTCGCCCACTCTCTCTCTCTGCCCCGCTCGCCCACTCTCTCTCTCTGCCCCGCTCGCCCACTCTCTCTCTCTGCCCCGCTCGCCCACTCTCTCTCTGCCCCGCTCGCCCACTCTCTCTCTCTACCCCGCTCGCCCACTCTCTCTCTCTGCCCCGCTCGCCCACTCTCTCTCTCTGCCCCGCTCGCCCACTCTCTCTCTCTGCCCCGCTCGCCCACTCTCTCTCTCTGCCCCGCTCGCCCACTCTCTCTCTCTGCCCCGCTCGCCCACTCTCTCTCTCTGCCCCGCTCGCCCACTCTCTCTCTCTGCCCCGCTCGCCCACTCTCTCTCTCTGCCCCGCTCGCCCACTCTCTCTCTCTGCCCCGCTCGCCCACTCTCTCTCTCTGCCCCGCTCGCCCACTCTCTCTCTCTGCCCCGCTCGCCCACTCTCTCTGCCCCGCTCGCCCACTCTCTCTGCCCCGCTCGCCCACTCTCTCTCTCTGCCCCGCTCGCCCACTCTCTCTCTCTGCCCCGCTCGCCCACTCTCTCTCTCTGCCCCGCTCTCCCACTCTCTCTCTCTGCCCCGCTCGCCCACTCTCTCTCTCTGCCCCGCTCGCCCACTCTCTCTCTGCCCCGCTCGCCCACTCTCTCTCTCTGCCCCGCTCGCCCACTCTCTCTCTCTGCCCCGCTCGCCCACTCTCTCTCTCTGCCCCGCTCGCCCACTCTCTCTCTCTGCCCCGCTCGCCCACTCTCTCTCTCTGCCCCGCTCGCCCACTCTCTCTCTCTGCCCCGCTCGCCCACTCTCTCTCTCTGCCCCGCTCGCCCACTCTCTCTCTCTGCCCCGCTCTCCCACTCTCTCTCTCTGCCCCGCTCGCCCACTCTCTCTCTCTGCCCCGCTCGCCCACTCTCTCTCTCTGCCCCGCTCGCCCACTCTCTCTCTCTGCCCCGCTCGCCCACTCTCTCTCTCTGCCCCGCTCGCCCACTCTCTCTCTCTGCCCCGCTCGCCCACTCTCTCTCTCTGCCCCGCTCGCCCACTCTCTGCCCCGCTCGCCCACTCTCTCTCTCTGCCCCGCTCGCCCACTCTCTCTCTCTGCCCCGCTCGCCCACTCTCTCTCTCTGCCCCGCTCGCCCACTCTCTCTCTCTCTGCCACGCTCGCCCACTCTCTCTCTCTCTGCCCCGCTCGCCCACTCTCTCTCTCCCCCCTTTTCTCTCTCTTCCCCCTCTTTTTTTCTCTTCCCCCCTCTTTTTTCTCTCCCCCCCTCTCTCTCTTCCCCCCCCCCTCTCTTCCCTCCTCTTTCTCCCTCTTTCTCTTTCTCTCTCTTCCCCCCCTCTTTCTCTCTCTTCCCCTCTCTCTCTCTTCCCCCCTTTCTCTCTCTTCCCCCCTCTTTTTTTCTCTTCCCCCCCCTCACTTCCCTACTCTTTCTCCTTCTTCCCCCCTCTTTCTCTCTCTTCCCCCCCTCTTTTTCCCTCTTCCCCCCCCTCTTTCTCTCTCCTCCCCCCCTCTTTCTTTCTTCCCCCCTTTTCTTTCTCTTTCATCCACCCTTTCTTTCTCTTTCTTCCCCCGTTTCTTTCTCTCCCCCTCTCCCCCCACCCTCTCCATTTCCGCTCTCCCCATCTTCCCCCACCACTCATACCTCCCCCCTCCCCACCCCGCACTCACCAACACACTCTCTCTCTCATTCTCTCTCTCTTTTGCTACTAACCTCTTTTGGTTGTTATATATTTCCAGACCTACAGCCAATGTGTTTGGCTCTCAACTGCCCTCTGAAATTGATTAACAAGATGCTCAGTTGTGCCAAACTATTATGAGCAAGTATAATAAGCATAAAACCAGACGGATCGCCAGCATTGATCAAGGCATTGAATTCAAAAAAAAACCAGGCAAGACCCTGCAAAGTCCTCCTCACTAACATCTGGGGACATGTGCCAAAATTGGGAGAGCTGTCCCACTGATTAATCAAGTACCTGACATTGTCATAATGACAGAATTCCCAACATTCTAGATTCGTCCATCACCATCCCTGGGAATCTTCTGCCCCACTGGTAGGACAGAGGTGGTGGTAGTGGTATACAGCCAATAAAGGGTGATTTCTGGAGTCTTCAACATTGACTTTGAACCCCATGAAGTTTCATGGCATTAGAATAAACATGGGCAAGGAAACCTCTTGCTGATTGCCATCTACCACCATCTCTCAGTTGATAAATCAATACTCCTCAGGTTGAACACCACTTGGAAGAAGCACTGAGGTTAGAAAAGGCACAGAATGTACTCTGGGTGGGGATCTTTAATGTCCATCAAGATTCACTCAGTAGCACCTCTACTGACCGAGCTGGCTGAGTCCCGATGGATATAGCTAGCAGACTTGATCTGTAACAGGTGATAAGGGAACCAACAAGAGGGAATTACCTTCTTGACCTCCCTCTGATCAGTCTACCTGTTGTAGATGCATCTGTCCATGACAGTACTGGTGGGAGTGACCATCACACAGTCCTTGTTGAGATGAAGTCCTGCCTTCACACTGAGGATGACCTCCATTGTGTTGTTTGGCACTGTGTTAAGTGGGATTGATTCAGAACAGAAGCAGACAAATTGAATTCCCACCACAGTCTGGCTTTATCACAAAGCCTGGTTCAATGAAAAGTGTAGGAGAACATGCTAGGAGCAGAACTAAGGTTCTGAATGAGGTACCAACCTGGTGAAGATACAATGCATGAAAATCAGCACGATGCAGACAGAGCTCAGCGATCCTGCAACCATTGGATCATATCAAAGCTTTGCAGTCCTGCCATATCCAGTTGTGAATGGTGGCAGATGATTAAGCAACTCATGGTAGGAGGCTCCAAAAATATTCCATCCTCAGTGATGGCAGACCGTAGCGCACAAGTGCAAAACAGAAGGCTGAATTGTTTGCAACTATCATCAGCCAGAAGTACCTGGTGGATAATCCATCTGTGCCTCCTCCTTAGATCCCATTTGTCACAGAAGACAGCATTCAGCCAATTGTATTCACTCCATGTGCTATCAATAAACTGCTGAACATGCTGGATACAGAAAAGGCTATGGGCCCATCAATATTCCAGTTGTAGTGCTGAAGACTTGTGCTGGAAAACTAGCTTTGCCCCCAGCCAGTATAACCACCTGTCACAGATCAAGTCTGGTAGCTATAGCCTTCGGGACTCAGCCAGCTTGGTCAGTAGAGGTGCTTTTGAACTAATCTTGGTGATGGACATTGAAGATCCCCAGCCAGAGTACTGGCATCTATCAGACAACAAGGAATATTGCCCTGGTATGTCCTGCCCACAAAGGGTAGGACAAGTCCAATCCCCCCAATTATTGTTCCATCAGTTCACTCTCAACCTTCAGCCAAATAATGAAAGGTGTCATCAACAGTGCTATCAAGTGGCACTTGCTCAATAAAAATTGCTCACTGATGCTCAGTTTGGGTTCTGCCAGGACCACTCGGTTCTAGACCTCATTACAGCCAGAGTCCAAGCATGAACAAAATAGCTGAATTCCAGAGGTGAAGTGATAGTGACTGCTCTTGACATCGAGGCAGCATTTGACTGAGTGTTGGCATCAGGGACCACCAGTAAATTGACGTAAAGGGAATCGGGGAAAACTCTCCACTGGTCATACCGATAGCAAGGGGAAGTGTTTGAGGTTATTGGAAGCCAATCATCTCAGTCCTAGGACATCGCTGCAGGAGTTTCTCAGGGCAGTATACAGATTACAAAAGAATTACAGTGGAGTTAGATTACACTACAGTTATCTTACACTATGGTTATAATTTATATTTTACAATTGTTAAACAGTGAGATTAAATTGCAGTACAATAGTTGGATCACCATATGATTACACTGCAGTTAGATGATGGATTCTGCTGATCCAGAATTGGAGAATGGTGGTAGTAATGAAAGTAATTTACGATGTTGCACATTAAAGCATATTAGCTTCAGTGTAATCTTTCTCCTCTAGAATTGTATTACAACTTTGAGATACTGGTGAGTTGAGAAGGTTCCTGCATATTTGTGTTAAGTGCCGAGTGATTTGCTTCAGATTTTTAAACTCAAACGTGGGTTTTACAACTAGCAATTCCCTCAGCTGCTAAAACTGGCATGAACAGATCTACAGTGCTTCGTTCCTGAAGGGATTTTGTAACTTAATGTTTTATCCCTTTAACATGTTCTGTGGATTGGAATGTGTGTAGCTGCATTTAAACTGACTGCACCTCCCAGTTGGCTCATCAGTATTGTTTCTACCAAGCAGATAGGAGCTAAAGCAAGCAATCTGTTTCAGCTGCTGTTCTCCCTGCTCAAGTTTTTGCAATAGGGGTCAGTCGCAGGAATGTTGTGGCCGAGTGCGCTCTCCATTGACTCCTGTTCATCACTCCTGAACTCTGAAACTCTGATCTGAACAATCCTCAAGTAAAGATGAGGTTCAGCATTCCGAGTTTCTGAAGCTGAGCTGTACCAAAGATTTGGAATGAATGGTTCTGGGAAGAACCCTGCAACAGGTATTGCAACATCCCTCAGCTCAGACCTGTTATTGCAGGGTGGTTGTCGGAGCTGCACTTTCATGTGTATAACTTGGTTAATATTTTACACTTCAGGTGTACTCAGAGGAACTAGGTAGAGGGCACCTTGATGATGTCAGTCAGGGAAGGGAACATTCCTGATTCAGAAGAGTCAGGGAATGCTGAACCTTCTCTGATAGTTTCATGTGAAAACAAATTCCATACAAACTACGACAGGCCCAGCCAGTGTAAGGTACTCCTGTTGAGCATCAATGTTCAGCTTTGGTCATTTTAATCATCTTGGTTTGAAAAAACTGTTCTTTAATTTACAGGTTGAGTGGATGGACATCTCAGTACCAAACTGCACATCAGTCAATCATTAGATCACGCCATGAGTATTTGATTTTGTATTCTTTAGCTTCAATCAGAATTGTGGATCAGGAGCAATATTTTAAATCAAAAAAATACAGTTGAATTTTTAAAATGCTATTAAAACTTGCAGCAAATCATTCTCAGATTTTGATCAGTGCCGTTTAATCTGGCTGCCATTCAGCAGTCCTTGCTAATGTGATTGAAGAGGACCTGCCCTTAGACCTACTGGTATCTTCAAATTCTGTGCATATTATGCTGCCATCCTTTTAAGGGAGATTCCCTGTGTGCATTATGTTGCAATGGTGTTTCCATTTCCCTGTTACGTGGCTGTTTGTGTGGGGGTTCAGTATCTTTGTAAAATTGGTGTTTTGAAGTTCTATATATGTTACATTTCTGTTTGGGTGGGGATAGAGGTTCCTGTTTCTGTTATATTACTGTTTGGGTAAGAAGTTCTGTGTCTCTGTTACTTGGTTGTTGGAGTGGTTGAGGGGAGCATTCTATATCTATTATGCTGTGTTTGAATATGGAGGGGGGTGCCGAGGGAGGGTTTCTGTATCTCTGCTGTGTTATTGTTTGGATGTAATTCTGCAAACCTCTATCTTCATTCCCATGGAATACCTCTACCAGTGTGTCCTCCGATCCTCCACCCATCAAATAGCTTTCTGATTTCACTTGCCCACCTTAGCTACCTCCGAACCTTGGACAAAAGGTAGTCAAATGATCTATGTCGACTCCATCCTACTCATGTCAAGTTTATCCCACCATGGGGCCTCTGATTTTAATCTGGACCTCATTATATTGTCTCCCCTCTATTCCCTGTTTGCTATCACAATTTATGTATCTTAATAATTGCAGGCCAATTAACTAGGCCTTTGTAACTTGCATTTTTCCTGTGTTCATTCCTTATCTATTTTGGCTGCTGCTCCAGACCTGAGTCCATCACATCTATTTTCACTCTTTCTTGAACTTTCCTCTTTCTCTCTCTTAGACTCCTCTCTCCTGTCACCATGCTTCCTTTCATTTCTCTCCTCTTGGCAATTCTGCCCTCCCAAATCCCTAGCCTCCAATCCTTCAGTACTCCTCAACCTTTCTATTTTCCTGCCACCATCTCAAACTTAACTTCCTCTTAGCTAAACCTACAACTTCTCCCTTCGTCTCCCTTGGGATCCTCTAAAGGGTCCATCAAGTCATTCATTACCAGTGTTCCCTATATGCTGCATGCCTGCATGGCCATGCAGCAACCCAGAACAAACAGTGCAACTGACTCACAAACCTGTCATCTTTCAGGTACCCACACACAAAAAAAAGAAAGGTACCACATATTCAAATGAACAGACCATGCAAAATGAGAAAAAATTAGAGGGAACATTGCTCATTGCTGCCTCCTGTCGAGCAGCAACTCCAGCTACCCCATCCAACTCTCTCACAGACCTTCTCGTCCAGCATACTCACTGGGTCTAATCTTGCCAACCTCCTCTCTGTCCAACTCTCCCTTCCCAGTGTTAGCCCTGTGGGTTCTACAGCTGATCAGCTATCACCACCAATGTTCCTTCTAATTTTTCTCCATCCATGTGCAGAATGAATTTTGTTATGTCATCGATAGGCATCAATATCAAGGTAATGTGTGGATGTGCGCCACCAGTAGAAACAAAAAAAATTATAAATAATAGAAATTTTTAAAAAGTCACCGTAGGCATGGAAGACCAAGAAACCCCCAGCCATTGACACACTAACATGCTAGTCCACAAATTAGCAGGTTTACTGAATGCAACTTTAGATTTACCGTGGTGGCATTTGAACTCTCGACCTTTAGGTTTTAAGTTTAGTACCATAAGGACCACTACACTACCATATATAAGAAGACATTTGTTAGTTTTTATATTGTAGCTTGTATTTTAGTCATTTGACTGAAGAAAAGTTGAATTGGTAACAATGGTTGAAGACAAGACAAGGATCTTTTGTTTCAATTTGACAAACTCAAACTAGGAATGACTAAGGAGGCTTGCCTTTTGAATTGATAGAATCTGTGGAAAAGCAACTTTTTCTTTCAGCTGCTATGAATAGTGAGGAAAATAACAACTCATGAATTTCTTCATGTCAACAAAAATTATCAGGCAGAGGTAAAGTTTCTCTATGAATTTCGAGAGGTTGGATCTTGTGAACTGTAGGCTGATGGTCAGAGAGACACTGTGTCCCTGTAAGATAACTGAATATTGAAACTACATTTGGGAACATCAGAAGAGAGTGTTGCGGTGAAGAGGGAATGGAAACCTAGGAGGGAGAGTGACTGTTGAGGTAGTCTTTGGTGAAGTAGTGACATTCATTCCACCTACAGTTTTTTTTTTAGATTAAAAATCTATAAATTGTGCAGTAATGAAGCAATTAGCCATTTTTTAAGTAAACTGTCTTTCTCAATGCATACAAAAATGAATTGGAAAGAGGAAGTATTTGGAAGTATGCACGGTTTAAAATGCCCCATTAGATAACCCCACAAGAACCTTTGCATTGTTATTTGGAGACCTGGGCTAGGAATCCAAAACTTTTCACAAACTCTCTAGAAATACCCTTGTGTTTTTAACATGTTGAATGTCTTTGGGATCAATCTTCCTTTAATAATTCTACAAAACCACCTGCAGCTGACTAGATCAGAGGTATTAACTGGCCCAAAAATCCTTTTACTAAACTTTAATAACTTAACAACTCTTAATAACTAACTCTTAACCTAAGCTATCCAGTTAAAAGCAAAATACTGCGGATGCTGAAAATCTGAAATAAAAAGAGAAAATGCTGGAAAAACCCAGCAGGTCTGACAGCATCTGTGAAGAGAGAAACAGAGTTAACATTTCGAGTCTGTATGACCCTTCTTCAGAGCTATCCAGTTGTCCTCTGCAGGTAAAAGGAACGTGTCCAGGCATTGTGCCTTTTTTGAATTAAACAAAAATATGGGGACAATAGCTCCCTGGTGCATTCTCTATGGCAGCACCTTGACCAATGCCAACTAATTAGCACCTTTTCCTCATGCAGTATAAATTGTTTATTCCTTTGAAATTTGGCATTCTTGCATCTGTCCTGATGAGTGCAAGATGAGAAGCTTCAACAGTTTGACTCTTTTTTCAGCAATACTCAAAAGTTATCCAATTATTCCCACTCTCTTCCTCTTATCCTATCTGTGTACTGTTCTGTCTGCTTGACCTTTTAGTGTGAAATAGAGGCATACAAATGATTTGGGGCACAGTCATCATGCTTTCGGTTTCTTACTTGTCTTTTTCTGATAAATGAAATTGGAACATTGCTCATCTTCCCCACCTACCTCAGTTGTCTCCTCACCAATGCAATGAGTTGTAGTATTAGAACCTATTAAGGGTTGGACTGTCTGGACTTCAATGAAGAATTTATTGAAATGAGGTGTGTACCTTCTCTAATTTGCAACCAGGTACATATTTTAAATGGAATGATGACTGATTTCATCCAGACAGGGTCTGTGAAGTTAAATCCATCATTTTTGTCATGCCTTTAATTCACCACTACAGTGTGATAAACAGGGTAACAGTCAAGCCAAAGCACAAGCCCTTGAGACACTACCATTTGGAGATCCTTTTTTTATACATTCAAATCTCCTGCTTATTCCCCTTAACTCCATGTGCATTGCCTTCAGTTGTGTGTTACTTACAGTAATCTCAGCCTTTCCCAGTTTTGGCCCATGGTAAATGAGGTTTCCAGATACAAATTTGATCAATTGTTGAAGTGGCCAGGGCCTTTGTCTTCTGCTCCTTTATTCATAATCATACGTCACAAATGTCCTTTTTGCTCATTTTCAACTTAACTCCTTCATCCCCTGTTTCAACGGCCTGTAATTGAAACAAAAACACCCACAATGTTTGTTACCTTTTTACCTGCTGCTCTAAGGAATATGTTGTGTGAGTGGAACTTTCCTGTAAAACCTGACTGCAATTCTTGGACAATCAATGAAAATTTAAACATCTCTTGGCATATCTTAGAATTGTTGTTTTGTTAAGTGAATTGTGTGTAGAGCTTTGAGCTGACATTAAACGAAAACTGGAGAATGCAGGTGCATTGTTCTCTGGTGTAAATGACATCCTGAAAACCACTGACAGTATCATGGCCACTCAAAAGTGTGCGTTTATAAATGTGTCTCTCTGTTACAATCTCCTGAAGCAGCAATCTCAACGCAAAGAAGCACTCCTCTTCAACAGGGTTACCTTATTTGTATCAGAGCCAACAATCTTATGAAAACCAGAACCCAACAAAAATGAATTTAGGCAAGAGTGGTGCAGGACCATCCTCCTGGGTCTGAAAGGAAAAGAAGGTAAAATAAAAGGCCTTTAACATGCAAGAGACACTGAGCAGTTGAACTCCCTTTTAGCTCCCAATGATTTAATGTGTTTAGTGTCGACAAAGTCACACTGATTACAAAGTGCCGACGTCAGCCTTGTCTGCTCAAAAAGCGATATTAACTCTGCTGGTGGCTGGGGGACTTTGCAGTGATCTCCAACACTCACTGATCAAATTCTTTGATCCATAATGGGCACTTGTAGAAGATATGTTAGAGTACTGAGCACTGAGTCAGTATCTTCAGAACAGGAGAAGAATTAACTTAAATAAAAATTGGAGTTAATATACACAACTAAAATTTCAAAACAAATTAAATCAAAACCCTTCATATTCTGTATAACAATTACATTGTGACACACCCCTCCTCTTGGACCCCTAACAATTGATTCATGCATATATTTCCTTTTATGAAAGAATCAGACAGTTGTTGACTTATGTGCAACCATTTTCTTCAATGTTTTATATGCATTATCAATTTTAGGGTGTTTCATCTTAATTACAGCGCATCAAAACTAGCACCATATCTAATCTGAATGCCTAATCAAGTTTTGCAATGACTGTCGCTACTTCAGATACAATATCGTCTTTCTGTGAGGATCTAGAATGGGAGTAACCCTCTCTAAATCGGATTGTTGATTTAAAGTTATTTCCAGACCTACTCTGCTTAATATCTAAACCAACGTATTTAAAATCCCACAAGCCTGACTCCCAATTTTAAATTCTACTCTAATCTTATTAATAGTATATTTCTCAAATTCTGCAGCGTCTCCCCATAAGATATCATCACTTTGCATTATTCAGACCATAGACACATTTGTTTAGTTTCCATAGTTTTCCTTCAACATCAGCTGCCACTTGTTTACCTCCTGACAGCCAGTTGATGAAGGATAGTACTGGATCAAATCTTTACTGAATCTTACATTTATGTATAGAGTTAAATATGACAAACTTACACTTCCTAATTCAACCACCCCACAGCTTCAGTAAGTGTCTCTTTTTAAATGTGCTAAAGTGAAACCTCAGCTAATGCCCAACATCTGTATACAATTAAAATTAATATAGTATTAACACCTCCTTGGTGGTTTCAGAAACACTTCTCTGTAAGAAGTACTGCCCTGCAGAAAAATGGCTTACATGTCAACTGATCTATGTTCTCATAGATATGTGGCCAAAAGAGCTAAAAAAAATTTTTCAAGATTATTTCCTCAGCTGTGGGAGTCCCTCTAACATCGGTATCAGCTAGTTGCTCTTCAAAACCCCTAGCAAATAGCCACATTTTATCCTTATAAGTCACATCAACAAGGACTTTTTCAATACAAATCCATCTAAGTGACAAAACTAGTTTCCCCATATCTGGTATTTCTGAATAAATTCCAAACACTCACCAACTATCTAACTCTCTTTATATTACATCTCTGAATTTATCTCAGGTTTATTTGCAGCCACCAAAACCTCACAATCATGAGGACTTCTAGTTCTGTTGCCAGTTTGTGGCCTTTATTTCATTGTCTAATTTATCCAAGCTATGACCTCTACTTGCAGTTTTATGTGTTTCAGGACTACTTCCAAATCTCCTCCTTGCACCATCTGAGGGTCTTCCTCCAGCATGGAATGTCTTCCGATGCAAGAGTCACTTCCAGACCTACTATCATTCTTGCACATAAAAACAGAAAGTGCTGGAAAAACTCAGCAGGCCCAGGCAGCATCTGTAGATGCCGTACTGGCAGCAGCCACCAACTCCTTGGCAGCGCTCTGTTCAGTGGGACTGCCAGTCTCTGATTGATTGGCTGGCAGCTCTTGGCGGGTGGGACCTCTGTCCCTAGGGTCCTCGACCCTGGGGGAAGGCCCGCTGCTGACCTGTTAAATGTCTAGGTGGAACAATGTACAGTGGGTCTTCCCTAAAAGAGGTGACACGGGGATCTTACCAGCTCTCCAGCTGTGGCTGAGACCCCCATCACCTCCAGAAGATTCCGCCTCAAGAATTAATCATGATGAATGAACCTCAATGGTTTGTCCTGTTTGATAGGATCTGATGGTAAAATAGGGCCTTCCTGTTCCCTATGACTCTCCCTTCTATAATATACCAAATCTCCTGAATTGAATCCTGTCCCAGATGGTCTTATATGATCTCTCAGAGCTCTATGAATTTTCTCCAAGACCTAAACCTTGACAAAAGACCATCTTCCTACATGTTAGACATTCAAATGTGCAGAAAAGTGGCACTAATTTGAGTACTTTACAGTGTAGGAGGACTATAGCAAAGAACAGAAGATATTTTGGGATCTCGCCTATAGTTGGTAGGACTATACCCTCCAGCCATTAGAAGTGACATTTTTGTATGAACCTCCCATGCCAGGGCAGTTGTGAATTTACAGTCTGATTGATCAGCTAAAATTTTGTATTGCATTTCATTGCTTACCACATGATTCCTTTCACAGTGTCCATTGCTGTAAGAACTTGCAGCTGTACAATTCATGACTGTGATTTTTGTGGTTTCACACACATCTCTCAACTCATCATTGGCAAATCCTCCTCTATTGTCAGTCAGAAACTTCACTGATGCCCCAAGTCTGGTTCCTATCCATTTCTCCATGATTTTGCCTATAATAATCCTTTTGTCCTTACTATATATTATTGCAGAAAGATTAAATCTGGTCTAAAGAATGTAGAATGAAAATATTTATTCTTGTCCCGCACCTTTGGATCCATAGCAACTAAGACACATGCCAATGGAAAGCTTATATTAGGACGTATCAGCATGCTGATACCTTTTACAGATTTCATACTTCTCACTAAATCACTTCTGTTAGCCTTGTATGTTCTTCATCAACCATACGGCCTTTTAGCAGGATGTTTAAGCTTTGAACAAGTAGCGTGAACAAATTGTTTATGAAACTTTAAACAATTTGCTTTCTTTCCTTTTTTAATTCTTCTAATCTGATGCCATTAATGTCTGCCTAACACTCTGATGAGAAACATCAGGTTCTGTTAAGGCGAAACAATAAACCAGTCCTGACTGGGTAAACTGCAAATCCACTGACTTGCCAAAAATAATTGCTTCATCATGTTTCATGTTAAGTTTCATTTGTTCCTTTTTCATAGAAGGTTTACTCAACAGCATAGGTATTTCACTAGAGATGACATCAGTTCTTATAAAATGCCTACTCCAGCTATTTTATATGGAATTGTAAATATAGGTGTGCTTTGTTTCCTTTTTCCCCTTTGCAAGCTTCAGTTTTTCTCTTATTTTTGCTTTCAGACAACAGCACACCTGCTCTAGGCACATCTTTATTTTCCTTTCTTGCCCCAACACCATTCCCTTTAGCCCTGGAAGTCTAATTCTTCTGTCATTCAATCTATCTCGTCTTCCACCCTATCACAGATCGTTCCTTTGTCCTTGTTCCACCCACCCCTTGCTTAAAACCTATTACATCTCTAACATTTCCCAGTTTTTAAGAATAGTGATCAACCTGAAACGTTAATTTTCTTTCTCTCCACAGATGCTGCCTGACCTGCTGAGTATTTCCAGCATTTTCTGTTTTTATTTAACATTTGAACCAATTTGTTCCGATACTGTTGAAATGCAATTAGTATCTAGCACTGCACAACTAAACAAGTCAGTGACTAATGCATTCATCATGGGACTAAAACTCCTTGTGACCAGTACAATTTGTTCAGATTCATCATTATCTTCATCCTCTTCCTCAGAATTTCCTGTGTCAGGTGTCATTTCGAGGGCCTTGCTTATCTGCCTTGGGAAATTCATTGCATAATGATACTTCAGATAATACTGAACCAATTAATAACTATTCCATGTGAATTCCTGGGATTCATTCACTTGCTATTAGTGTTCAAATTCTGTCTCCTGATGTGATAGCCAGATCTGCTCAAACTGTTTCCACTCTTTTTCTGCCTCTCTTTAACCCTTGTTTTGATATTGTGCCCAGTATCAGGCAGTCATTAAGTTCTCCATTCTTTGTGTCAATAGGAAAAGTCTGATTTGATCCACAAAGGTGGAAGGAAATGAGAGTTTCCCCAGGAACTTTATCAAGGCATTAGTCTCCTGATCCAGCAGGATCTCCTCCTCCTCCAATAACCAAACACCAGTTAGAACCAGAAGCCTGTCCATATGGGACACCATAGCACAATCCAGCAACTTAAATGCTTGTACTGACCAAGTAGTCCCCAAATTGAATTTCATTAGTCTTTTATACAGTTTGACAATCTGTTCTCCAAAATCTGTCAAAACTTGACCATGTTTCATTGGCACTTAACAGATCAAATTTCTTGTAAATTTCATCCAAGAACTCAAATAGTAGGTCCAAACTTTAATCACTACCCAACTGACCATCTCTCAATATGCCTTACTTCTGTATTTACTTCTTTCAAGAAGTGACAACACCATACCTGGTTTCCTATTTGATAGAGTTATAAATAATGTATAATTTTTAAGCTGAATTTATGTGTGTGTGTATATGTATATTTTTTTTTTGTTAAGAAAGGTAAGAAATGGTTTCATTTAGGTTTTGTTTATGAACTTTGGTGTCTGGATAAACATGTGACTAAAAGGTTTCAGGTCTTTTGGTTTGTTTGTATACATATGTGTTTAATAAGGTTTTACAAGGTCCTGAAGTTAAAGTTCTGGGAAATGAAACAAAACAAAAATGGAAAGAGCTTTACTGTTGCCTAGCAACAGTGATCCAGTGACATTGACAGAAAAAGACAGGAGCTGAGAGGGGGAGAGTTCAGTGTGTGTGTTAGAGAGAGTAGACAGAGATTTTAAGCTGTCTGAGAAGAAAAACTACAAGGCTATTGGAACAGTAGTTAACTGAATAATCAGTTATAGGGCTCAGAAAAGTGATCAGCTTAGCGGGGGTGCGACTGGAAGACTGAGTTTAGGGAACTCATTTGTTTGCTCTGCAGTTGAAGAAACAGTGAATTTAGATTGCAGCTTTTGGATGTCTGGGGGAGAGATATGATTTGGATGAGAAGCATCAGATGAATGCTCAGGAATTCACCGGAAGCAAACCATTTGCAATTGTGCCAGTCCCAAGCTTTGTATTAAGTTCGTGGTAACTCTTCATTGGCTTGTGTGTCTTTAAAGATATTGCTGGGATAAAAGTATAGTGGGAATTTGAATCGTCATCTTCTATTTGTTTTGAGATCTTGCCAACCTTTTTGTCTGATGTAATATAGTTCACTTTTCTTATTTAAATAAATATTTTATTCTTTGTATTAAAAGTTCATTAGCAGACTCCTGTGAATGTGTTCAGTAACTTACCTCCACGTTTCTTAAAAAAAATAGGAACTACCAAGCCACAAGCTTCAATCTGGGATCTGACTTGTTCAATATTAATATCAGCTGGAATCATAACAATAGGGACATAACGCATGCCTACAAATGCTCCATGTCCTATACCGAAACTCTCCCTTAGTAGCAGGTTCTATATCTCTGCTCTTGCATGTTTTCTCCACTCATCCGGTATTATAGTTCACTACAATCCAGCTCCACAGGTACAGCAGCTGTTGAAGGAGACTGTTGACCAGCCACGTCTTCCAGCTTCTTGATAAAACAATCCAAAACTAACCCCAGTCACCTCTGGTACACCATCTTTACCCACTGGATCGTCAAGGAACCTTGTTCAATTACGATTCTTTCCATTTTATTCTCGCCTCTTCTGGACAACGTAGAGTAAAATAGTGATTGTGGAACAGGAGTTATGACTGATTTTTGTAAGCCATCCTCCATTGCCCAGCAGTCCTGAGTCTTACCTGTAACTGTCTGCCACTGCACAGACCAGCAATTATAAATGAGGCTTTCCTGGTTTATGCAGCTCGTTGATCTGTAAGAAGTGTCTTTACCTATTGAATCATTGTGGAACCCTTTGTTTCCTTATTATAATTTGTCTCTTTTCAACCACCTTGCAGGTGCCTGTAGTTGTCAAACGTTCACTCTGCTGTAAAGTCAAAATGTACTGACTTTCTATTTCTTTCCTTTTTGTTCCAGTTTCAAAAAAACACGGCAAGCTCATCACCTTTCTGCGCACCTTCATGAAGTCACGGCCAACAAAGCAGAAGCTGAAACAGCGAGGAATCCTGAAGGAGCGTGTGTTTGGCTGTGACCTTGGTGAACACCTGCTCAACTCTGGTCATGATGGTAAGGCACAAAAGTGCAGGAGTTACCTGGTGGAGTTTATATAGCGAGTATTTCACTGGTAACTGGCATTCTGTTATTTGTTTGTGGTTTTCCTGTTGAATTACAGCTGTCTACTTTGAGACTCTGTGTGAGTGACGTGTGTTAGTCATGTGTTAACCTGTGCTGTGGTTTTTGATATCAGTGTTTTATGCAGATGAATGTTCAGTCTGGAAAAAATTTAGATGTGTTTATCATAGAATCATAGCATGAATACAGTACAGAATGAGGCCATTCAGCCTGCTGTGTCCGTGCTGGCTCTCTGAAAGAGCACTCAACAGCACTCAACTAGTCCCATTGTACTGCCCTTTCCCTGTAGCCCTGCAAATATGTTCTCTCTGGATGCTTATCCAACTCTCTTTTGAAAGCCATGATTGAATCTGCCTCCATCGCACATTCGGACAGTGTATTCCAGATCCTAACCACTCACTGTGTAAAAATGTTTTTCCTCATGAGGCCGATGGTTCTTTTGCCAATCGTCTTAAGTTGGACATCTCTGGTTCTTGATTCTTGTTCCAATGGGAATAGTCTCTCTCCATCTACTCTAACTTAATCTTAGTTCCTCTGGACCTATGCAGGACAATGGACAGTCAGCCTCTGCCACCGGCCTGGGTCTATCACAATCTCTTTCGCTAAAGCTCAAGAGGTGTCCCACTCTTGGAGGATGTACTTCACCAGGTCTTCTTTGGCTGGCCCAGTTTTCTTTTTCCAACTAGTGTCCATTTTACCTCCACCCTGGCGGACAATATGGCCAGGTGTCCTGCCAGCCTCAATTATCTCTCCGTCATGATGTCCTGCGAGTGCCTCTGACCAGCCCTCTGTAGCACTTCTTCATTGGCGATGCTGTGTCTCCATGTAATGCCCAGGACCTTATGCAGGGAGCGCTGGTGAAACTTACCTTTGCTGTTCTCTTCCATGTCTCGTTGGCATAGATTGTGGTTGTTATTACTATGAACGTGTAGAGTCGCAGCTTCATGGCTGTGTTTATTGTGTTGGATGCTCAAACCATGTGCAGCCTGGAAGACCGATGCTGCTTTGCCGATTCTTGTATGGATGTCGATCTCTACATCACCTTCCCTGGACATTTTCTTCTTCGGTAGAGGAAGTGGTCGATGTTCTTGATATTCTGTTGCCCAGTGGTGAGGGCAGGGCATTGTTGCCTTCCAGCCGTCACTGTCTTGGTCGTCTTGCAGCCGATGCATTAATCAACTTTGATGCTGCTACTCGCAAGACTGGTGGTCATATCTTGGAGCACTTGCAACTCTTCAGCCAGCAAGACAATGTCATCTGCAATTCCAGGTTCATCTATCAGTAGTGTTGCCAATGGATGGTAAAGTCTGCACCCACTGTCATTTTCCTCATGATAAAATCAAATGACCAAGAGGATAAGGAATAGGGAGAGTATGCAGCTTTGCTGTATTTCTGTAACGACTTTGGAGTCGTGATGCCTGTGCTGGTCTTCAAAGCAGCAACAGGAGTCATGGTATAAGGCTTTGAAGGTGTTAACATAGCACTCTGGGATGCTATACTGTCTCACTACATACCAGAGTGACTGCTGATGGATGCTAGCAAAGGCCTTCTTGAAATCAAAGAAGTTGATAACAAGAAGCCTCTGATACTCTGGGTCCTGCTCCTTTCTGATGTTCCTGAGCATAAAGATCTGCTCACAGCATGATCTGCCACCCCAGAAACCTGCCTATTCTTCACAGAAGAACAAGATGTGGAATCTGTTTAAGTGGAGCTAAGAAACAGCAAGGGACAGCACGGTTGGAGTTGTTTATAGGGCACCAAACAGTAGTTGTAGTGTGCGGCAAGGTATTAAGCAGGAGATTAGAGAAGCATGTAGCATGGGTAATACGGTAATCAGGGGTGACTTCAACCTGCATATAGACTGGGTAAACCTAATGAGCACTAATGCTATGGAGGACTAGTTTCTGGAGTGTGTTAGGGATAGTTTTCTAGAATAGTATGTTTAGAAATCGACTAGGGAACAGGCTATTTTAGATATAGTATTATGTAACGAGAAAGTGCTAATTAATCTTGTTGTAAAAGAACCTTTAGGGATGAGTGACCATAATATGAATTTCCCATTATGTTTGAAAGTGAGGCAGTTCAATCTGAAGACAGGGTGTTAAATGTGAGCAAAGCAAGTTATGAAGGTATGAGGGGCAAATTGGCTGAGGAGGATTGGAAAAATACATTAAAAGGTATGACGGTACACAGGCAATGGATAATCTTTAAATAATTATTATATAGGTTACAGCAGCTATACGTTCCTTCAAGGCACAAAGACCCAAAACGAAAAGTCAGCCAACCATGGCTAACAAAGTTAAGGATTGTATAAGATTAAAAGAAAAGGCCTATAAAGTTGCCAGAAATAGTAGTAAATCTGAGGATGGGAGGATTTTTGAAAACAGCAAAGGATGACCAAGAAACTAATAAAGAAAAGGAGAATAGAATATGAATGCAAACTTGCAAAAAAAAAACCCATAAAATCGGACTGTAAAAGCTTCTATAGGTACATAAAAAGAAAACGTTTGACTAAGACACATGTGAGTCCATTACAGGCAGACTCAGGAGAATTTATAATGGGAAATAGAGAAATGGCAGAGAAGCTAAATTATTACTTTGAGTCTGTCTTCACTGAGGAAGGTGCAAGAAATTTCTCAGAATTAGAGATCCAAGGGACTAGGAAGAATGAGGAATTGAAGAAAATTAGTAAGAGGGTTGTATCGGAGAAATTAATGGACCGAAGGTTGATGAGACCCAGGACCTGACACTCTACATTCCAGAGTGTTGAAAATAGTGGATGCATTGGTGATCATTTTCCAAAATTCTGTAGGCCTAGAATGGTTCCTGCAGATTGGAAGGCAGCAAATGTCACCACACTATTTAAGATGGGAGGGAAAGAGAAAACAGGGAACTACAGAGCTGTTAGCCTTACATCAGTAGTAGGGAGAATGCTGGAATCAATTCTAAAGGATGTGATATGTGGACACTTGGATATTAATGACCTGATTGGGGATAATCAATATGAATTTATGAATGAGAAATAATGTTTGACCAACCTGTTGGAGTTTTTTGAGGATGTTACTAACAGAATTGATAAAGAGGAGTTGTCGAATGCAGTATACTTTAATTTTCAGGAACTCCCCACAGGAGGTTGGTTAGCCAAATTAAAGCACATGGGAAAAGAGGTAATATACTAGCATGGATTAAGCATTGAGTAACAGGCAGAAAATTGAGTAGGAATAAATGTGTCATTCTCATGTTGGCAGGCTGCGACTTGGCCCTTAGTGTTCACAATATTGTAAGGAACATATCTTTTTATTTTCTGTTGGACTGTGGATTAAAATTACAATGACTGCAGGTTGAAAGACGTGTCCCCTGGCACAGGATAAGAGTTATATACAATGTTGCAGCCCTGGAACGAAGTGTGCCATGAAAGACAGGATGGTGCCTGAAAGGAGACCTGGACCAAGGGAGCTGCCTGGTAACAATGTTTTAATTGGCTCCTGACCAGGTGACCAGGTTTTGTGTGAGAGCAGTGCAGCAGAATAGCTCCTAGCCTGAAAGGAACAAGACCTAAAACCTCTTTCTCCTGTGTGAGGAAGATTCCGGTAATTCCACAATAATAGCTAGCTGGCTTTTCTTCTCATATCTCTATAACCTGCTCTCTTTCTGAAAACCCCTGTCAAGAGGCAAAGGGGAAAATCACTGTTAGAGACACTGAAAGGCAAGTGCTCAAGCAGTGAACTAAATACTGAAAGTGCTGGAAGACTACCTTGTGTCATTAACAAGAACTGAAAGGAAATTGGAAGACATCAATCAAAATCAACCCATTGAATCCTGTTCTCCGGAATTGGTGCTATTGAACTGTTTTATCCCACCCTTAAAATCCATGTTTTTGCCTGTCTTGTATGTTTGTGTTTATAGGGTTTTAAGAAGGGGTAGAGTTTAGGTTATAAAGTTAAAAATTAGCAGTTCATGTTCTTTCTTTTTGCCACTGGTTAACAACAGTTTGTTCAATAAACAGTTATTTACTTATTGCATTTACAAATCTGGTGCTCACATTCTGTTAATCTAAATTAAACAGATAGAATTGGAGCAATCTGGTAGATTGGTCGAACTTTTCACATTTGTCGCGGCTTTGGGAACAGTATTACAGCGCACTATCCCCAGTGAGTCATGACAATATACATCAAAGATTTGGATGTGGGGCCAAATGTAATATTTCCAAATTTGCAGATGACACAAAACTAGGTGGGATTTGTGTTGTGAGGAAGATGTAAAGTGGCTTCAAGGGGATTTGGACAGACTCAGTGAGTGGGCAAGAACATGGCAGATGGAATATAATATGGGAAAAATGTGACATTTTCCACTTTGGTAGGAGAAGTGGATCTGCAAAGTATTTCTTAAATGGTAAGGAATTAAAAAGTGTAGGTGTACAAGGAGACACGAGTGTCCTCGTCAGTATGTCACTGAAAGCTAACATGCAGGTGTAGCAAACAATTAAGAAAGCTAACGGTATGTTAGCAAGAGGATTTGAGTACAGCAGTAGGGAAGTCTTGCTTCAATTGTACATAACCTAGGTTAGACAGCACCTGAAGTGCTGTGTGCAGTTTTGGCTCCCTCACCTTAGGAAGGATATTATTCCATAGAGGGAGGACCATAACGCCCTCACCGCTGCTTCATCCTTGTCCTGGACACTGTATCTCGCTGATGCCTAAGATGTCAAGTCGATAGGTCCTCACCTCTTGCAGAAGCTGAGAATCGTCCCACACCAGAAGTGTGTTCAGACATTCCGGCTGCCAGTTCTGGTGATGTTTTTGGTGTTGACGATTGGGTTTGTCGGATTGGACTTTCTTTCGGCTTCTATCCAGTCCCATCACACATACGTCTTCAGATATGCCGTCCTCTCTGTGCCGGGGTTTGCTGGAATGGCCACTTCTTGTTGTTTCAGTCGCAGTGATGTGTTTTTACAGGGTGAGAATGCTAGCTCCATGCTCAACTCTCCTCCTTATTTACCAAGGCTGAGGACTGGCTTCCACAGTGTTAAACTCTGTCTAGACCCCTCATAATTTTGAACACTTCTATAAAATCTCTTATCAACCTTCTCTGTGGAAACAATCCCAGCTTCTTCAATCTATCCGCATAACTGTAGTCTTTCATCCTTGGAAACATACTCGTGAACCTTTTTTTGCACTCTCTCTAAAGCCCTCAGATCCTTCCTAAAGTGAGGTGCCCAGAATTGGACACAATAGGTTAGTTGAGGCTGAACTGGTGATTGTTAAAGGTTCATCCTAACTTCTTGCTTTGTACTCTATGCCTCTCTTTATAAAACTCAGGATCCCTTTCAACCATTATCTCAACCTTCAACGATCCCTGCACATTTGGCCCCCAAGTCGCTGTTACTGAATTGCACCCTTTAGTTTATATTACCTCTTCTCATTCTTCCTACAAAATGTATAACTTGGCACATGTCTGCATTAAATTTCATCTGCCACATGTCCACCCATTGCACCAGCCTGTTTGTCCTCGTGAAGTCTATCACTATCCTCATCACCATTCACATATTGGCATGTTTTGTGTCATCTACAGATTTTGAACTTGTGCCATGTACATCCCCAAGACCAGGTCATTAATACAGACCAAGAGAAGCAATGGTCCCAGTATCGATCCCTGTGGAACCCTGTTGTCCACCTTTCTCCAGTCCAAAAAACAATCCTTCACCACTGCTCTTTGTTTCCTGTTACTCAGCCAATTTAAAATCCATGCTGCCACTGTCCCTTTTATTTCATGGGCTTCAACTTTGCTGCCAAGCCCATTATATAGCACTTTATCAAAAACCTTTTGGAAGTCCAGGTACACTACGCTAATCACATTACCCTCATTGACTCTTTCTCTTACCTTTTTGAAAATCCCAAACCAAGTTAGTTAAATGCAATTTGTCCTTAACAAACCCTTTGCTTAATTAAGCCACACTCCTCAGAGTGACTTATTTTACTTCCAGATTATTGTTTTTAAAAGCTTTCCCACCACTGACTAGCCTGAAGTTGCTGGGTTATCCCTGCACCCTTTTTGGGTAAGGGTGAAAAATTTGCAATTCTCCAGTCCCCTGGCACCATGTCGTATCAAAAGAGGATTGGAAGATTATTGCCAGTTGCTACCCTTACTTCCCTCAGCATCTTCGGATGTAACACATCTTGGTGATTTATCAACTTTGTACAGCCAGCCTATCTAATATATCCTCCTATCAATTTTTAGCCCATCCAGAATCTCAGCTACCTCTTCTTTCACTGTGGCTTTTCAAATGCTTCCATGGACTAGTCCTTCCCTATCTTCGTAACTTCCTCCAGCCCAATGACCTTCCAAGATCTCTGTGCTGCTCTAATTTTGGCCTCTTGCACATCCCGATTTTAATTGATCAACAGTTGGCAGCCATGTCTTCAGCTGCATGGTCCCAAGCTCTTGAACTCTCTCCTAAAACCTCTCGCCCTCTCTACCTCTCTCACATTAAAACAGCCCTTAAAACCTACCTAATTGGCCAAGTTTTCACAACCCTGCCCTTATATATCCTTATGTTCTTCGGGGTCAATCTCCTTTGAAGTGCCTTGGATGTTTTACTCTCTTAATGCCGCTATATAACTGCATATTGTTGTTGTCCAAAGAGCAGTTGATTGTAACAGAAGAGCTTGTTTGGTTTGTTTGTTATGTTGAGGCCCTGTGAGCCTGGCAAAGATACTCGAGAAGATACTGCTGAAAGCAATGGTCTTCAGTCAGATAATTTGCTAAGCGACAGACTCTGATGTATGAAAGCAGAACGCACACAATATGTTTCTATTACATTCGTGGGAAATCTTTAACATCAGATCACAGCAAAGATACCACAATCGCTACCTGACCTTCAAGTTCAATCTAATAACGTTATTGTAGGCAAATGTTTATCTGGTTCAGTAGCTGTCAAAATATATATGGGATAATGGTTGCAATTTACTATCTGCTCGACTGTCTTCAAGATGCTAATAAGGTGCATTTGTTACGCTCATGCCCATCAGAATAGGTTTGTTTTTAACTCGTGTATTGTGCTTGTGGTTTGGTTTCAGTGGCAGAGCCTCATTCCTTGCAGTTCTGAGCCTGTGCAGTAATGACTGTTCCTCCCATTGCATAATTCTCTCTACCCGTGCATGGTGTGATGTGGAAAATTGATTTATCAATATTTAGAATGAATCTCAAACAAAAAGGTGAAGTGATTGCAAGGTCTGATGTTGGAGTGTGTCACTGAAAGAGCTTTGAATCATGACCACAATTTGCCATTGAAGAATTTCCTGGCTTAGTTGGGCCTGGGTAATGAGGTAGTCATTTTTAAAGGTTGAGTGATTCACTTCCCAAACCTGCCCAGTTAGCTGACTACAGCTGGGGCATTGGTGAGAAAACTACAGTGCCCCTTGGCCAGGGGAGGGGAAATTCAGCCAGCTTTCTTTGCCGTCCTGTGATCTGTGCTGGAAACTATGGACTGAGGTTTCACCTTGACGTGGAGTTGGCTTTGGAGATAGGCGTGCCTTTCTTCCAGCATGCTCCTGCCTCCAGCCTATTTCCAGGGAGGTGACTTCTGAGGAGTGATGGCTACCTACCCGCCAGCAGTCGAAAGCCAATTAGACCAATTAAAGTGTCAGTTGTGGGCACTCTTCACACGCCATCTGGATTTCCCAGATCACAGGCAGGCCCCCTGATGTGGCTGGAGCCTGTAGATGGAATAGTGGCAGCCTCTGGCGGCAGGCCAGAGGGGGTGGAAGGGTGGCCAGAAGTGCATCCTACAAAGCATGGAGCCACTGGGTCTGTGAGAGCCACAATTGCAATCGTGTTGAGTGGCTTCCCTCTGCAGTGATGGCCTGGCAGCTGTGACCAAAGTATATTTTGTACCATTTACAAGTCTACAGGTGGCACCTCCATATTGAGGCGTCCTTTTAGTTCCTCCCAAACTATAAAGGCTGCACTCACTTCTGCTGGTGGGGCTGCTGGCTGCCTAGACCCCCGGGCTCTCTCGTTGGCCCTCCCAGCTGCAGAGCCCATGTGCCATCTTTAATTGGACAAGATTCCCAGAGGCAATCTATTAGTTGGCCCCCTCCTTGAAAATCCCCAGGGTCCCGCCATGGCCACTTCTCAGTTTTGTTACCCAGAATTCAGCTTGGCATCAGGATTGGAACCCTGGAACTAAAATTCAGCCCTTTATGTAACTGCTGGCAAAGGAAACCTTGCTGCCCTAGTGGCAGATGGAATCGCTTTCCAAACTGCAAGCTCACATATGAAGAATGGCTATTTGGGTGGACTATTAAATGCTGCTGGTGCCCATGGAAGAGAAATATTTGGGGATATTAGAGGAAGGTTTTCAGGATATGAAATTCTATAGAAGCCATGAATGGCATAACACAGACAAGTGCACTAGGTAAACACTTGAGGAAAATTATGAAAGTCTGAGCATCACACAGGCATGGCAGGACTCTTTTTTTGTATGGGTACTTACCTGATTCTATGAACAGCTGTACTGTATTCAATATCAAACTCTCCAGCTCCTTGTCAGTCTGTAATCCTGCCCCAGGCCGTGTCATCCCCTGCCCCTGGGCTATGTTCCCCTCTGCCCTGGGGCTGCTTCCCTTCCCACCCACCCAGCTCCGGGGCTACATCTCTCTCCCCCAGCCTCTGGGCTGCATTTCCCCCGCCGGCCCCCCAGCCCCAGGGTTGTGTTTCCCCCCGCCCCCAGATCCAGGGTTCACATCCTCCTCCACCCCCCCAGCCCCGGGCCTGCCTCCCCAAACCCCCAGCCCCAGGGCTGCCTTCTCCCCTCCCCCCAGAGAACACAGAGATCTTGGAGGGTAGTAGGGCTGGAGTTTAAAGAGATAGGGAGGGCAAGCCCATTGACTGATTTGAACACGAAGATAGCAATTTTAAAATTCAGGGCACTACTGGACCAGTCAGCAACACGGATGATGGTTGGGTAGAATGTGGCGCGAATTAGGATACGGCAGGCAGAATTTTGGATGAGCTGGAACTTAAAGAGTGAAGGATAAGTGGCTGGCCAGGTGAGTGTTGTGATGGTCAAGTCTAGACGAGTATGGTTGAGGTTTTCAGCAGCAGATAGGCTGGGCAGTGACAGACAATATTACAGAGACAGAAGTCGGTAGCCTTAGTCATAGAGAAGATGTGGGGTTGGAAACTGAGTTCAAGGTCAGATTTCACGTTGAGGTTGTGAACAGTCTGGATTGGTCCCAGACAGTTGCTAGGGAAAGGGATAGAGCTGGTGGGTAGGGAATGCAGTTTGTATTGGGGCCAAAGACAGTGACTTTAGTCTTGCCAATGTTTAATTGGAGGACACTTTTGTTCATCTAATGCTGGATGGTGGACAAACAGTGTGATAAATTAGAGGCAGTGTAGGGTTTGAGAGAGGTATTAATGAGGTAGAGTTGGATGGCATCATTGTTTTGATGATGCCATTAAGGGGCAGCGTGTGGAGACACCAGAAGTAGTAATTTGACAGTAAGAAGAAAAAATATTGCATGAGACCCTCTAGCCATGACTAGATTGACGGGACTGGAACCAGGCAAGGAGAGGTGTTGGAGGAGGAAGATATGGCTGCTTGTGACAAAGGTTGCACACGTGTCAAAAATGATGAGGAAAGGTAGGTTACTTTTCTGCCTACCTCCAATAACTTTTCAACCCCTTGTTTATCAAGAATCTATGTGCCTCTGCCTTAAAAATATTCAAAGACTGCTTCCACTGCCTTTGAGGAAGAGAGTTCCAAAGACTCACGACCTTCAGAGTACAAAAATCTCCTCATCTTTGCCTTAAGTGGGCAACCCCTTATTTTTAAAAAGTGACACCTACTTCTAGTTTCTCCCACAAAAGGAAACATTCTTTCCACATCCACCCTTTCAAGACCCCAGGGGTTCTTAGATGTTTCAATCAAGTCACCTCTTACTCTTCTAAACTCTAGCGGATACAAGCCTAGTCTGTCCAACCTTTCCTCATAAGACAACCCACCCATTGCAGGTATTAGTCTGGTGGCTTGAATTAGTCTGAATGTTCCCTGTGAAATGAAATGGTGATTTTAATGACTTGTAAACCTGCCTTTGTAACTGAATGAAACTAACCAAAGTTGTTTCAGAATAATACTTGCTCCTACAATGCTCATTGTCATGATGTACTCTATAAAATGAGAGCAAACTCAGAATCTCCTGTACTCTGGTTCAAATTGGAATGTACTCTAGATTGGCCCCTGTTGGCTACTCTGCGTGCAGTATTCCTGGAGTGAGGACACTTGCAGTATGGACTGGATTATTACTGCTAAAAGGAATAAAATTAGCACTGGAAATATTAGAATGATACAGTGATCATGGACAGAGAAACAAGGCTCTGGAGTGGAGATAGTCTCTGCCTGTACTGCTATTTGATTTAAACTGTGATATCTGAGGATCCCTTTGTCCATTTTGAAGGGGTGAATCTCCTTTCCATGTTGTCCTAATCATTGCAGAAACAATAGAACCCACTGCTTTCCCACTTCTGATTGAGAGTTTGCAGAAGCTGCTTAATTAACCCAGCATGTTTCTCAGGCCTCTGACTATTGTCATAAGGACAGAGAGATTTTAGGAATAAGAAAAAGTTATTCAGTACGTTAAACCTGTCCCTCATTCATTAATCCCACCATCCCACCTTCTCCCCATGTTTTTCATCCTCCAGCAATATGTTCAGTGATCTCCTGATCATGTTTACAATGTCCACCTCAGTAGGCTTCCCTTAAAACTAATTCCATAGCTCGATTACCCTTTGGGTGAAATGTTTCCTCTGACTTCTCTCCTTGTCCCAATTCTTACATGCTCCTACCAGGGGTTGGAACATTTATCTGAACCAAATTTTGTGAATCCCCCTTACAGAATTCAATGTTGTCAGTTTGCGGGGTGGACTGTGTACTTTTTACAAACTACAATTTGATAAAGAAGTCAAATATAGAAATTGAAGCAAGCCTCAGTTCCTCTGAGTATAAGGAATATTCACTTGATGGGTGGGATCTACTGGGAGATGTTGATTATCTATTTCTCTGTACATGTACCCTCTACTAGGATAGTGACACATGCAGTGCAGGGCTATTGCAAGGAGGACTGGGCATGGCCTCTCATGCTCCTCTTCAGGGCTCATAAAAAGTTGGGTCCCAGATAGATTTATTGTTTGGAGTATCTGCTCTATATTGTTAGGCACCATCCTTTTTATATTTTATCTTGTTCCATGATTGCCTCACTAACTATGACATATAGGCATGATGGTGTGGTGTTGTGAAGAAGTGATGTGACAGAGGAAGTTGCTGTTCCTGCCCTGATTTTGTGCCTTGCCATGGATGCCAAGTTCAAGTATAAAGCAAAATACTGCACGTGCTGAAAATCTGAAACAAATGAAGTGTTGGAAATACCCAGCAGGACAATAAAAACTTAGGGAGAAAACAAATATATGTTTTGAGTGTGGTTATGCCTTTTTCATATATGAAAATGGGAGTGTGAAATGCTAAAGACCAGAGCGAGATGGTAAGTTGAATTGATGTAATAGTGCTAAAAACAAAAAACTACTGCGCATGCTGGATATAGTGCAGTGTGTAAAAGAGAAGAATGAGAGGTGCAGGGGCTGCTACCTGCAGCCAACAGCAACTGCTGAGTATGGACTGAGTGGATGGCCAGTGTTGGCATTGCAGACTTTGAAGCTAGATTCCATGCTGATGGAGGATTTTTACATGTTACCCTGTTGGATGGTTATTGTTCTCTGTAGGGTAAGGCAATTGAATGTAATTGGAGCTCAGTGCTCACTGGAAAGGCATCTCATGGACTGTTTGGTAAATTCCAAGTACTGATTAGAAAGGCTAATTGCAGAAAGGGTTTTAAAAGGTCGGATTTGATACTCCTCAGTATTTGTACAGAACAGGAAGTTAAAGTGACCACACCCACACAGTGATCCCTGGTAGATTTTTCGTTCACCTTAATGCCTTGTTGCCTGAAGGTGTGACTTGAATGGGCACAGTGCCATGGGCGGCAGCAGACACCAGTATCTCAGCCATGTGGGCGGCCTTCAGGAATGAATTTGCCGAATGTTAGCAGGCTGTTCAAGTACGGGGAGCATTAGAGCTGAACTTCACCTTGTTCCCATCTAATCATGAGCAAGAGTGGGACTCCAGGATGAATTTATTTTCCTCCTTAGTCTGGAACACTTCCTCAGTTGAGCTGTTACACTTGGGGTTTGGTGCAACACAACAAAGAAATATATGTTATAATCTGCAATGGCAAGGAAAACATGGAAATAGGTTTCATCCATTCAAAAATGATGAACAGGGACAGAAGGTGACATCACTGGAGCTCACACACAATGCCTAATATGTTCCCTATGCTTTCAAGCATAGTGATCATCCTGTGTGATCTCCAGTGGCTGGTATCATATTGAATAGGTAATTGGAAAACATCTGACCATCAAACCCAAGTGTGTAGACTAAACTAATAGATTCATTTACAAATAGAATACAGAAATGTGCTAAGACACAGGAAAGTATGAGAAGTACATGAAACAGATTTTTGCAATCTGTATGAACTGCTTCAAAACAAAATAGGCCTAAAGCCCTTTTAGTTCTTTCAGTCGGTTATGAGAGAAACTCTAATAGAAACTGCAGCAAAGCGGGTGAGTCCAGATGGCTGTGTTGCCTGCCTGGTGCCAGGGTTTGGGACATCTGCTCAGGACTGGAGAGGAATTTGCAGTGGGAGGGGAAGGATCCGGTTGTTATGGTCCATGTTGGTACCAACAACATAGGTAGCATGAGGCACGATGTTCTGTAGAGTCAGTATGAGGGGCTAGGCACCAAATTAAGAAGCAGAACCTCAAAGGTCATAATCTCTGGATTATTAACTCAGCCAAGTGCAAATTTGCACAGGACAAACCAGATTAGGGAGATGAATGTGTGGCTCAAAGACTGGTGTGGGAGAATTGGGTTGCAGTTTGTGGGGAACTGGCACCAAAAATTGGGGAAAGTGGGACGTGTACTGTTGGGTCGGTCTACACCTGAACCGTGCTGGGGCTAGTGTCCTCGTGAGTCACATAATGAGGGAAGTAGAGAGGGTTTTAAATTGAATAGTGGGGGCAAGGGATCACATTTGGTAAGGTATTGTGAATCAAAGAGTAGAGACAAAGCAAAAGAGAAAGGTATTATTACAGGAAATAAAGAAAAGAAGGGATAGAGAGTACAAATCTAACAGTAAATCCACAGAACAGACTAGAGGTTATAAAGAGGATCAAACTAAAAGCTCTGTATCTGAATGCATGAAGCTTTTGAAACAAAACAGATGAACTGAGAGCGCACATAGAAATAAATACGTACGATTTGATAGACGTTACGGAGACACGGCTGCAGGAGGACATGGATTGGGACCTGAATATTAAAGTCCATAGGACATTTAGGAAGGACAGGAAGTTAGGAAAAGGTGGAGGGGTGGCTCTGTTAGTTAATGATGGTATTAGCGCATTAGAGAGGGATGACCTAAGTTCAGGAAACCAGGATGTAGAAGCAGTTTGGGTTGAGATGAGAAATGGTAAAGGCAAGAAGTCACTTGTGGGGGTTGTGTAGAGGCCCCCTAATAGTAACCACATGTTAGGGTGGAGCATTAAGGAAGAAATAATGGGAGCTCGTCAGAAAGACACGGCGGTAATCATGGGAGATTTTAATTTACATGTAGACTGGAAAAGTCAGGTGGGCAAAGCTAACATAGCTGAGGAGTTCATAGTGTTTCCCCAATAGTTTCCTAGAACAGCATGTTCTGGAGCCAACCAGAGAGCAGACTATACTAGATCTGGTATTGTGCAATGAGATAGGATTAATTAATGATCTCATAGTAAAGGTGCCCCTTCTCATAGTGAAGGTAGCAGCGACCATAATATGATTGAATTTTGCATTCAGTTTGAGGGACAGAGGAGTGGGTCTGAGACTATGTTTTTAAACTTAAATAAGAGCAATTATGAACTGGCTAAAGTGAATTGGCAAATGAGGTTAAGGGATAGGTTAATAGAGAGGCACTGGCTAATATTTAAGGGGATATTTCAGGTTACACAGAATAGATACATTCCAACAAGAAAGAAAAATTCCAAGGGGAGGGCCCACTGTCCATGGTTAACTAGAAAGGTTAAAGATAGTATCAAACATAAAGAGAAAGCATATAATTGTGCAAAGATAGTTGGAAGGCCGGAAGATTGGACAGAATATAAGGAACAGCACAGAATCACAGTGCAGAAGAGGCCCTTCAGCCCATCGAGTCTGCACTGACATGTGAGAAACACCTGACCTACCTGCCTAATCCCATTTACCAGCACTTGGTCCATGGCCTTGAATGTTATGACGTGCCAAGTGCTCATCCAGGTACTTTTTAAAGGATGTGAGGCAACCCGCCTCCACCACCCCCCCAGGCAGTGCATTCCAGACCGTCACCACCCTCTGGGTAAAAAGGTTTTTCCTCACATCCCCCCAAACCTCCTGCCCCTCACCTTGAATTTATGCCCCCTTGTGACTGACCCTTCAACTAAGGGGAACAGCTGCTCCCTATCCACCCTGTCCATGCCCCTCATAATCTTGTACACCTCGATTAGGTCGCCCCTCAGTCTTCTCTGCTCCAATGAAAACAACCCAAGTCTATCCAACCTCTCTTCATAACTTAAATGTTTCATCCCAGGCAACATCCTGGTGAATCTCCTCTGCACCCCCTACAGTGCAATCACATCCTTCTTATAATGTGGCGACCAGAACTGCACACACTACTCCAGCTGTGGCCTCACCATACAACTCCAACATGACCTCCCTACTTTTGTAATCTATGCCTACTGCATAGGATATGACCCTCATGGAGCCCCTTCTGCACACCTTCATAAAGTGGAGGCAGTGAAAAGTCAGAGAATAAAGGACTATAAGGCTGAACCTCGATTCTTCTTCTCTTCTCAGGCAGTCCCTCAGGATCGAGGATGACTTGCTTTGTTGGGCTTTGAGATGGCTATAAACCCAATGCGCTATCTGTAGACTCTTCCACATGTGGGGCAGATTGTGCTTAAAATGTTGGGTAGATTTTTTTTTGAAAAATATACTTTATTCATAAAATATCTGGAAGAACATTACAAAACATTTCTAAATCACCATCACAAAAAGTACAATCAGATTCAACTTTTACACATGGATCACGAGGTGCTTCAATACAATCAATGAATATTACAGTCATTTCAATATGGTCATTACAGACAGTCAGACAGTGCAATGGTATTGGAGTTATCAACATAGATCATGTTGCACTCTGATGTGCTTCAATACAATTATAATACAATTAGTATTCAATGCATACATTCATTGTGAGCTGTACAGCCCAAGGGGTTTATACAATTCTCAGCCCCTCGGTGCACTATGGCAGAAAGGTCTTAGACAGCGATCTTTCCCCATTGCGCCTTTGCGGCAGCTGCCCCAAGCTTTAGTGCGTCCCTCAGCACGTAGTCTTGGACCTTGGAATGTGCCAGTCTGCAACACTCAGCCGGGGACAACTCTTTGCGCTGGAAGACCAACAGGTTTCAGGCAGACCAAAGAGCGCCTTTCACCGAGTTGATGATCCTCCAGCTGCGGTTGATGTTTGTTTCAGTGTGTGTCCCTGTGAACAGGCAGTAGAACACAGAGCCCTGTGTCACAGAACTGCTCAGGATGAACCACGACAGAAACCACTGCATCTCTCTCCAGACCTTCTTTGCAAAGGCACAATCCATAAGGAGGTGAACAATGGTCTCGTCCCCACCACAGCTACCTCGAGGGCAACGTGCAGAGGGGGTGAGACTCCTGGCGGTTGGAAGGATCTGACGGGGAGGGCCTTTCTCACGACCAGCCAAGCTGCACCTTGGTGCTTGTTGGAAAGTTCTGGCGATGAGGCATTCTGCCAAATGACTTTGACAGTCTGCTCGGGGAACCATCCGACAGGATCCACCATCTCCTTTTCCCGCAGGGCCTCTAAGATGTTACGTGCCGACCACTGCCTGATGGACTTGTGGTGAAAGATGTTTCTCTACATAAATTTTTCCACGAGGGACAGGTGGTACGGCACGGTCCAACCACTTGGAGCGTTCCGTGGCAGCGTGGCCAGACACATCCTTCGCAACACCGGGGACAGGTAGAACCTCAGTGCGTAGTGACACTTGGTATTGGGTAGATGCGTTCTGTGGAGGTTTGTGCACTCCCTCCGATACCTCAACTTCACCTCTGCCCTACCGAACCTCAGTAATGTAGCTGATCACTTTAATTTTAAAGTAGCACCATTTGTTAATCAAATGAGCCATTGAATAATTAAGGAGTTTATCATTTGGAAGAATTCAGTAGATAAAGTATCAGCTGTAATGATCTGACCATCTAAAGGTCTGTTTGCTTCGGGCACCTGATAGCAATTGAGACCATAAGATTCAAAAAGATGCTGCCTTGACCTGCTGAGTGTTTCCAACATTTTCTGTTTTTATCTCAGAGACCATAACATTGCCTGGAACTGGCATCAACACGCAAAATACCCATTGCCTTTTAAAGGACCAATGATTTTATTAGTTTGAGTTCAGAGGTTACTAGGGCTTTTACCTGATTGCAGTTCTCCATGTTATATTATGATAAAGAAAAAGAGAGACTTGGTTTTATACAACACCTTTTAGGACCTAGGATATCCAAAGCACTTTATAATTAATTAAGGTCTTTTGAAATAAAAGCAGAAAATGCTGGAAATGCTCTAACTCTGGCAGCATATGTGGAGAGAGAAACAGAGTTGACATCTCAGGTCTGACCTTTCTCCAGAACTGAGGGAAGTTAAAAGCTATAACAGAGACCTGGCTCAAAGAAAGGCAGGACTGGGTTTTAAATATTCCTGGATACAAGGTGTTCAGGAAAGATAGGAAAGGAAGAAATGGGGGAAGAATGGTATATTGAAGAAGGAGAGCATTGTAGTGTCGGAAAGAGAGAGGGTGTCCCAGAAGTGTCATGGGCAGAATCTATTTGGCTAGAGCTAAGGAGCAAAAAAGGTTCAATTACACTGTTCGGTGTAGTCTATAGGCCACCAATTATTGGGAAGAATGTTGAACAAATTTGAAAAGAAATTGCAGAGAAGTGCAAGAATTATAAAGTAGTTATAATGTGGGAGTTTAATTATCTGTATATAGACAGGGATAGAAGTAAAGGGCAGAGAGAGGCAAGAGTGTGTTCAGGAAAATTTTCCACAGCAGTATGTTTATAGTCCAATGGGAAAGGAGGAACCGCTAGACCTGGTTCTTCGGAATGAGGTGGGCCAGGTGGATCAAGTATCAGTAGGAGAACATTTAGGAGGAACAGTGATCATTATATCGTGAGGTTTAGGTTGACTCTGGGAAAGGACAAAGAACAAACCAGAGTAAGAATAATTAACTGGAGGAAACCAACTTCAATGGAGTAAGAATGGATATGGGCCGAATAAATTAGAAGCTAAGGTTGGCAGGAAAAACGGTAGCTGAACAATGGGCTACCTTCAAAGAAGAAAGAGTTCAGAGTCGAGGTATATTCCCTCGAAAGGGAAAGGTAGGGCAAACAAATCCAGAGCTCCCTGGATGGCAGAAGAGATCAATATTACGATGAAGAAGAAAATGTGTGCTTCTGGCAGATGTCAGACAAATGATACAATGGAGAACCAGGCTGAATGTTGAAAGTTCAGAGGGGAAGTGAAAAGGCAAATAAGAGACGAAAAGTGAGAGTATGCAAAGAGACTGGCAGCTAACATAAAGGAGAATCCGAAGTCTCCTATAGGCATATAAATGGGAAAAGGTTGGTAAAAGGAGGAGAGCCAATTAGGGACCAAAATGGGGAATTTACGCATGGAGACAGGGGACATAGCTAGGGCATGAAATGAATACTTTGTACCTGCCTTTACCAGTGAAGAGGATGCTACCCAAGTGAAAAAGGAGGTAACTAATGCAATAGAAGGGTTTAAAATCGATAAAGAGGAGGTATTAGATAGGCTGTCTGTACTTAAAGTTGATAAAGCACCAGGACCGGATGCGATGCGCATGGTTACTGAGGGAAGTGAAGGTGGAAATTGCAGAGGCACTGGCCATAATTTTCTCCTCTTCCTTATACTCAGGGTTGGTGCCAGAGGACTGGAGAATTGCAAATGTTATACCCTTGTTGAAAATGGTGTAAAGATAAGTCCAGCAACTGCAGTTAACTACAGTTTAACTCAGTGGTAGGGAAACTTCTAGAAGCAATAATTCAGGGCAAAATTAATAGTCACATGGACAAATGCAGATTAATTAAGAAAAGTCAGCAAAGATTTGTTAAAAGAAAATTGTGTTTAACTTGCTGGATTTTTTTTGAAGAGGTAACAGAGGGTTGATGAGGGCAATGCTGTTGATGTGATGTACATGGACTTCCAGAAGGGATTTGATACAGTGCCCCACAACAAAGTTGTAGTTCATGGAATAAAAGGAACAGTAGAAACATGGATATGAAATTGGTTGAGTGACAGGAAACAGAGGAGTGGTTATTGGATGTTTTTCAAGCTGGAAGAAGGTTTGTAGTGGAGTTCCCCAGGGGTCAGTGTTGAGACCCTTGCTCTTTCTGATATATATTAATGACTTAGACCTTGGTATACATGGCACAATTTCAAAATTTGCCGATGATACAAAACTTGGAAGCATTATGAACTGTGAGGAGGATAATGAGAGAGGGCTTTAAACTAAATAGAGGGGTGGGGGGAGGGTTCTGGAGAGGGGATACATAGGTTTACAAAGCAAAAAGATATGGCAGCTATTTAGGTAATGATACCCAGATTGTGACAGGAAGGGACAGAGTGTACAAAGAGTGTACAAACATTAAAAACACAGTAGCAAATAGGGTCAAAAGTGGAAATAAATGGTATAAAGGCAAAATTAATGGCTCTTTACTTAAATGCACGTAGTATTCGGAACAAAATAAATGAATTAACAGCACAAATAAAGGTTAATGGGTATGATCTTATAGCCATTACGGAGACATGGTTACAAGGAGATCGAAGCTGCAAACTAAATATTCAGGGTATGTGACTTTTTGAAAGGACAGGCAGGCAGGAAGGAATGGGTGGTGTAGTAGCTTTGTTAGATGGAATATGTACAGTAGCAAGAAATGATCTTGGATCGGAAGATGTAGAATCTATCTGGGTGAAGTTAAAAAATAACAAGGGGAAGACGACACTAGTGGGAGTAGTCTATAGGCCCTCTAATGGTAGCTATATTGTAGGGCAGAGAATAAATCAGGAGATAATGAGGGCATGTAAAAAAGGCAGTACATTAATCATGGGTGACTTTAATCTTCATGTAGATTGGGAAAATCAAATTGGCAGAGGTGGCCACAAGCAAGAATTCATAGAGTGTATTCGGGACATTTTCCTAGAACAAAATGTTGTAGATCCAACCAGGGGTCAGGTTATTTTGGATCTGGCAATGTGTAATGAGGCAGGTTTAATAAATGATCTCAGAGTAAAAGATCCCCTAGGAAACAGTGACCATAACATGGTAGAATTTAGCATTCAGTTTGAGAGTGAGAAACTTGGGTCAGAAATAACTGTGCTAAACTTAAATAAGGGTAATTACAAAGGAATGAGAGTTGGCGGGAGTGGACTAGGGAAAGGAGTTTAGCAGAAAAGACAGTTGATGAACAATGGCAGACGTTTAAGAAAATAGTTTATGACTCACAACAAAGATATATTCCACTGAGGATGAAGGGGGAAGGGTATAAACCAAGGAAGCTAAGGATAATATCAAATTGAAAGAAAAAACATACAATGTGGCAAAGATTAATGGTAAGCCAGGGGATTGGGAAAATTTTAAAAACCAACAAAAGATGACCAAAATAATAAAGGGAGAAAATAAACTTTGAGGGTAAATTAGCAAGTAATATAAAAACAGACAATAAAGAGGAAGACAGAGGCAAAAGTGAACTTAAGCCCCTTAGAGAACGAGGCTGGGGAAATAATGGGGAACCAGGAAATGGCAGAGGAGTTGATTAAATACTTTGCATCAGTCTTCACAGTAGAAAACACTAACAGCATTCCAAAAATACTAAATAATCAAGGGGCAAAAGCGGGAGGAGGAAATAAATGCACCAACTATCACTAGAGAAGAAGTCCTAGGGAAACTAATGGGGCTAAAGGCTGATAAGTCCCGTGGATCGGATGTGTTGTATCCTAGGATATTAAAGGAAGTAGCTACAGAGATAGTGAATGTACAGTAGTAATCTTCCAAGAATCCTTAGATTCTGGAAAAGTCCCAGAGGATTGGAAAACTTCCAATGTAAAACTATTATTCAAAGAGGGAGGGAGACAAAAACAGGTAACTATAGGCCAGCTAGCTTAACATCTGACACTGAGAAAATGTTAGAGTTTGTTATAAAGAATGTTATAGCAGAGCATTTAGAAATATATAATATAATCAGGCAGAGTCGGCATGGCTACATGAAAAGGAAATCGTACCTAACAAATTTATTAGAATTCTTAGAGGAGGTAACAAGCAGGATAGATAAAGAGGAACCAGTAGATTTAATATATTTGGATTTCCAAAAGGCATTTGATAAGGTACATAAGGCTACTTAATAAAAGCCCATGGTGTTGGAAGTATTGGGAGCCCATGAATAGAGGATTGGCTAATTAATAGAAGGCAGAGGCCAGAATTTTTCCGTCGGAGAGTTGGGGGCAGGGCCCGCTCGCCAACGCGGGATGACATCGGTGGGGGAACCCCCGAAGTCATCCCACCCCATTTAAATATTCAGGAAGGCCGGCGGACAGCGAAATCAGCCCACCGACCTGTCAATGGCCAATTGAGGCCATTGACAGGATAATTAAGACACTTAAAGGACCTGCCCGTCCAACCTTAAGGCTGGCGGGCAGGCCAGGAGCCCCAGCTAGCTGGCCTATAGTTACCCGTTTTTGTCTCCCTCCCTCTTTGAATAATAGTTTTACATTGGAAGTTTTCCAATCCTCTGGGACTTTTCCAGAATCTAAGGATTCTTGGAAGATTACTACCGTGCATTCACTATCTCTGTAGCTACTTCCTTTAATATCCTAGGATGCAACAAATCGGGTCCACGGGACTTATCAGCCTTTAGCCCCATCACTGGCGGGATGAGGTTTCATGCCTGTTTTAAAAATCTTTAGTAAAGTTTTTGTCATATTTATTAACATGTCCTATCTCGTGTGACATTGTCACATGAGGGGGGCATGTTAATAATTTTTTTATTATTCCATTTTTGAGGTTTATGAAACTTTCAGCAATCTCCATGAGACAGCACTTAGTCTCAGGGAGATGTGCGCACTCTGACAGTTGGGGAAACCCCCCCCCTCCCCCCCGCACAGGAAACGCATAGCGCTTTCTGTTGGGTAGCCCACTGGGTGGGCCTTAATTGGCCCGCCCACTCAAATTGGCGGCGGGGCCCACTTCGGCGGCGGCGATCGACTGCCCGCCCGCCGTCGAGCCAGTTGGGCCCGCCCGCCCATCAAGGGCAAAATTCTGCCCAGAGATTTGGGGTAGGAGAGTGAATTTTCAGGACGGCAACCTGTAACTAGTGGAGTGCCACAGGGATCAGTGCTGGGGCCGCAATTATTTATAATATGTATTAATGACTTGGATGAGGGAAGTGAATGTACTATTGCCAAGTTTGCAGATGACACAAAAACAGGTGGGAAGGCAAGTGGTGAGGATAACACAGAGTTTACAGAGGCATATAGACAGGTTAAGTGATTGTCAAAAACTTGGCAGATGAATATAATGCAGGAAAATGTGAGGCTCTGCACTTTGGCAGGAAGAATAGAGGAGCTGAATATTATTTAAATGGAGAAAGACTGCAGAAAGCTGCAGCCCAGTGGAATTTGGGGGTGCTTGTGCATGAATCACAAAAAGCTAGCATACAAGTTCAGCAGGTAATAGGGAGGGCAAATGGAATGTTGGTCTTTATTTCAAAAGGAATGGAATATAAACACAGCGAAGTCTTGTTAAAACTATACAAGGCACTAGTTAGACCACACCGAGATATTGTGAACAGTTTTGGTCCGCTTATCTAAGGCATTGGAAGCAGTCCAGAGAAGGTTTACTAGGTGGAGAGGTTGAGTAGGTTGGGCCTGTACTCATTGGAGTTTAGAAGAATGAGAGGCTACCTTATTAAAATATATAAGATTCTTAGGGGGCTTGATAGGGTAGATGCTGAGAGGTTGTTTCTCCTTGTGGGAGAGTCTAGGGCCAGAGGGCATAATCTCGGAGTAGGGCGTTGCCCATTTAAGACACAGATGAGGAAGAATTTCTTCTCTTAGATGGTAGTGAATCTGTGGAATTCTTTACCACAAAAGGCTGTAGAGGCTGGGCCATTAAATATATTCAAGGCTGAGATAGATTTTTTAATCAGTAAGGGAATCGAGAGTTATGGGGAAAAGGCAGGAAAGTGGAGTTGAGGATTACCAGATCAGCCATGATCCCATTGAATGGCAGGGCAGACTCAATGGGTCGAATGGCACCTATGTCTTGGTCTTATAATGTAGAACTTCAAAAAGGACATAGATAAGTTGGTGGAAAGGGCAGTCAAGTGGCAGATGAAGTTCAATGCAGAGAAATGTGAAGTGATTCATTTTGATAGGAAAAACACAGAGAGACAATATAAAACAAAGGGCTTAACTCTAGACGATATGAAGGAACAGAGGGACTGCGGGGGTACTTTGATTGTGTGTGTGAAGTGAACGTGGGGAGGGTGGGAGAAAGAACAAAAGTGGAGGTCTGTGATCGAGCAGTAGAAAGGAGAGATTAAATGGAGAAACTGTTCATGGCGCAAGGCCAAAGGGAGTGGTATGGGACAAGTAAAGAAACAAAAGATGTGTCAGGAGGAAGTGTGAATGGCAGCGTCATGAACAGCTGCTGTTTGAAAACAGAAAAAAGAGGGAGAAAAACCAAAACCAGCAAAGGTACACAAAACAAAAGGGAGGCAGAGGTTGCAATCTTATATTGTTGAACTCACTATTGTGTCCAGAGGCTGTAGAATGAATAATACAAAGATGAGGTGCTGTTCTTCAAGCTTACCTTGTGCTTCATTGGAACGCTGTAGCAGGCCATGGACAAAAAGGTCAGAGTGGGAGCAGGTTGGAGAATTAAAATGACAGCTAACAGAAAGCTTAGGATCACAGTTGTGTTTGAAAAGAGGTGTTCCGCAAAGCAGTCACTGTCATGAAGCTATTAATGTATATAATATTTTGGAATTTTTTTTAAAACAGAGGTCTAGTCTATGGGTGTGTTTTAATTGGATTAAAGCCAGCCAGTCTGGGTGCTTTGATGTACTAGTTTGAGATGTAAACAGAGAGATAGCGTGCATTTGCATTTTTTGAATAGAGCGTTCAAGTGGGGTGAAAATTGACACCTTTCTAACAGCTACCAAGCAATATGTTTATATTACTAATAAAATTGGTATTATGAAAGGGGTTTCATTGTTAAAAAGTGAGATTCAAAGAGGTTGTTGATACAATGAGAATTAACATTCAATGGGCTGGTAGGTATAACTTCAGTAGTTTTTGGGTATGCAGGCAGAGGCAATATAAGATCAAAAGGCAGCTGCAAGCCTCCAACAGGCTTTCCACAGTGGAAAGAACCTCATTTTGAATTTGTAAGGTGAAGATGCATTGCCTGGTGTCTGGTTAAGTCTACGGGTTGTTGTTGTCTCAATGGAGATTAGTTTGGGAATTTGTTAAAAGTTTTGATAGTAGTAATTTGTAGCCATGTGTATATATTTTAACCTATGTAAATTAATAAAGCATTTCATTTAGTTTAATGTAAAACCTCGAGAACTAGTGCCCTGATTCCTGAGTTTAGAGTCACATCTCAAACATAACACTTGAAATGATTGATTATGACAGTTATTTAAAGTTTTCCTCTGGGATTTTTAAATAACTCCACTTTACCAACTGCATCAGTCATAACAGTCACCCAGTCTCCATTTGGTCTGCCCACCGTAGAGGAGACCATATCATGAGCTGCAGTTATTGTATACTAAATTGAAATAAGTACAAGTAAATTGCTGTTTCACTTGGATAGGACTTTTCAAGTTTAGTCTCTGTTGTAATGTAATAGGGAAATACAGTAGCCAATTTGCATGTAGCAAGGCCCTACAAATGGCAATGAGATAATGACTGGATAATCTGGTTTAGTAATGTGAATTGTGGGAAAATATTAGCCATAGCTAAAGTTTTGGTGGGAAGAGAAATTGATGCTGGGCAGGTTTGTTGTGAAGATTCTAACATGGTATCTCTACACTTAGTGTGGAATGCCACCATGTTTGTGTCTTTAAAGCACTGAAGTAAGGTTCATATCTTGTATAAATCTGGGATTTTTTTAGAAAAATACAACCTCAAGCTTCGTATAAACCAGTGCAGGAACTGACATTTCTGTTTTAAATCCAACATCTGTATCTGTAATGGAAAGCTCAGATTGACAGTGATTATTTAATGAAATCTCCCACCCTGCAGTCACAGGCTAGGGGCACAAACAATGTTAATGGTCCTGTTAAAAATAATTAATGGCTCCCTGGTAACTCAGATGGTTAATGCAATGAGTAGCAGTTTAATCCAGAGAAGAGCAGGGAGTTCTGTCAGTGTCCAGCCAATATTCCTCCCTGAAGCAGAGACCCAAATCAGATTAATTGGTCATTCATCTCTGTACTTCTCATAAGGCGTGTCAAACACCTGCTGTCTTTCCTTGCTTAACAAAATGTGCATGCTCTTTGCAGCAAGTTTGAATAAGTTAGTTGTTTGTGAGATGTGGGATGGCCCTGAGAGGAGTTATATGAATGATGAATGCAAGTCTTTATTTTCTAAAGTCAACACATCAGAAATCGAACTTGAAAACTGTGTTATTTATGACTTAGTGCCACACTGTCCACTGAACCATTGGGTTGCCATACAGATTGACATCTTACTATATTGGGTTGTGATCTGACTGAGAATCCATTGTGAGGCTTACATTTCATTATCCACCTGTTACGATGCTCCAACGATATTCATTTTTGAATTGAAGGGTAAGATTCTATAGGTGTGTGGGAAAGGGATGAGGATAAATATCTACCGCATTGGAGGAGAGCTTACCCTCTTATGTATCTTCAGATGTCAGAAAATTTGAAGACAGCACAAACCTCCTCAATCTTTTATGTATTCTCCTGCCTCAAAATCAGCTGCTTTTTAGCCCCTTATGCATTTTTATTTCAATGAGTTTCAAAATCTACTAATTAAACATTCAGCAACAAATGGATGGATGTAATTGATGCAGTAACGTAAGTTATCCTCATTACAAACCTTGTTGTGGAGATCTAGTACAGTTTTAAAACCTATACACCAATGATTCCGTTTGGTTGACTGACCATGGCGCATGTTTTTACCTGTGTACTAATAAGTACAGACGTCTCAGTGTTACCAGAGATTCTGTATTGGCTTCTTCTGTTTTCATTGACACCTGCAGTCCAGGGAGAATCTCTGGCAAGACATTGCTGACAAGGTCTAGGAACTTCTCAACTTTTTGGAGCCTCCAATATGTCAGTAGAATGTAAACCTGCTTTGTTTTAGTCTTCAATGATATTAGCAGTGAATTTATTGTGATCTCATTTAAATTAAGCAGAGGGAGCATTGTAAAAGAATCTGCAAATGGTTTAATTTGTAGAACAGAAACATACTTTGTGCCCTCAAACAGTAAATGAGTCACATTACACTGTTCTTGAGCAGGGTTAATTTATTAAGTTACTGATGCTGCTGAAGGTGTAACCAGTACAGTAAGTATTTGACAACAACAATACAATGAGATGAGCAAAACATCTGCCTTAAAATGGAATCCAGGAGCTCAGTCATGTTGAAAGCAAGTGGGATGGGATCTCTGGACCAACTGCTCACATATAAGCTTGGGTAAATGATGTTGGCCTGTGTCCTAGCCTAAGCACCCAGGCAGTTTTACAGAATAGACCTTTATATGATCGTGTGAGTTTGCATTTGACGTGAGTTACTTTGTGCAGTTAACTCAATGCAGAAAATAACTAGTAGTATTTCTGGAACAGGCTGGTTTGTGGCTCAGAGGACTAGCTGCAGTTAGCAAGTTAGATGGAGAGGGAGGGTTGGTTAGGATGAGGTGACACAGGTACTCCCAGGGATGTTCTTTCAACATGTCTCTGAAAGGTGCACCTGTCCCATACTTAGAATGCTTGAACATTTCTGGGTAACTCATGATATTTACAACCAAAGTTTATCTATTATAGGAGGACAGGAAAAGAAATTGCTCACCTGATGGTGAGTGTAGATGCCACTGTTTTCTTTGCTTTGAACCTGAGAGCAATGTGCTGTTTTTTCCTAGAATTTTGACAAGTCTCCCATTCTCCTCAGTCCCACAGGTACTCAAAAGCTGCACAGAGTTTATTGAGAGGCATGGAGTTGTGGACGGCATCTACCGACTTTCAGGAATTGCATCCAACATTCAGAAGCTACGGTAAGTTGCCACATTCGAAGGATTGAGGGTTTTTCATGACAGCTGATCTCACATGACATCTTCCTCTGAAGTCTCTTTAATTGTCATCGATTGCCAACTGGAGACATAAGTAGATGTGAAAGGAAGGAAGGTACATTAGTAGACTGTAAACTGTTTGTTTTTGCTGAACACTCACCCATCAAAGTGATGGGAGACCCCATCACATTACTAGAGAATGCTAGAGTGCCAGCAGCCAGCCCCTTACAATGGGAGAATGAGCTCAGCTATTCCACTGTGAAGCAGCATTAAATCGAGATGGACACTTCTGATGGAACTGAAGGAGATTGGTGGGCATCTTCTGGGCAGCTAATTCCCTTCCAAACCCTCCTTTTTGCTATGAGGGTCTCCGGTGACCAGATATGAAGTGAATAAAACAGGATTGCAATGTGAAAAATTCAGACACAAATTTGGAGAATTAATCATTGACCATTAACCAGAAATGCAGGAACAGGAGCAGGCCCTTCAGCCCAAAGCCAGTTCCACTATTTAGTAAATCATGACTGATCTGTGCCTCAACTTCATTTACCCATCCTCATTCCATATCATGTCCTGTTTGCTCATCACCAACTCGCTGACCTACGTTGGTAGCAAACATCAAGACCCAACTTAGTCTTGGAAATGTCAACTGACCCAGCATCCACAGCCTTTTGTGGGAGTGAGTTCTAGATTTCCACTACGCTTTTTGTGGGAAATAATTGCTTGCTGCAGAATGGCCTAGTTCTAATTTTAAGTTTATGAAACAGAAGTAAATATACTTATGAAACTGTGCGGCTGGGTCAAAGAGTTTAAGTAACAGCTTATGCTATCATGGGAATTCCCACAAGAATTCCAGTAATGATTTCCCACTGCATACAGTTTGCTGTTCCAACATCTGGATCAGTTCCATGCTGCCCATCATTTTCTATTCCTACTCGGAATGATTTCAAAATGTATCTTTTTTTTGTCCATATTGGCTGCTCACATTCATCGTCTTCTCTCCTTGAGGTCATTGTCCCTTGTTTAGACATGGTTCCATAGGTTTTGGCTACTGCCTGGAAAGCAACCAAGAGCAGATGACAAGTGTTACTGCTACTCCGTGTGAGATCAGCAAACCTCCTAGGTTCATCTCCCTGTGGCTTGACTATTCACTGGATATGACTAAAAGATAAATAGCGATTAAGCTGTTTATTTTTATCTAAATGTCGCTCATTGAGGGTTGGTTGCTGCCTATTTGTTTTTATGCATGTACATGTATAAAAACAACAATAAACAAACTCCATTTTATATAGCACTTTCAACAAAGTAAAACGTCCCAAGGCACTTCACAGGAACATATCAGAGAGGTGAAGTTCTGGTCAGTAGTTGGAGAAGGGAGTGCAGGATGAATGGGAGGCCAAAGAAAGCAGATTTCTTTGAGTGTTGTAGGGCTGCAGGTCATTACAGAGAAAGGGTGGGTAAGACTGGAGGAATTTAACACAAGACTGAGAACTTTTAAGGTCCAATCGTAGGTGGACTGGTCAGCGAACGAGTGATGAGCGAATGAGACATGATGTGAGATAGGGTAAAAGCAGCAGAGTTTTGGAGAAGCTCAAGATTATGGAAGGGGGATGCTAAATATTTATAGTTCTCTGAGAGTATGCAGTCTGATCCAAATTTCAAACCAAGCCACAGGAATGGTATAAGCTAAATCCAAAATACTGCAGATGCTGGAAATCTGAAACAAAAACAGAAAATGCTGGAAAAACTCAGCAGGTCTAACAGCATCTGTGGAGAGAAAAAAACAGAGTTAATGTTTCAAGGCCGTATGACTGAAGGAGAGTCATACAGATGCTGTTAGACCTGCTGAGTTTTTCCAGCATTTACTGTTGCTGTTTTGGAATGGTGTGTAAGAGTGGAATTACTGTATAATTTGTCCATGATCCTGTTTGCCTTCACATACAAACAATACTTGGTACCAAACAAAACATCACTTGGATTTTGTGCTTTGACATTTTCTTCCTCCCATTTTCTATTGATGAGGCATCTTGTTCCATGGTTTGCATTTTCTCAAGTTGCTTCATAAAGTATCGACCATTCATTGTGTAGCTCTGCTGATACCAGCAGGGTAAACATCAATATCCCTACTCCTGATTCTTTGAGAACCAGACTTCAAACTGGTTTGTACCAATCAAATCATTGTTTGACATGGTTCCAACTCAAAATATGGTATATTGGTAACATGGAGGAGAATACAGAGCAATGTTTGTAGAATTCCTCAGCTGGAATATATAAATACATTATTCAGATGATAGTAATATGCACTGCATTTCTTCCAGTTTGACATTGCTATTCATAAGAAGGGTAAGCTAGATAAATGCAGATCAGAGAACCTAATACCTGTATTGGGTAAGCTTCTGAAGGTCTGTATACAAGATAAGCTGAGTCCTCAAATACTAGAATATTTTTCATGTGCAGAGAGGAAAATGCAGACTAAAAATTCATGCTGGACCTTCAAAGGATGCTGCTATGTACTGGGGTCCACAGAGCCCTGGGGATCTGCAGAGGTTTTTCCAGGGGTCCACGACACAGCTAGCCTTACAGGCGGACAACTACCATGGGTAACCATCCAGGGCACTGTGATCAATAAAAAGCGAATGAGCTGAAGCTGGAGTGCTCTGCTATCTCTGGGCCCCTGCTTCCCACCTGCTCCTCCCATGTTCTCCCTTTATTCCTATTCTCTCCATGCTCCTACTCTCTCTGGGCTCTGCCATAGCCCCTGCTCACCCAGGCTTCCTGCTGGCACCATTTGATTTGAGGCTCTTGTTGCCTCTGTGGATGAGGACATAGTCTTCATGGATCAACTGTCCAACCACATTGCAGTGGACCTGGATCACATATAGGCCAGAACAGGTAAGGATGGCAGATTTCCTTCCCTTAAGGGCATTTGTTGGGAATAGATACTGTTTTCTGTAGCTGCAACTGGGAGTCCTGAAGGATTTGTCAGCTGTCCAGTGCTAGGGTTAAGGGTCTCCTTGTGGCTGGAGAGGAAATTTGGCTGGGAGGGGTAGTATCCAGTTATTGTGCTGCACAGGCGACATGGTAGAACTAGGACTTTTGGAGCTTTTTGGTTTCAGCGCTTGAGCAGCAGCTGGCTTCGCAGCAGCCCATTCATGAAGCTGAGAGCTTTGTGGAAAGCACATTTCTGGATGTGGCCACCCCGCAGCTTAAGGCTGTGTAGGCAAAGTGGGAATAGATGGCTGCCAGGCAATCAAAGAGAGCTGAGTCCTCAAGTAGTGCAGGAGTCTCCTGAATGCATCTCACTCTCCAACCTGTATTCATTCTGAATACTGGTGAGAGCAATGGTTCATTGGGGAGTGCAGCCTGAGAAAAGTCCACAGCACCACGAGTGGCTCAGCTGTACAGGGGGGCACAATGAAGATTGAAAAATAATTCATGATAGGGGAATCAATTGTTAGGGGGAACAGCAAGCATTTTTGTAGCCGCACACATAAATCCAGGATATCACCCTGGTGCCAGGGTCAAGGACTGTGAAGGGGGAGAGTGAATGGCCAGAGGTCGTGGCCTGTATGGACATAGGTAGAAATAGGGATGAGGTCCAGATTTTAGGGAGCTAGGAAAACGAAAGCAGGATTTTTATAAAACTTTGGTTAGGCCCCAACTAGAGAATTATACACTCAGTTCTGGTCACCACATTTTAGGAAAAATGAAGGTCCTTGAGTGGGTGCAGAGAGATTTATCAGAAATGGTTCCAGGATTGGGGATTTTTAGTTATCAGGTTAGGTTGGAAAGGCTGGGGTTGTTCTCCTTGAAGCAAAGGAGATAGAGGGGAGAAATTAATATAAGATTATGACAGGCTTAGATAAGTTAGGCAAGAAAAAACTCTTCACATAAGCTGGTGGTACAAGGACTTGGGCACACAGATTTAAGGTTTTAGGCAATAGATGCAGGGGGAATGTGAGGAAGAACTTTTTTTGCTCAGCAATTGGGAATGAAATGGGACTCGCTGCCCACAAGGATGGTGGAAGCACAAACAATTAATGATTTCAAAATGAAATTGGATGGGCACTTGAAGGAAATAAATTTGCAGGGTTATGGAGATCAGGCAGGGGAATGGGCTTGATTGGATTGCTCCACAGGAAGCCAGCATTGACTTGTTGGGCTGAATGGCCTCCTGTGCTATAAATAATTCTATGACTCCATCTCAAAGATAGTGATTTCTGGAATAAAAGCAAAAAACCACGGATGCTGGAAATCCAAAACAAAAACAAAAATAAAAATACCTGGAAAAACTCAGCATCTGCGGAGAGGAATACAGTTAACGTTTCAAGTCCGTATGACTCTTCAACAGAACTAAGGAAAAATAGAAGAGAGGTGAAATATAAGCTGGTTTAAGTGGGGGGTTGGACAAGTAGAGCTGGATAGAGGGCCAGTGATAGGTGGAGATTGCCAAAAGATGTCATAGACGAAAGGACAAAGAGGTGTTGACGGTGGTGATATTAGCTAAGAAATGTGCTAATAGGTGACATTAAGGGTGGAAAGCAGGACGAGCAAGGTACAGATAATAGTAATTTCTGGAATACTGACAGTGCCACTGTTAGTGAGAATAGGAATAGGAGGAGAGAGCAGATGAATAAATGCATGGCTGGTGAGATGGCACAGGGCAGAGGGCTTTAGATTCTTGGAACATTGGGATCGGTTTTGAGGGCAGTGGGACATGTACAGGCTGGATGGGTTGCATCAGAACAAAGCCCGGACCAATGTCCTCCAGTTTGCTATTGTTGTTGGGGAGGGTTTAAACTAATATGGCTGGGAGATGGGAACCAGGATATAATATTGGAGATAAAAGCAAAATATTGCAGATGCTGGAAATCTGAAATAAAAACAGGAAATATTGGAAAAACTCAGCAGGTCTGGCAGCACCTGTGCAGAGAGAAACAGAGTTAATGTTTCGAGTTCGTATGACTTCTTCTGTGCTGAGAATGTAGCTCTGAAGAAGAATCAAACAGACTCGAAATGTTAACTCTATTTCTCTCTCCACAGATGCTGCCAGACCCGCTGAGCTTTTCCAGCATTTCTTGTTTTATTAAATGTAACTTTAGAGATGTAGCACTAGAAAGAAGCAAAATTCACGAAGGATTAGGAGAAACAGATGCCACTAGAGAAAACTCAAGGTGGGCTAGACTAAGAGAATTCAAAAGGTCTAAATTAGGTTTACAGTGCATGTACATGAACTCACACTGCATGGTAAATAAAGTTGGTGAACTACAGGCACAGATAACCACATGGAAATATGATGTGGTAATAATGGAGCAAGGAAGTTATGATGAAACTTTATAATACACTGGGTTGGTCTCAACTGGTGTGTTGTGTCCAACTCCGGACACCACACTTTACGAAGGATACGAAGGCATTAGAAAGGCTGCAGAAAAGATTCACGAGAATGTTTCTAGGGTTGAGGAGCATCAGTTACTGGATAGGTTGGAGAAATGGGGCTGTTCTCTTTGGAAAAGTAAACATGAAGAGGAAATTTGATAGAGGTTTTCAAAATCATGAGGGGTCTGGGCAGAATAGATAGGGAGAAACTGTTCCCATTAGTGGAAGGGTTGAGAACCAGAAGGCGCAGATTTAAGGTGATTCGCAGAAGAAGCAATGGTAATATATAATCTTTTCCCCGCGAATGGGAATTGGGATGCACTACCTGAGATAACAGAACACTTAGAAAATCAATACAAGTGAGCAGAGTCAGCACACACTTGTTATGACCGAGCAGCTGGCAAAGCTGAATTATTTTTTTAAAATCCCAGAAAGGAAACTTTAAACAACTGTCGTAACCTATAATTTTACACATGGCTACAAATTACTGCAATCATAATTTGTAACAAATTCCCAAACTAATCTCCATTAAGGCAACAGCAATCCATAGACTTAACCAGACACCAGGCAAAGCATTTTCACCTTTCGAATTCAAAATGAGGTTCTTTTGACTTCGGTTCCTGTGGAGACCATTGGTGGCTTACAGCTGCACTTGATCTCTCATTGCCTCTGCTTTACACGCACAAAACTGCTGAAGTTATATGTAGCACCTCTCATTGAATGTAAATTCTCATTGTATCACCAGCCTCTTCTAACAATAAAACCCCTTTCATAGTACCAATTTTATTAGCAATATAAACATATTGCTTGGTATCTGCTAGATAGGTGTCAGTTTTCACCCCACTTCTTGAATGCTCTATATTCAAAAAATGCAAATGCACTCTACCTCTTTTACATCTCAAAACTAGCACATCAAAGCACCCAGACTAGCTGGCATTAATCCAATTAAGACACACAGACAGATTAAACCTCTGTTTTAAAAGAAAAATATTTTTCAATAATATTATATACATTAATAGCTTCATGACACAGCTAAGAAAGGGAAATCACATTTGACAAATTTGTCATAGAGCGTTTCGAGGATGTAAGTAGCCGAGTGGATAATGGGGGACCAGTGGATGTAATGTATTTAGATTTTCAAAAAGCATTCAGCCAAGGCCAGCAGTGCCCTGGGCAAAGTGCTACCACCAAGTTTCAGTGCTCATATTAATTTTTATGGATCCTGCTTGATGCCAGATGCACACGCTGGCTTCCAAGACCTGTAATGCCTGTTCAAAGGTTAGTACCAAAACCCCCGCTTACATTTCATTTGCTGCAAGGAAATCCTACAGACCAAAACGGTGTCCATGAATCATAAAACAGAGTCCAGGTGCAAGTTTCTCTTTTAGGCAGAATTTTGCTGGTTTCTAGCCTGCAGCTCCAACTCCATTCTTGGAAACCACAAGATGTCAGGTCCCAAATGGTGTTACAGGCACAGAATATGCCCCATTTAGTTCCTATTGGGAATATTGCGCACCTGTCCCTGGCAGTATATATTAATGATGTAACAAGAGAAGCACATTGAGAGTAACATGGTAGTGTTGATACAAGCTGACAGGAAATGCTGTAAAAATGAGATTGTAGGTGAGAAACAGATCAGCTGCATGCATTTTGTATGGTGTCCAGAAATATGAGAGAGATGTTACAACAGGCATGTTCAATTTTTTTCTCACTTGAGGGACTGATGAAAAAATTTCAGGAAGATAAAGGTTAGGCGCAACATTAAACGTGAACTTCAATAAAATGTTGAGGCATGAGGAAAAAAAACAGCTTGCTGACCAAAAATAACACAATGTAAGAGCAATAAATTGATAATTTAAAAAAAAATGAATATATGATTAATAAAGATGACCATTTGAGTTGTGTGGGTCAAATTGTGTTTGTCCAGCTCACTCCCAGTCTCAGGGTGCTTACTCACTCTCACCCACTGTGCGAGGTGGTACGAATGTGTTGGTGGGAGTGAGGGTGAGTGCAAACCCCAGACTGGGAGTGAGACAGACTCTCACTCACTCCCTCACACACACATAGTTGCTCCCTCACTCACACATACTTGCTCCCTCACACACACACTCGCTCCCTCATTCACACACTCACCTTCTCTCCCCCCACCAGCAGCAACTCTTCTCCCACCCGGCAGCCGCTCTTCCTCCCCCCGCTTCCTGAGAAACCTCCCTCTCTCCCCAACAGACTCACTGCTGCCGTTGCGCCATTTTTTCAGGCCTCAGACTGCTCCTCCATTCAGAGTCTGGCTCTCTCCCACCTTTGCTGTTGATAGGATCACTAGCCTACCAACCGCAAACGGGGGAGAGAAACGGCCTGTGATTGGAGAACAGAAACTCGCAGAATCCTTGAATTTACTTACCAGCACTTTAAACAGGGGGCCTGCGGGCCAGATAGAAAGGCCTGGTGGGCTGCAGATTGGACAAGCCTGTGTTGGAGCATTCTTGTTTTAGGGGTGGGTGTCTTGGACCCACCTGCAGTTTAGAGAGGATGAATGTTGTTGAGTAGAAAAAAATGTTTTGTAGAAAAGAAATTGCTGAGCTTCCTGCAAGCAGCTTTCCTCTGAGCAGAGTAGATATAAGCAACAACACTGAGCGAGAACGAGAAAATGAATATCAGATGAACATTTCAGATCACACATTAAGAGCACATGTTTTTTGTAGTTGGGTAGATTTAGTGTTTCATCTCCTTTTGTGGGGTTGGTTGTTCATCAGGCAATTCAGATCGGACAAGCTTCAATCCTACAATACTGCATACGTCACCAGGATCTTGAAAGGGTTCTGCCTTAAAAGTTGACACCGCTGATTGTAATCTCAAATAGTGTTGTGACTATAACCCATGGCGTGGGATAATGCAGCGACTCTGCTCTACTGCTTATTCAAGATCTGCTCACTGGAGTCCATCATTTACCCTTGGCATGTGTTCAGCTACTAAACATTCAATGATATTGAGGCCCACGCACTCTTTTATTGAATAACTAACTCTAGCTGGGATTGGAATTTTCTCCCTAGCTTTTTTGCAGTGTTATAACTGAGTTTGTGGGTGCTAATTCCCAACAAGTGGATCTTGCATATGAAAAAGCAACACCTCTGGACTACCTAATAGTGGAAGGAAGTTGGAGGAAGAAAAAGGCAGACAAATTAGGGAATTGAGGAAAAAAAATGAATAATAATCATGGTTAATTTTAAAAAAAACATGGAGTGCCAGAGAACTGTTAGATAGCCAATGTAATTCCTACCTCTAGGAATGGGGATAGAACATTTCCAGGGAATTATAGACCAGTCAACTTAATATCAGTAGTCAGAAAAATAATGAAATCCCTACTGAAGAAGAGAAGAAAACCGAGAAATGAAAAATATAATGCTGAATAGTCAGCATAGATTTCAAAAGGGAAAATCTTGCTTGACCAACCTTATCGAATTTTTTGAGGAGGCAACAGAGAGTGAGACAGTGTTATTACAGTAGATGTAATTTATCTGGATTTTCAAAAGACCTTTGATTATTTGCCCCATAATCAACTAATGAATAAGGAATGTGGAATCAGGGGACAAGTGGCAGAATGGCTTCAAAACAGAAAGCAGAGAGTGCAATAAAGGGTAGTTCTGCCCTGATTTTCATAGAGTAGGAATTTTAAAAATTGTGAGCAGGACCTGATTCTGGATTTCCTGCCCCCATTTCCAGCACCCCCAATTTTTGCTGGCGTGGGATGAGGGTGCATATAGTGAGCCCACATCCTGCACTCCTGACCTGGCTGGCTCCATTGCAGGTGTAGGCATCTCCTAACCCTCTGCAATTTTCATGGAGTCAGGCCACCTTCTCCATGACTCATGGTTCATGGATCCCAGAGGAATCATGAACCATAGTCTGGATTCAGGAACCTTTTGAAAGATATATTCAAAAGGTCTTATTCAGGTCCCTTTCATGCCACCTCATACCTCCACCCATCCCCAGTGGCCCCTCCATGTCAACTCATGCCCCCCCTTCACCCCCACCCCCCCACCCCTTACACCCAGTGGCCCCTCCATGTCAGCTCTTGACCCTTCCATACCCATTCACCCAGCAAACACTATGTACAGTGAACCCTATAATAATGATGGCATGTGTGGAGCTGCTTGCTTGGCTGAGAGCACAGACTCGTAAAAGGATTATGTGAGTGGGAGTTTGTTTGCACAGCTGGAGAGAACAGCTGACCTTGCTTGATTGACATCTTTATGTGGTTATAAGAAGTTATTTTTCTGTAATCTCTTTTGTCAATGTCTCAGTGTTTATTTGCACAAGATTAGAAGGTGTGAAATAGTTAAACATCTAATTTTGATACTTTAATCATGTGTAAAATTGCCACTTTTATAAGTTGTAAAGCAGCACTTTTTTTCAAAAGATTTGTAAACGGTGTTTTTTTCTAAGCAGTTCCATACATGCCATTGTTACTATCGGGTTCATTGGGTTCTGTACATAGTGAATACTCGGTGAATGGGCATGGAAAGGCCATGAGTTGGCATGGTGGGTATGAGGGGTGGGTGGAAGCATGAGTTGGCATTGAGTTGACATGGGCTATAAGGGGCCATGGGGATTGGTAGGGATATGAGAAGGGCCTAACTGGGACAAATTCACAGAGAACCAAAGCAGGCCTTTTAACAATCCCACCTCAGCATTTAGCAACCCTGTGGTCACCTCCGATATGCTTCTGGAACAGCATGCCCGACTCTATCCTGCACCTCCCCATGCCCTGGACCCCTGCTTGCAGTGAAAGTTGTGCCATTTGGGGGCCTTTAAACCCAGGCGAGTGTGGCAAGTTGGGACGTTTCCCAACTTGAGCTGCCTGCCTCAGTTGAAAAAATCTGGGTCACAATTTCTAAATTTATGGATGATACCAAAGTGGGAGGGATAGTCAATATAAGGAGGACTGCAACAAATTACAAGAGGACATTAATAAACTTGCAGAATGGACATATAATAGGCAAATAAATATGAGGAAGGAAGAATAGGGAGGTCACTTATTACTTGGAAGATGCAACTTTAGGTGGGGTAGAGGAACAAAGGGATCTCAGAGTACAAATACATCAACCACTAAAAGTTGCACCACAAGGCTGTAAAAAAGCAAGCCAAGCACTAGGCTTTATTTCTAGAGGGATAGAATTGAAACGTAGGGAAGTTATGCTAAAACTTTCAAATCTTTATTAAACCACACTTGGAGTGGTGCACACTATGTGCAGTTCTGGTTCCAATATCATAGAATGGATATAGAGGCACTGGAGAGGGCATGGAGAAGATTTACAAGGATGATACCAGAAATATGTGTTGTTTATGTGTCAGGAAAGGATTGACAGGCTTAGGTCTCTTGTTTTGAAAAAAGAATAGAGGTCTTTCAAATTTTGAAAGGTTTTGATAGAGTGGATACAGAGAGATTATTTTCTCTTGTGTGGAAGAACATTACTATCAATATAAGATAGTCAACAAGAAATCAAATAGGGAACTTCTATACCCAAAGCATTCTGAGAATGTGGAATTAACTGCCACAGGGAGTGTTTGGAGCAAATAGTGTAGAGGCATTTAAGGAGAAACTAGAAGGGTATAGAGGGTTGTGATGATATCTTAGGTGAGGACAGATGGAAGCAGAGTCAAGTGCGCATAGAGACTAGCATTGACTAGTGGGCTGAATGGCCTGTTTCTGTGCCTTATATCACATTAATCCAATATACTACAGCAGATTTAGTGAATCTGATTAAAGCTGCTGGAGAAGTTCTGCTCCGAGCAAACACCTCGCTGAGACCAATGTGAAAGCAGCATAAATTTCATACTTTTAAAGATTAATACCCTGCTATTGCTTTCAAGCTCAAGGAGCTTTTGGTGCAGGCAGTATACCCACCTCAGTAACTCCCAGTGGGTTACCTTGACATCTATAAGTTTTGAATTTAAACACTTCTAGGGCCATTTTATTTTCTGATAGGATCAAAACTAATCTCAGGATAAAGGCCAGAGAATCTTCTTGGATTTGGCTAGTCTGTATGGCAGCATTTCAGTCTAATTTCTGTACCGTGTGTTGTTCCATGTAGTTGTCCAATAGTAACTGTTCCAAACATTCTTGAGCTGCATTCTTTAGAGGAGGGATGGCATAGTGACATTGTCACTGGACCCAGGGTAATCGTCTGGGGATCTGGGTTCAAATCCCACCACAGCAGATGGTGAAATGTGAATCCAATAAAAATGGAATTAAAAGTCTGGTTCACTAATGTCCTATAGGGAAGGAAATCTGCCATCCTTATCTGGTCTGGCCTACATGTGACTCCAGACATACAGCAATGTGGTTGATTCTTAAATGTCCTCTGAACAAGGGCAATTAGGGATGGGCAATAAATGCTGGCTTAGCCAGGAAGGCCTGCATCCCATTAATGAATTTTTAAAAAAACAAATTTGTGTCCATTAACAAGCTGAAGCTTGACCAATATTCTATAAATTGACTCAGAATTAATGTTCATTTTTCTTGTCAGCAGATTTAGAGAGGAACATAACAAACTGAAAAAAACAAGTAACAGGATGGACTATATCTGAGGAAACTTTTAGCCGAGGGGATCCCAAGCTCCTTTTTGTTAAGTCCTTCCCGAAAGTTCATGTTCCCTTCTTTCTAAGAAAGTGTTTTGTATAATCAGTGTTATTGTAGAAATGCTTAGTGTAGATATAGAGGCTAACCCCAGAATACTTCAGAATATAGTTACTACAGGCATTAACTATACTTGAATTAGGGCTGAATTTTTGGTGAAGAAGATAACAAGCATGAGTCGGGCAAGTGTCCAACTCTGTGAAACCATATCTGTTAAAGAGGCCCCTGCCAGCCATATTTTTATTCTGTGGAGAAGGGCAGGATGGAGTCAAGCTCACTGACTCCTGATGCAGACCCAACGGCGGTGGGTGCATGGCGAGGCCATGCTAGAGCGGCCACTTCTGTTTAGTGAGACATCTGCCCAGTTGTAATCATGACTGTTAAACCTTCCCCACCATCCACCTCCCTTGCCCCTTCAGATATCCCATGCCTCCCCATGCATCCTCCATAATAACTGTTCCAGTATCCATCATGTACAAAGCCGGTGAGCCATTGGCAAGTCTTTGAAATGCCCCTGAAACTGACACAATAAATAAAGAGGTTCTGAAAATCTCCGTTTTAAAAAGACTGCTCACCTTACAATCTCATAAAAGCTACCAATTAATCAATCAGATTGATATCAATAACAAAATACTTTTGTCCACTTCACAGCTCTTAATCATGTGTAAATTAACACATAGGCCTTGAAAAAACTCTTCAAAGAAAGATCAGGTAATTACAAGTAATAAAGATCTCAATCAGCAAACCAATCTTTCCCTTGCGAACTGTATCAACATTGCCTACAGGACTGAGTCATTATCCATTCTTGATACTCAGCCAAACATTTCTAATGAGGCTATCTACCAATTGTATCAACAAAGATGGGCAGCCACTTGTTTTTCCAGTTGGCCCCATTATGAATGTTTGACTGAGCTTCAGGAATCGCTAATGGACTCAGTTTTGTAGGCAATGTCGACACAACTTGCAGGGGAGTGGTAGCTTTATTTGATTGACATTTATTACCTTGGAATAAACCGATGTTTCTTTGAAGACTTTTTTAAAATGCCTGTGTGTACACAAGATTAAGAGCTGTGACGTATATAAGTTCTTTTCATCATTGACCCTTATGAATAGATGTGATTGATCGCACCTCTTATCATCTCATAAAGTTGTCAATGTATTTCAAAGTGAATGGTGAATGGTTGTTTTTTTTTCTGACTCAGGGTGAGGATTCCCCCATGGTTCACGCCTCTTATGAGGTGCTGTGACCCATGTTTATGAACGGAATAGATTCAGCTCAGAATTGCGAGGGAGCTGGAAATGCCCACTCCTGCAATGGAGCTGGCAAGGACAGGAGTGCTGCATGCAGGCTGGCTACCCGCACCCTTATCATCAACCGGCAAGAATTGTCGGAAACAGGAATAGCGGTGGAAATCCTGGAATCGGATCCCATGCTCCATTATTAAAAGCCTCCCGAATTGGCCCATCCACAAAAATCCAGGCCTTACACCTAGTTTTCTCCTCACACACCCACTTTTAACCTCATTACACACCCCGCAGTTTAGGAACTTCTGCAAGACCTGGAGTAAACCTTCTGTGACGTGATGTTGATAACACCCAGGCATAATGGCCAATTCATTCTAAATGCTCTGGAACCTTTAAACAAACTTTATAGTCTCAGCTGAAGCAGACCTAATATTTGGATCTTTGATTCTGACAATTTCATTATGTGTGTAAACTGTCCAGTCAGGTGGCCTAATTGATGCTTCATTTACAGTAGAGTGGTATACTGTACTATTTACTGTACTATATAAAACCTGACCTCCAAATTAAACTCGCTCGTGAGCAAGTATTCACTATTGAGTGCTGTTACTGTAATGCCTACAGGTGCTATCTGGTGAAGCATTACCATGCTGGTGTTTTCAGTTTGGCACTTGCACCATATCAGCGTATCTTTCTATCTGAAATCAGATTTAATTTTCTATTTTTGCCAATTAATTCCTTCCACCATTCCTGAATGCACTGGGTTAAGGGTTCCATTGGCACTGACTTTCATTGGGGTGCGAGTTCCCCACACACACTCTCACTGGGTATACATTCCTTAGGCACTGCCTGTCACTGGGGTAGAGTTTCCAGTGCAGGTTACACAAAGCTAACTTATGTGTTCTTTCCCAGTGGCTACATATTAATGCATTTCCCAAGATGGGCGCCACATTATAGGAAGGATGTGAACACATTGTAGAGAGTGCAGAAGATGTTTACAAGAATGGTTCCAGGGATGAGAAACTTCAGTTACGAAGATAGATTGGAGAGGTTGGAACTGTTCTCCTTGGAGAGAAGAAAGCTAGGCGGAGATTTAATAGAGATGTTCAAAATCATGAGGGGACTGGACAGAGTAGATAGGGAGAAGCTGTTCCCACCCATAAAACGGTTAAGAATGAGAGGGCACGGATTAAAGTGATTTGCAAAAGATTTGCAAATGTGAGGTGAGAAAAAAACTTCTTCACACAACGAGTGGTTCGGGCCTGCAATGCACTGCTTGGAAGTGTGGCAGAGACAGGTTCAATCGAGGCATTCAAGAGGGTATTATTGATTATTTGAATAGAAATAATGTGCATGGGTATGGGGAAGAAGGCAGGGCAATGGCACGAGGCCATAATGCTCGTTTGCAGAGTCGGTGCAGAGACGATGGGCCGAATGGCCTCCTTCTGTACCATTAAAATTCTGTGAGGTAGCACTGGTTAAATAATTACTACAAGTCTCCACTTTGCACATTTGTAGTACTGTTACCTCGGTCAAAACGTTACCCTAAAACCTGAGTTCATAATCCAGACAGACACCTCAGTGTAGTAATGAGAGTGCTGCACTGTTGGAGATGTTATCTTCCAGATGAGACATTAAACACAGGCCTTGTCTGCCTGCGTGGGATGCGAAAGATCCAATGGCACTGTTCAAAGAAAGGTAGGGGTTCTCTTGGTGTCCTAATTAATGCTTCAACCAATGCTGAAAACAAATCAACTGCTTATTTAGCTCATTTGCTGTTTGTTGTGTATGTGATTTGGTCATTAATTCATCCACCTAACAGTCATGAACACACTTCAAAAGTAAAATACTTCAAATTTGTGTATAGCTCAGCACCACACCTATCAAGTGATTGAGATGTAATTTCTGCAAAGTGCCATCTTAATAACATAAATGATAGAGAGATACCAAACCACTACCTTACTTTCCCATAGAACCCAAAATATGCTTGAAATGAGTAGAGAATCGTCACTTATGGGCAAATGGCATTACCTGATCAGATTATTTCATACTAAAATGCTTTGTGTATCTTTGTTCTCCAATCATTTAATTTAAACACAGATTGATTCAGCAGACAATCAAAATGGAGAAAAAAATCACCATGGGCACCGATTCTGAGAATTTGGCACTGCTAGTGAAAGCAGTCCTCATTGTTGCCAGAGCAAGAGTATCAGTTTATTCTGTTACTGAGAGATCTTTGACAAGGTTTATCCTATATCTTAAGTGATTCAGTGTCAAGAATTATTTGATATTACTCCTGTGAAGTGCCTTGAGACATTTTGCTATGATAAAGGTGCAATATAAATGCATGTTGTTACATTTTCCATTATTAAATCTTTAACGGTGCAGATTCTTTTTCAAAGTTCTTTACAAAAAGGTTTGTTTGTTATGCGGTTTCTTCATATAACGAATTCCAGATCTTGGCAGTGCATGAGGAGAGACACTAAACAGATGTTTAAATGATTTTATTGACTTTTTTAAGCCATCTCTTCTTTTGGCCTCTGCCCCATTCCCTGTCTGTTCAATGCTCTGATCTCTGTGGCGAAACTTAACTACCAATGCTTAACATTGTCTGGAAATATTAAATAGATCACTTGTGCTAAAATAAAATGTGCAAAAGCCTGGGATAACCACAAGTTGAGTCACCTGCAATCTCGCTTTATTGAGTAAAATGTCTTCCAGCTGAGAAACAAAGACACTGTGGTAGGGGTTATGAGCTTTGAACTTTCATCCTGCCCTGTGGTGAAAATGTTGCCCATACAATCCAATTTTTATGAATTAAATTGGCAATGTGCCTTCTTTGTGATATTTCACAGGAAATGTTGCTGTTTGGAAGATAAAGAACTATTGGTGATGCAGTCTGCTCTGGTTAAATCTGGTTGGAATATTGCATTCAGTTCTGACCAGCGCACCTCAAGAAGAATATATTGGCCTTGAAGTTATTGAGCAGATTCACCAGAATTTTAGTGGGCTAAAAGGGCTAAGTTAAGAGGACAAGGTGCATACATGCACCTTGTATTCCTTTGAGTGCAGAAGATTAAGGCACAATTTATTTGAGGTGTTTAAGATGGTTAAAGGAATTGGGTAAGTAGGAGCTATTTCCTCTAGTGAGAGGGTTCAGAATTAGAATTAAGCCATTCAGAGGATGTCAGGAGACACTTCCTCACACAAAAGGTCGTGGAAATCTGTAACACTTTCTGCCAGAAAGCTGTTGAGGCTGTGGATCAAGTGAAAATTTTAAAAACTGAGCTTGATAGATTCTTGTTAAGCAGAAGTATTGAGAGTTATGAAACCAAAGCGAGTGGATGGAGTTGAGATACAGATCAGCCATAATCTAATTGAATGGCAGAACATACTTGGTCCAAATGGCCTTCTCCAGTTCCTATGTTTCAATCAGGTGACATGGCCAATTGCTTGATGTGCATAATTCCCAGTGGCTTCCTGAAGGAATTGCAGGGATGTTGAAGTTGTGATTAAGATCGAGCTTCATTGCAAGTTTCTATAGCTCAAAGGGAAGGGAGCATCAATTAAAATGTGCATTGCATATTTTCTGTTTGTGTTTCATCACTGAGCTACTTTGAGCTGATTCTGTCTCATTTCTCTTGTAGACATGAGTTTGACTCTGAGCAGATTCCTGAGTTAACGAAGGATCTTTACCTCCAGGATATCCATTGTGTTGGGTCCCTGTGCAAGCTGTACTTCAGAGAGTTACCGAACCCACTGCTAACCTACCAGCTGTACGAGAAATTCTCAGTAAGTATTTTCACTATTGGTGAATTAAAAGCAACTCCGAGCAGTTCATGACAGTGCAATATAAACAGCAGTACTTTTACAGAACTCCATAACAGGCAGTGAGCTGTTACCAACAGCTTAAACATGGCAATTGAATCATCATACCTGCGTATGCCTTGTTCAGTACATTGCAGTTTTTGTGCTCATGGGCCGGTGCCTCACTGCAGGCCCACTGGACAACACTTCACTTCTGCTTTCCCATCTCAGCCATGCTTTTGATGCGAGAAGACTCAATCCCAAGTCAATGGGGCCTGGCTGCCAGTTGAGCTCATACTTGCTGTCACTCCTCCCTGATGCATCAAGCATTACGTTTCCAGAGCCTATATCTGCCGGTGAAGATTCAGCAAGTGAAACTAATCCAGTCAAATCGACTTCAAATATGATGTTAGATTGAGAGAGGGAAAATACACTGCTTTTTCCTGAATTATCATCTGCAGAGAGCAACACTGAGAGGCAGTGAGGTGCAGATGCTGAGGGGCAGTTACACCAGAGCTCAGACCCACATATAGACATTGATACCCAGGCACAGACCTACATACTGAGAGACAGTAGCACTCAGACACAGACCCAGAAAATGGGCAGAATCTGATCGGGGTGATGGGGATTTTAGCCTCAAGTCACCTCCTTTGGGGAAGGTCTGTCATATTAAGTGGCAGTCAGGCACTTAAGTGGACACATCAGGCCTTCCCTGGGATCAAGGACCCAGGGGTGGAAATCCTGCCACACAACCCCCATCCCTGCGCCGTCAGAGAGCTGCCAGCAGTGCACCCACCAGAGGTCCAGGATCAGTGAGGGACCCAGGCCACAGGTGAGTGAGAGTGGGATGAGGGAGTCGCTGGCTGGGTTTACAGCATTGCCGGAAGAAAGGGCAGTTGGAGTGGCTCTCGTTGGGCCAGGGCCCTCCATCAGGCACTGAGTACCTTTGAAAGACAAACAAATTCAACAGGGTTTGCTTTTCAGGCTTCCCACATGGCGACTCCCCCGCCATTATTCAACCAGCGACGATGGGATGAGGTTCTCAACTGGGCATTAATTGTCCAGTAAGGCTCTCAATTGGCGTTAGGGTGGGAAGGCCATCCACTGTGTGATGAATATCTAGTTAATGGTTCATGCTAATGGTTTATAAGTAATGTTAGAGGGCAGATTATCGTTATGAAGGTAAGGTAACTAAAATGCTGGGCTTTAGAGATTGCGAGAACACCTAAAAGAGAATGGCAGTTCAGAAGGTTACCCATGTTTGTTTAATAGAGTCAGAATAGAAGGAATGGAGCCATAAACCTGCAGGTGGGCTTACTTAGCTGGAGAACTGGAGGTGTAATCTCTGCACTACTTGCAAACAAGTGCAGTCCAGAGAGATGTTTTGTTTTGGGAGTTAGTTGGTAAATGGGACTTCAAACTTTGTCTACTTTAAACAAAAAGTTACTGTTCCCTTATCGGCTTGTAACAATGGGCCTTCCCGCCATGGACTTAATTGGGGCAGAGGTAGGAAGGCAGCAGGGTCCCCACCCCGCACCGTCTAGCCTGGTTAAATGGCCACCAACACCCCCCCCCGCCCTCCCCATTCCCACATCCCACCTCCAAACTCACCTCAGGGGAGGCCAATGTTCCAACACATTTGCAAATTAGCAGTCCATGCCCAAATGCAGCAAGACCTGGACAATATCCAAGCTTAGGCTGACAAGTGGCCAGTGACATTCACACGAATGGGAGACAGTCCAGAGGAGGCTCAACAGGTTGATTCCGGGTATGGAGGCATTTTATGAGGAGAGGTTGAGTAGGTTGTGCCTGTACTCATTGGAGTTTAGAAGAATGAGAGGCAACCTTATTGAAACATATAAAATTCTTAGGGGGCTTGACAGGATAGATGCAGAGAGGTTGTTTCCCCTTGTGGGAGAGTCTAGGACCAGAGGGCATAATCTCAGAGTAAGGGGGCACCCATTTAAAATGGAGATGAGGAGGAATTCTTCTCTCAGAGGGTAGTTAATCTGTGGAATTCTTTACCACAGAGGGCTGTAGAAGCTGGGTCGTTAAGTATATTCAAGGTGGAGATAGACAGATTTTTAATCAATAAGGGGATCAAGGGTTATGGGAAAAGGCAGGAAAATGGAGTTGAGGATTATCAGATCAGCCATGATCTCATTGAATGGCAGAGTACACTCAATGGGCCAAATGGCCTACTTTTGCTCCTACGTCTTATGGTCACACAAGTGCTTGGCAATTACCATCTCCAACAAGAGAGAATCTAACCATTGTCCTTTGACATTAAATGGCATTACCATCTCTGAATCCCCCACTATCAACATCCTGGGGGTTACAATTGACCAGAAACTGAACTAGACTAGCCATATAAATACTCTGGCTACAAGAGCAGGTCAGAGGCTAGGGATCCTGCAGCGATTAACTCACCTCCTAACTCCCCAAAGCCTGTCCACCATCTACAAGGCACAAGTTAGGAGTGTGATGGAATACTCCCCACTTGCCCAGATGAGTGCAGCTCCAACAACACTCAAGACATTTGACACCATCAGGACAAAGCAACCCACTTGATTGGCACCCCTTCCACACACATTCACTCCCTCAACCACCAATGAACAGTGGCAGCAGTGTGTACCATCTACAAGATGCATTGCAGAAATTCACCAAGGCTCCTTTGGCAGCACCCTCCAAACCCATAATCGCTACCACCTAGAAGAACAAGGGCAGCAGATAGATGGGAACACCACCACCCGGAAGTTCCCCTCGAAGCCTCTCACCTTCTGACTTGGAAATAGATCGCCATTCCTTCACAGTCACTGGGTCAAAATCCCAGAACTCCCTAGTAGCACTGTGGGTATACCTGCACTACAGGGACTACAGTGGTTCAAGGAGGCAGCTCAACAGCACCTCCTCAAGGGCAGTTAGGGATGGACAATAAATGCTGGCCCAGCCAGCGAAGCCCACATCCCGTAAATGAATATAGAAAAATTATTACGCTAAATTCTGTTGCTCATTTTATTCAGCACCACCGTGCCATGGCATGAATAGAGACAGATACTGACACACATCAGGGAACAAAGACACTTGGATGCACAGCAAAACACACAGCAACCAGGTCAAACACCAACCCTTGCCACCATAGACCAATGCTGAGGGAGAGGTAGCATCACTGGGCAGTGGGGGCGAGTGGCTGACTTTGTTCAAGGTTGGGAGTGACTATTTCAATGAGGGAGGAGTAACTTTGTTCAGTGAGTGTGAGGGGAGTTTGAAATTGGTCATTGAAGGGGGTTTGACATTGTTCACTGATGGAACAGTTGGATTCTGCCAGGAACGCTCAGTTTCAGACCTCATAACATCCTTTGTTCAAAAAAGAACGGAGGAGCTGAATTCCATAAGTAAGGTGAGCGTGATTGCCCTTCAAGTCAAAGGGTATTGCTGTATGAGTTCATAAAGTTAGTGTCCTAAGCTGAACCATCTTCAGTTGCTTCATCAGCAATCTTTCCAGCATTATACTGTCAAAAATGGGGATGTTTTTTGATGATTGCAAAGTGTTCAGCACCATTCAGAACTCCTCAAATACTGAAGCAGTCTGTGCCTGCATGGAGCAAGACCTGGACAACATTCAGGCTTGGACTGATAAGTGACAAGGAATATTCACGCTACACAAGTGCCAAACAATGATCATCTGCACCAAGTGAGAATCTGAACATCTCTCCTTGACATTCAGTGCCATCAACATCACCGAATCTCCCACCATCAACATCCTGGTGGGGGGGGTCACCATTGACTAAAAATTAAACTGGACCAGCTATGTAAATACTGTGGCTACAAGTGTATTCAGAGGGGCTGGGAATTCTGTGGAGAGTTACTTACCACCTCACTATCCAAAGCACAAGCTAGGAGGGTGATAGAATACTCTCCACTAGCCTGGGTGAGTGCAGCTCCAACAACACCCAAGAAGCTTGACACCATCCAGGACAAAGCAGCCCGCTTGATTGGCACTCCATCCACCAACTGAAACATTCACTCCTCCACCACAAATGCACAGTGGTGGCAGTGTAAACCATCTACAGTATGCCAAGGCTACTTAGACAGCACCTTCTGAACTCATGACCTCCATTCCCGAGAAAGACACAGGCAGCAGACGCATGGGAACACCGCCGCCTGTAAGTTCCCCTCTAAGTCACACATCATCCTGATTTGGAATTATGTTGCTGTACCTTCACTGCTACTGGGTCAAAATCCTGGAACTCCCCCCCCCCACCCCCCTCCCCCCTAACAGCATTGGGGGTGCACCTACACTAAATGGGCTGCAGCGGTTCAAGAAGGCGGCTCACTACCACCACCTCAATGGCTCTTGGGGATTTTTAATAAATGCTTGCCAGTGCCCTCATCTCACAAATAAAAAAAAGCGTCGACTTTATTCGATAAAGGCGGGCAGGGTGATGGCTGTACTCAGTGACGAGGGTAGGCAACATTGTTCAGTGAGGGTGGGTTTCAATTTGTTCAGTGAGAGAAGGCTGACTTTAACTGGTTGTGTCCTACAGGATTCTGTATCAGTAGCTTCAGATGAAGATCGTTTGATTAAAATTCATGATGTCATCCAGCAGCTTCCTCCTCCTCATTACAGGTAAGGATTAACCATTTGAGCACTGGGAACAGTTCCTATTCTTTCAATCGTAACGTGGTTACAGTACAGAAGGAGGCTATTCAGCCCATCATGTCCTTGCCAGTTCTCTACAAGAGTAACTCAGTTCATCCCACTTCCTCGCCTTTTCCCGGTAGCCCTGTAAATTTTTTCTGTTCAGGTAATCTACTTACCTTTTGAAAGCCACAATTTAACCTGCCTCCACCACACTCTCAGGCAGTACATTCCAGATCCTAACCACTTGCTGCTTAAAGAGCTTTTCCTCGTGTCACCTTTGTTTTGCAAATCACCTTAAATTGGTTTCCTCTGTTTCTCAACCCTTACACCAATGGGAACAATTTCTCGATATCTACTCCAGACCCCTCATGAATTTTTAACGTCTCTATCAAATCTCCTCTCAACCTTTTCTTGTATGCCTTATTAACAGTTTTCTCAATCTGCCACCTTCAGCAATTTGTACATATATACCCCAAGGTCGCTGTGCTCCTGCAACCACTTTAGATTGTACCTTTTATTTTATATTGTCTTTCCTCACTCATCCTACCAAAATGTATCATATCACACTTCTTTGAGTTAGTTTCATCTGCCATGTAATTGCTTATTCCACCAGCCTGATAAGGTCGTCTTAAAGTCTATCTCTGTCCACCTAACAATCCACAATACTTCGAAGTTTTACATCATCCGAAATAAGCTTTTCTGTGATAAATTTTACACTAGAAAAATGTAAGAGGTGGAATATCAAATGGATAAATATGTCTATGCTCCAATTAACAGTAATAGTAACTCTAATTTCTGATACAGAAATACAATCGCAGCACTCAAAGAAAGAAAATTAGAACTGCTATATGGGTAGGTTTGGATGACGGGGCAGTGTCTCTGATCTGCAGTAACCCCACGCTGGTTACATGAGTATCTCTGCCACACCAAAACCCATCAGCATTCTTAGAGTCTGCTGCACTTAGGGCACTGTCTCATAAGGCTTTCACTCATGACTGTTGGCACGAGTATTGTTTTCCAATCTCTTTTTGATGACTGCGTTAGGTGATGCGTGCTATTATTCCTGCTCCCTTCACTTCTGTCACTTTAATTGTTCCCAAAACTGCTTTAATTTGCCCACTTGTAAGCATAAATGCATTAACATCACCATAATATCACCACTTCTATAACCGCTTTCTTCTTTTTGAATTGGCTGTCTTTGCAGCACTAGGATGAAGTGTGACAGCCATACAATGAAATTCCTTCTCCATATCCTCGGTTGATATTGTGCTGAATCTTGACTAACTTGTGATTTATTCTTTGTCCAGGACCCTGGAGTTTCTAATGAGGCACTTGGCTCGATTAGCGACCTTCAGTTACATCACAAATATGCACACTAAGAACCTGGCTATTGTTTGGGCTCCAAATCTTCTGAGGTGAGAGCAGGTGCACTGTTAACCATGGGATGTTGAGGCTGTTTATAGAGGTCTTTAATGTGTAACTGACTCTGCCCAAATTTGTGACAGATGGCACTAGAGCTTGGCAGTGACAAATGGCTGGAGACATACATCAGGTCACCCTACAGAGATCTGTGGTGACCCATTTACTGTTGCAGGCAATTTTCTACAGTTAGCGTAGGTGAATGTTAGTATAGAGCAGTGTACTTACTTAACGATTTTGCTAAAACTGAGGTTATTGTCATAACATAAATCTCTGCCTTTCTGTCAGTTTATCTGCAAGGCTATGGCTGCATATTGAACATTTACTAAAATGTCTTATTCACAGATAACTTAGATTGCCAAAAGATTCAGGATGTAAATTAAAATAATACATGTTAAACTCCTTAATCATTCACACCTGTTGTCCCTTACTCAGTCCCATACTTCCTTTCTCTTTCTCTCTCTCTCTCTCTCTCTCTCTCCCTTTCCTTCCCTCTCTTAACTTTTTCAGCTTTTTATTTCTACCTCTTTTATGTATAATTGTCAGCTGTGGCTCAGTGATGGCGCTCTTCCTTCTGAGTCAGGAGGCTGTGAGTTCAAGCCCCAGTCAGAACTTCAGCACAGTATTGAGGGAGTGTTGCATTGTCAAAGGCACAGACTTTCAGATGAGAAGTTATACTGAGCTTGCCTGTTTCATGGATCTGAAAGATTTAGATCTATTTGAAGAAAAGAGGTATGCTGCCACGGGTAACAACATTACTAAAATAAACTGGTCATTCCTCTCAGTGCTAACTGGGACCTTTCTGTGTGCAAACTGACTTCCATGTTTACACTTTTCAGAACTTTGTTGGTTGTAACACTGTTTAGGCTACCTGAAGGTGCGAAAAGTGTTATATGAATGTATGTTTATTCTTTGTACCTTATCTGTCTTGGAAAACCAGAAATGAATCCCCTTAACATCTCTTCCCTCATCATCTGTGTTATCATTAGCAGGGAGTCAGCTTTAAAGACATAGGTTGGGAATTTCCAGCCTAGCCCAGCCCACTGCCAGGATCGTCCGGTACTGCTGAAAGTCGATGGACTTTTGGCTGGGCCGCCGAATCTCCTGCATCGGATCCCACCACGACAGGGTCGGAAAATCTCGGCCTTAGAGTGGTCATGTGATTGACGCAATCAGGTTTAGCCTGGACCCAGGGAACATAAATTGCTACTAGACAGCCAGTCTTACTCACGATGAAATAGATGCTGATCTTTTCAGGCGTGCATTATTGAGGTAGAGTAGAAGGAGTTGTATTCTACAGATAAATGTATTGCACCTGACCTGAGTGTGCTTGATGTTGGCAGTGGGACAATTCTGTCACATGTGTGTGTAAGCAACATCAATGGGAAAATGCCGCACCATGGGGTAAGGTTACATTACAGAGGTTGGTTCTATAATTTATGATTCTGAGGTTCTCACTAATCGAAATTGACTGTTAAATCAGCATAAATGCATTGCACAGTGAATACCATTTTAGATGTTACTTTAACATTTAGAAAAATACAAGTGCTGTATTTTCTGTGGAAAGAGTTTCTCTGTTACTGGAGAGAGTCTCTGTTATTGGCAGGGGGTTCACCCTTACCTAGGGGAGGTTTCCCTGTTCCTGGGAGAGGGAATATCATGGAGGGGTGTGGGTTCTATTACTGGGGAGCGGTTTCTGTCACTGGGAGGCGGTTGTCTCTAACTTGGGAGGTGTTCAGGGGATTTCTGTTACTGGGAGGGGTGTTATGGGGGGAAGCTGAATTTTTCCCACTTTCATTTTGGCTTCTCTGAAACTGTTCTCAGGTCCCGTCAGATCGAATCGGCCTGTTTCAGTGGTACTGCTGCCTTCATGGAGGTTCGGATTCAGTCCGTGGTGGTAGAATTCATTCTCAATCATGTAGACATGCTCTTCAGCTCCAAGCTCAGCTCAGTAATGCGAGAGGGAGCAGGTAGGTTTCAACCCATCCCGCTGTGTTGCTTTGGTATAAACCTATTATCTTGTGGTATAGTCAGTGACGAAGTAATAATCTAAATATTGGCCTCCGCTTTCTCCCATGTCCTCATTGTTAATCAGTCTGGTTTTGCTATGGAGTGGTCATGTGCTAGGCTTGCTGGATTGATAATTTTTGGACCACTAGACACAGTAACCCTTCATTGTGGTTATGTCCGACCAGGACTTCTGTTTTCTGTTCCTGTGGGAACATTATGCCGAAATGGTTAGGATGCTTATTTTATTCCAGATTTTTCAAACTGGTCAACTACTAAAAATCAAAGATAAAGGAGGATCACTGGTGCTGCCTGCCTGTTAACAACCTGTAGCTCATCAACTAAATCAAGTTGCACCCATCGTACAGTGGTACAAAATAAACTGCAGGCATCACTTGTCTCCCTCCAATACTGCATATCAGCAAACTTCATTTCTTCAGAGTTTTCTGATCAGCCTGTGGTGATTAGGCCCAGAATTTGCAAATTATAAACTTTAGCAATCAATCAGCAACCGTCTTTGATCTGTTACTCTGATTGCCTGACTTCTGGCTAAAGTAGTGTCTTATTTTAATTTAGAATCGGGGATCATATTCCTTTCCTTTAGTCCTTCTTCACACAAGCTGGAACTGGAGTTTCATTCCACCTAAGCTGCCATGTGGAGTAACCTCTGCCCATGTATTAAACAGTGCAGACTTGACAATATTTCACCTTCCCTAATATGGGCGACAACTTTTCCCAGTCTTTGTTCTGTTAAGTTGATTTCTGTTATAAAGTCATGTTTTGTATTGAAAATTACTTTATGTATTTACTTTCTGAAAACTATTGAATTTTAAAAGATCTGAAACAGAATTCAGTGACTTGAAACATGAAGTACTAAGATAGCTGAACATTTGCATCACTGTAGCTTACAAATTCCAAAGCCATTAAAATGGAGTCAACGTGTCTGCAGGAACCCATCAAAGATAATCACCTGAGAGGAATGTGAATGAATCATATCCCCTGACCCATTCACAAGACACCATCTGGGTGGGAAACAAGCCATTAGACATAATGACTTCAGACAGTGGACCCTGGCTGAGAGACAAATTCATCCAGCCGTAATCTAATCAAGTCGAAATGATGCACCTGGAATCTACCAGCCATGACCATGCATGGGTAACTGGTTAGTTGGTAGAGGGGGTCATGTGACAAACTAGCTAACCCTCTTTTATGTTTAAGAAACTGCTTTTCTCCAGGCCGGAACAAAAGCAGAAGAGATGCCAGGCGCCAAAAAGGAAGGGCTCATTCACACTCTCTCTCTCACCATCCATCCATCCTGCTGGTTTAAATACTGTGTGCTGTTTGACCACCCACATGTCGCAGGCAATGTTTTAAGAAGCAACACAGCAGCTGCCAAATCCATAACAACAGAGAAATTGTCCGACAACCCATTTAAATTGTTTCAACACCAAATCCAGAGAGAACCTTGAGCTCAGCCTGAAACCATACAAGTCATCAATCTACAAGACCTATACACCTTTAACTTTTATCGGACTCTAAAAAGAGTACTTAATCTATTCTCCCACTCTGTAACTTGCTTATGCATGCATGAATCTTGAGTGCATGTATACATGAAAGTCAGAGTTTTTTTATTAATCTTATTAGACCAGATTAAGTACAATGAATACTATACTCCTCCTTTATAGAAGCTTACAAGGAAACCTGTCTCTGTATGTCTTTTACAGTCACAGCACGTAAACAGTTAAACACTCGCTGGATTGCCAAGCGTATCCTTTTAAAAAAGCCTATTGCGGTCAAACAAAAAGTAGAAAAAGAGCGGAACCAAACTACCCCTCTTCACCTGATCATAACAGAAATTTGGGGGCTATGTCCATGATTGGACCCATAGAAAAATGGGAAATTTGATGCGGGAAATCAAATTGATCCCTATTGGTATTTTAAAAACCTCCGTTCAGGTTTTCTTGTGGTATATGATATTAGAATACTTAACATGTTCACATTCAAGGCTAGTACCTTCCTAGAACAGAGTGAAAAACTTCGGACAATTTAAATGCCCTATCCATTGAAGAGTTAAGTAGCATAGCTAGACAGTTAGGAATAAGTGTCCGTCCAAAAGCTGGGAAACCCAAATCCTAAAGCCCGTGGCCAACTATTTTGCAATTGAACCTAAAGAACAGGAGGCAGGCATAGAAGCTGAAACAGACAGGCTAGCATTAGCAGAGATAGAGCTAGATCAGTAGAAACTAGGGCTAGAATTCTAAGCAACAAAAGAGGAAAGAGAGAAGCAAGTAAAAGAAAGTGAAAGAGAATTCCAAGAAAAAGACACTGGCAGGAGAGGATTCCAGGAAAGGGAGAAAGCGAGAGCTTTCCAGAGGGGAAAAGCAGGAAAGGGAATTAAGGCAGCTTGAACTGAGTAGGGAAAAGTCCACTGTACCCAATGAAGACCCTTAGACACCACTAGTGAGAGCAACAATCCTAGCTCAGGACCAAGTGTTGAGCTCTTATAGTATTCATAATTGATGCCAAAGTTCAATAAGAGGATGGGGAAGCATTTGTAGTACCGTTTGAAAAGATTGTAAAGCAGCTGAAGTGGCCAGCAGAGTTTTGGACCCTTCTACTGCAAAGTAGATAAACAGGAAAAGTTCATGAGGTTTATTCCCTATTGTCCGACAAGAGTTTGCTAAACTATGAGATGACCAAAAGTGCCATCCTGATGCATATGAACTATTACCGGAGGCATACCGTAAAAAATTCCGAACTTTCCAGAAACAACCTGACAAAACGTGCACCGAGTTCGAAGGGTTAAACAACTTGTTTTCAACCGATGGATATGGGCACTTAAGATAGATCTCACATATGAGAACCTTAGAAATGTGATTCTCCTTGGAGTTCAAAAACCCACTCCCCTTTCCATAAAGACCAGTGTGGAGGAACAGTCTCCAAAGCCAGACAAGCGGCCATCATAGCACAGAACAATGAATTGATACACAGACTCCTAACTCAAAGTAAACTGGGACCTGCTAACTCTTACAGGCCGGGAAGAGTTAAAAGGGATGCAGACATTGCCGAAACAGACTTGCGAGGAAAGGAGAGTAGGGAGGGAAAAACAAATCAGTCTCCAACTTTTAAAAGAAGGAACCAAGATGGTAACCAGTAGGGAGCTGCCCATTGTGTTTTCAGTATCGAAAGCCTGGGCACATAAGGGAAAATTGGCATTACAAAAGACCAACAGGGGCTCTGCGGTCAAGTCAGCGCCTGTAGTCATGAAAGTGATAAGCCTATGTACAAATGTAGCAGAGGGCCAGAATACCTAACAGGAATTTTTGCAAAAAGGGAAAATCACTCTTTTTGGATCCCAGGCACCAGGAAAAGTGA